>NC_072011.1:53427944-54027944 GCF_027791375.1 Indicator indicator | reverse complement strand
TTGTTGGTTTGGTTTTGGTTTGTTAGTTAAGCAGTTTCTCTTCTGGTGACATTCAGTCTCACACCCAAAGACACTAAGGTCTCAGTTGTTTCCATCCTACCACCAGAAAACCTGAGGTGGGGGTGCCATTGCTGAGGTAGGGATGTACATAGCCTGTGCTTAAACCAGCACTGCCACTATGCCAGCTCTACCACTGTGCTTCCAGAGCTGGCTTCTGAGACCAAAGTGATTCTTCTGCCTCACAGGAAGCATCCTGATAGGCTTCTCAGATGAAAAATTCCACCTAGATTATGAAACATCTCCTGTACACTGTGAACATACAGATAATTCTGGCTTATGTTTCACAACCATTGCACAGTAAAGGGAGAGAGAACCACTTGGGAAAAAGGCTTCATTCTTGGTGAACTGGGTGTGATTCTGCAAGGCATGGGTCCCTTCTCATAAGCTGCTGTGGATCTTGCTCTCATGTCTGCCTCACAGGATTTGATGCATAAGGAGTTAATAGATACCCAGTGACCAAAGCCATTTATATTTCTCTAGATATACAGAAGTGAAGTGGAGCATGTAAAATTGTAAAGTAGAACCAAACCTGAAATTCTCTAACTTCGACTAGTGTATGTGTTATTTCCCCATGATCTTTAATTACATTCTATTCTGGAGGGGGGAGATGGGGGATGCTAATCTGGTGCACCAACTGGGTGAAAAACAAACTGTTTTACAGCGGGAGTCTGTATGACAGCACACAGCAAATGCAAAATCTGACATTCATATGAAAGTGAGCTAAGCAAGAGCAAGAGAAGAGAGCCAAAATGACTGCAGCAAGAGGAATACGAGTGGTTTAAGGAAATCACAGTTTCTCTATTTATTGAAATATCACAGCTGACCTTTAAGGTGGTGATGACACAATGTAGATTTTGTAGAGCAGCACCAAGAGAGATGGCTGTGATAAAGGGAATGTGTGATTGGATTCAGGTTCATGAGAATCTAGGTTTAGAAGAGGATTGCCCTTCCTTCTTTGAACATATAATATAGTGGGGTATGTCTCATTGCACTGGATGGGAAGATGCTATTTTCAGGACTGCTGTTTGCTGTGCTTGCTAATGAATTTCCAAGGGGTGTTTTAGCCTTGGATATTTACTGTGGAGATGCTTGCAGTCAGTTGGAAGAGATGTGACTGAACATGAAGCTTAGTTCTGTATACATACAATCCTGCTTTCTGTGATTCTGCCTCAAGTTGTACATTCAATATCAGTCTGCAATGGTAAGTAATTTGTGGGAGTTCAGCTATGACTTAGGGCTTCTCTACAAACAGCATCCAGGGCACAAGGTCATGTGGTGCCCTTTTTCTTCTCTCATTGGATAAAACAACCTTCAAAAAACGATTCCCACTTCCAGTCAAAACAGTAAAGCCAATGAACTGGGTGGATGCTTCTGCTGGGGCATAGCAAAAATGGTCTCTGCCCTGAGTTTCTGTGCAGAAGTAAATGTCTTTCTTAAACAGCTTGACTTAACAGCACTATATGCTTACTATTTATTGGAGCAGGGAATGAGTGGACTATTTAAAAACAGGCCATTCTAGTGTCATGTTTGAATGGCAATAGACAGTATGACTTATCTTGTGTCAGTAAAAGTTCAGGCACAGGTCTAGTCTCTCCAATTTTTTTTCTTCATGTTCATTTGTCTGCTATTTAGATGTCAGTGGCAAATTTTTTCTTGGTGGTTAGCATGTTCCAAGGGACCTGAGTTCTTCTCCAAGAGGAGGACTAGGGCAACTATGATGTGTGCCAGTTTAACACCTTCAAGTGGCATATGAGGGCATCTCTCTTGCTTCCCAGGAGTGCTAACCCTTAGACTGAATAATCATGGATCCAACAGGGTAGTATGTCTTATACCTCTCTGCACCAGCTGTGACTGGTATGGATCCCTGGGGTGATGTCAAGGATGAAAGGAACTCTTGTGTGCTTGGATGTGTTGATTATGTGCAGATCATCACTCAACACCAATGCTGTTATCGCCTTCTGGGCAGTTTACCTCTATCCCCAGTAACAGTTGTAACAGTAAGATTTAATCTAAACTCCAATTTTAAATCTTAACTTTTATGTGAAACCTTAGAAAAAATAATACTAAATTTTACATTGAAAAATAAGTGAAAGGTAGAAGGAGAGAATATAGAATGATCAGGGTGTGGGGTTTTTCTCTTTGGTAGAGGCTAGGAAGGAAAAGCAACATACTGTGGATCTTCTCCTCTTGCTCATTATTTTTTGATCCATCCCATTGCACACACTAATGCTAACACTTTCAACCATTTCCCACCAGCTCTGTTGCTCAGAGGCCAGACTTCACTCTCATACCTTTTAGCACTGCACTGGCTCAGGACATTCCCTCCCCTGAGGCATCCTCTACACTTGCTACTTCTTACCATTCTCAGCTGGAGAAAGCACAATGCACTTGAGCATCCAAACCCAACATCACACTCAAGCCATACAAAGGTCACTTGAGATCATTTATATTTTTCATTAGCCTTCTAAAGTAGTTGCTGGAAAGGTACGGTGGTTTTCCTAGCAGTTTGAACTCCTTTGGAAAGCTGTCATTTTGGATCACTAGTCTAAGAGTAGCCTATAATTGTTCTGCAAAACATTGCACAAACACAATATAACTAATTGAGATTAACAATTAAGATTGCTTTCTCCTCATCACCCCATTCATCATACTCCTCATTCACACCTATAGTCAACATCTGGCATTAACAAAGGCTGTGTTTGTCAGGTTAATGCATCCCTTTTGTAGTGAAAACACCTTTTCTATATCCTTTTTTACTTAAGGGTCTTGTCTGCATGTTCCTTAAGCCTGAAAGTGGTGTTTAGAAAGCCTTGTGGCAGGCATCTCTTTTTCAGATGTTTAATAGCAGTGTAATGCAAGTCTCTGAGCTCAGAAAAGGGACTTGATGCTAATGAGCAAAGGACACACATCCCGTGCCCCCTTTTCTTAACGGTGCTGAAGGAAATACAGCGTTTTGCTGCTTTCAAAATCCAAGGCAAGCAATGCAGGATAGCTTTTCTTCATAGTGGACATTTCAAGGTCGTCAGTCCTGTTAACCTGACATAAGATGCATAATCAGTTCTTTCTGCTAGTGCACACAAATCCCAAGCAAACCAAACCTGTGTTGATGAGTGTGGGAGGTAGCAGGGAAACATCCAAGAACAAGTGTGAAGCAAAACATGAGAAACTGCCTGGTACCCTTACTTGCCAGATCTACTCAGAAGGTTTTGTGCTTGAAGGTACTGAGGATGTGTTTGCCACTCCTGCAAGGAGAGTATGTGAACATCTTGGATTGGAAGCCCAAGGAGGCTGCAGCACCGTAATTCTTCTTGGGAAAAGGAAATGATGTAAGTTTCTACTTCTGGAGTCTTTCCCCATGACTCTATAAATTTAAAGAACTAAAACACAAACAGAAAATTGATTTTTGAATGACAGTGAATTATTGTCATTAGAGAATATGTAGTTTTGTGTCAAGGGAAAAAAAAAAAACCTCAGTGTACTATGTGCTACTTTCTGAAGCATTACTTAATGTACCAGTCATTGCTGGGAACATGGAGTCCTTTTAATGCTAGTCAGGTAATATGTCATTCTCTCTGTAGAAACTCTGTGCAGCAGAGACATGAGTTATATACTGATGTAGTTATCAGAAGATCATGTGGTAGCACTAATGTGAGTCACTACAGTGGAGTTTGCCCCGCTTGAAATTTTTACATAATTAAATGTGAGTCATTGTCCAAATTCTGCCAAAGTGCAGATGTCTCTAATTTAACATATGCAATTCAGCTTGCATATGCCTTCCATAGGGTTAGCATCGTTTCCTTTGTACACAAATCCAGGTTAACGCCAGTCTGTGAGCCATTTCCTTTCACCATTCCACCTGTGAGGCTACCATTGAAATGCATGGCAGCTTCAGTAAAAAGAGCTGGAACACCCAGACCTTATAGAGACCTCTCTGCTCTGTTTTTTTGTTTTGCTGGAAATTCTTTAAATACATGTAGTTAGATCAAAGCAAGCATGGTTTTGTTTCTGTAACAATGAAGTATATGGCCTGCATATCCCAGTGAAGTATGGTCCCTTGCCTTCTACAACATGTCTGTGTACCAAGGCAAAGACCAGAGAGAAGATCAGAAAGGTAAGGCAAATTTCTTTAAGGGAAAGCAAGCTGGATACACTTACATGAATGCTGGAGTTTTTAAATGACAAACTTCAAGTTGGTGGATGACTTATTACTCAGGGATAGTTAAACCAAATCATTTAATCCAAGATTAAAACCACCCTCCATGCAGTTAGCTTCAGTGTTTCTGGAGATTTCACAAATAATTTGGTTTTTAAGGTCTGAAGATGATGATGATGTACCATCTCTGAGTCATCTGGCTGAAGAGGCGACAGCTTTTCTTTCTCTCTCTCTCTCCGTTTCTCTTTTCCTCCCCCTCCTCCTTTTTCTCAGCTGCAAATCTAATTGTTCTCTGTCTAATGCTGAAATGTAACAAAAACGTGATTAACCATCACATTCAGAAGTAGCTTGTAGCTTTGCTGGGTGCAGAAGTAAAGAACAGGCATATGTGGAAATGTTGGAAATACATCTGATTAACTCATGAGAGAGAGTGAAAATGACTAGGGCTTCTCTGCTAATTTCTGTGTCGCTGAGCAGATGCTGTTTTTTCCAAATTTGTCAATATCTCGATTAATAGGGACATTAAATAATGTTTCCTACTGTAAATCCTTTCTGAAGAAGTGAAGAGTTGGATTTAAATCCATTTCAGTTTCACGCACAAGCTGGTCTGGGTGATGTATCAAATGTTTGAACTTGTACTGATTTCCAGATTCATTGCCAGTCCTATGGTCAGGCAAGTTTTATATGCATTATTGATTTACTTCAGATGTTTAGCACAAAGTGTAATGAGGTTGATGAGTTAATTTCTTTGGGAGTTTTGGCCTCTCTTTACAAGCTCTATACTTGTAATAATATTGGTAATATATGTAGGATCCTGTTATTGAAAGGGTTCTTCTGCCAGTTTTCCTTCTGGCCTGTAAAATGGTGTGCTCCTTTTCCTTGAAGCCCAGAATAGGTGGCTATGTTACAGGAGAAACTTACATATTTTATTTGAAAAGTCACTAGTTTTCTATAGAAAGACTGCAGCCTTGTACAAGACAGCAAAGTGTGCTCAAGCCCATCCAGAAAATAGCTCACCAAGGGGGTATATTTTTCAAACACCTTCTGGGAGTCCTGAAAGCTTCCTTAGTATTACATTGATGGCAGAGATGAGAAATAAATTCCTCCCATAGTCTCATTCCCCACACTACTCAGTTAATACTGCCAGAAAAGGAAGAAGGAAATTCACACGTCCTTCACCTGCTGCAGAGAAAGAAGTACTCAGATAAGCAGTCCTGCATACCAGCTATATAGTCAGTCTCAGGAGCATGAGAGAGTTGCTGCTCTCTCTTCCTGTAATATTAAACTGTTCTGCCTTCTTCATGATACCTGAGCTTATTCCTGTTAACTTCCTTCCCCACCCTCCCAGTAAAAATCTTTGTTGCAAAAAATAAATCTGCACGAATGTGCCTGAATAGCAAAGCACAGTGTCCTAAATGATCTAACTCAGGTTTTGGGAGCAAGATAATTGCAGTAGTGTGAGGCTTCTTTTAGAATAATTAGTCTTGCTGAGAACCAGAATATAAAAGCCTGTGCAGAGCACAGTAATAATGCAGTTACACCATTTCCAGTATTTGTGTGCCCCTGCATAGCACTGCAGATCAGAGCAGCCGTGCCCACAATGATGGTCAAGCAATGATTTCATCTTTGCAGCCTTCTGCCAGGACTATGATGCAAAATACGTGGGATTCATTCTAAAGAAAAGAATGTCACTCCTCTTCCATACTAAACCAGGAGACCTTTGAGATCATTAAGAATAATTTTTACAAAGGAGAGGTTTATGTTTCTGTTCCTGGAGCCAAAGCTTGTTCTCATGCCCTGTTACTATCTGGCACTTGCCCATCCAGGGGTGAACTCTGCTTCTGCTATATGCACTTGCAGATGTTGGGATTTCCATTTCAAAGTACAAACAATTCTAATATTAAAAAGGCTCTTTTCCCAGTGGGAATATGGGTTGCATGAGCTTCTTGACTTTCCTTTTCCATCTTTTGATTGTATATGATAACACCTTTAGATCTTGCTATCACTTATTTTGTCAGCATCACAGTGGACAAAATGTCAGTAGAAGTTAAAGTGGAAAGCATCCTTAGAGAGATAAAGGTTCTCTTCCACAGTCTGCTATGTGGTTGACTCTGGTGTTCTTTTCTGTTGGGGTTTAGTCTGCTGGGGCACTTCACTGCTTAACTTAAATTTACTTATCTGCTATATAAATAAGGAATGGCCTTGGCCATTAAGTAAACCGACTGATGGAGGGAGAAGGGATTTTCTAGAGAGCTTGTGTGGCCTTCTGAGACACAGAGTTCAATAACATCTCATAAGGTAACCTTCAGCTGTTTTTCTGCAATGACGTTTATCAATGAGCCCTAAAAGCACTGATATTTCCAGGCATTATAGTTGAAGAGAACTGCAACGTCCTTGAGCTACCCACTTGTCAAAGGAACAACATCTCTAAACTCTGCTGGTGAATTCCCATGTACTGGCATATGTGAGTTACTTTTTCTTTTCTCTCTGGGATGCCCAACTAGTAACAGAACCTTTGCTCTACCCAGTATGCAGCACTAGGCTGGTACCACTCTCAGGTGTTGCCCTCAGAATGTCTGCTGCTGTGTTGTATAGTGCAGATAATCCTTTGTTTAATTTTTTTTTAGCATTTTGAAAGGAAAATAGGGGTCTCATTCAGGTCTTTCTATTTTTGCATGATAGTACAGTTGAACAACGTGTACATGTGTTAATTAAACATTCCTTCTTATCACTGTTTTGGTAAGTGTCCTGTAAATTTAATCACTACGACACCTCTGTACACATTACAATCCTTTTAAAGATCTAGAGAAAAATCCTGGTGGATTATTCAAAGCACTAAATCACACAGAATTACAGTAGTTATTAGAGGCATTAAAACCTGTGATAAGAAGCTTTATCATGCATTTTTGGGGAAGCTTAGTCTTTATCAGAGATGACTGTAAATAGAAGTGAACAGTAAAAAAACTTGGTAACAGTTTACAGTACATCAATAATCAGGTACTGTAATTACAGTATAATTACATTATAATTATTGCATAGTAGGTAACTACCAGATAATAGTTTTCTCGAGTTTCTATTATCACAACTACCTGTGAGACCTGAGTCAAAAAGGGGCCTTCCTCTACTCCCATTTCTTCTGGTTCTATGCACACATGCATGCATACACACAGAGAGATAGGTATATGTTTTGACTGGCTTAAGAGGAGTTGAACCTGTTTACATGGAGGAGGAACAGGCAGTCTGGCACGTCAAAGTAAATATCAGCTCTTCCACATAAGCATTTATCTGTTATAAAAGAAGGAAGTGAGATTTTAGCTGTGGTTATATTTAGCTAGCCAATTTATTTTTCCCCCCTCTTTTTGGCATTGGAAAAGTTGTCGTATTCTTAATCACTTAGATAAACCTCTCAGTTACAGACCTACTCGGTGTGTGGGTGTTTATATTATATCTGTAGATTATTTATCTCTGTACATCCACATCTGAATGCAGATTAGCTTCTCTGTTAATTGTACTTGAGCTGTGTGTGCATGCCTGTGTTTGTGTATTTCTGGTAGTAATCCTGAAATGTTCTGTCATTTTGGGGTGTAGGCTAAGTGAAAATAACCAATTATGTATGACTTCTTCTAATTTAATGCTGTTTACAATGTTAAAGGTTCCAGTTAATTAAAAATGGTTCTGAAGCTGGCAGAAGAAATGTTAACGTTCAAATGAAGAGCTTTTCTTGATAGCAAGTGCTGAAGATGTAATACAAAATATAGCTTGCAAGGATTATGGAGGGACTTCTGCTCCTCACAGTTTTGGTAGTAGCTCAGCTAGACCTCCAAGCACAGATTTGGGCAGCGCACCCCAAATAAAGTGCAGATCTTTGGAGAAAATCCAAAGGAAAAGCAATGAAGATGATAAAAGAATGAAGAAATGTGACCTGTTAGGAAATACAGATGGTGGGGTGGGGGGTGGCAGCGCTTGACGTGAAAAAGTCATGTCTGAGAGAGGACATAGCAACAAGCTGTAAGAATACAAAAGGCTGATGAAAAGCAAGTAATGTTCTCTATCACCATGGTGAGAAATGTAAGGGTATGGGAAGTAATTAGTTATACAAGATCAAAGAAAATTCAGATTAGATATTGGGAATGACCTTCTAAGGTGGATAAGACAAAACCCCAGAAAAAGCCAACTTGGGATGTTTTGGCATTTCTTTTGTTGGAAATTTTTCAGAAAATTCTTCTGTCTGAAGATACAGAAGAGGACAAAAGACATCTGAACAACACTCCTAGCCCCATTTTCTGTGACTTGGTGACCAGCTGTCATGGCTGCGATAAGTTGACATGTTCCCAATGTTCCTTGCAGTGGGTTGAAAGAAAAACAGATTGCTCATCTGAAATACAAACTCCGTCTAGGCCTTGGAAAGAATCAGCTTCTACATGGGTCTGGTAAACTACTGAAACTTCATTTCTATCAGAATTTGAGGGCAGGTGCTACACTGGCTGAAGCTGGAAGCAAAGCTTCCCCTGGTAGTAGTGGAACCGATGTTAATTTATATAATCCCCATGTTTTGCTCATCTTTTTGAGCTCATGATTTCCAGGCATTTCCAGTTTATACACTTTAATAATAAATTGCACACCAAGAAAAGCAGTGACCCTACTGTTAACTGCCAGGTGAGTGTTTGTAACTACCATGTAGTTCCCTTATCTGAAGTCTAGTAGCAAGTGTGAATGTACGCTTAACATGGTCTTCATTTCCTTTTCTCATTCTTTTGACTAAAATGACAGGTAGTATATACAGTACCCAATACTTGCTGATAGAGGACTCCATGATTAATTTTCAGGTGAAATAACTCAGATTTGTTTTTCATGTGTGAACAACTCTAACTTTGATAATGCTTTCCTAATTTTTTTTCTAGAATAAATGCTGCTTTTAGCAGTATAGTAACTGACATTTCTAGAGAACACTGAGAAGCAATGATCCAGTTAGAGAACAATTTTCTTGACACACCAGATTTCACTCTGCAGATGATGGTAGTGTTTCTTTTAGGCTGGGTTTAGGCTGGGTTCCACATAGAGAGCTAGGTTTTTGTTTTCCTTGTTTGTTGGTTTTTTTTTTTCCCAATGCTTTTGTTTTTTTTAAGACATGACTAATAAATAAGTACTGTATTTGCAACTTTCTAACTGTACTATAAGAGAAACATGGAAAGTATGTTGCATTAAGTGATACTCCTAAATCTACAGATGCTTTCCCTCTGGGAAATGCTTCAAGCTGAGTTGTGTTGAAATTAAAACTCCCTATTAGTTGCAGGTGATGCTCATGATTTGTCTTGCACCTAACCTATTATCAAGTGATGTGCAAAATGCCAGACTGATGAGTAACACTCATCATGAAGAGCTGCATTATCAGGACAGAAAGGTTTTGATCTTAAGGACTAATTTGGAGGTTGTTGGTTCCTTTGGAAGTATTTAGCAGGAAACGTGCTGAGATTGCTCTTTATGATTGAAGCCACTTTCATGCAGTCCACTGAGTATATTTACAGTGCTCATTATTCTGCTGTGAGGTTTGGTTTCCATTTCAGAAAGGAAGGGGTCTCCAGTGGCTATAGAACACAACGAAAGAAGGACTTTCTACATTTCTTTTTAGACTCCTGGTATTTCAACTGCTAAAGGATTTTAAGTGTATGGTTTTCTAATTTTTTTTTTTTTAATTTTAGAAAACATTCTTTTCACAGAGGCACATTAGAGAGGAAAGGTTAGGATTATTTAAGGGAGGGGAATTAAATGTGTCACTTCTATGGGCATTAGGCAAATTGCCTCACTTGGAGTTAAGAGGCAGCTTGGGAGTATTTAAGTATAGGGTGCCTGCAATGCACTTTATGATAGTCTTAGCTTACGACCTTATATCATTTTATTTCTCTATTAAACATTCCACACCGAGACTGTGATTGTACACGGTGCGATAGTTAGCACCTCATGTCCTGAAGACTGTACTGTGACAAAACAGTGAAGGAAATGTTGAGTGCTTGAGAAGTCTGCATGATAATCCAAGAAATAAAAGGTGATATCTGAAAAGGATCGTATCTGATATGTGGTAGGATGGAAGATACTTAAATGAGATGGGAAAGTATCAAACTCAGAATTACAGTCTATGTATTTTACCGATAAACTTATTTTAAACAGTACAGCAGATGCCACAGTAACGATAATAACTTAAAAAGGGCCACCCAGAAAGAGACTGAGTCTCTTACTCCAGAGGTAGTAAAGACCATACAGGTCAGTCCAGTGATGGTGCTTAGCCTTTATGTGCTAGCTTGGTATTTCACAGAGGAGTGCTCAGGTGTCTAGGAACAGACTGTGCTGACTCGAGCACCCTCCTGCCTTAGGGAAAAGGCAGGCTGACTGATGAAAGATATTGTTTCTGAGTTTTATTTTATTCGAAACAAGTTCTCACAGGAGGAACAAGAGGATGCCTTTGGACACTAACAGTACTGAGTTCTTTTCTGCATGAGGACCAAATTCCGACCCTGCTGTCAGTGCTCGCTTTAGCCTGACACCATGAAAACTGCTGCTTAGGGGCTTAGGCAGAAGTAGTTTATGGCCCATAGGTAGGTTTTGGTGCACATTACATGCTACATAATTCAGTCCTTTGGAGAGATACAACCTGGGCTGTGAGTAGAAATGCAGTTCATCTGCATATTTTAGGCTACTTGGTGCACTTTAAGATACGGGTTTGGAAAGGTGTTGCTGCCCCTCTTCATCTAAATGGATGTTGAGTTTCCTACTCAGTAGGAAGCATTTAATTGGCAAACTTGCTAATATTGTGTGGTGTGTGTATGTATATATATATATGTATATATATAAAAGGAGAGAGAGGAGAGTGTTCTTTATGAGAAGCTGCAAAGTCTAACACAAATAACAGCCAGAACAAACAAGAATGAACTGGGAACTGTGTCCATGCACATTCATTAAATTGATAAAAGATGAAGGCCATGGAGAATACAAAGCCCAGGGAGAGCCAAGCTCCCTAAGTTCACAGGTAGCAAGAGTCAGCCAAGCCAGAGCAGCCCAATGTAGCCCACAGATGTGTGCATCACTCTCCATAGCGCAGCTAGAGCAGGGTGTTTTTGAACCCCTTATGTGTGCCTTTTTGTTTGTTTTTTTTCACAGTGCTTCGTATCTTTGGAGGAAGCTCAAAAGAGTACTTCCTCATTTTTGGTGAATTCAGCCCTCAATGGGACTCTGTTAGAAGTGTTGGTAGGCAAAATGTGGTTTAGCATCACAAGGCAGAGTCTGGAAAACAGAATTTCTAAATCTAGTGTTCGGCTGCTAATTAATGTAATGGGTTACTTCGTGTAAGTGTGGTGTTTTCATGATTTGCCATTGCCTTTGAATTGAGCATGTATTCCAGTGTGACACTGAGAACCTCTGCTGAGGAAATCACAGAATCACAGAAATGTTCAGGTTGGAAAAGACTTTTTCCTAATGTCCAGTCTAAACCTACCTAGTCGCAGCTTGAGGCCATTCTCTCTTGTTCTATCACTTATACCTGTGAGAAGAGACCAGCACCAGCCTCTCCCACAACCTTCTTTCAGGTAGTTGTAGAGAGCGATGAGGTCTCCCCTCAGCCTCCTCTGTTTCAAACTAAACAGCCCCAGCTCCTTCAGTTGCTCTTCATATTATTCTCCAGGCCCTTCCCCAGCTTCATTGCCCTCCTCTGTACTCGCTTCAGCACCTTGACATCTCTCTTGTACTGATGTGCCCAAAACTGAACACAATAATTGAGGTGTGGCCTCACCAGAGCTGAGTGCAAGGGAACAATCACCTCCCTACTCTTGTTGGACACAGCATTTCTAATCCAAGCCAGGATGCCATTGGCTTTCTTGTCCACCTGGGCACACTGCTTTGTCATACTCAGCTGCTTGTCAATTAGGACCCCCAGGTCCCTTTGTGCCAGACAGCTATCTGGCCACACTTCCCCAAGCCTGTAGCATTGCTTGGGGTTGTTCTTCCAGTCTTTTGGGGGCTCCTCTAGATGAAGCAATATCAGCTACTATTTCTGCATTTAATATTTTCCCTACCGTTAAATAAAGAAAAAAACTACAGGATTTTCCCAAAGGATCAAAAAGGCAATTTTATAAATGTTGTTTCCAGCAGAATCATTGGAAGAGCAGGATATTAATTTCTGTGGGAATTACGTTTCAATTCCTGAATTCTCTATAATTTTTAAAATTTCTTGTTCAGTAGAAATGCCTGCTGTCTATTAGCATCCAATTATAGGATTCTCATAATTAGCCAGTGACCATATACATGTTGACAGTTATTTCATCTCCTCTTTCATTTTCCCATTTGTAAAACAGAAATAATGGCACTAGTTGATCGTGTACAGTTGATGGTGCTCTGAGTTCATTAATAAAAATACTGTTGAAGAATACTATAATGCTTACAACCCAAAAATTTCAGTCTTTAGACACTGAAATTATAGTTGTGGGTCTGTGTTTTGTGGGTTTTTTTTTATTTTTGGTTTGTTTGGTGGGGTTTTTTTGTTTTTTTTTTTTTGGTTTTTTTTTTTTTTTTTTTTTTTTTTTTTTTTTTTTTGCATTAGATCAGTAGGAATATTGTAAAGTGAGCATAATTACCAGAAGGCATAACAGCTTTAGTTATCACCCCTGGAACTACATTTTGTTGACTGAGAAGTGGGTGATCGTTTGCGCACAGTACCAAATCTTATAGCATTAGGCAACCTTCAGAAGTGTTTCCTGTCATTTTAACTCCTCAGATTCTGTATACCAAAGATATTCCAGCTGCTTTTAGAGCTGAAGTAACAGTGGAATGGATTTCCAATACATGGAATATCCAGGAGGACCATCCTTTTCGTGGGACAACTGATGTGTAACAACTAGTGCTAGCTGCTTGGCAAAACTGCAAGCTCGGTCTTAGTTTTGTCCCTGGAGCTGGGTGTCTGGCTGTGCAGAGCAAGAGCTGGCAGGATGGATACCATAACCTGTGTCTAATTTGTGGCTGATAACTTAGCATGCACACATTTTATGGGCACAAATTGTAGCCTGAAGAATAACAGAGAGGATCCTAGCACAGCCTGCAGTGTGTGCAAATATATAGCAAAAAACCAACACAAACAACCCCCCCCCCAAAAGACCACAACCCCCTCCCCCCTAAAAAACCCAACCCAAACAAAAAAACCAAACAAAATCCCCCCCGAAAATAGGTTGTCATACCTGAAATGTCCCTGTGTGTGATTAAAAATGCATACTTTCATTTGTTTTCCCTCATGCACCCAAAGCATAGTAAAAGAAATATACCTGCTCAGGCACGTGGAGTTTCTTCAAAGAAGGTCAGCTGCCAGAAATGAAATTAAAAAATAAACTAGGTAACAGTGATTATTGAGGAAAAAACTGTGAACTTTGTAACAAAATGCCAAGAATGTGATCTCTCAACATATGAGATCTTTTGGCAGCACAGGGTTCAACAAGCAGTAAGTTGTTACTGCAGCAGAGGACACTAAATATGCAGAAAGATTAAAAAAGGTTTCATTTTCTTCTCTCAACAGTAGCTGCTGTGTGGTTTTTGTTGTTATGACTTGTTACAAGCATTGTTTACACAAAAATCACATTATTCTCCCACTACTGACGTCGCTGATGATGTAAATACGCCTGCTCAGGGCCTGTTCCTCAGGGAGGCAGAGCACGCAGGGCTCTGATCTCCTCGGGTTGGTCGGCAGCTCTTGATACCAGGATTTGGGGACTGGCTGCCTTCATGTTGAGCTCTCTGAGCTCTGCCACGGGAAACAAGATTTGGTACTCAAGTTAAAAGGACCTCGTTTGAGAACCACGGTGCAGGGTAAATCTCTCTTTTCCTTAAGCAGAGCATTGCTTACTGTCTCTTCTGAAAAGAAGTAAACTTCTCTGAGCGACAATCAGGAGGCTGTCGGGTAGGATGTGGAATATAGAAACAAATTAACCCTGTCTCTGCATTTAGCAGCAATATTAATACTTTGCCAGGCAGTGCTTACTCTGTACATCAGTTTGTTTTTTTAAGAGATATTTCACCATCTTCCAAGTAGATCTCTTCCAAAGTCCATTCCAGAGAGAGAAGAGGGATCATATGAAAGAGGCTGGTCGCAGCAGGAAGGGCTGAACATGTGCTGCCTGTGAACAATGAGCGCTGCTCCAAGTAAGACATTAGGGAAGGACTTTGCTCAGGAAAATAAGGAAAGCACTGACAGGGTGAGACCACATGCAGAAAAAAGGAAAGCTTATTTCCTTAAGAGGCGCGATCGTGCTTTATTAAAGGAGCACTGTAAGGAAACAAGATTTTAAAAAATTACTTCTTGCAGAAGCAATAGAAAAGGTATTTCTCATAGGAAAGGAATGCTAACTGAGTGTTTTAGTGATATAAAAACATTCCAATCTTGCATTTGCAGCCTGTGAAGAAGAGGGAAAGAAAGAAAATGAAACTAACTGGAAACGGCTCAAACTATCCTCACTGTATGGGCTAAGAGAAATGAGAGATTCAAAAAGTAATTGATTTAATTAATGGTGCGTTAGATAACTGTGTAAGTGTTTACTTTAACATGGAGAGTATTTGTTCTTGTGTGTGTGAATGCAGCCTGCCTTTATTTTTCTTCAGTTTTAACTTGCCTCACTTCTAATGGCGGTAATCTGACTTGCTTTAAGCAGAGGAGACAACTCATCAAGACCCCCTGTTTGTTGCATTCATAGCTGGACATTTGGCAGATCTAGGTGTAAAGCCAGTGGAGCAGAATGTGTTCATATTTGCTGGTTCTGAGCAAAGGTTCTGCATTCAGTTTTGTGCCAAACATGGTTAGCATTAAACACATACTATGAATTAAGCCTCTAGGCTAAGGGATGCAGATTTGCTACTTACATGTTTTTCCTCTCTGCAACTGCTTTGTTCTGGCTATTTTCCCCATGGTCTGAGTAATCTCCTGCCTTCCAGTGGCTCTTAAGCATCAGGAAATGTGTAGTTTATTCTATCCCATAGGCAGGTAGCGGAAAAGAGCATGAGGAGTGGATTGTGAGCTGGAACACTATATTGAGAAAGACTCGACAAGATAAATGGCGTAGTACTTATGCAAGAGGGAGAGGAAAAGCCTTGACCCAGTGACAGTTCAGCCCACATGTTGTCTTCTGAGAGACAGAGAACATGCCCCAGCAGCACACGGCACAGAGGTACTGTCTTCAGTGTGTCTCTGCTATGCCAAAAGTAGCTGTGAGGAAGCAGACTTCACTAGCAGCTTCTCAAGTCTATGGCAATCCACTGGGCAACCTGTTTGTGACTATCATGGAGCACTACTGGGTGGGCATATGTTGAATGGCCCTGGGTTTTGATTTGTGTAGTTGTGACTGAGTTGACTTCTGATATGGAATGGCAGAAGTGAAGGTGTATGAGAGCCAACATATAAAATGGTATAAATTGGATCACAGTTGGGTCTCTTGTCTTGTCTCAGTGCCTAGGGATGAGTTAGGCTGTAACACCTTATAGCAACATGGAAAGACAGGTGTGTAATTCTGACTTTAGAGGAAAATACTTTCCTTAGTGTCCATGTGCCAGCTGCATTGATTCAGAACACTATAAGGAGCTCCATTAAGTTCTATTGGGTCCATAATCTGCACATTAAGAAAAATTTACATGATAGATGAAGCTGTTAAAGTCTAATTGGGTAATCAAAAATTAGTTAATGTGCCAAAATATGTATTTAGCTGATAAACTCTAATGGTTCCAAAGGGTTCTAGTATTAATAGAAGGCATGCTTGCACATTAAGGAGTTGAGAGTAAGATATTGCTCTTCTAACACTCATTTCAAATAAAGATCCCAAAGCACTTGACACATATTAAATCACTTATTGATTTGATTTTTCCAAAATATGTCCATCCAAGGCTCTGGGGGAATATATGTTAACAATAATGTCAAATTTGCACATAAATAATAAATTATAATTTCCCCCACTTCCCAAGTCTATCAAGTGCAATAATCTCTCCTGCCTTCAAACCCACTTAAAGTCTGTCTTGGCTGGGTCTTCCTTAATTGAAACATATTATGTCCCTATGATATACTGTATCCACCTGACTGATAAATAAGTTGAACAGTGAATGAACAGTGAAATGAACTGGTTTGAAAAGGGTTAAAGTCAGTAAAAGAACATGATATTCCTGGTTACTTCTCCTTTACCCTGCAGAGCAACCAGCACAGCATTTGTGTATTCACAGAGCCAGAAGGATGTTGTGGCATTCTGCACATAGCTTCCTTACCTATTTGTTCAAATTTCGTTCTTTTTTTTTTATTTTTATGGATGAAAGGAATAGGAATTTTAAAAGAGTTCTCCTGCTTAATAGTTTCAAAATGTCCTAATATATGTATGCATGCCACTCCCACATTATAATAGCATGTGGTTCTCTGTTTGTACAGTATCTACTGTAATAGGGACCTCATCCAAGAGACTTTTGTAGGCTCTTCTACAGTTCAAGCACATAATGATAGCTTTATTTTAAGATGGATAAAGATTATCCTTGTTTTACATAGGAAGTGAAGGCAGAAAGGCAAAATCTGCCACAGAAGTAGAACTAGGCTCCAGGCTCAGATGCTGCTTTGCTGCTTTGACTACTGGACCACAGCACAGAGACATTTCCAAATTTGCAGATGTTAAAAATATATTAATTCTTTGGTTCATATATAATATGCCTTTGTTCCTTATAGGATTTATAACAATAACTATCATGAGTGCATTGGACCTGTTGTGCTCTCAAAAAGGCTCTGAATGCCTATAAATGCCAGACAAATAGCCAAGGTCCCTTCTGTTTCACTAGGCATGACTTTCAGGAGGGAAAGAGAACATCTCCAAGAATATTGAAACTTAGGGTAGCTTAATCCTGTCTCCATACTACGTAAATATTTAAAGACAAAATGCAACAACCACATTGTTGAATTTCCTACTTTGAATGACTGTCACATTTTTAATGATAGGTGAATAGTTTTGTATTTTATTTATGTGGTGTCATTTGTTTGCCAGGGAATGTGAATTGAACACTTTCCTTGCCTCTGAATTTGAAAATGTGTTTTCCTGGATATCATTAGTTGAAGGATGTTAGACAACTGCATGTTTCCTCTTCCACATAAATAAATAAATAAGCCAAGTGTCATGATTGTTTGCTATCTAATATATGTAGATCCAAATGTATACTGAAATGTTGTTTGAAACAGATGAGTCAGTGAGGCATTTTCTGATATCTGCCTAGAAAGAGAGAAAAAAAAAAAAAAAACAAAATCAAAACCAAACCCTCATATAGATGGAAGAACCAGAAATAGTCACTTGGCTTTTTGGAAAAGCTCTGGCCTGAGAAAGCAACTTCAAAAAAAAAAAAAAGTAGAGAATAATGAATTCATCAGGCTGAAAATGCACAGCCCAATGGAGCGCTCAGATTTCAATAGAAGGCAAATGGAAAGAGAGCCCCCATTACTGTTGAGATACACTGACACGGCTCCACTAATCGCTTGGTCATGCTTGGTAGACAGTAAGTCATCACAGGCCATGACATGGTGAGAACAGGTGCCAGGGTTTGTTGTAAGTAAAAATTGTTTATTTAACATCCGCAACCAAGATCATTCCCCTCTTTTTCCTTGCATCTCTGTGCCCAGACCATCCCTTTCAGCAGTGGAAGAGCCTGCCAGGCAGTGCAGTCAAGTTTCCATTGCAGAGCAGACCAGAGTGGCTCATAACAATGAGGGAATGTTTTTGGTAGGATGTGACTGAGGTGGTGGCAGACAAAACTGACCTGTAGTGGCAATTACACACATGCTTATAATGAGAGATGGTGCTGTTTTAGTCTTGGTGGAATGACCTCGGCAGTTCAGGTGTGTTTGTGCACCAGGAGGAGGAGAGTAGGAGTACTTTCTAATTTTAGCACAGTTAGCATGAGCATGAAAACGAGCAGGGTAGTACTGAAGTAAATTGCTGTGTGTTTATCCTCTGCTTCAGCCATTCTTACAGAATGTATTATGAGCCCCTTCAGCAGAGCTTTGTGTCATTTCAACACACTGTCCTGCCAGATGAGCAGCTAGGTGTATTGTAGAGGCACTAATAAAAATCCTCTATTTAATATAGATCAAGATGTACATCAAAGACATTCTGAAATACTTGTCACCTTATGGGTGTACAGACTGAGATATCTAAGAGGCTCCTAGGGCATTCGAGTCACGAATTGATTTTTGTGAATAAAGGAATCAAATAGTGTTTTTTCAAGACTTTGAAGAGTCTGTCTTAATAAATGTATCATCCCTTTAAACAAAATTTATAGTACTTATTAGCTTCAAAATTTATTTGAGATACAACCCCTGGGTTTGTTTGGTTTGGGTTTTGATTTTGATTTTGTTTGTTTTTTGTTCATTTGGCTTTTTTTTTTAAATATAAGAACAAAAGGAAAGATGCTGAATTGAGTGATGCTAGGCTGGGAACGTAATGGTCTCTGGGAATTTGCTATCATTACATTGAGGAAAGTCTCCTCAGAGTCCAGTCTTTCAAAGTAGGTAAGTTGTGTTACAGTTGTGCTCATTGATTAATGCAGTGGATGGGAGCTCGAAAGAGCTGGGCTCTATTCTTGGCTCCTGCCACAGACTTCCTGTGTGCTGATGAGCAAATCTTTTAGACCAACGCTTTTTCTCTGTGAGAATTTCCTTGCATTTTAAATCTGCGGGGAATTAAATGGAACGGACATTTAGGTTCACTTCCCCACCTCCTTCAGTAATAGACAAAATGGAGAGGATATAGAAACATGTTTATTAAAAGACAAAATCAATGCGCTTATTTTGTAACCAGAAACTAAAGGGAACAAGGCTGTTGGTTTTTTTTTTTAATTATATTTGTGTTGGGGTTTTTTTAAATTATTTTTTGTGTTGGGTTTTTTGTTGTTGTTGTTGTTTGTTTTCAAATGCACATCTGTTTTTTTCCACCCAACCTCCCTCTGAGATAAATCAAGATCAGTCTTTGAAAGATTAATTGAGGAGCCATAGCTCACAAAAATGTAGCTGATGACTATAAAAAAAAAAGGCATAGTGTTGACTAATAAAACTGTCCAGCTATACAAACCTTTAAAATCAAGAAATTGCCTGTCCACATTTTTTTTCCTGCGACATATCTTAATTAACTCCACAGATATAACACTGCCTACTTTCACTTTCCTATCTAGTAATTAGTCCTATACTACTATGAATTGAGCACTGAGAAAGTAGCTGTTCTTGGTTCTTTGTGCTACAATACAGGACAGTACTTTCTTTCTGATCTTAGGAGAAAGGAAGGCTCCTGAATTTACAGATCTACGTTATATAAGAAAGAATTTACATGTGCGTGCACACATGCACCTAAATATTCACACAAAATTAGTAAATCTAGAATACTAAACTCTGACCTGATCTGGAGTGTTTCTTTGTGATTAAACTAATAATTAGGGAAAAAAAGAGACTAGAGGACCAGAAGCTAATTTTAAAAATAATAAGGGAGATTTTACTTTATTATTACTTAAGGCAGAAATAAAGAGCTGAGAAATTTCTGTTTTATTCTTCTTTCACTGGTCAAAAGAAGGAAAAATCGTAATGAAGAAAGAAACACTAAGTGGAACTCACTTTAAGAAAAACACTCAAAATTCCTTGAGTTAAAATTGAGACTGGATAGGTAGCAGATTCACCTGCAAAATTGTCATTGCTAATACAGTCCCTATTCAGATAAATTCTTTTTGTGATAAGGCACATGTGTGAGCTTGTTATCTGAACCCATAATTACAGACTTCTAACATCTAGAGCCCCAAGTACCTTAAAATTGTAATATCTTGAGGGTGCTGACCTGTGAAAGCAGAGGTTTTTAAAGGGTATCGCTCATGCTTGTATGCTTTCCGAGTGGCCAGAGTAGCACATAATAGTTTGAATATTTTCTAGTCAGGTAAAAACTGTTTAACCTAGTATCAAAAATTCTGTTACCAGTGGCTTTAGTTTAAATCTTTGTGAATACTCTCCAAGTTGTGGGGATTAAGCTGAAACTGATGGACTTTCCTACTGCCTAAGTGTTTTCTATTGCCAGGAGACTGCAGACCACCTTATTGTGAGTCTGCATTGAGAAAAAAGCAGTTTGGAGGGGCTGAACAAGTAAGGATTCATGGCATGGCATCAAAGTGCAGGTAGGTGACTGCAGCAATATCCACCCTCCATAAAAATGAGATCCTGCATAGTCCAGAGTTTCCACAAGTCTTAACATTATGATACCAGTTATTCAACATCTCTCCAGTGAATAAAAGTTCAATCTGAGGATCTGTTTGTTGTCTCATCTTGATGAGGAAAAGGGGATTGAATTTAGGCCAGGCATAACTAATTTATGTTAACGTAGACAAAACCTATATACCCATCAAGTTTAGATCAAATTTCCCATTGTGGTATCTGGGAGCTTTTAACTATCAATCAGGAAAACTTCTCATTCCTCACTTAAACAGGAATAATTAGAGAATTCAGTATGCCAATTTTATCTGATTAAAAAAAATATATATACCCTCTCCCCGCATAGTTTGTCAAGCTTATCCTATGTATCACCAAAAGGTAGGTCGTTCAAAGAAGACTGTGTGGTGTAGTATGAAGGTTGTTCTTTCAGGTCCATAAAGTGATCTGATTTCATTTTGAGTCTCCAATTGATGTTTGTTTTTATTTAAAATGTCTGTAAGGGTAACTGTTCAGAATGTACTATCTAAGATAATAGCATTAACTGGCATGGTTGCAAAATCAATAATAGTAACAAAAATATACCTCTACTGATTAAGAGTGACATAAAATAAATTTGTTAACTAAAATGGATGTAGTCAACAGTTTAAACGTGTGTCTTAAATAATGTAGTGCAGTTCATAGTTCTTATGTTAACTTTTTTGATAATTTTTTTAAAAGAACCTTTGAAAATCTGTATTGCATTTGTCTCCTCATTAAAAAAAAAAGGCAAAACTAAGCTAGAAGGTATTTCACTTCCTCTAGTAGAGCCCTCACCCACAAAAATAAACCTGATGGCAAAACCATAGTGGAATTCATGTAGAGAGAGTAATTGAAAATGGTAATTCAGAAACCATATCAGAAACCATAGACTAGATTTGAAGGACAGGTCTGTCATCAAGCTTCATGAGAAACAGCAGAGCAGAAATAAAAATAGATCATTGACCAAAAATATCCTTTTCCAGCTGGGTCATTTAAAGAACTATTTTTTTTTTTTCCTTTTTACATCATACATACAGCTGAATCCAAAACTATCCCCAAAAGGGGTCTAACTCTAAGGTCAAATACTTTGTAGGGTTTTGTTGTGGTTTTCTTGTCCTGTTTTTTTTTTTTTTGAGAGCAAGAATGGGATGAAGAACAGTGATCTGTGAAAATGTAAATCCTGAAATTGAGTCTTTAAGTCAGGTACACAGGCATACTTTCATCAAGCTGTGACCAGCACCTGGGCACATCTATGACTGCCATGTCATTGCCAAACCCAACAGATTCCTACTGAAGTTGTTTGAGGTTTTCTTTGGAATGACTTGGTACACAAATCCAGATGTGTGGGGCACATATGTATTAACTTACCAAACCTGGTTATTAGTGTCCTTCACAGAAAAAACATAAAGGCTTTTGGGAACTGAATGGTAACACTATGCACCTAACATAGTGTCTTCATGTCATCATAAAGACACAGATCAACAGTATAGCAAGTTAATTTTACCTCATTTTGAGGGGAAAAGGAAGACACTCAGCTACTCATTTAGCTTAAAGCTGCCTGAAATTTGCTTTTGGAGATGCTGCAACTGAAGTCAGATTCTCATGCATCGGGATAGGTTTTTTTTTGTGACATATATCTATATATCTATGTCTATATGTAGATAGATAGATAGTAGGAAGTCATGGAAATGTTCTGTTTCTGTAGATTATTTTTATTTTACATTGCTCTGTGGGGATAAGACAGTTAAAAAATACCTCTGTGGGTAGAGAGGGCACTGAGGAAGTATTTTTTCACTGTGCAAGGGCAGCAAGTCAACTGGAGGCTAGCAGTAAAGCTCCTAGGGTGCTGTGCAGGTACACATCACACAATTTTCTTATGTCTCAGAAAGTCAAAAACAGGCTGAGTAAAAGGATGACAGACCTGCCAACAGGGGTTCACCAGCCACTCCTTGGTTTTAAGTAGAGAAAAAATGAAAGGGGGCTGTAGGTGAGGATTCCCCATGGATGTGCATGCTGCACGTATTGATGTGCAGTTCCAAGCAAGGCACTGTGTACGCTTGCTGCAGCTCTGCAGAGCTTTGTCTCATCCCATGGAAGCCTGACAAGAGCTTTAGGTCTGAGCTAACTAGTTTAAAGTTATCTGCTGCAGTATAAGCATTCTATCACTTGCAGAGGTCTCACCCATTGAGACAGATCTTCAACTTACGTAAAGCGTTTTTTGCTCAAGTGGTGGTCAGACCAGATATTTAATTTTGCTGCTGGCTAAAATGAAAGTTTGGTGAAGCTTTGCCTGTGTCCTCTTCATACAGTGACATTTCACAGGAGAGATGTGTCTGGGAGACTACTTTGGATGCTTCAGACACTGCATAAAACGTTTACTTATCCCAGCTCTTCATTTTAATATGTAAGCACAGCTCAAAAGAGATATATAAAATAAAACTGAGTATTGACATGAGGCACAAAAAGATGAAGATTTTAATTCAGGACTATCAGAGATAATGATACCTAAACACCTTAACCTTAAACTCATTAGTCTCACATATCTCAATCAGTATGGATTCTCTCAGAAATCAATTTTCAGCAGAAAATATGATTGTTAAATAATTCACAAGTTACAGGCCTTCAGGCAAGAAGAGGTTAGAGAAGCAGAAGGAAAGTGGTGATCTTGACCGGAGATGTGATTTCAATTAAAAGAGAAGAGCACCTGTAAAACATAGTTTTATGTTTAGGGCATTAAACTGTTTAAAGAAAATAGGATTATAAATGTAAATTATAGTCTTAAGCAGTATGGTATTTAAAACACGTTAGATTTTTTTTTTTTATATTTGCAGAAAGCATCTCCATTTAATTGATCAGCAAGGAATGTGTTGTTTTAAAAATCCCAGAAAACACTGGCATAATTTCTTCTGTTTCTTTAATTTTGTTTTCCCCTGTCTGTATTACACAGCTAATTTAAGATGAAATCTCAGTGAAAGGCAGAAGTGGTACAAAACTTCAAGAGATACTCTTAAATTCTTTGAATATTTCTGACCAAAGGCATTAGAATTTACGTCTATTGTTAATTTTATTTTCTCACATGTAGTTGGTTCCACAGCCATTATAGTTCTTAGCAGAAACATTATTTTAGAGGTGGAAAGGTCAAGCTGAAAGAAGTCTTAGGAGGTGTTATGGTACTAGCACTCCAGTATGTTTCTCAGGGCCTTATCATGCCTACTGCAGCCCATGGAAAGATTTTTATTGATCTGCTGAATCTTGGACCTTGCTCTAATTATGCCTGTGTAAATTTGTAATTACATCACTGAAGTTAATGGTATAATAACTCTATTAGATAAATGCAAATACTCATATTCAGACCTTGAATTCTTTGGATTTGTAGTTTTGTTGCAGTGTCCATAGATGCAAGTTGTAGTTTTAACACGATTTAAAAATCATAATGTAATTAAAAATATTTACTAACCTAATTATTTCTATACCAGACATCTCTTTGAAGTAATTATAGTGATACATTTTAATCTGATGTTATCTGTATTCTGCCAGGAATTTTTCAATTGGCATAATTTGGATAAATATCAAGCACTCCAAATGCATTTGAATTCAACCCAGGTCAATAATGGTATTACTGTCTGAAGGCCCTCAGTGGGTTTAGTCAGATGAATTGGTGAGTTTATTCCAGTTTTGACAGCACTTAGATGCTCTGATGTCAGATGCCAGTGTAACAGTTCAAGCAGACAGAAGAATTGCAGTGAAAAGTTACCTTTAGTGAGGCACAACCAAGGCTTTGTATAAAAACCTTACTGCATTCCTAGTCTTGGAAGTGATCTGAGCTAAGGCTCATGAGTTTGAGGTTACCATGCATATGGCAAAACCTGAGTCCCACCTATGTTTTTAGTTTCTTTCCAAAGCACTCCATCCTTCATGGCTGGCTGACAGCCTTTCACCTGCACGAAGTTTCAGTTACTTTAAAAAACTTAAAAAAAAAAAAAAAAGAAAGCCTGACAACCCCCCCTCTCCTTTCAGATCTTAGAAACACCACATTAGTTCACCATCTCAAAGATTGTTCAAAACATGAAAAAAAATCCACTTTTAAAAGTACTTTGACAATGTCTAAAATTGCTTAAAACCTTTTCTCTGTTAGTGGATACATGAAAAAGTAAAGGAGCTCTGGTTTTCTCAGCTGTGGACAATGAGTGAATTGTGATCAGACGTGAAAGACAGCCCCTGGCTGCTGGTGAGAAGAGGGGCAACAGTAAGGAAGATCATGAAGATAGCTTTGTTGTGTAGTGATGGGAGAGATGACTTGATCTCCTTTTCTGTCTCAGCTTACTGTGAAAACAGAAAATTTGTGTCTTTGAACAGGGTCATGATCTGAATCCATGTCCCAAGAAAGTAAAAGAGAGGCAAGGGAGAGTGTGTGTGTTTACCGCTATGGAATTACAGCCAGCTGCATTAAAAGTGATTTCAGTCAAAAATAGGCTAAAGTTAAGTGTAATAGAGAGAACGTATGCTTGCGTTACTCTCTTTTCTAAATCTAGTTTTGTGTTGAGTGAACTTTGTTTTAAAAAATCTATTTTGAAATGTGATTAGTGGTGAACGTCAGTGAAATTTATTGTACTATTAAAATCCTATTGGGTCTTTGTTTATGAAATGTATTTTCCTGTATTTGAGGTTTAGGGAGGCTTGATAATGAGGCTGTGAAGATTCATGGCCCCTTTTCTGCAGCTTAATTTAGGCTCTATATCAAATATGTAAAGGGATATTATATCTTCCTACAGCCTCTGTGTGTGATACATTTTTGTATTATTTCCCTGCCAATGTTATTTCTTCTACGAATGCAGAGCTGGAAAATGGTGACAAAGTGACAGGTTTAGCTTTCTGTTATTTTCTAGCCTAGAAAGGGTAAATCTGAAAGGCCTGTTGTCATAAATTTTATTAAGGTGAGATGTGTCCATGGATAGATGTTCACCAAAGATCACATTATTCTTGATTTAAAGTAATAATGGATAGCCAGCAGTGAAATTTGTGAGGAGGTTTTTCAGAGGCCCACTACCTCTATTGCTGGCTGAGAACTTCCACCTTCCAGTGTAGGACACCTGAAGATAAACGGTCATGCTGGAAAGCAGCATTGTGCCTCCAGCCATGTGCCAGTGACCTGGCAATGAGCTTAAGCTTTAGAGGTGTAGCTGAGGGATACTCTCATCTTTAGCTGTAATAAACTTCAGAGGATGGTCATTACAATGTAAAGGTGTTATTTTGATTTTCACACAGCTGGCCCAATCTCCTTCATTCTGCTAGCGATTGGTGCTGGGATCTGTCAGTGCAGAGAGGTGTTAGTGTGGTAGGAAGGATACCCATGTGGTTTCAGACTGTTGATCCAGCACAGCATATCTCTCCAGGAATGTGTTGCAGTGTGTGACTTGGGGAAATACCATATATTGCTATTTTCCATAATTTAGGAAGATCTTTAATTCCCATTTTCTTTGTACCATGGATTCCCTCTCAATGCTCAAGTCCAGACCACAATCCAGGTTCATCGAGAGTACGTATAGGTGTCTCTGAGCAAAATCAGTCTCAGTTCTTCAGACATCCTGTTTTTTTTCTAAGTTGGGCAAATGGCTGTCTCTGACCATAAGCAGGAGTGAGATTTCTGAAGGATGGAGAGAGTGGAGGAATAAGGTAAGGTGTTCCCATTTGTTATAGGTGCTTCTTAATATGGGAGAAGGGCATTTTCCTTCCATGTACATCAGTGTAATTACAAATAAAACTGTGCCCCAGCACTGTTACCAAAACTGATAAAGACCAATTTTGTTACCTCACTCAAAACTGATATATCACAAATTGATCTCTTCTTGCTTACACTGATATGAACTTTGAGTAATCTTACTGAGGGCTGGAGAATGACGTATATAAAACTTGCTCTTTGATCAAGCCCCAAAGTCTATGGAAGTGAAAGCTTTCATTTGCCAGTGTCTTTTGGATTTGTAGGAGGTTAAGGAGTGAAACCATTGGATACATCTCAAAGGTCTCTATGAGCAGTACAGCCTTGTTTTGAACTGTTTCAAGGAATGTCTTTGAGTCCTGCCTCTGCTATGTCTGAAACATTGGTTAGCAAGAAAAAACAAATCTTTAGGGCCAGGCTTTCCTTTCAGCTGTGTCCTGGGATGTCAAGAGAACAAAGCTCTGTTAATTGTTCCTCATTCAAGATGCCTAGCATGGTATTATAATACTCAAACAATGTTCATTAGACAAAACAATTGCAATAATTATCTTACAAAAAGTCAGGCCTGGTAATTTCTTATAAAATGAGGATAATCTCCAGAGGAGACTCTGCTCCGGTTTTGGTTTTGTTTGTTTGTTTTTGGCTGAATGATTTTAAATAGAAATTACTGAGGTGTCAATGACCTCTGGGTTCAATTGAATTAAGACATTTAAATGAAGTTTAAGCAATATTGGTATTTGCTGGGAGGTAGAAAATTGTGAAACATATTGCAAAAATGCTGCTTACATAAAATTTGTATTGAAGCCACTGCTAGAAATCAAGTGGTTGAGGGGTTTTTAGCATTTGAGTAAGGCCCTTGAAATTTGAGAAAACCAGATCTTATTCTGGTTAATCCTCAGTATCTTCCAGTTTTTGATGCTTTGAGACATGACTGGGTTTTTTTTTTGTGTCTATGGGGACTCATACAGGGTGTGAAAAATAGCAATAGCATCCCTTCTCTTAAATATTCTTTAGCTTCTCACCTCTCATGGTATTCCAGAGTACTAGCAAGATCTTAGAGCTGAGTGATATCATGCATGAGCAGCACAGAAGGAGGTCATGCCAGTACCTAAGTATTTTTAAAAATCAGACATTTTTTCTGGACACCGTGATATCTGTCCAACAAAAATTAGGAGTATTTCTAGCAAGCCAAGATTCTTCTTTGGATTCAGTGCTGTAGTTTCCAGAAGACACCAGTAGTACTGTGAAATTAATTCAATACTAGGATGCAGCTGCATTGATCTTTCTGATGTCATTGCCCTAAATTATTACAGGATACAACTAAAAAACAAGTCTAGAATACATATCAGCAAGGACATGATCCGGGAGTACGTCTTCTCATTCTAATAATGAGTTAGCAGATCAAATCTTCACTTTGAGAAATCCAACTGTATTTTGCTTTTTATAAGATTCTTATTTAATTTTATTTCTTTTTTTAATCTGAGGGGGAGGGAGTGTAGCAAGAAGATTGATCACTGACAGAGAAGAGAAGGCTGGAAGCTGATCCTGTAGTCTCTTGTTCAAATTCATGAATAATTTTCACTTGTACGAATTGCCCATTGAAGTCCGTAGCAGTTCTTATGTGAGACAGGATCACTCATGCAAATAAAGGTTTACAGGAGGAGGATCTAGGATGTGTTATTAGAGGGTCATTTCCTTATACAGTCTTGGGTTTTTTTGCTTCTTACTCACCAATTTTATGGGTTTTATTATTTTGCTAGAAGAGGTTGTTACATCATTAATAATGGAGTTTATTATTGCTTTTAATACTTTATTTATATCTGAAAAACTTGAAGGTGTATCCATTTCCTTAGGAGGACTGAAGTTAAAAGATGCTTGAGTCTTGGAGTTACATACTCTGTATAATTTTAAAATAATTTTGGCATTTTTTTCCCCTCTGGCAACTGAAGCCTTTAACCTTATGGGTCTCTGATTTAAAGTGACACCACAGTCTTTTCAAAGACAACATTATTATGTCACTGATACTGAAATGGTACAGTCAGAAATAAGCAGAAAATAATTAAGGGACAAAATTATTACAGTAGAACAGACTTGACCCAGAGACCAAGGGCCATATCCTGCTTGCTTTACTCAAACAAATAGTCCTATTGCATCTCATTCAGATGTGCAGTCCAAGCATAAACCCAGAAAAAAGCTCACATGAAGTCGCCATTGTAACTGAGATTAGAATATGAGACAGAATTATGCATGTATATGTTGAGGGAGGAAGAGATTCTCAAAAATATTCATTTCATTTGAATATGTATAGGGAGTGAATGAAAGTGGTGGGCCAAATCCTGCACTCGTTTACATTGTTGCAGCGCCACAAAGTGTGTTGAGGGGAGAATTTGATCTGACATTAGCACAAACTAACTTTTACATTTGCCAGATTCTTATTTGTTCCCAGCATGTGGCTGGCCAGAAATATAAATAAATCAAATCTGTTTCCAGGAAGAATCCAGCAATCCTTTGAAACTTTCATTCTTTGCATTACAAGAAAAGAAGAGTTAGAAAAAAGGGGAGAGGATGGAGGGTTACATAAAAGAGAGCAGGTGCGGTCGTGCAGAAGTAACTATTCAGCATATGTAAGTGCAGTTGGAAAATCATTGTCTTGCAGAGAATACTTGAAATTGGTCCCTAATGGCCTTGGTTTTTGTCATATGGTCTTGATTATCAGGCTAAAATTGCATTGCCGATGCCTTTAGTGTGAACGAGATGGATGAATAATTATTACGTGCGCTGAATACCTTTCTGCAAGGAGGAACCAGGACATCCCCTGGCCACTGCAGATGCCATTTCACCTTGCTGTCAAGAAAACTGCAAGTGGCTAATTCATCACTTCCTTATTGTTCTTGAAATATATGTTTATAATAATAAGTGCTCATACCTGCACCAAGAATGAGCAGTGCAAAATCTCAGTGTTTTGAGAAATAATTGAGAGATCCAATTATTTCTGGGTGCAAACCCGAAGTGTTTTATCCTGTTTCTAAAAAGCCTGCACTATCTTTGCATTCATGCAGATCTCTGTGACTATATAAAGGTGAAAGATGAGTTTTTGATAAAGTAAGCACATACAAGATACCTTGAATTAGTTTTGGCCTCTGTTCAGAAGTGAACTATCATCTTTTTCCTTTTTAGCAGTTAAAAAAGGGCTCACATGCTGCCTTACTTCCCTCTGCCTACCTTTGTCTCCATTACTGGTTAATACTACAATAACAGAAGTAGCAGTAATGAGGTTAACAAAATCTTATTGCTAGCACAAAGAATAAGTCTCTGTGGTATTGAAAAGATGATTCCCCAGTCAGCCCTCCACTGAAAGGAAAATGTGATGGTAAGGTTCAGAACCACTCCAGGATCCATGACAATGACCACACTGCTCATGCATGACCTGAATATTTACATTAAATCATGGCCACTGCTTACTCTCTGTGCAATCCTTTGCAATACTGGCAATTAGTTATAGCATCCACTAGTTCCTAAAGGATGCAGGTTGAGCGTCCTCTTAGCCACAAATAGAGCACAACAGCCTGTGCTTCCTCTTGGCGTGTGATCAGAAGGGTTGCATGTGCACAGGGTGCAAGTGTTTTAGGACAAGATTTTCAGTGTCTGCAGCTTTTTCTAATTAGTTGCTTGATGCCATTTGCCATTTAAACCCCAATGAAGTACCTAAAAATGGTTTTAATTAAATAATTAGACGATCACCCCAACTATTCAGGTCTACTGATTATCTCTTACCAGTTGTTTTAGCAGTGACTTCCTATTGTAGACCTAAAAGCTTATATTCAGCTATCTTAAATTTGAGGAAAAGAAAGTAAAAGGTAATAAAAAAATCACATGTAAGAGAATGTTTTAGTGTCTTCTGTCACATTCTCCAAATACTCTTCTTGCATGAGTAAATTAATCATTGTGAAACATTTCCCTTGGACTTACATATTCTTTTATACCTATTTTACAGATGGCTACACTCAAGTGCAGTTTATTTCTACACTCAAACCAAAACATGTAGCAATGTCAGGTTAAATAGGATCCTATGATTCAGATGATGACTGATCAAATTAACAACTGGAGTTAAACCTGAAAACTAAAATGAAGCACACACTGGTAGTTTAAATTCTTAATTTTCTCTCATTAGCTACCCCATCTTATCTGGCCCAAAATAAGAAGGCATCATTTTTCCTTAGAGTACCAAAAAGTACCTAAGGAAAAAGCCAAGCAAAATGCCTGAAGGGGCAGAACAGGTGGGGATTCAGACTTCATTTCTCCCAAGATCCTATGTAACCCTTGAGTGCACTTGGAGCAACATTTGGGGAGCAGCCTAGCCCTGCTTATGTTTTTTAACCCAGTGTGGTGGGCATTACTCAAGTGCAGCTGAACCACTGGCTAATCAAATCATCCAAAGGAAGATCTGATCATGGAAACTGGATATTCTGATTTTTTTCAGAGATGAGGTCTGTACGCCTAAATAGGATGGAAGTTATCTGAATCCCCCACCACAGGCCCTTATTCATTTCTGTTTACACTGATTTGCTTTGGAGCAGCCCCTGGGTTTTTTGAGGTACCCTTTTAAAAGACTTAATCTGTTCAAATAGTGGGCATTACTCTTAATCTAGGACTGTGATTGGCTTTTTTTTTTTGTGGTTGGACTTGCTTGGATCTCGCATAGGTATTGGACAGCTTCTGTATCATACAGTGTTGAGAAAGGTCATGCATTTCTCCTTTCTCCACTGCAATCACAGAGCTCCTACAGAGTAGTGCCAAAGTTGACAGCTATGAGGGTGCAAAGAGTTACTGCCTATCTACGCATGTTGCTTCCTGATGAATCATCTTTGGTAAATTCACTCTGTGGCTCTTGGTAAAAATTAATGGAGTCATCTTGCTCTGAGTAGAATTCTAACCATAGACATCAGGGCTAGTATTATGTTAAAGGATGCTACTGGTATTAAGAAAACAAAAACAAGCGAACAAAAAACCCAGAGACTGAAGTTTGGTAGTTTATCATGTCCTAGGGTTTTCTTTTCACTTTCTTTTCTAATTGAAGAAGCTAAATTGATTGAAGCATTTGAGCCCTGATTTAGCTTTTTAAAAAAGCAGCAAAAGCTAAAAATGGCTCAGGAAAGCAACTGAAATGCTATCACAAGCTAGTGAGATCGATAAGCTAGGGAAAAAAAAAGGAAGAAGAAAGTTTTTGAGTGACAGTGTAAAAATGGGAAACTTAAATACATCTATATTGTTGCACTTTGCTCCATTGTGTATTGCATAAAACACTTTGGCAGTGTGTTTCCATGGAATGTAGAAGGTGATTTATTAGTAACACTGAATTTGTGTTTATGTTCCAAATTGTAAACGATGTTTATAGCAATATTTCTGTATTAAGGTATGAATGCTAGAAGTGCTACCTAAGCTTAACTTTACCAATATAACTCAAAATGTAGTTTATAGTGCTATAAATAGTAACATTGATATTGACACTTACAGCAGCATCTAACTCCCTGGAAAGCTGTTCCTGATGCTAAATGAAAATGCAGGGAGCTGACAGTGTATTTATACATACTAGGGAATACAAATAATACTTCTCATATACAAATAATAGTTCTCATTGCTGAGGTTCCCTTGTGCTAAAGAGTGTTTAAATATTTAGTGGCATTGCCAAATATTCCAATTTGAAAACCAATGTTTGCATGTATTATTAGATATATGTTATTATTATTTATACCAATGCTAGCCTGATGCATAAGAACGTTAAACAGGCATAATGCTTGTTACCTGTTGTTGGGGACTGATCATTCACAATGGTCTTTGACTTTGTTCCTTGCTTGTGTTTTTTTGAGTCTTCTGGATTTTCACTAGAGGTCTCCTCACATCTCTGAAACAGCTGGGAATTACAGCCAAGACTGTTGACTTGAATTGAAGGTTCTCTGATAGATAGCTTCTTAATGGCTTCATCTCTGCACTTGCAATACACCTGGCAAGCTATTGCATGTGTAACTTCCTCTATGTTGTTTAAAGAAAGTGAGAGCAAGGGGATTCATCAGTTCACCAAAACCTGACTGACTATTATTAACAAAATTAACCTGAAATTTTCCATACTTTTAATTTGGAAGAACATCTAACGGGTTAGGTCTTTAAAAAGTTTATAGTTGACTGTTGCCTCATTTTAGGTGGTAGCTCAAAGCACTCACTCAGGACATCAGAAACCCAAATCCACATCCTTTTCTTTCTCAGGAGTCTTGAGCTTCATTCCCTGGAGAAGGCCCTATGTACTGTTGGAACAGTAAAGTTTCTGAGGGTTTCATATAGCAATCTGTCCAACATGCAACTTCTAAAAAAATTAGCTGCTGAATTGCAAAATGAATTATTCTCACAGCCTTTCACCCTGTCATTTTTACTTGCAGCTTGTGACATAAAAGGGTTTATGTAATTTTTGGCTGTGTTAAACATGCTGACTATGACAAGGATAGTGTTTCGTGGTCTCTAGTTCCAGGTTTTACTCCTGGAGAATCACCGTTCAAGTATGGACAAGTTTTATTTACTACCTTGATTTCCTCATTTTTAAATTAAATATGATTGCTTCTTCTAATGAATCCTTACATAAGCATTGTATGGGGTCTCAAAAGTGGCCCTCAAAGGTCTGAGAGGTGCAAACTGTTTTATCTAAAATGGATATGTCTGTTATGTGTGTATGATGTGAATGTGTGCAGATGTATATGTTTTATATTAGAAGCATATATCTATTACAGGCTTATCTAGGTTTATGATACATGAATACTGTGGTGAAAAGTTCCAAATTAAATGCCCTTATTTGGATTATTACTATTCCCTTTTAAAAGGATATTCTGTCCTCTTTAATTGAAGTAGAATCTGTTCAATGATGTGAGCCTAATTATACTCTCATAGACTCTCTAATACTTGTGTCAAGCTGACTTGATGAATTTCTCAAACAAATTTTGGTCCTTGGCATATTTATTCCCTGGAGATGAGTTAGAATGGAAGGATCTGCATGTCTCATGTTGACCTGAGATTCATGAGCCTCACTTAAGAAAGGTGAGAGGATCCACTCTTTGTAGACCTCCGTGAGTTTTTGCACTTGGCTTTTAAGCTCTTCTGCTCCTATCAGAGCATGGTTTTAGTTGGGGAACGGGATGATTCAGAGAGGATGCTGTAGTGAAAGTGAACACAAGTGACTGAACACAAAGATCAGGAAATAGTTGAGAAATCAAGGCTAGAAGATTTGTTTAGTTGTGGGTTTTGGTGTTTTTGTGTATTTTTGTGGTTTTTTGGGGTTTTGTTTGCTTGTTTGTTTTCAATGCTGTGGTTGTGCCCAAATCCCAAAAGTCTCACTGAATGCTAACCAGTCCATTATCTCATTCTTCTTTCTTTTACCAAAACTTCAAAAAGTTTTAAGGCAATAGTAAATAACAGTACAGTTTTAGCAAGTCTTCTTCCTTACAATAAATCTATTGGGAGATTAGCAGATGACATTTTAAAGAAAGGTTAGAGCACCTGCAGTCCAGGTGAAAATGGCAGTGGAAAGATAATTTCTCATGCTTTTCCACAGGGTCTAGCTGTTGGTATCTGGGATTCTACTTCAGTGCTTTATATTCTGAAATAAACTTCTCACTTTGGTCCATCAAAGCCCATGTTTGATGCCTCTTGCCTAATATAAGTTGTGGCTTTCTCAAACTTTTCCCTGAGAAGGTGACTTACAGGTGGGTAGATTTTTGCCTCTTTTGGACACCAGTCAGTATACTTCATGCTTTGTTGGAACCATATGTTACAACAAACAGAAAGACAGCTTTTAGTTTTGTAGCTCTGTGTCTTTATCTGTCCAGGAGATAACCAATGAGTGTAGTAAAACACAGTCTGACAATGCACACTGGTTTTAGAATATTGAATGTCTGCTCTGCATTTAATTTAAAATACCTTTTATAATTGTTTTGTACTGTATTCATGAAAGATTCTAGCAAATACTCTTACAACAAGATCAAGACCTTTTAGAAAAATTAGGAATATGCATTTCATATTTTCTTGAGTTTATTTATTTTTCTTCTTCTTTGTTTTGTATTTCCCAGTTTAATTAGGTGCCTTCTTCTCATTTTCCCTCAGGATCCTTTACTTTCTCTCTGTAGCAATTTGTGATTTACTGGCTAATTTGAACTCCAGTTTTCTTTACAGTTGAAAAAACACCCACCCCCCATGTATATTCAGATCTGCAACGGTGTGATTAGTGTATGGGAGATAAGCTGGGAATGCGAAACTAAAAAAGCAAGAGAAAATACCACTCCCAGTGTATATGGCAACTGTGTCATAGCTCTGTTATTTATTTCCCTGAATAATGGACAAATGGCAGAACTCCCATTGATTTCAGTGGGAGCAGAAGTTACCTCAAAATGAGCAGCTTTCCTACACGTCTAATATTGTGAAGACTCAGGTGTTAATTTGCAATGAAAGATCAACACAGATGGGAAAAGTTATAGCTTGTGGAAGAATAGCTGGTTGAAATGCAGATCCACAGTAAGGGCCTAATCTGCTTGATGCCACACACTGACTTCAATAAAAGTCGGGGCCTTTGCAGGAATCCAAGCTAAATGATAGTAAAAAATCTGGATAGAGACTAAGACAAAGCCTCTCACTGGTGTGAAAACATGTAAATACAATCTTCCACATACAGATTTGTACATATGTTTCCCTAGAATAAAACCTTAATAAAAGGAAAATGGCATCCAGGAAGACAAAGCGTTGAAGGCAACCCATCTGCACTCTTGTCATATGACAGACTTGGACAAGCCTAAAGCTACCGATACAACTGCTCAAGAAGTATGCCAAGGGAGCAGATGCTACCTCTGCAAGGATATTTTCCAAAGTTTGGCATTCAGGATCTTGTGATTACCATCCAGAGAAGAAGAGGTGAGGAAGAGAAGTGGAATGATGTTGCCTTGGCACCTCCTGGTGTCAGCTTGCCTTTCACATTCACTTGAGTTAGGTCTTTTCAATTCTTTTTCGGCGTAAGAGAGGCATCTGGTGTGGAAGTTAAACAGGAAAACAGCTATGTGTGAAAGTAGAATACTGTGAAACTTGATGCTACCTTTAAAATATTTGTTCAAAGCCAAATTCATGGAGATATTCAGATTTATGATGCATAATGATGTTTGGGTTAGCAAAAGGCCCACGAGGGCCAGAATAAATCTGTGAGATCAGAAGCCAGCAGGGTTTTTGCGAACTCAAGTGGTTGAAATAGAAGATTGTTTTGATTTTTAGAGAGCAGCCTGAAAATGATGCAAGCAGGTCCTGCAGTACCTTTGTTCCTTCAGAAGCCTGGGGCATCTATTCAGAGCATGGCATGGGTGCTGGTTGAGCCAGTGTTGGTATGGCTGGTTCAACAGTCATCTGAGAAAAAAGGAATTGCCTTTGTGCAGACGTTTGCACACCTTCAAGACCAGGCCATCAGAGAGAGCTGTGACAACGTGTGCAGAAGCTTCTGCTGGGCATGGTGTGAGAAATGGGAAGAAGTAGGCACTGCTATGGTGCCAATGCCAGCACCCTATTTGGTAGGATGAGATCAGTGCTTTGCTCCCATGGTCAGCACCACCCAAAACCAAATACAGATATTTTCTTAAGAAAAAAACCAAACAGAACTCTATAGAGTTTTTTCAATATTTCTCATTCTTTTAATTCCCCCTCTATTGCTAACTGTAGAGGGGTGATGTGACAGCCAGCAGGCCTGGCTTTTCAACACTCAGCTCTTCAGCTGACTTTCAGCATCCATGTTGCTCTGCCTGACACTGGGCCATATCTGTGAAAACGTTCTTTCTTGAAGCTAATCTGAGGAAACACAAACATATGCAGCCAATAATAGTCTCTGTTTCCAAAGATTTATCATTTCTTTCAGGCTTGTGCTGATAAATTAACGGTTGGACCTGATGATCTTAAAGGTCTCTTCCAACCAAAACGATTCTATGAAATAATACTCCAGTTATTTCTTTAACGTGAGAATGTACTTGCTGAGGCCATGCCCAGAGTTCTTATCAAACTTATTTGGCTTTTGGACTAAGTACACTTTTAATGAAGCCCCACCAGCACAGGAACTAGTGAGTTACGACCTTTATTTTGTTTTGAGGTTGGAAGAGGAGAAGGAGGCAGGCTAAAATCCGATTCCTGAATCTAATTCCTGCTGAGCTGTGACCGAGTTGTGCTCTCCCTATGCCTGAACCTTTGCTCCCAGCCCCTCTGAGGAGGAGATAGGCAAGTGAGGGAGGCTTGTCCCAGCCTCCCAGCAGCTGGCAGCCACCTCAAGGAAGAGGGGAAGGAGTCCCAGTTGAGAGGAGTGGTGTGCCTCCCCCACCCCACTGTGCTCATGTGCAAGCAAGCTCAGTGTTTTTGTAAAGTGTCATTTGCCCTTTCCTGCTGCTGGACATCATGAAAGGCCACTGAAAATGATCTAAATGCATCATTTCCCTGGTGTGAAGGATGCAGTAGGGAACCTTTGAACCAAGGCAGTGCTTTTTTTCTGTCCTGCAAGTATTTCCTTTGCTGTTACCGTTCCTGCAGATGAGTACTGTCACCTGAGTTGAAATGAGCCTCAGACTGCTTTCTGGATGGGCAGCAGCCTCCAGTGTGGCCAGGACCTTTGCTTACAGCCCTGGAGTGACTGTCTCCGGTGTGAGTTCTCTCTCTTACCAGGTGCAGGGACTCAGATCTTTGGCCCTACACATCCCTGGAGCATCACAGAGACCCCAGCTAACAGTCCACCAAGGAAGAGGTTTTATACTGGTTTTGGCAGTGTTTGTTTGACTGGGGGGCAGCAGTGTCCTTAGCAGAAAACCAGAGGAACTGCATCTCATTTACTGAGATTGAAATATAGCAACCAAGGCAGATCATCCTGTCTCGCTGTTTTTTTGTGTCCCTGAGTCTAAAGTAATTTTTAAAATGTGAGTGATGCAATTTCTTGCATCTTTCATTTAATATGCTGCTTGGTAAACAGTGTTTTAGATTAGTGTATTTGTAATTTAAATGAAGACAATACATCAAGTCAAGTCAGAAAAGAAGGAAGAAGTTTAAGGAATGATTGATGCCTCTTTCAGCATTATGCCCTCTTCAAAAAGGAAGACAAAAAAAGCATAAGGAGAGGGAAGAGGTGGGATTATTGAGGATCTAGTGGGGTAAGGGAGAGAGAGAGGGAGAAACTATTGTTCATGGGCAGAAATATACTATTTTTAAAACCACAGTCAGCTCTGATAACTGAATCTGTTTTCTTCAAGCACACTAATAAATTCTGCCTAATTCATTTTTTATTCTCTCTTGGGGTCTGCTTGCAGATTTGCCTCAACAAAGGAAGCATCATGTTACTTCTTTTAAATAATTGATGGCTCTTGGTCCAAGCCAGCTTGAAGGGAATTCAAAAATAGGTACTGATTGAGTAAATACCCTGCCTCCCCCACTGCTCCCACCCCCCATCCCTTATTTATTTTTGCAGCCTGGGTAACTGGCAGTTGCCGATGATGTCATTGAAGCTTTGGGTACACCCAGCACTTAGCAGCTCTGATTTCATTTATGTATTTATTTATATTTAAGAAAAGGAGAAGCTGTTAATTGTAAACTGTCTGATGGAGCTAAGAGCTCTTAATAAATCATCAGCAGTCTTGCACTGTAACAACCAAGGATTGAACTTTTAACAAGCTGTGGTTGGAATGGGTACCAAGAAAGGCACTGGGGAGACTTGTGTATGTAGACTGTCTTCTTCAGTAGGGGATGTAGTCTTCTCAGGGTATCCATGGATCAGTGTTTTCCACCATGTTGGTTGCTTGTGGGCTTTGTCATGCTGCCTCTGACAGCAGTGTTGTTTCTATGGAATAAGTAATTTCACTGGACGCATGGATTTGCCACATCGCTGTGATATCATTTTAAAGATGCACCCTTTATAGTTTGCCCTTTAAATTATTCAAAACCAGAGTGGTCTCAATTAACAACAGCAAAACCCAGCAATATTTTTCTCCTCTTTCAGCTAGCCATGGAGAGGCAGTTGTAATCTTCTTCTGCTGTCTTTACAGCAACTATCGCTACAGTAAGAACATTTTTGGTGTAAAATATTGCATAGGAGAAAATAGTGGCATCTAATGAATTCTGATTCTAATTCTGATCTGTAGCCCACCTGACTCTGCCTCCTCAGTTTGATAGCAAGGAGTTAAGGGGCTGAAGAAAAGTTTTTGGAAAGTGGCTTCTGTGTGAAATTGTTACCCCTCTTAGGTTTTCTTTGTAAGGTGTATTGACATTTTGTAATGTTACTTATGTCATGGTGCATTAGTGGTGCTCAGTTGTTAAAGGGTCTGATGTCTGTAGAAAAAAAAAAAAAAGGGAAGCTATGCATTATTATTCTTTTTTTGCCAAGCACGTAAGTCCTACTCTTCATCTTGATAAAATATTTTAGTGCATGAAACCTGCATTCACCTAGTAAATAAGGTAAGGTCTTCCTGACCTTGCAGCATTATGTGGGCATGCATGCCATTCAGCTGAACTACTCTAGTGTCCAATACCTTGGAGAAATTGTCAAGCATTTCCTCTGATGCTATGCTTATGTCACCCACGCTTACTCAGTGTTCCTCTGCTGCCTGCTAATGGCACTCAGGCCATGGAGCAGTTTGAGTGCCTATAGCCATAGCAGGATCAGGCAGGGCCTTTCCAGCTGGGAGAGCAGAGCACCATCAGGGGCATGTCCACATGAGTAGGTGCAGATGGACCGAAGCGGACTGAACGTGGTTTGGCTCTGGACTTGAAGCCATGAAGCTATTTAATGTGATGCTATTACCAGGCTGATTCTCTTACTGTGTGTTATTAGTGGTGGTAGATCTAGAAGCTGTATGCTGTATATTTTGTATATATATTGTCCTCTTTTCCCTCCCATGAAGTCAGTATCATCTCCAGTAAAATAAGCATCTCAATGGCAGATATCTGATCTACAAAGAAAGCTTTCTTTGAGAAACAGTGATGGAGCCAGTTCTGTGTATTTCTCCTCTTCCCCTCCAAAAATGGACCTCTAGGGTCCGTATTAAGGAAACCATAGCATTTAGTGGGGCAGCATGGAGACATAAATTCATTGTTTCTGAGGCATCACTATCTAGGCAGTAAAAGGACAATGCAAGAATGAAACTTGAAACAATAATAGCAAAAAATGCTTGCCAAAGCAAGACACACAATTGCATATATGGATATCTACGAGGTGTCCTGTGTGCTGAGTAGTTCCTCTGACCAATGTAGTGCACAACATGTAAGAAGTTTTTCAAGTGACTGCAAATGCGTATGCATTTTTATTCAGGTGACTGGAAGCAGAATTTAGAGATTGTTCAAATTGTCTCTTCATCTGCTAGAAGAACAGTTTGAAAAAATGAATTTAGTAATGGGAAAAGCTTAAAACCAACACACTAGCTCACTTGGCGTGTTAATACAGCCTTTTGCCATAGAGGGAAATCAAAGACTTGCTGAAGGCATAGCATACTAAGGTGTGTGGTTAACTCTGTTGCCTGGGAGCTTTTATTCCTTGCCTTGCCCTTGCCCTTCCCGAGCTGGATCCTGATTCACATCACATATATGAATAAAGCCAGGAATTTACTGATACATCAATGTAAAAAACCCCAAACACTTAGTTGGAAGAAAGGGTGAAACCTTTGCAATAACATCTTTGGGCTTTGAAATACAAGCTGCATTAGAGGATATTAGTATGTTACTGGGTGTAATAAGGTCCCTTCTATCCATGAACATGATGCCATATAACAAATATCATGAGACAAAGTAAACCCAGTTTCTCTGGTGGGCTGGACTCTATAGTTGTAAAATGCTACTGCAAGCATTTTGTTTAGGAAGGAAAGCTAAAAGCCTCTCAAGGGTACATAGAAAATGCTGATCCTGTATGTATAAATGAATGCATTTTAATCCTTAACTTATTAATTATTACTCATGATTAATTGTAATTATTTTATTAGTACTCCAAACCCATGGGTCAAGTTGCGCACTGAAGCTGGTAAGAAATTTGCTGGAGAATCTCTTGATTTGATATATTATCATTATTATATTGAATATTATCAGTTGCACTAAAGAGACCAACTGCTATCATCCCATCAAATTGCAGGATATATTTGGGTTGCAAGCATAACTCCATTTCTTCCAGTGTCATCAGATATAACTGTAAATTTAATGCACAAAAGGAAGGGGAAATAATCCTTTCACCCACAAAGACATAAATTAAACGTTACCCCACGCTAAAAAATGTAACCCTAAATGAACCTTGTGTTCAAGAAAGTTCAGTACATACATTCAGTACATGGGCTCTGTTCAAGAGGATGGCAAGTACTTTCTGATTAGTATGCTTTATTGAGGATTTTCCAGTGGGAAAGCTTGGCACCCCCCTCCCTCTGGCCACCCCTACCTTCCGACTGCCTCCCTCTCCTCAATTAGCTACAAGCATCTTTTTCTTCTGAGCATATAGGTTGTAATATACATAAAAGCAGAGTTTGCTTTGATCTTGACAGCAAAACGTTTATTTTTAAACTCGGACTGGGCTGTTGTCCAGCAATGCTCTTTCCTTTGCATCATGCTCTGGGTTTCAGCTCTGCAGTCTGCCTGGGTGCAGCTGGACCTGCTGCAAGAGGAACCTGGCTTGATGGGTCCTGCTGAGCTCCCTCCCTCCCTCTCCCCCTATTCCTCCTTTTCCTCTGGTTTTGAAATTCAAATTGAATGCAATTTTCAGCTCATTTGAGCCAGAATATACTCTTGCTGAGCTTCAGTGGCTCTTAAATTCAAACTCGCAGGAGAAAACAGATATCATCTGTCACTGAGGGTGGGAAAGGGTGTCCTCCCCACATTTTATTCATGGGAGGCAGGGCTGCACTGACTAATTCCAGTCTTTCTGACTAATCACTCACTGGCAAACTAATCAGATAATCAATGCGGCTGTTTTCTTGTAGTTTGGTCTCTTTTTGCAGGGTATTTTGTATTTCTCCAGCCTATTTACTATTTCTATTTAATGTCCTAGAAGTGCCCTAGCTGGAACACCTGTGTTCACATTTGATGGTGCCTGCTTGTTTCGAGTATGGTTGACTCCATCACAGGCAGAACTACAGATGGAAATGCCAAAAATTGGATACTTGGCAGAGGAGAGGCAAAGGGGAGAGTGGTTTTTCAAAAGGAGTTTAAATAATGTAAAGGAGCATAGGGAGAAAATGTGTTGAATGCATTGGTTGCTATTATGTCAGTAGGTTTAGGAGCATGTACATTTATGGGGTGCATATGACAGCTACCTTATAAAACCTGTTTTATACTAATATATGTGCAAATACCTCATGAGTCACCTGCTTAAGAGTAAAGAAGGAATAGAACTCCCTATTGTGCCTTACTGCCTTTTTGTTGTGGTGTTTTTTTGGTTGGTTGGTTTGGGGTTTTTGTTTTCTTTGGTAATGTTATTATTGAAATATAAAAATACTTTTGCAAAGAGGACCAGCTCCCAATTTTCAGTGCACTCCTCTTTCAGCTGGTGAAAATAGCATTGGTTTGGAGATTGGCAAACTACCTTCAAAAGGGAATGTTGCAAGAAACAGCAATTTGGTAGGTGTAAGGGCAAAACTAAAGTACAATCTGTGCTATTGGAGAAAATAGGTTACTTAATCTAACAGCATGATAGCATTTTAATGCTGCTCTGAGCAACATCAGCTTGTTACTGGCAAGAATCCACAACCTGAATTTTTGTTTTAGCAAAATCTACATGCCATCAAGGATGTCAGAAATAGATGGGACATCTGCAAACGGTGTGAAAGTATTAAAGTCAGAAATAATATCAAACACCATGCTGTTGTCTCAATTGTTTTCTATGCTCTAAAGCCTTGATACATTACTAAATCTAGCTTAGGGTTGGAAAATGGCAGTTCTGCAGCTGTCTTGGTGATGGTAAATTTGTCATACTGGGCAAGGATTTGTGTACAAGTAGGGCCCCATCATAGAATACCAGGTTAGAAGGGACCTCAAGGATCATCTGGTCCAACCATTTTTGGGAAAAGCACATGGGAAAATACTGTAAACAGTTCTGTATTTGATATGCCAATGGTCACCCAAGCCAAAATGAAACTTTGTGACAATATTCATTTGTCACTTTGGGGACCTTGAGTACTTTCAGTTTATACCTAAACCAATACTTTCTTGACATGGGCTAAATGAAACCAAAGATACTAGCTTGTGGAGTCAGCTGGCCTGTTCACCATAGCCAGAGGCAGATGCCTTGCACAGAAGCCAGTGCTCTGTGATGGCAAAACTTGTGCATTTTATGTTAGTCACTAGCAAAAAGCAGGAATGAGAAAGGAGGGCACACATCAGTGTGTGTTCAGAGTAGCCCAAGCTCACCTTTGGGACTGGGCCCCCTCAGGACACAGCCAGTGTTTAGAGATGAATATCTGTATCACAGGGGAGTTTAGAGAGGTGACAGGCACATAGCTGCCAGCATACCAAGAACTGATTTCCGGTAGTCTTTATGGTTGTAAATGTTAGCCCTGAAGCATTTATGATTTTTGAAGCAGGGAATTTTGGAATCTCTTTTTTAATTAGGTGCTAAAATTCAAGTTAAGCCTTGTTTTAGGCACCTTAATGGCTCTGAATCTTCCCCTTTGTCTCCATCAGCTCTGTCAGACATTGACACTGACCTGCAAAGCTGGTACAAGTCTTTGTAAAGAAATCTGATATTCCTGTGGAAGTTATGATGATATATGTAAATCAGCTGCCACATCCACACTGTCACCTCTTCAGCTGAAAAAGAAGGGCAAATCACTTCGTTGGTAGCTGCTGAAACCGTCAGCTGCACTGTCATTAATACTCTACCCTCTTTCCTGGAAACTCAATATGCCAACTACCTGATGTACCCTTCCTCTTCCAAGAATACATCTCTCCATCCCTTCAAATTCTTCTTGGGCTGGGACCACCTCCCATCTGACAGTTTATTGTTCTTCTGGCCCATTAGTTTCCCCTCCCATTCATTTTTCATACCCTCATGTGTTTTTTATAGTTTTATCATGTGCTAGTGACCAAAGTACCTCAGCTCCTTCCAGGGGTGTATAAAGTGATGTGACCTATTGCTATTATGCCTTTTTCTTTCCTTTTCTATCTTGTGTGGAGAACAGCAGTGGAGTAAAGCATTAGGTTTTAAATTTTTTTTATATTGCTGTGATAAATACACCTACACTGTCATTATCCTGGTCACGCCCTGCCATACCCTGGACTACCCCGTTTGGTGCTGGATCTAGGAACTGCCCAGATTTGTTTTCCTGCTCTCTAGGGAAAGACTCTTCATGTGGAGAGACATGCTTCTCTAAAGCAGGTCTTCCTGCTCCCTCTCTGTGGATGCCATTGCAGAAATTTCTTTTTCCATATTCTCTACTCTGCCTTGCTGCTTAACCCTGATGGTCGCAGAGATCTTCTGTTGTCAGTTCCCTTATCTATAATTTACCCTTTGGGGGTCACACAGGCAGCTGAAGCACTGGTACATAGCTGGGACAAACTTCATGCTGGGATTTGTGTCATAAAAAGTGTTTTGTTTCACAGCAATACAAGAGCCATAGAAATCCAGGTGAAATAAGAAGTGCATACCTTCTTGTTTTGATGGATCTTCTGGATCTCACCCCTCTCTGTCACTTGCCCTTCATTCAACCCATAGCTGCCTGTCATGATGTTTTCTTGGACCTTATGAAAAGCTTTTTGTTCCAGAAGGAAGTGAACAGCAGTGGACAGTGTCATCAGTGGGATTTTTACTTTAAATAAGTCTCCACAACTTGCATTCTTGTTGTGCCAGATATTCCTGTACAACTACCATATTCCTCAAAAATAGTGGTCGCACCTCTAAGTTCTCCATGTGAGTAGACTCTTATGTACCTCAGGAATCCTATTAGAGATTTCCACATGAAGAAGAAATGGCTGGACTGCAAATCATGAAACTCCTAAAATCGTTGTCCTATCCTATAAAAAAACTGTTCATGTGTCTATGTGATATTTGCATATGTAGGTGTGTATCCATAGAGAGAGACAGAGGTTTTAGGATATCTCTTAAAGAACAGGTTACTTGTTGCTGTTCAGAGGTCACTGGGTGACCTGCAATTCCTGCTAGATTACAACACTCCCAGTAGAGATCATTTTCAAATGAATAAATAGCAGCCAACCAAACGTTATTTGTGGTGCTGAACCTATGTTTTTGTGTTTCCATTTCATATCTACTTTAAACAGGAGATGTTCATCCTTCTGACTGGTGATTATTTTTCTTTATTGTTGTCTCTCTGTTTTTTTATTTGTTTCTTTCCTTACAGTACTTCAGGAAATTTAGTAGTATAGGATCAGAACTGTCCTCTGGGAAATTATCTTTAAAACTACTATTAACAGGATTAGTGGTCACGTTACGGAGCCTGAGAAAATGGTCTTAACAGCACATGCAGCATCTGATGCTTAAATAACAAACCACGTCACGCCAGCTATTTCCCTGAGTCACATTTTGTTCCATCCTGGCACAAACCAGACTGGGATGACAAATTATATCACCGAAGAGGCATGACATTAGCCTTGTGTATGTTTTCACTGGCCTTTGTATTGCCAGGGCAACAATAGTTTTAATTGTGGAGACCCAATATGATAACTTGTGTATCAGATGGGACTCAGTTTTCCCTGTGGAAAAAACTCTGATTAGCCATTGGAGAAAAGCTTTGTGTCTCAGTTTTCCTCCCAGGCTGGATTTTGTTCTCTGCCTTAACAGACAGTTGTTGTGCTCACAGAGTGAACTTAGAGGGGCTGCAGCTGGCTGGAGGGCTGCTGGACACTGGCCCGGCAGGAGATGAAGTGACCCTCATGTCTCAGGGGCAGCCTGGTGGTTTGTATATTTAAGAACAGTTCTCTTACTAAGGGACTGCTCTTGGCTTCCCTTAATCCACTGAGGATCTGCATACTGGGAGAAGCCTGGTGTGAAGTGATGTCTCATAATCGTCCTTGACAATGCTCAAGATTGTGCTTGGGGGACAAACAAGGAGCTCCACTTCAGCAGTAGATGTGAAAATTCGTAAAGCAGATCCGCATCCACATCCAGCTGTGACTTAGGAAATAAATATGTCTGCATGGTCAGATATAGGTCAGCAGTGCCTTTTTTCACAGTGGCAAGGTTGTTTGACTTTCCAAGGTGGGGTGTGTGAGAGCAGTGACCAAAAATGTGTTTGTTAAACAGGGAATTCATACTGGTTGATGTAAATCAGTGTCTTTAAAAAAAAAAAAAAAATCCCTTATGTGGACTTCTAATGCATTAATTTCCTATTTGGGATGAGTGATGGCCCTTAGTGGTTATGGTAAGGCTGCTTTTGGGTTCGTGAACTTCCAGGCAGTATTTGAAGAGCAGAGAGGTTGGTGGGGAGTTGTGGCATCATGTAACTTCATCTGGATCTTCTCTGATGTGCTGAGATTCCTAGCATATGTTTTCTTGATTGCAGATCTGAGGCAGCACCATCGGGAGATTTGGCCAGAGATCGTGAAATCACTGAGAATAAGAGTTGCAAGATCATACTGTTAACTAGAAATTAAATTATTCAAATGTGGCTCCTGAATGCAGGGTGCTCAGCAAGCATGTAGGCTAATATTTAGATTTACTGAATCTGTAATCTCACTCCTTGCAGTATTAAAGCAGGGGGGTTTTATTGTTTGTTTGTTTGTTTTTTCACAACACAAAACCCTGAGTACATGTTTCACTGGTAATTGTACTGTTGATTCATTTATGCTTTTAAAAATTTAAGAAGTCCTGCCTCTTAAGATTGTGATTTTGGAATCTGAGATCAGAAATTAAGCCCTCTTATGAAAGAAAATAAGAAATTTGCTGTTGTTTTTAATAAGATTTTATGGTAAGTGTGGCAACGGTAAATCTGTCGGTCCTGGCTTAGCTGCACATGTGTAGCTCTGTGCTTTGAGACCCTTGAAATGCCTGTTTTTAGGACATCAGCAGGGGGCTAATGAAAAGGCTTTGTTGATTTTAACGAATTGCAAGCCACTGTAGCCAAAATAAATATAATCTGCTTTTTGGATTAATTGTCACACATGATTTTGCCTACTAACAGTGATTAAAGAACCCTGGTAGACCAGAGGCATAGCTGCTCTCTGGTGACTCTTGCTAAAATAGCAATAAACAGAAGTAAATAAAGACTCAGAGCATTAGTTTCCTTTAATAAGCAGTGACACTGCATATTATGTTGGGGAAAGACTTCAAAAACCTGCAGCATGTACAGCAGTATCACTTTTTCTAGTGTAGAGAGTGTTGCTCATGTTAGATGTCTGACAATGATGGCATCACCAAGATGTTCTCCTTACGTTACTGACTTGCAGTCCCTCTTCAAGAGTGGCCAACCCAACTGGACACTTTATGAAGACCTTCATTGCTCAGCCATTTTCATCCATCAGCAGACATCAGAAATAAAGTTGAAAATACCCAAAACTTGAGGGATTATAACAGGAAAATGAAGAGAACATCAGTTGCTTTTGTAATTACACAGCCTCTGACCCACTGTAATTCCATCCAGTTAATGAATGGAAGGCCAGTGCTGGTGTCTCTTACCTTAGTCTTTTTAAACTGATAAAAATAATTACTTGACCCTGCTGACATCATTTATCACTGATATTTTCCCACTTATCAAGGGTGGGTGTGTCTCCTGATCCCCTTCACATTCGTTGTGAGAGGCAACAATTACAGCTGATGGTATTGCACTAGTCCTTTGCACTCACTGTTGCTTTTAATCAGTGGATCGAAGAAACAAAACAAACAAAAGCATGTTCTTTCTTCCAAGAGGGAGTTATTGCTGCGGTGCTGAATGTTGGGAATTATTTTAGGCTCTGTTGTAGGAGGTAAAACACCTTTGTGAGAATGGCAGGAAATGAAGGAGGCTTCCTAACAGGACTTTGGAAATTAAAAAAAAAAAAAAAAAAGGATAGCAAAACATGAGAAAAGTTTAAGGAAAAGTCCTACAAAACCAGGGATGAGGGCTGAGCTTTCTAACAAGTCTTCAGCTTATATTCATCTGTCCCTAGCTGTAGACCTCTGGAAGGCACATGGTACTGTTCTACAAGGATTTTATCTTTTATGCTACAGGTAAAAATTTTCAAATTAATCTAGAAAACATCCTCAGGCAGTTTTTAGAATTGTATAACTCCTTTTTGATGTATGGAGTTAGATTCTTGTTTGGTGTTTTTGGTAAAGTCATGCAGCAGTTACAATCCACATCTGTCTTGATAGGCTGTGGGAAAAATCCTTTGATATCATGCTCAGGAAAGGAGTAAGACCCACCAAGGACCCATCCTTCTCTTGGCTGGCAATCATTAGGAGTTTGGAGACTTGCCCAATGGTGTAATTCAAGTCTTCGTCTTGACTGCATATCTTATTGGTTAAAAATAGGAGCCAGCTCCAGCTCATCAGTTTTGCTAAGAAACTATTGATTGTGATTAGCAAGCTTAAAAATAATTACCCTGTGTGTTCACTGCTATCTTTGGACATACTCTCATATTCCTGCTCTTACAGAAGGTATTGAGCAGCACAGTAGGGTGATTTGATGACTAAGGTGTTACACTGCATCAGGTGGGGGGCAGGGGGAGAAGGGTGTTGAGCACTTCCTCATTGTTCCATCTCCTGGTGATTAAACAAACACACAGCACGTACACAGGGCACAAAACCTGCTGGCCCTACCGAAGTGTACAAAATGAACTCTCTGCCACCCCCTTGTTCCCATGGGGGAATATGTATCCAGTCCTTCCCAGGCTCAGTCATCACTTTCACCACTCAGCTCTTCTTCATTAGGAGCCAGAAGCCCATCCAACACCACAGGGCCTGGACCCTGGGGAGGAGTGAAATGCTTGATTTGCTTAGCACCTGGGGAAGGTGAGGATGAGTCTCACCTCAGTCTGAGTATCTGATCTAAAAGCCTGATGGTGCTGGTTCGTACCTGGTAGTGAGTTGACCCTGAATGGCTGACTCAGGGATACATGAAAGCCTGTCTGTCTTTGGAAGTTGTTGTCCCTACAGCAGGGACAGTAGCAGCAAGCAGCTAATTTTTTGTTACTTACAGTACTGTGTATTCAAGAAACAGCATCTAGTTCTGTCTGCTCAAGCCTAGGTTTCCTGCTGAGCATGTGAGAAGAGCTACCTATTCCTGTCAGACTCTAATTCGGGTCAGTGGCCACTTCAGGGGGCCACCTTCCCCAGGCTTTAACCCTTGAGCATCCCTGGAAGAACTGATTTCTTGCTGTGTTGCTCTCCTCTGTTGAGAGAGCCTAGGAAGAGTAACTTTTCTATGTAAGTTTGGAGTCAGAAGTTGGACAATGAGAATGCTGTTGCGTGATACTATGCCTGTAGGATCTCCCGAGCTTGTTCTTTAGGTTTCATATACTCTGTGGATGTCTCACTAATTTCAGATCATAGTAATCTGTAATGCCTAGTTTGGTTTTGCATTTTCAGTTTATATTTCTCCTAGGCTTTTATTCTTTTATTGGTTTAGTGTCTACCAGAGTTACCCTCATTGGGCACCTGATGTGCTGGCAGGGACATACGTTGTAACATGGTTTAGAACAAATTATGTAGGTGTTTTGCAACCATGGATGTTTGCTGTGAGACTGTGTCTCTCAAACTGAAGTCTCATTGTGCAACCAGATAATGGCATGCAGGCAGGGTGCACACAAACTCCTCAGGGCTCTTGAAAGTCAAGTGGTACTCTATGTGTCTGGGTGTCTAGGAGACCAATTTGTCCCAGTTTTGGGGGTTGAATGTAATGGAGTGGAGAAATAACTTCTTAAAATGTTAGCTGGTGCAGTGGTCTTCATATCAGTGCAGGTGGGAAAAGTGAGTGAAGAGTCACACCCGAGTTACTGTGCCTCTTGTGGGTTTTGGGGTGCTTAAAGAACGTAGAAAAATGAAATGCACAGTTTCAGCACAGCAAGAGAAAATGTGGATGTGTTCTTTTTGCTGTATGCTCTGGTTTGTGTCAGAGGAAAAGATGCAGATGGACTGCAGATGCATCTCTGAGAAAGCTGGGCTGGAGCAGGAGCCCTGCAGGGCTGGCTGAAGAGCCAGTGAATCCGGTGGAAGGTGAAGCTCTGTTCCTCTCATGGCCCTGTAAGGTATGACAACCCCAAGGAAGGTCTGGGCTGTATGGGTAGCAGGTGATGGTGTGAGGGGCAAAAAAATCTGCACTGGCAGGAGTTTCTGACAGCAACTTTATATGCTAAAGGTATTGTCATACACTTTTCCAGACTTTCTAAATGACTCTGAACTTGTATACTGCAGTAATTTCACTGTAAATGTCAGTGTTGTCTTAATAGACTCATACACATACGTGATGTTCTTCAAAAAAATTTGCTTGAAAAATATTTGGACTGACTGAAAAAATATTCATGGAAGAGCTTCCCCCCCCCACCCCACGCCCCCTACTGAAAAGGGTCTTAGGCTTGAGCCCTTAATTTAGAATCATGCTGAATAGGACTTGCAATTATTTATTTTAAAAATATATTTTTTTGTATTTGAAAACAAATGATACAACTTTAAAATTTGATCTATTGGGTTGTACCAGAGCTAGGAGTGAATCTTGTATTGCTTTCCTGTGGTTTGAGCACCTTCTGCTTCTCCCAGGAGACTGCAACAAATTTCTTATCTGGCTGTCTCTGTCTTGTGTACCTACATGGCTGCAACTTCTGCAGTTTCTGAATGCTTCACACCGCTTCTGGGAGAATATTATTACCTTAAATGTAAACTGGCTCAAGAATACAAAATGCCTTTCTTTAACATGGATGAATTTTGACAAGGGGTTTTGATACTTTTTGGAAAGAAAGGCATGATTTGGAGGAACTTGACTAACAAACATAACAAAGCAACTCAGATTTTGCACACCAACAAGTCTGAAACTTGTCAGGTCATGGCTGTGGAGAAGCTGAGCTAGTCAGAAGTCCCCCATTTGCTTCATTTGCCATGTGAATATAACTGATATACAGCCTATAGGCTATGAAAGCAACTTGTGATATTTACAGAGTCTTTTTTTTTTTTTTCCATTATATCTAACACTTTTCTTGAGAGAAGCAGTGAGAACCAGGGAGAAATGCTTCTGCTCATATGTAGTTGATAGCTCAGAGTCAACTACAGCCACTAGCCTGGCAATAATTTGGATTATTGCAAACATGTGGGAAGAGTAAAGAAGCAGCAGGGCAAAAAGAAAAAAAAAAATCATCACCAGGGACATTTCTTAAGCATAAATTTATTAAAAGTTCATGTTTGAAGTGATGTCATCCTTTTTATTCTCTGTATTCAACTGCCTTTCTGAAGGTTGGCATAGTTAATCTGATGTGCAGAAAAATATTACATCAAAGGTGAATGTTTGAATCCTGGCTGAAAAATAAAAAAAAAAGAGGTTGGTGGAACACAGAGAAAGGGGAAGAACCCCCAAATGACTAAGAATTCTTAAAAGTAAGATATAAAAGAAAATAATCATTTGTCTCCCCTGACAAATAGTTCAAAAAGTAGCCAATAGTTTGGATCTGGTATGTCACATTGCATACAAATGAAGAAACTGTCACCATCAGTTTCCTTTGAAACCTTTTGATCTTACCTTCTGTAGTAAAGGGCATGTGACTTGATCAGGGCTTCTGCTCTCTGATACATAGTCAGAGTCCTGATCTACTGAAATATCTGTGACAGGTTTCTCCACTCAATTGATAAAATTGTTGTGGTTTGGTTTTGTTTTGTTTTGTTTTGTTTTTCCCTTCCCCTTCAGTGCCTTTGTCTGTGTTAGGTATGGTTCACCCTCTCCTCTCCATCCAGGAAAACCAGATTCCTAATTTGGCAATTTTGAGCTAATCTAATGTATTATGGTTTAGTGAGTAGTGGTTGTATACCTATTTTCTCTTCATTTGGCAGGCTGACTATTTGGTCTAGTAAAAACAGAAAAATGGAATTACAGGATCTTGCAAAGACACATTGGACACACTTCTTCCCCACCCCCCCCCCCTTTTTTTTTTTTAAGTAGTGGGATATATATATATTCTGATAATTAAGGATTGTTTTGTTACAGGGTGCCTTTAAATGGACAATTTGAATATGCATGGTCAGTAGTATCAGGGGACACTAGTGGGAATGAAAGATTTTTACAGGGCTCTAATGCTTGTTTAAAAAGCAAAGTTTCTGTGAGTTGTTTATATTTTTAATATGAGCTGTATTAGTTAATATGCTTTAATTGACCTATATTTTGGTCCAGAACTAGTGAAGTTGAGGAAAATTTTCCCAAAGGGCTAAATTCTGCTACTGTGGCAATTCATGGCAGAACTATCTTTGACTTCTCTGCTGTGAGGGAGAATTGAAATAGGAACTAAGCCCCAGGAAGTCTCGCTGGGCTCCTCTTCACCAAGTAAAGGCCAGAACACAGTATCCTTAGGTCCCATGTGTTGTGGCCACTGGGCTTTGCCACCAAGCTCCTGCAGCAGAGATGGTTTATACTGTGATTTTCCTTTTTTTTTTTTTTTCTTAATTCTACTTTTTCAGAGGAAAGTAAGCAGATTGAGGTGTTGTCCTCTACTCCAACTTCTTTTAAAAGTGCTGGAGATACTGAGCACAAAGCAGTATTTAAATGGGTGAAAGTTAATGGCCAGCGTTCTAACGGAGGTCAGACTGGGTGATCTCTTTTAGCCTGCAGCTAATTAACCCCTGAGTCTGTGATGCTGCCTTGCCTTGCAGCCTTGCAGATGGGGACTTAGATCTAAGAGAAACCCGATGATTTCCCAGTCTGTAAGAGTGACCGTCCTGGCGACGGGCTGCCTGCCTGCCTGCCTGAGCAGGCTCTGCTCTGTTTGGTTTTCTGCTCGGCTTCTGTCACCAGTGTGTCCTTGTTACAACTAACAAGCTGATAGAGACTGGAAGAAAGCCTGAAGCATGCCAGCTCATCTGGGAGGTGCAACTGGGTGAAGTGCAGCAGCAAGTCGTTCACAGTGCTGCTACTGAAAGCAGTTTCACAGCAATTTTGTTCTTCAGTGATTTTAATGCCGCTAGCAATTAGCTGTGTTTACATGGTAAGTGTCCCTCTGCTGAGGTGGATTGCATGTACTGTTCTTCAGAGCTGGAAGAAGGGGGTTGTTGGGCTGCTTGTACAGAAGGATCCCTTTTGGAGTCTGTCATTGTGTGAAAATCTTTGGGGAAAACCAGAATATGTGGGGCCAGTCTGGCAGCATGTTCTCTTGTTGCTGAAGTCCCTCAGCTCTTAGTTTTATGGTTTAGGAGAGCGTGCCAGGATGTCCTGCTTGGGGCCCAAATATGTGCTTGGGATGTTTTGCTTCTTGGCTGGCAGGAAAGCTTAGGAAGGCTAACTTCAATTCATTTTGTCTGAAGAATTTGGCTTTTCCTGTGTCTGTGCTTTCCCCCTTATGTCATATGTTGTTTAAGGAGTAAGCTAGTATTGAATAATGGTGACTGAAAAGTGATGGGTTTGGTTGCTGAGTGGAGCTGAGGGTCCTAACTATTGGGATCTTGGAATGCAAATGGCATCCAAATCAATATGGATTTGCCTTTTATCCATTAACATGAATGCAGGTGAGATGTCTTAACACAAGTAAAAAAATCAGGCTTCCTGATGCTCTGTTCAAGATATTCTGGATGTTTTAACCCCTGGAATATAAATGGCCAGGGACAGAAACACCAGGGAGTTGCTTCTTTCTGTACCATCTAGAGATGTTTGTGATCTCCCCAGCACTGTTTATCTGGGGTAGGCAGCACCTCAGAGCTAGCTACCAAGCAAGGAGGCCTTGCTGGTGGTGCTGAGGGCTGGTAGAAAGGCTCAGGTCTGGCTTGAGATAAGAGGCTTCCATTTTGGCCCCCTCTCCCCTGGCTGGTGGGAGAAGGATGACGAGGACCTGACAAACTCACCATTTCCCCACCAAGCAGGGAGGATGCGTGGGACTGGGATGCTTAACACTTAGCAGCAGGGTTTAGGAGATCCCAAAAACCACCTATTTGCTTTCAAGGCTTACTCTGCAATCAGTATAATATCTCACAAGGAGAGGATTTTACAGCAGAACAGAAGGTTGGGGAATGGAGTGTTTGCAAAGGGAGGAATAATTATGTATACGGACTGAGAGTCTAAGACCTTTTTGGACTCAGTCACCTCTGTCTGTCTTGCATACAGGAGGCAAGTTATTGTATAGTTTAAAATGTTGGCTATTTTATAATAATAATGATAATAACAACAATTTAAAGATTTTTCCCAGCTGTTGGAGGATGCAATTTTTCTTTCATAGGCCATTATGTATGCAAGACCAATTGGTAAACTGCAGTGTAGTGTTCTGTAATTATTCTCCCCTGTAGCTTTAATGAGGAGATCTGCGTGCAGTTTGATGGGAGAATATACTCTGCAGACAGCTATATCGAAAATGAAGACAGGTGTAATCTGCTTACTGTAGTCTGTGAATCCTCACCATGTGGCTATGTTATCTCTAGTGCATGTTTATAGAAAGATGCTTGTAAAAGGATTTAATTTAATGGAATAATGGTAACTGACACTATGAAAATGAAGGGGCTCAAATAATACAGTGAGCAGAATCATATAAATACTAAAGTAGATGATTAAAAAATTGCTATATTGTGTCATTCAGTTACCATCATATGAAAGAAAAATATAAATTAAGCCACTTTATGTACTAAAAGAAAACACATTATTTTATTACTAACCTAATCTTAGAACAGAGTTTGGAGAAAACATATAGTTTTGGACTATGCACTCAGGGATCAGTGCCCAGTTCTGCAGTTGCACTTGCATGGGCAGATGTGCATGGCTATCACTGGAGTTCTGCATGGCTGCATTTCCAAGACTGGAATCCTAAGAGCAGAATATCTTTAGGAGGCAGATACTTAACTGGGCTGTAGCCAAAACCTGCAGCTTCTTTCAAGTGGAAGAGTAGTTTTGTGATGAAAGGACCAGTTGAGGCTTTGCTTGGGAACCCATTCTATCTGTGATGGGGAGGCTTCAGGACACTCACAAATAATGTGCCTGTTTCCTTACTTTCACAGTAATAATAGCACTAAACTATTGTTTAAAAAAGCATCCCAAATAACCTCCTGTTTTGAAGCCTATCGGAAAAAAGGAGCATCGCCTTGCTAGCACAAGAGATCGTTTGGACAGGTGAAATGACTTAGGCAGAACTGTGAATCTAGCTCTTCTTTTCAGAGGCTGAAAGAAATAATACCCAGTCACTCTCCATGGATGTGATTTATTAATTATCAGTCATTCTTAATCACCTGATACTGACAGATATCTAACACACCGGAGAGTTTAATATCTGAAAGAATTACCTAGCATGATTTTTCTCAGCAGTCCATTTTTAAGTGCTAGGGGAAATAATGTGGTGCCAGCACTTTGGTATTGTCTTTCTGATCCTGGATGACTCCTTGAACGTGGGGTGTGAGTGCACAGAGGATGGCAAAACATTTCTAGTGAGAGCTATGCTGAGTATTTCTATGCTCCTCACTCAATTTCTTGAAAGCTTTTGGCTTACGAAATTTGAACATTTCATGACATTTAGTTGTGTGGGGGGGTTGATTTTTTTTTTTTTTTTTAACAGTTAGTTAACCTTTTTGGTGTTAAGGTGAATGAATCTGTTCTGTTACCCATACCAAGGATAATGAAAGCACATGATTTGACATAAAATGTTACTGCATCAGGCAAAATTCATGTTAAAAAACAAACAAACAAACAAACAAACAACTAAAAAGCACTTTTGTTGGGAAAAGGCAAGGCCTGGATAGGAGCTGGGCATCACTGTTAATTATTCTTATTATGCTGACCTTGCTCAGATTTTAAGTCTGGTGACTGCACTGACAAAGAAGCAGCTTTTATTTCTGCAGGTATGTTACAGTTACTTGTAAACCTGGTGCTCACAGATTGCTCTGAAGCTTTTACTGTTCCTGCAGAACATTTCCATAGTTCCAGCAGTTTGATCACAAATGCAGCATTTCTCTCCTAATGCTGTGCAGGTTGATAAAACAGTTGCCGAGCTGGAGTCCCTAAAGAAATTATTAATTATCTGGTTAATGTGCATCAGGCTGTGGGAGTGTGAGATTAATCACCAGTGCTGGGATGAGTTGCTGAAGTGGATTTTGGTTTTTCGTCTCCTGTCACTCGGTAATGGCTTTTCCTTCCTTCACCATCAGGTGAACAGGTGCGGAGATGCTGTATTTTCATTTTCCTGTAGCTGGTAACAGCCGGTGACCAGGAGATGCCTTTTTCTCAATCCTGCTGCATGAGCATTTTACAACATGGAGCACTCCCTCTTTTGGATGTTCCAGCTGCGGGAGATGCTCATACAGCACAGGACTGACCTGAACCTTCCCAGATAAACACATTTGAACACATGCGCTCAGGGAGGGGTGCCAGGGAGGAATGTTGGGATGAGCTGGGGGTTGGCTCTTCTGTATTCCCCAAGTCTCAAAGGAGTTGACTTATATTTGGATGTGGAATCACAACTTGACTCCTATTTTGAACATATTTATAGTACTCAGAATTCTTCCATAAGTGAACATGCAGCATGCCTCCTTTGTTTAATGTAACAAAAGAAAAATGTGCTCTTTTATTGAAAGATAGAGAAGAAGGTTCTTCTATCTCAGTCTTCAGTGATACCATCCTTAAAGCCAACAGACTGCATAAATATTCAGCCATGGGAGAATGAGTCAGACTCTGGTGGTGGTGGATCAGTCAGGGTGTTCATGTGCAACACTGCAGCACTTGCCCTGTCCCATTAACTGCTGTTAACCATCAGCAGCTGCGTCAGAAATTGTTCAGCGAAGCCCTGATGCTCTTCCAGAGGTCTCTACTGGATTACACACACTTCTACCAGATAGTGCACAGATGAAAAAAAAAGAGGAGTAATTTATCTTTAAAATTTTACAGTTGTGTTGCCACATGAATCTTGTACGTGAAGCTGTAACAGCTCTGCCTCAGGGTCAGGACCATTGGTTAAAGAGTCTTTTGCTTTAGTGACTACTATTGAGGAGAGGAAGGAGGATGAGATGGAGGGAGCTACATTGTAGCATCTAAAGCAGACAGTTTGCCTGAGGCCAGGAGAGCATCTTCTAGTTAGGAAGAGAAGAAGCTGTAGACAACAGCACAATTGTTCCATTAATATGTGTTGAGGGACAGAAGTAGAGTTTAAACCTCTCTTTATAAAGTCTAGTCATTCGAATTACTTTATCATCTCTAACATGAATGATGTTTCTCCCTGAGGAAGTTCTGTAAATGACCACAGCTATCATGACTTTGAGATGCATGGTGCTTGAGACTAGAGACTTGTTTTTAACCTTCTGCTTGACTATGTTGTATCAAATGTTGGGGTTTTTTTTCTGATGTGAGCATGCAGGTATTGGCCTTCATGTGCTTATGGGTTTTGTTTCTTCTTGGCTGAACTAGTGGGTTTTTTGTCCCTAGTGAACAGAAAATTTTTTGCCTCTTCAAACAGTCAGAGATGTACTTGTATTTGAGATTGCATTACACTACTCCATCTTTGAGCTTTTGCTGTCATTATTGTACTATCCTGAATCCCTCTTCAGCTAAAGATGTTACCTGGGGAGGGAAGGAGAGAGATGTGCAGTTTTTGGAGAATTTGCTTTTTATAATAGCTGTGTGCTTCAGTTTGGAGTCCCTGAACAGCCCTGTGATGGCATAAACATCTATTTGTTTGGAAGGCTATGGTATAACTTCACATTAAATGTAGATGACCCATTTGTGTTTGAAACCCCCTAACCAGCGAGTCAGCATGGCAGCAGTGGGGTTTTAAACATTAAGCAGTCTTCAGGGCTTCAGGCTGAGTATTTGCATCAGAGTTGTTTAGGTTTCTGCTCCTTGTAGAGCTTCCTGAGCTTGTTGTGATAAGTAAAATCAAGTTTACTTTGTTAAGCTCAGCAGTTCCCAGTGCTGAAGAGAAAACAGGAGGGAAATAAGATCTTTAGGAGACAAGAAGTAAATTTTTGTCTATGTGGGGATGCAGGCCATTCTTTTTGCCATGATTTTATTTGATGGTGATGTGGCCGTTTTTTTTGTGCAAGGTTGTGTGACCATGCAGGTGGGTGTGCTTGCCCACAGTGGTGTACAACAGTGACACGATAGCTGTATAAAACCTGCTAAATGTGTGAGCCATAAAGACAGTAACTCATCAGACTCTTCTGTAGCAGTTGATCTCTGGTGCTTAAAAATAAGTAGAATAGCAGAGTTTCACATGAGTAAATTGTGCAAATCCATGCCTAATTTACATGTACGATCACCTTGGCTGCTTGTACAAATCAGGTAATTGTGCATGGAAATAGCTAATTAACACAATTAGCCGATCTATTGATGCAGTCTTAGGATCTGTAAGTGTATACTAGCCTTGTAGTTATGTATCTGCAAACCAATTGAAAAAATGTATGAAAAAATCTAAACCCTTTTAACTGTTAGCGGGTATGGGTAGTTGCTTATATTTTTTCTGTCACAGTTTTTTGGCTTTGGGATGGAGAGGTGTCTGATGAGGATCACAACCGTTAGTGCAGCTGGGATCTTAAATCACTTAGGTTTATTAGAAATATTTCAAGGTAACAAGGTTGCATTGCTGCCGAAGCATGCTCCTCGGAGTGGTGGCAGAAAAGCTGCAGTCATACTCATCTTGTATAAATTGTTCCACATGAGCACAAGGCTGTACTAGTTTTGCCCCGTGGCTTCATAAAAGTACCTGTAAAAAAAAGTACCTACTTACTACTATTTTTAGATAAGCAAAATATTTCAGATTTTAAACCTGCCTACCTCCTTCCACCTTGGTAGAGAAGAATTTACTCAGAAAAGATTTAGAGGGCGAGTCTCCTAGGTTTATCTGTTTGTCCAACTTAAAGATCTTTTCCTTAGCATTTGAACCAAGAACATCCAGGCAAGTTTAAGCATGCAAATGGTTTAAGTTTTGCAACTGAGACACTAAGAATCCAGGGAAATGCATTTCTCCCATCTTTATTTCTATTATTTTTCTAGCTGTTGTGGAGTGGCCAGACTACCTTCATCACAGTAATTATTTATACTTTCAGAGTAAACATAATGTGAAGTTGCAGTCAGTCCCTACAAATAGTTTAACGTCAGGGTTTGTGGCTTCAAGTTGAGTCTGCGCAGCAATAAGTAATAGCCTGTACTTCTGAAGGAAGGTATTTCTTGAGCTGCTTTGTAAAAAATGTTTTCTACATATACAATAGGAAACTTAAATCTGTGTATTAGATTTGTGACCTACCTAATATCCCAGTTGCTCTTCGAATTTCCTTTCTTACAAGTGTGGTTTTATTTTAAAGTGAAGATGAAATATGCCAGTATTGTTTATCTGGCCATGAATCAAATCCTGCCTAAAGGTTTGTGTCCAGTGCCATACCACTGTATTCTCTTTCATATTTCTCACATAGATGCTTGTGATATGTAGCATTTTCTGTACTCAGGGGACTTCAAAACATTGAAAAGCAATTAATTAGATGCTGATTGTGGAGGTACTGTGTTGGTAAAAGGAGCACCTTGTTACTTGCTTGATGTTAGCACTCTCATGTCCTTAAAATCTGCTCTATGAAGGGAATTGAGTGTGGCCAGAAAAGCTGGGATATCTCTTTAAAACACTGCTGTGAAATGTTTTACTATTCTCCAGGCAGCCACCAGATGAAGACCAGGGACACAGTGTAAGACCTCCTGTGAAAAAATCCTGTTTCTGGTAGAGCTGTATCCATCTAGTGGTAGCTGGGTGCAGAGTCAGGAGAAAGAAGAGCGTCAGACTTAATGTGGTCATGAAGTCTCTCCCCTGAGGGTCAGAATATTTCTGAACAAGTACAGAGGGAGTCCCTGAAACATAGACAGAAAATCTACTTAAAGGTACATTTTAAAGAAAGCAGTATGAAAAGCAAAGTAGTGGAGAAATTCCATACTTCTTGTCTGCAAAGTATACTTTGCAGTGTGAGTGAAATGAAGAAGCATAAAACCGACAGAGAGCCTCCTTTCTTTATCAAACTGTGTTAGTGGCACTATGTGAGGTGAGAATTAACCCCCCAACACTCACCAGAAAAACCCCAACAACAAAACACCCCAAATAAACAAAACCAACAAACAAGTAAAAACTCAAAGCCCTAAACAAACAACAACAAACCAAAAACCCCCAAGCAAAACCAACAAGAAACAATCTACCAACAAACCACCAAAACCCACCACTTCTAAAACTCAAAACCCCAAAACAAAACAAAATTAGAACCAACCAAGCAACACAAAAAAAAGTCAAAGCTTGGACTTGCATGCTGATACCTGAGAGCACATCCAGATTCAGTGTCCAGTCCTGGAAACAGACAGGAGGAGCTGAGTGTGTGCACAAGCTCTTCCCCCCTCCCCCTCTAGTGGATACTTTGCAATTTAAAGATTCAAAATTCATCGAAAGACAAATGATGATTAGTGAAGAGCTGATGTCTGTCTGCTGCAAAGGGGAGCTGAGGACAGGTGCTTTAATTCCTGACCATAACAGTCCTTCACCTGTGCCTTAGTCTTCCAAGGTACAGTGGCAGCTGTCAAACATTTTATTTAAAACTCTGTTTTGACAAAAGCAACAGCTTTTATGATTCTATAACTCATTTCTCAAGTTTTAAAATTTAAAAAAACAATTGGTTGTAAAAATCTTTTCCATCACTGACCAGCCAAATTTCACTGTTGAGCAAATGAATGAGACTGGGATAGAAACAAAACGGAAATAAACTGAATATGAGAAGCAAATCTTCTGTAGCTCTTTCCAGTTTAAATGCTGGTTTTGCCTCACCAGAGAACTCCTTGCAGAATTGGGACTAAAGGCCTCTAACATATCTCTGTCTTAGATGTATGTGGTGTTTTTCCTTCTGACCTGACACTACCTGTGGGCTATACAGTGCCAGTCAGAAAGGTACCAAACTGGGAGGCTTGGCTGATACGCCTGAAGGCTGTGCAGCCGTTCAGTGAGACCTGGACAGACTGCAGAGCTGGACAAAGAGGAACCTAATGAGGTTCAACAAGGACAAGTGCAGAGCCCTGCATCTGGGAGGGAAAAATAAACTGCACCAGTACAGGTTAGGAGGTGATCTGCTGGAGAGCAGCCCTGTGGAGAAGGACCTGGGAGTTCTGGTGGATAAGAAGTTACCCATGGGTCAGCAAAGTGCCCTTGTGCCGAGAGGGCAAATGGGATCCTGGGGTGCATTAAGAGGAGTGTGTCCAGCAGATCAAAGGAGGTTCTCCTCTCCCTCTACTCTGCCCTGGTGAGACTTCACCTGGAACATTGCATCCAGTTTTGGGCTCCCCAGTTCAAGAGGGACAGGGATCTGCTGGAGAGATTCCAATGGATGATTTTAGGGACTGGAGCATGTGCCCTATGAGGAGAGACCTGGAGCTTTTTAGTCTGGGGAAGACTGAGAGGGGATTTAATAAATGTTTATATATATCCGAGGGCTGGGTGTCAAGAGGGAGGGGACAGGCTCTTCTCTGTTGTACCCTGTGATAGGACAAATGGCAGTGGATATAAACTGCAGCGCAGGAAGTTCCACCTCGACATGAGGAGGAACTTTTTCACTGTGTGGGTCCCAGAGCACTGGAACAGGCTCCCCAGAGAGGTTGTGGAGTCTCCTTCTCTGGAGACTTTCCAGACCCATCTGGATGCATTCCTGTGCAACCTGTGCTAGATTCTATGGTCCTGCTCTGGCAGGGGGGTTGGACTTGATCTCTGGAGCTCCCTTCCAGCCCCTAACATCCTGTGATCTACTGAACTGTTTAGAAGTGGGAAGGGCAGAGATCATACTTACAGTGATGATGTTTACACATTCATTTAGTTGAAATACTGTTAATATCCATGAATAAAAGCTTAAAGCCTTCTCTGAAACCTTAGGAATTGCCTGTCATTTTAAGAGAGATCTCTGTCCTGTTGAATTCAGCAGGAAATCCTCTACCTGTGATGGGATGAAGTTCCCACCTTCTGCTATTTTTCATTAAGGATTAAAGGAAAAGATAGGGCTTATGTGTTCCAGCATGGCTTGTAGGCTATTTATTTATTTATTAGAAAGGATTCACCTGCAAAACAGTGAAGCAGCAGTTCCATTCTTTGGCATCTCACTTGGAAGGTCCTAAAAGTTGATATTTTCTCCACTTATTCATGGTCATTAAATAAACTGAAAATGCAGTGTTGTTGCAAGTGCCAAATTGCTGCAATATGCAGATGATTTCTCTCCTTGCCTTTTCCTGTTGAGGACTGTAAGTGCCAACCAGGGAGATGGCTGATTACCTTTGCCTGATCAAGAGATGTTTGAGCAACAGCTGATAGCTGAAATGCTCTAAAGTGAATGATTGTGAAGAGGAGGAACCTGTGCTAAGAAGTGGTAACCAAAGTTTATCTAAAAATCTGTGCCTACAGTTCCTCTCTCTAGCCTGCAACTCAGGAGCCTTCTTGAAATCTCTCCCATTGTGATGTCCACAGAGCACAATCACCATTATCTCTAGGTGTTTAGAAGACAGTATTCCCTTCTGGCAAAAAATGGCCTCTTCCTAGATATATGGCATCCTTGTCTTGAAACCCACAGCCATTTGGCATCCCTGGATCTGAAGGCAGTAGCACTTAGGCTAGTCTTTGTTGTACAGCGTGCAGGAGTATGTGGTCTCATCAATACAAGTCTCTGTGAGCATCCTAGCACTGGCAGTTTTAAATCCCATTTGAAATCCTGACTTGTTTCAGTTTCTTTGTGACTGGGCCTTGCTTGGGTGATTTTATGAAAGTCCTGTGATCAAAACTGTGATGAGTAGCTTTGTGCCTTTAGCATAGCAAAATACAGTGTTTTGCAATAACAGTGTTACCTTCTCCCCTGCCCTCCCCCAAAAATAATCTTCTAGTGGAGTCCTAGACAGCTATGCAGTGAGTGCAAGTGATTGTTCATCTCAGTCATTTCAGATTAATTCAGGTTCTATTGCCTGAAACCTGTCGAGTACCAGTGTGCTACAGCCAGTGCTGCGGTAGTCTGTGCTTCCAGGCAGGATTCTCTTGTGGGATGGTCTGAAGTGCTTACATGCACTGTCCCACAACTTTCCAATCACATGTCTGGTCTCATGCACTGAGTGCAGATTTGAATTCGTTCTTGTCTTGCCTATCACAACCACAGGGTCTCTGTTTACAACTCAAACAAAATGCTACTTGAGGCAGTGACAGAAGGCAATGTATGAGAAATGGCAATGGCTCTTCATTGTGGTGGTACTTGGGACAATGTGGTGATACCTCCTAGTGCTTTATCCCTATTTAAATGAAATATGGGCCCATATACTCTTCAGAAAACAAAGAATTTTTTTTTTTTTTGGAACAGACAAATTAAAAAGAATTGCATTTTGTCCCACAGAGCCTTTATTTACAGAGTATATCCTGGGAACCTCAAAGCATCACTGACTGCAACAGAAACTCAGTGCACAATGACTTACTTTTCCCAGTCAATCAACATATTGTATTGACATTTAAGTTTTGAGGTCTTTGTATATCCCTGGTGTGAGAGTGAAGCTCCCAGATCAGCTGCTGCTGGCAAGGAGATGTAGATGCATTATTAGGGATAACTTGGTTTATCTCTTTTGACACTTTTCTGATATCTCTTGATCATTAGGGTCTGGATTAAGTGGGAAAAAACATTACTTGCACAGATGTTATGTAGCTTATGCCTCAGATCTTTTATGAGAGAGTTTGGGTGCTTAATGTCTTTTAATTCAAAAAAGAAAAATCAAAGTGTTGTGTACAGCTTCCTTCTGTCAGGTGTGGAGATGAGGGTACGGTGAGTGCATAACAGAAACCTGGGTATTTGAAAGTCACATTTCCAGCTGCATTTGATACAATTGTAGATAAAACACACTGAAGGGGAAGGGGTTGTTGGGGGTGTTTCTGCATTTACTTAGTGTGCTTAATGAAGTTTAAGGCATACTACTCTCAGTGTCACTCTTGGGAGAGCAATCACCTGTATTTTCTTTGACATGAACTTGCATCACGATGTGCTGTTTTGGTGAAGCATGTTGTGTCAAGCTTGCTGTATGTCCCTCCCTGGCACTGGGAAGAGATGGTTCTCAGCCAGTGGCATCAGTGGCATTGCACAGATGAGAGAATGTGCTTGGCAGCTGGCACATATTGGAAGAGAGTACAAAACCCAGGTCTGTGTGTGTCTGATTGCCCCAAACCCCATATTTCTCTGAAGATCAGTTTTTCAATGTTTTGTTTTAAATCCTTAGTTGAGTGAAAATGTAGCTATTGTTTATGATAAACAAGTGAATGGATTTTATCTTGAACCTGTAACAGAATGCAGAAATCAAATGTTTCTGTCTTTTTCAGTCCAGCTTGAAGCACCTCTGTGTTTCACAGGAACTCAACAGGCATTTATGATACTCCAGAGCTGATGAAAGATCAGGAGGCTATCTCATTGCTTTACTGTGATAGTAAAAACACCATACTAATATTGAAAGGCCTGTCCTAGGGACGGATGTATTTATAAAGCAGCCCGATGTCCCCTAACTGGAGCAGTCCTTTATTTACCCTAGTTTGTTCCTCTTCAGCAGTTTTCATCTGAAGATTACGAAAAGTGGACTTCACCCTGTGAAGCTGTTACCATAACAGTTTATGGATGGAGAACTGAGGCTCAGATAAATTGTGACTTTCCAAAGGTTACTTCACATGCCAGTAGCACAAACAAGCAGCTGTGCCGTGTTTCTTGGACTGCTGCTTTTCCCATGCTTTCTTTAATCACATGGGAAGAAATTCATCCTTACACAGGGTCTGACACAACTTAGGTAAGCAAGGAACACTTAAATTGTCAAGTGAGACCTTGTGCTGGTGCTGTACAGAGAGATACATTGGTTGAGAACTTTGCAGGCTGCTTTAACAAAATACAAATGACTGCATGAAATTTTAACTTGCGGAGTGACTGCTTCCTGTGAGAGAACAGAACCTCCACATAGGTAGATCTAAAAACTAATGACATAAAAATTGCTCGGATAATAAAAACTTGGTAAACAGAGGTATGGCAGCAGTTGGGATGTATGGGAGAGACAAGCTAAACTGATCTTAGTTTGGAGGTATTTATTCTCTCATGGAGTTTGTCTGATTTAACTCAGTGCTAAATCACTTCTAGTTGAAGCAGAAGAATATTTACTTGTGGAAGCCTAAGGTTCCTATTAAAAAAAAAAAAAGGCAAAAAATCTACCCAACTGCAAGCTCGAGTTTGCTCGGAATAATACAAATTCGTTTTGAGGGACTTTGGGGATATATTTCCTTCTGAAGATTCCCATTCTTCTTTATTTTCTTTGTCAAGTGCATAATTAGTTATTCCTTGATTATTGCTTATCACTTTATACTTTTTCATGGAGACAGCAAGGGACTGTGAGGCTGTTAATCGCTATGCTCAGATCACCTTTCTTTCTCATACATGGTTTTATTAGCTTATAAAAATACCAGTAGGAGTGAAACATCATAAAGTTTTTGTACTACTTTTTTTTTTTTTTAATCTGGAATCCTGAGTGCTTCCCCAGTGAGCATCAGAAGTGTGTATTCTTACTTTTCTTTCCTTGAATTTCGCTGCACCTCAGCAGTGTTGATCAAGAGCACTGGATGTGCAAGCCTGACTTCCGTGGTCTTTGGCTCTTTTTCATCCCATACCTGAAAATTTTCTTTCATCTTTTCAGACGTTCCTAAACATGGCAACAAGCATGGCTCTGCAACAGATGCAATTCTTTCTAGGTCTCTAGGTAACATTTTAACCTGTGTAATGTTCACAGCACAGCATCGTAAGTAATATTCCAGGAAATACGCTGCCGCTTGTTAAAAAGGATAGGACCCCAGAGATGCCTTTAAATATGCCTGTAAAGTGAGAGGTGCCAAGAGAAAGATAATATGGCTGATTATAGTTATTTACCTTACATTTTCATTCGCCCTTAACTGGGTGTAATTTAGGGGCATGAAATCTCTTATTGGAAGTGTATTTGCATTAAACAGCTCTAAGCAACCATGAAAGTGCAGAAGCTGAAAAATTGACAGACTGGGTTCCTAGAATCCCAAAGTAGCATTTTTGTAATAGGCATACAAACAAATCAAATAAACATGTTTTGCTTCAACGATTTAAAGAATATGGTCTTTGGAGTAATTTGTCTTTTTTTTTTTTTTTTTTTTTTTTTTTTTTTTTAAGAAACTATCATTTCTAACCTTTTCATTGCCTATCTTTACTTTGCAGCTCCTCCTAACAATCTGCAGCAATTTCCAACCCAGCTGTTGTGGTTGCAGAGTATTGTGCCTTTGTTTAGCTTTCCCTGAGCTATCAAATCAGCCTATAAAGGGGATTACCTGACTGGTGATGTTGTTTTTCAGGTCTGCACTTTTTAACAAATAATTGTTTCACAGTGACTCTTCCCATTGCCCCCTCTAAAAAAAAAAAACAAAAACAAAACAACCAAAAACTAACAAACCACAACAAGAACAAAAACCCCAAGACCAAATCAACAAAACCCAAAACAAATTTAAAAAATCCTTCTGAAAGTCAAACTTTGCAGTTGGATAGAATCTAGTCTTGCAAGAAGGTACCTTTGGTCAGCATCGATAATGCCCCTCACTTACTTTGCAACTGATCATAAACATGTTGAAATCAACTACAACTAGTGGAAATTTATAATACAACTGTGTACTATTAAACAGGTATAATCTTCCACCTCTCCCTCCTAGTAGTCAGTCAGTTCTTTTTATATCCATTGCCTCTCCCACAAATCAGGTTAACTGAAGCTTGTGAAATGTTATGATCTTTGTATGAATGGAGTTATTGAAATGAAAAGCATTGGTAATATTTATTTCATTAGGTTGAGGAATTAATGACTAAAGAAGAAAAACTGGTAAAACTTGGTTTTATCTGTACAATAGAGTCTTTGAGAAACTTAATTCATGTTTAAGAATGCAGATGTGTCTGAATTTATATTACAGTATGTATGCTTCCTCCATCATGCTGCATTTAAAATTTTCAAATACTGAAATATCTCATATTAGTTTTTTAAATTTTATTTTCTTGTGTTAAATGGAAGCTAGTGTCTGTCTTGCTCTGCTCAGTGCAAAAGATATATTTACTGTACTTGAGTGTCTTCAATTTTGGTTCTCGTTTTTCAAACAGTACATTTTAATTAAGGCTTGTCACTCGAAATCTAATGAATACATTTACTGTAATGTCTCCATCTTCAGGAGGTGAATTTGACTTAGAAATTGTCTCTGTCACAGAGGGGCTGATAATATCAGTGTGAAGATTTCTTCTTTTGCTTGGGAAGAGCAATTCACATGGCTTGTGCTGCTCTTGCTGGGTACTGAGTAGCAATGTTTGCCTAAAGGATCGTATAAAGATGCTTATTGCAACATACAGACAGACAAGAAAAATCCCTGAAGACATGCAGGTACATTTAGCTTGGAAGAATGTACCTGCATAAGACTTTTTTTTTTTTGGTTGTTGTTCCTTTTTGATTTTCTTTGACACAGTTTCAGAGGTGGTTTATTGATTATAGTTGGAAAGATTAAGAAACTCCTTTCCTCAAATCGCACTGCTGTTAGCATACAAGAGGACTTTGTTCAAACAAACAATGAGTTGTCTAATACACACATTAAAAAAAAACCCAAACCAAACCAAAGGAAAAAAAAACACCAAACAAAAAACCAGCCAAAACCCAAATCACCAAAACCTATAAAAGCAGGTTTCAACTGACCTTTTACCTGAGCTTTTTTATATTCCAGTGGGTGGGGACTGTGTACTAGGAGGGCTGCTGCGCTCCTGCATCTCCACCTCATGTTGCTGTTGGTGTTGAAACTCCTACTTTTATTGTTAAGTCAAAACAGTTCCTAATTTTACTGTTAGGTAAATACTATTTTACGTCCTGTTGTTATGCAAGAAAATACCGTAAAGCGAATTTGAAGTCTTCAAGCGAAAGAAACTTAAGTAAAGTCTCAAAAACTTTGCTTTTCAGTGTTGCGGTATTCTAAACTGAAATGTTTTTTAGTTAGTCAAACCAGGATTATGTTATGGTGCTGTCTTCTGGTGCAGTATTAAGGGGTAAAGGCTTTTAGGACCCAAGCTTGTTCCATGGCTTCTTCAACCAACAGATTTTACCGTGACCATATTCAAACTGTGTTACCTCAGACTTTTTTTAGAAAATGTTGGAGATTGCACCATTTGTAAGGACCTGGTGCAGTGCTGAGATAAAAGGAAGATGCTGATGGGATCCTATAGGGCACAGGAAGGTGCCCTGCCCTGTGGTCTCTGACAGGGAGACTGCCCACCTCAGGATTCTTAGCATCCTCTCAACCTTCATCTAAGAGTGCCAAGCAGAGCTTTGTGTGATAGCAAAGTGACATTGCTTGCGGCACTGCAGGTTGAGAATAGGGAGGTGTGCAGTAAGAGGGTGAAAGAAGGCAGGTGGGATCCTTGAGAGCATTCCACACTGTGTGCAGCATAGGGATGCCCAAAAGAGAAACCAGTGGGGTGGCTGCTTGCTCTTCATCCTTGTTCTGGTTGGGGACTTATTTGGCAGGTAGTATCAGATTCACTCGCAGTCATCCAATGCAAATGTTTGGGAAGTGTTATTGCCTCTGTTTTGCATGTGAGGAATTGCATCATACAGAGACCAAAGACCAGAATTCCAAGCATACTTAGGTACTCATGCTCTGCTGTCCTTGTTCAGGGTTCCAGAGGAGCTCTGTGACAGCGAGGAGACCAAAGCTACCTCACCCAATTCATACCATAGAGCTTGTCCTTCCCTCTACTAGCCCATCCCCAGCACAGAGGTGGTAGGAGCAGGTTGGTGACTAAGATGCTCTACCTTTCAGTGCGACTGTGAAGGGGCAGGGAGTTAAGTGATGTGAAGAGCTTCTGAATGCGCTGCTGTGAGGTGGCAGGTTATGGCTGATGACAAACACGTGCTACTGATGGGGACATGGTTTTTTGACCTACCTTAATTTTTCTAGCCAGGCCTTTAATTGCCAGGGAGAGGTATAGACAAATGCAATAAAAAAACCCAAACAAACCCCTAGAACAAATCGGAGCTATAGCAAAGCTCTACAAGGAAATACTTTTTTTTTTTTTTTTAATTAATCGGGATTTTGTTGTCAGGCTAACACAGACTAAAAATAAACAGCTGTATAGTACTTCATTAAGCTGCCTGCTTGGAGTGATTTTCCCATTGATTAGTCTCAGGGCTAATGCTGGTTCATTCCTCATTTCGCTGCTAATTAACATCAGCTCTGCTCCTGACCACTTGACCGCACTCTCTGTGAACATTTGCTGGTTTGGCAAGTAATAACTGCTCCCTCCTCTTTAAAAGAGAGAATTAGGGGAGAAAATAGCTATCAAGCATAGATCTCTGACTGCTTTTACTGTAAGAAGAGCAAACTAAGGCTGTATCGGCCTGTATGAAGGGTAATAAACATAGTTTACAGAGCACAGGAGTTTGATTGAGGAACTATGTAAATAGAGATGATGAGCTCAAGCTGCCGTATGAATTGACAGGCTTGGCTCATCTCCTGTCAGTCGAGTTGATTCAGGCTCTTCTGGGATGCTTGTGGTGCAGATTACCTGACCCAGGGGCTTATGGCTGCTGGCTGTCAGGGAGAGGGCAGCTTTGGATGGGCAGCACTTACTTTACCAAGTCTGCACAATGTTCTCAGAGTCCGAATAATGAAATACGTTGGCAGCGGGTACGGCAGGAGCAGGAAACATAATGCCACTGTTATAGCTCTGTCAGGTCACTTCCATGCAAGCAGAATATAGATGAAAATAAGGGAATGAAATACTAGAATTGGCATGGATGCATGCTGAGAAAATATCTAACAACTTTAATGAAATTAGCAGCCTCTGTTCTGGGTGAAAAGGTCAATTTTTCCATAAAACCCAAGTAAACTGGCATTTTGGAAAACATCTACTAAACTTGGCACAGAATAAATAACATTATCCCAAAGTCTTGGTTCAATTCCAGATCATAGCATTTTCTTTTAATTGAATTGGGTATTGCATTTCATTTTCAGAAAGTCAATTTTTAATTTTTTTTATTATTCCTACATTTTGAAGCATTCGTATCTCAGAACTAATCAGAAACTCAGCCTTATACAAATCTATCAATTTGGAACAGAAAGAGAGCTTCCTCCTGGGTGAGAGTCCTGTTCTACAGAATTCTAAATCACTTGTTCATCAATTATATATTTTATATATTTCCACCATTAATTTAGCGGATTTAGGGCTCAGTCTTGCAAACATTTCTGCACGTGAATAACTTTATTCATGCAAGCAGGCTGCTCATGTGAGTAAAATTAACTATGTGAGGTATTTGTAAGATCAAGCTTTGCAGTATTGTGTATCCACACACAAAGTCATTGCCTTCCTAACTCCCTTTCTTTGATCTGTAGTAACAAGATGCAGCTTTTACTCACATGAGTTAAAATTTTATTTATTTTAGTAATTATACTAATTATGATAAGAAAGAAAGAGGCATCATTCCTATGTTTGAGTGTGTAGTCACTTTGGGTTGGGAGTTGGACTCCTAATTACATACTGTATGACCTGTTACACCATTTAGCCTTCATGTATGATTGTGGAATTAGCCTCAGAGCTGACACAGAGGTGTAGAAGGTCCCATGTTATTGTCAACTGACTTGAGACAAGGGTAAAACCACATTGTGCTGCAGACATTGTTTGCTTCCAAGGAAATGGAAATGGAATTTTGCTTCTTGTTCTCAGGATACATCCAGCATCTCTTCTTTCTAAAGATATGCTTACAACATTTGTAAGTTTTCTCATGATACTTCCATTTCCAGTCCTGGTGAGATGCAAAACAAAACAGCAAACAAATGTTGACATTGATAGTAAAATAAACCCAAGAGAAATATTTCCTTGAATTCTTTTAAACTGTAAGGAGTCCTGTTCAAGAGAGTGTCATGATCTGTATCTTACTTTTGGTAGTTCAGTACTTACTCTCTTGCTTGCATTCAGATATTTCATAATTTGCTCTCCTGTATAGAGATACTAGGAAATGGTAAAATATTGATTCATTGTTGGCATAAAAATAGCTCCAGAGTTGTTTTCTTTCCACTCACTTCTGAAGCAAAATAAGCATATCCATGTATTTCCATATGTATGCATTAGGAGACACAGACAGTGTCCTTCTCTCTAAGATGCAGAGCTATGGATTTGATGGGTGAAACTGTCCAGTGGCTGAGGAACTGGTTGGATGATCACATGTGAAGGGTAGTGGTCAATGGCTTGATGTCCAGATGGAGATAGGTGCCTAGTGGTGTCCCCCAAGGGTCTGTACTGGGACCAGTGCTCTTCAATATATTCATCAGTGATACAGAGAGCAAGATTGAGTGTACCCTCAGCAAGTTTGCAAATGATAACAAGCTGAGTGGTGTGGTTGGTAAGACTGAAGGATGGGATGCCATGCAGAGGGACCTGGACAGACTGGAGAGGTGGGCTGAGGAGAATCTAGTGAGGTTGAATAAGGCAAAGTGCAAGGTCCTGCAGCTACGTCAGGGCAATCCTTGATATCAATACCAGCTGGAGGATGATGAAATTGAGAGCAGCCCTGCAGACTCAGGGGAACTGTTGGATGAGAAGCTGGACATGAGCCAACAATGTGCACTTGCAGCCCAGAAGGCCAATGGCATCCTGGGCTGCATCAAAAGAAGCATGGCCAGCAGATTGAGAGGGGTGATTCTGCTACTCTGTTCTGCTCTGGCAAGACCTCACCTGCAGTACTGTGTCCAGCTCTGGGGCCTTCAACATAAGAGAGAAATGGACCTGCTGGAGTGGGTCCAGAGGAAGGCCACAAAGATGATCAGAGGGCTGGAACACCTCTCCTATGAAGACAGCCTGGAAGAATTTGGACCATTCAGCCTGAAAAGAAGGCTTCAGGGAGAGCTTATAGCTACAATTCAATACCTGAAGGGGCCCTCCAGGAAGGCTGGGGAAGGACTGTTTAGAAGGGCTTGTAGTGACACAGTGTGGGGCAATGGTTTGAAACTGGAGCAGGATAGATTTAGGTTGGGTATAAGTAGGAAGTTCTTTACAATGAGAGTGGTAAAATACTGGATCAGTTTGCCCAGAGATTTTGATGAGGTCCTGTCCCTGGAGACAGTCAAGATCAGACTTGATGTGGCTCTGGGCAATCTGATCTAGTTGGAGGTGTCCCTCCTGACTGCAGGGGGTTAGACAAGATGACCTTTGAGGATCCCTTCCAACCCAATGCAATCTGTGAATCTGTGTGCAAGCACAGGTTGTTCTACGTTAAGGTGAACTTTCTGGGCAGCTGCACTGGCTATGTGATGTGGGGTAACACTGGTGGGCAGCAGGATCAAGCTCTGGGGCCGCTAGTTGCAGCATTGGAGAAGACTCCAAAGGTGAGGAAGAGAAAAGCAAGCAAAGACAAGCACAGTGGGCAGGACTGTGTCTTGGAGGTGCCTGGAGCATTGCAGTTTCAGCTACAGCAGTACATCTATGATGTTTCCTTACCTGTTACCAAAGCATTTAATAATGAAGTTAGAAGCTGGGTGTTTTCTGTGTTTCTTCTTTGCCTCTTCATTCAAAGAATGTCAAAGGAAGGAGCTAAGACAGTTTAAAAAAACCCTAATGAAGGTGGCATGCTTTAAATAAGATCTTAGAGGAAGTTGACTTGGGTGACAAGAGACTGTGATCCTCAGCAGTGGGACTGTTTAAGATATAAACCTTATGATAAAGATGACCTTTCTGGCCTTGTTACCCACACTACGTAAAATAAAATTAATATTTGAGTTGTCAAGAGTTGAAAATTGCTGTGAGGGCCTCCAGTCGTTTGAACTGTAAGTTGGCATATTGTTTAAACAAGCTTCAATGCTTCATGTTTCACTACAGGCTAGAATTTGGTGACTAAAGTACGATTAATAGCTCTTACAAACCTCTGGATGGACACCCAAAGGAGAGGAATAATACAGTTGCAGTATTACAAGTCAGCAGCATATTAAACAATTTTTTTTTTTTCCTTAGGAAAGGATTTCCTGTAGAGGTCCTGAAGAAAAATAAGTTTCATTAGTTGAGCGTCGAGCAGAGATAGAGCAACAGGATTGATTGTAATAAGCCTCTCCTTTTTACCGAAATCCATTACTTTCTGAGCTATTAAGCGATGAAAGGGATTAAGAGAATAAAAAAGAATATAAGCAGGACTGTATTCGTAAATCTAATAAAGTTGATAACAGCAGAGCATTTTGTGAAATTTGCATGTGAATTTATAACATCCTAATCCATTGGCAGGCAGCGCTGCGCTGCGGAGGGAAGGGGGTGCACTGTGCATACAGGATAAAAATGTAAGAGCAGAATTTCTGGCCAAGAAGCTTTTTTTTTGCCCTTTTTTTTTTTCTCTCCCCCCACCCCCATATGGATATCCATATGTTTTATCACAGATTCCATACTTTTGGTGCCAAGATCCATATGTTTAGGTTTTGCTCAAATAAAAGACTAAAATCATTCTTCATTATCTCTGTCTTACTAGCTGGTGTTTTTGTAGGCATAACCAAACACGGTGCTAGGTGTTTGAGGCATATCCAGAGAGGATGCAGTTGGATCTCATCAGAGGTATTTAAAACCAGTACCTAGGGAGTTCAAGGGCTGGATTATGTTCTGAGTATAATGCCCCTTGACAGTGCTTGAACAATGCAGGGGGTGCTATCATCTGATTGCAAAGTCCTGGTAAGGCTTTTCCTGTATAAAAGAGAAACTCCTTTGGGAGCAACAATGAGTATTTTCCTCCTTCTTATTTTATTTCTCAACCTGCACCTCTGCCCCTTTGCTTCTGCTGAGGGATGTGTGATGCAGAGAGATGACATGACAGAGCTTTATTTTACTTCTGTTTTTTCTGCTTGCCCAAGGCCTGCAGTTGGTAGAATAGCAGCAGAATTTAGAAGTGCTGATACAGAGAATTTGGGGTTGGCATAAGGATGGTGCATCACTGTCTCCTTGACATGACCCAGTCTGCTCTGTGCCAAGCAGATATCGCTCACTGAGAATTGTGCCTAATAAAGTTTTATTTTTCCTATCTTCCTTTTTTCCCCTCCCTCTCCTTGCTCCCCTCCCCTTTGATGGAAATGTTAATATAATGCTTGTAAAGGCATAAAGCACAATTCAGTGGTCATGGTTAGACCTTGGAATAGATACAGAGTAACCATCAATAGTAGAATCTGCATGTTGGCTCTCTGGTTGGATCCCATCTTTACTTGGACTTCCACTCTTTAACTTCTTTGCTAGGACAGCATGCAGCAGAAGAGCAGCTGTGGTGCGTGCAGTTACCTCACTTGGGAGTTTGTTTGCCTAGCAGCAGGTTCTGACTGTCCTATGGCTGTGGCATTTTTAACTCATAGAAGGGGTAAGGAATACCCTGTAATTTTGAATAGGAGAAAATTAGGGTAGTCATAATTACAAGCATTACACTACACAGTTTCAAAATAAAGGCAGCAACGTGCATATTTTATTCACAGTTCCTGCTTCTAGCCCATGAAATGTAACCCCGAGGTAGGCTTGGAGTTGTGCTTTATCCTCTGCATTCCTGACAATAACAGAAATTATTGTGAAAGGTTAATAACCGTTGTGCATTGGAGCTGTATTATCTTTCATGTGGAAGAAAGAAAAGGCAGCTACCTTCTCTGAATAAACCAAGCAGTAGCATCTTGACTTTAGAGAGGAGACAGTCAATGCTGTAAGAATCACATGAAAGCAGCTGTGTCTTGGATAGACTCATTATATTAATTTTAGGTCTAACCCCGCTCTCATCAGAGACAAAACTTAGCACTGATATCATTCAAAGCCGACATGACTCCTGATGTTATCTGTACAGAAGCTATAGGGAGACTTAACCTTTATTCTGAAATTTACTTGTAAAAGTATCATCCATTTGGGGGTGGTTTTAGTCTATGTTTCTGTGGAAATAATCCGTCATTTTTCAGCTCTGCCTCTTCTTCCCAGGTCTGTGGCTCTGGCAAGGTCAGTGGCAGGTTTGTAGCAAGTTGCCAGTTGCAAGCTACCTCATGGGTTGTGATTGATAGTGCAGGGAGCCGCTATTCAAAAGAGATGGCTCATAAGGCATGCCCCACAGCTGGTGGTGTGCCCTATGCATGGTGGCCTTCCATGTGCAGCAGTTCTTGGGTACAATGGTCAGACATCCTGGTTTGACCTCCATGGCTGCCTGACCCATACATACTATGCACACTGGAGATGTCTCAGTGTGAGGAGCTGGTATTTTGACCCCTAAGGTAGCAAGAGGTTGGCAGTCACCTACTTGTTATATTCATACAGGGCTCTAAATTCTACATGCAGCTCAAGCTGATTGTCCAGAAAAATGGAGTGACACCTTTCCTCCTTGCACAAATGATTCTTTTGTAAAACTGCTGTGGGTTTATTTTAATTTTTAACACCCCACACCCCCCCCCCCCTCCCCCGGTCTTTGAATACCGGATTGAGCTAATTTTAAGATTCCTCAGGGCAGTGGCACTGCATTCCTTCCACTCTGCTATTCCTTACCACATTACCTCACCACATCAGCACTTGTATCTCCTGCTGATGGCATCCAGTTTCCATTCCATTCACAGCGGCCAAGGATCATATCTCTGATCCACTTAGAAACACAATGATCTCTACCCCTGAGAATGCAAACGCTTTCTCAGTCAAATCTATTGATCTACAGGCTCTATTTCTGGCTTTCCATTCACTCACTCGATGTTTAGCATGCTGTATATTCTTTCTGGAAAAAGAGTTAACTTGGCTACAAAGAACTCACTGAAGAACATTTCTGCAGAATCCAAAGATAGATGTGATCACTTACATATATTCTTGTGTCTGTACAAATACTACACTTTCTAACTGAGCACAGTGAAAACCTCCCAGCCAGCACTGTGACAGTGACAGACCTGAGCACACTATTGCATTCTTATCCCAAGCTGATTCACTGAGCGTGCTGACGTTGAGTTGAGATGGGCAAGCACATGCTGTCATCTGCAAGGGAAGAAGTAAACAGTTTGCACATGGTTTTCAGGCTAGGGGGATTTGCAATGTAAAAAGAAAGGCATTAGGTGTGAAGAATGATGTGATTTGACAAATACACAAAATCTTGAAAACAATATCATGAAACCCAAGAATTTTTCCTGAAGAGCACTGCCACTGGTGAACTTGGATCCTAAGGGCTTGACTTGGGGCTCTCTCAGAAGTGTAGTTACGAAAAAAAACAAAAGATTTGTGGGATGAGTATTCCTGCCTCCCCATGCAGGTCATGTATTAAAATGGGTTTCTCCAGGAGGCAAGGTCAATGTGTGCTTCAGTGGTCCTCAGGCTACAAAGCAAACACATCTATGTGCCTAACTTTGGCCCTATTGGTGGTTAGAGATGTTCCAAATCACTTCCAAATGGTATTTTGGTTCTTAAAATACGGGATTTTAAGGATTTTCAGGTACTGCTCAATAGTGACTGTGAACTCATGTTTAAGAGAAATCCAGGCACACCATGATTTTGAGTGAGTGATGCCTGAACTAATTAAATTAGGTACACCTCAGACAATTTTGAAAATTTACCTGTAATTCATATTTGCTGAATTCCAGCTGAGTGCCCTGTTTTTAATACTTGTACATGACATACGAATCTACTGTTTCTGTGTGGGTTTTTTAAAATACAGATATTGGGTTACCACTGGTCTAAGAGAAGACTTTTATTACTCAACACTTATACTGCTGAGGACACAGCAGCTAACCTGGTTTGGTCTTGACTGTGTCACTCTCTAGCTAAAGTCGTTTCCCACCACTCGTGGTGTTCAGTGTAACAACCGATTCAAAGTCAAACAGGAAGGGACAGGAAAGATCCGAAGAGAAATAATTGTGGGGGTGATTACTGTGATTACATACAATTATAATCTTCCTTAATATATCCACGAAGGGTACTGATATATGAGGGAATTTGACCTATGGAGGAGTATTGCATTTTTATATGGAAGCTTTCTCTGACCTTAAACAGATACTGACTCCCAATGTGCAGGATTAGCATGTGATCGATGGTGAGCTGCCTTACTTCACTCTCTTCTTTAGCCACAGTAGTCTTCTTCCTCATCCTTTGTGAGCTCTGGCTGCAAAGGCAGGTAGTAAGAAATAACTAGTGCACTTCTTTTTAGCTTTCCCATGTAGCCGGCTCCTTTATCAGCATTTCCAAATTTGAATTGAGGGAGGTTCACAGACTGTCTCTTTTCCAATCAAAAAAAAACGCCTGAAGAATAGTATAAAAATATGAACACTGAAATTAATATATAATGTGATATAATATCCTTGTCTGGACATTTCATTGTCTTTGCAGTAATACTTTAGTGTTCTAAAACTCCAGGGACATGGCAATGTGTGGATGATTCCCTACTTACAGACATGAAATAGGCTTGGATGCATTCATACACACAGGGGAGAGCTTCCTCTCTCTTCCTCTTTCTAGCAGGTGCAAACCATTGATCATCTTTGATCAGAAACTGAGCAAGTGAGCAGGCATATTTTGGGAAGACCCCAGAGTTGCTTGTTCAAGTCTCTGGACTCTTAAGTCCTGTATCTTAGCAGCCTTCTTCCAGCAAATGACAGAGATTGTTGGTTTTTGGCATAAAATAAGAAAGACTAATTACTTCGAAGTTTTTATTACTTTGTTTTTCAGTGCTTGCTCCTAGTTACACCTTTTGTTAATGCCTTTCCCTCTGAAGGAAGGAGCACTGAACTCTTTCCATCTACCTCCCTTATCTGTGTGTGCCCAAAGGTCTCACTAGAGGAGAGTGTATTCTCTAGCAGGCTATCATGACATGCCCACCACCAGAAAGCTTTCTGAACTGGTTTGGGCATATTTCAAACCTCTTTCTTCCCACCCTTTTCCCCTCCTTAGAGGCCAAATGTGCTACTGTCAGTGGACATGTAGATACTGTTGTATTATGGGCTTTTGTTTTGTTTTTTTTGCCAGCTATTTGACATTGTTGTACAGCTGGACTATGTGGCCACTTCCAAAAGGCTCAGCTAATTCTGTTGTCCTTTTTCATCAAGGAAATTCTTGAGAAACCACAATAAAGCAGCTGTAACCCTGGTGATGCTTACAACTGTGGTCAAAAATAGAAATTGGTGCTTCATGCATTTTCTTAATGAGGGTATAGGGTTGTTTTTTTTGTGTTTCGGGTTTTTTTGGGTTTTTTTTTACAGTGTGGTCCTTGATACCAAGCCAAGTTAGGGCTTGGCTCTAAATGTTTAGTGCAAGCTTTATAAATAGCCCTAGAGAGATGGGGTATTTCTTTCTCCAGTGGCACACCCTCTCAGGGCTAGCCCTTCCCAGGACTGTTCAGGGGAACTGCACTCTTGGGACACAGTGATGTGTCTCCAGTGAGTCTTTTAGGCCACAGTTGCTAAATACTTTGCAGGAGGTGCTGATCACCTTGGGTCCCTCTTGGCTTGGAGGAGGAGGCTCAGCATCTTGCAGAATTAGGGCTGTAAGCTTTTGTTATTAATAACTGCCTTCGTGTTCATTTTGCTTACTGACAGGATTTATTTGGCTTTCAACCATGAGTGAAAGTGTCCCTATAACAGGATTTTTATGCTCTCCCTGTACAAATAGAAAACCTTTATTTGTTTGCCAGTTCTGAGTTTAGAAATGCGAGTTTTTTTCCTGTGGCACATAATGTGGCCACTAAATGGATATGAAATAGCTCAATGCTGGGATTTCAAAATGTTCCTGCAGGCAGAAGAGAAAAAGATGAATTAAAAGTTTGAGAAAGTTCAGTCAACAAACTAAGAAGTGCAGACATACTGATTTATAAAGATACTATAACTTTTAAACATGTACTTTCAATCTGAAGGACTGCAGTAGGGACTTAAAATATGACTATTTAATTTTTTAAAATTACATAAATTAAGTGAACAGCCCATTAATGGGATGCCATTGGGATCACATGGCCAATTCAGTTCAAGTTATATGATCTTGCTGGCCAGATTTGAATAAGAATTAAGAAATTACTATTCACAGTAGTATGGGACATTGATCCTCATTCACAATGAAATTCGTCACCATAACTACCTGGAATTCCACTGCTTTCACAGAGGTGTTCCACTGAATCTTCTTTATGGAGCAGCTAGAAGGGAATTGTATTAGTCAGAGGAAAAAAGCTGCTAATTAGTTGTCCTTCCAACATGTTAAATGAAGTCTTGTCTTGCAGAGAGTTCACAGCGAAGCAGCGAGACGTGTCTAATGAATGGTAAACCACATCCAACAGACAACAAACGTCCTCCAGTTGGTCCCTCTCTTGACTATAAGGGTTCATGTCTGGGGTTGTTTATCTGTCCTAGAGAGAAGAGCTTGCCTCTTATTTAGCAAAACAAAGCATATGTGTTAGGGTGTTAACTGAGCTAAGTGATGCACTTTAGGGATAAGTTTATTCTCAGTGAAATATCATCCAGAGTCTCTGTTAGTATGAATAATCAAAATTCAACTTTACATACAAGTGTTTAGTTACTTTACACCTGAAAAATATCAACTTAGTTCAGTGTTATGTAAAGACTAAACCAAAAAGCCAGGCAACTTATGTTACAGTTAAAAGAAACAAAGTCAACATTATTAATCTTTACTATGGTCAATTTCTTCTATAAATATTAATTTTACCCAAGAAATATTTTTTCTTGACTTCACTGCAGTGCGTTTCAAGTCCAATTTCTGTGATAATTAAAATGTGAATCGAATTCTGCTTTTGCACCATTTTTTTTTTTCTCCAGTATAACTCCATTGACTTGCTGCTAATTTGCATTGGCATAAATGCAAGAATACTAGGCTCAGCATTTCAGCATGTTGAGATCAAAACCTTTTAAAACCTTTTACTGACAGAGAACATTTGGAATGGCAGATGCTGAGTATTTGCATTGTTAATAATTTACAAAGTGTGATAGTTGTATATAAATACTAAAAGGAACATCATCAGGTAAGTTATACATTCACATTTCAATTGAAATTAGCATTCTGGAGTTTGCAGTCCATGGAAAGAATTGATGTCATGAGTCTTCGTGTTGCCCAACTGATGTTTCCTAGGCTGGTATCAGTATCTGATGCAAGGAGGTTATGCTCCCTTGAAAGGACTGGCAAAAATTTTATTAGTGTTATTTTTTTTATTAAGGTTTTCCCACATCTGGGCTTCCCTAAGGTCACAAATTACTATCATAGGGGTTTTTTCCCTCTTTTTGCTTATAATGAGTAACTAGAATAAGAGTGTTGGGGCAGGGAGTATCGTCAGCATGACTGTTACTTTCAATAATCTGTTTTAAATAATCACAACAGAACATTCTACCAGTCCCTGATGGTTACCTATATTACTAGATAAGAAATAAAATGGCACTTTTTTAAACCTTTTTCTTCTAACCATTCTGTAGCATTCTCACATATCTTTTCACTGTCAGCGTCTTGCCTGCAATGTAATGGGGAAAGGGACTTCCATAATTTTATAGAAGTAGAGCCTAAAATCTCAGAGGAAAGACTAGACTAGTAAGATTTGCTTTCACATTTGCAGTCCCAATTGGATCAGAAACACTTTTCAAGAAGCAGCTGATGATTAAAACTAAATTAGACCAAAATTCTAAACCTTTTGATTTAGCTGATGTGCTGAAATTGATCTTGAATATATATTTTTGAAACACATCATTTAACTTCTTTAGAAGGTTACTTGGTACGAGTGTTCTGGGTTTGACATTTAAATTCCAAGTCAGAAGAAGGTTGTAGGTGGGGATACCAATGGGGCTGTGCTCTGCTGTCTTCAGATAATAATGAGAGAGGAAATTTATAATCTGAAAACTCAGTTTCCTGGTGTAGCATAAACTACAACCAACGACTTAAAAATTGAACTTATATTACTCATCTCTTTTGTAATCATTTAAGTTGTAAACATGAGCTTCAATTTTGCTTGATGAGCTGCTGCAGTGCAGTGAATTTCTAAGTCCTGTGCTGGCTGTACACTGGTATTGGTAGATGATTTATGTGGTGGGGTGCTGATGTGGAAAACCAGAGCAAAATTGTTGGGAAAGAAGCAAATCAAGGAGGATGATGTAAGATCTAACTATAAGACAACATACAATTATTTTTTGTGACTGTAAAGTTCATCAAGTTGGTCATCTGACAGAAGCCTAAGGTTATTTTTTTCTAGGAATATTGAAGTGTCATTGTTTTAGCATGGTCGCAACTAGAGACTTCTGTCCCTTTGTTCTTAGCAAAAAGCAGGAATGTATCAAAATGGCAGTTTCTACCATTCAGTGACTCAGCTGAGATTGATTTTTAAAAGGAGATTTTCTGAAATTGCAGTGGTTTGCCACTTTGTTGTTTCTTCTTTAAAGATTTCTATTTTTCCTGCCTTTTGAATACTTTCACCCTTTCTGCAGACTTTTGTTCATCCAACTAAGAAAGAGAAACCCTTCAGGGTGTTTTGTGGGGCTAATCACAATTAACCAACAGCATTTGGAGTAGGTTTGTTGCAGGGTCAGTAAAATGTATTTTACTTACTTAAAAATAAACCCAGCTAAAACTAAAGAAGAATACCTGACACCACAAACCAAACAACAACAACAAACAGAGCAAACTCCAAACTACAACCCAAACAAGGAAAAACCCCCTAAACCTCCAACAAGACAAAACAAATCCAAAACCTCCAACAAGGCATAACAAATCCAAAACCACCAAAACAATAAAAATGGGGGCACATTACTTCAGGCAGGTGTATGTTGAGTGATTACACAAACTAGCTGTTTAGAAGCTGGCTCTCAAGCCTTCAACCTACTTTTTAATGGTTGTATTTTCTCCCTACCTGCCCCTCATTTCAATTTTGCTTTTCTAATGGAAATGTAAAATGAGCTTATATGACACCAGCATGGAAAACCTGCATAGTTCCCCAATTTGCAAGTCTTCTATTACATATAGATCAAGGGAAGTATTTGGCCTCCAGTGCCAGGAAATGTGAACAGAATTTTCCTGAGTTAAAAGTACCTTAAGCAAGATGTGTGGTTTTGTTTGGTTGTGGGTGGTTGGTTTTTTTTAATTGTTTGTTGTGCTGTTGGGGTTTTTTTTATTCTTTTGAACATGCACACACAAATGCTTTTATATAAAAGACCTACATTCATACCACAATGGTGATTTGATCACAGTTCCTGTAGCAGCATTTTCCTTTGAAAAATGCATTGTGAGCACTTCATTGGTTTTTGTTGTTTTTATTTACTGCCAACCTGTGTTGGATCACATAGCTTTGCAAAGGAAAAAATACTTTAATTGAAACTTTGTTTTGCATTTCTGTCTCTTCTGTTGTTTTGAGTTTCAGTTCAAACAGTTCTTAGGCTCATGCTTAGGCTGAGCTCAGTTCAAGTGGGCATGTGAGGCCATGCTCATCTTTTATGCTACACAGCACAAGCTGAAGCCTTGCTTAACCTCAGAGTGCTTTCTTGCCACAGCGTTGGCTGGGAGGGAAGTGGGGGAATGGAGGGACTTGACCCTCCTTCCCAGCCTACATCCCGTTTGCTGTGGAAGTTGAGGAAGATTTGCTGCAGGGCCACATTTTGTTGCTCAATAAAATCCATGGCAGGACTCCCAGTGCCTCACTGGTGGTGGTGGTGTCATTGCAGGGAGAATGAAGAACCTGCACTGAAAGGGAAACAGTGTCTTCCCTCTGCTGGGGCTGCATTAATGCAGCAGTGTGGCAGCAGCTGTCTTTTTTAAACAGCTATTTTATTTTTTTTTCCCCTCTCTGGTAGAGTAAGCTGACCAGATTTGCAGTTTATAAAACTGGGACAGCCTAGCAGGGGATAGGGTTGTCCACGCACCGTCTTCAGGGGATAATAATATCTGTCAGAGAATGACTGCCACGACAATTGCAGAGAGAGGTGAACTGCTGTGTGCGTGCACCCACACTGTAAACAATTTCTTTAAAGAGAGAAGGAGAGGGAAGGCTTCCAAACTGGGTGCTGGCTTATGTTAGAGCTGGAGTGAAGTGCATGGCGAACAGATGAACTCTGGACAACTTGCTCCTGTAAACTCTTCACCTCGGTATTGTTTAGAGAGAAGAAGTGTTGCAAGAATCGGTTTAAATAAATAAACAGAGCGAGCAAGGATCCTTTTAATCTCTGGGTTTGCAGCTAGAAGTAAAATATTGTGGATAACGTAAAGAAATCACTCTCCTATGAGCAGTGTTTTTCTTCTTGTGCTGTGGATCTCTCTTTGTACCAGGCACCCAAGTGTGGCTTCTCCGATTTCTTCTGTCTCAGCTGGTCCCATGGAGCTGGGGTTAGTTGATGTTTGGGACATGCTCCAGGAGCTGCCTGTTTTATCTGGCTCTTCCCGAGGGGCTGGGTTAGTGGGGTGCAGTGAGGGAAGGCAGAGCTGTGACGCTGCGGGCGTTTGAAGGTTTGTTAACATAGCTGTTGGATGAACAGCAACTGCTGTACAAAACTTTCTGCTGGTTCATATGCTCACCACAGTTTTCAAGGGGAAAGATTTATTATTGGTTTTTTTTCCCGTGTATTTTTAACTGATGTACAGAGAAAATGAAACACAATTTAAAGTAAGTTCTGTTTCTTCTGTAGAGGCCTTGTGGGCAAAGAAGAGCAAATAGCCTTGGGTCTACCCACCACGTTTGAATACTGGTCATGTTTAGAAACCAACTGGTTCAACAAAGCCCTGTTTGCTTGTTGCTCATGGGACAGCTGATGCTCTGCTCCCCTGTGTGGTTCATGGTGTTCCCAGGGGCATTAAAAGTAAAAATTACCGCCTTGTGCATATAGAAAGGAGGATTGGATTTACTGAGCAGGATTATAATAGTGTGACTGTCAGTCATTTAGCTTTCCTCATCCTTTAACACTGTAGATTCAGTCTTACATATTTTCTCCTGTGAAAGTAGTATAAAGACCCACACCCCTATGTATATAGCTACAGATATGCCTGACAGCCACCTAGATTTGAATCCTGCTCTTTCAAAGTGTTTTCCAGCCTCTGAACTGGATCAGAGGTAGAATAGAATCACAGAATCATAGAATCAGTCAGGGTTGGAAGGGACCACAAGGATCGTCTTGTTCCAACCCCCCTGCCATGGGCAGGGACACCTCACACTACATCAGTCTGGCCTTAAACACCTCCAGGGATGGGGCCTCAAGCACCTCCCTGGACAACCCATTCCAGGCTCTCACCACTCTCATGCTGAAGAACTTCTTCCTTACATCCAGCCTGAATCTCCCCACTTCCAGCTTTATTCCATTCCCCCTAGTCCTGTCACTACCTGAGATCCTAAAAAGTCCCTCCCCAGCTTTCTTGTAGCCCCCTTCAGATACTGGAAGGCCACAATAAGGTCACCTCAGAGCCTTGTCTTCTCCAGACTGAACAGCCCCAACTCTTTCAGTCTGTCCTCACAGGAGAGGAGCTCCAGCCCCCTGATCATCCTGGTGGCCCTTCTCTGGACACCTTCCAGCATGTCCATATCCCTCTTGTAATAGTGGCTCCAGAACTGGATGCAGTACTCCAGGTGGGGTCTCACCAGAGCGGAGTAGAGGGGGAGAATCACCTCCCTTGACCTGCTTTGACCTGCTCAATAATATCCTTCTGCTTGATCACTGTGACTGGTTACCACCATATACCCCTGGTGCTGCTACAAACCAAGCCATGTGGATTTTCCCATCACAATTAATGTTTTAAATAGTCAAGTACAGATAAGTTTCAGCTATGTCATAACTTCATGAATGTCACAAGGAGGCTGATTGCTTCCTCAGTATGTTTTAACCAAATCTTTAAAAGGAAATGGGAAAACCACAAGAAATCAAGAGACAGGGATATTTATTTTCTTTCCTTTAATATGGTGACAGAACCAAATACAGATGAGAAAAAAATGAGATTGCAAGTCAGGTGTTTTCCCCTCTAACTTATAAAAAGACAGTGAACTGATAAAAGCAGGAGGAAAATTGTGTTTGTTAAAAGCCTCCGATATCTTGAAAGTGATATACATCATTCCATTTCTTGGTTTTCACTCCTGTCTAAACAATTTAAAGACAAAAACTAGACCATCTATTTTGTCTACACATGTGGTTATCTACTTACCCATATGCATCAGCCTGTGCACATGTACCTATAAACATGTACACTATAGGTGTTTTTAGAATGCTCTTCAGTAATTTATTTTTCCCCCCAACTCCTAGATTTCACTGTTTGACCTTCTGCTTAAAAAAAAAAAAACAACAACAACCCCCTGAAAACTAAGAGATTAAGTAGGACCCGTTATTTTGACATCAAATAGAAGCCCTAAACCGTTGCTAGGATACAGGATGTGGCACTATAATATTGTCATGGAGTAAGGTTGTATTGTCTTAAGTGTGGGGAGCAGGCCAGATTATAGATCTGAGTAAGCTGATAAAAGAGAGAACGATTGCTGCTTTTACACTGTAATTAAAAGGCAAGCAATGTGTATAAAACAATTTGGTCATATACTCTGCTTTTATTTGGACAGTAAGCGAATCACTATCAATAACAAATTTCATTACAGTCAGTGTGGGTTTTGTCTGCTTTCAGTTTCTATCTGCGTTAATTTAGAGTAACTCTGTGGGTTTATTATTGGTTGACACTGGTCTAAGCAATGCTAAAACTTGATTGTGATGTCAGACCTGTTAATTTTCTCTCTTTGTTTTTCTTTTGTGATCGTATTAGTTGAAACTTTGCTTCTGATTTCAGCAGTATCTATGCAGGAGTGTTTTCTTATGCTTTCTGTAGGGCTCAAGTGAGCACAAACTTAGTATCTTGTGAAAAAAAAACATATTTGCCTTTGATCTTTGTTGTAGACTTGAAGGAGTTGTATAATTGTCTCAGGTGTCACATCTAAACTGGCTCAAATGCAGTGTCTAAATGAGCCAAATCCAGTGCATGTGTGACCCTACAAAAAAGAAGTGGATGTTTTTATTACTTTTAATTTGTTTTGCCTTTTCAGGACAGGAAAAAACAAACAAGCAAACAGCAAAACAACAAAAACCCAAACACAAAAAACCCACAAACATAAAAATACCTCCCCAAAACAGCAAAATTGAGTTGTGAGTTTTTTTTTTTTTTTTTTTAAACCCCAGCAAGCTGTGCAGAGGAATAGTAGTGGTTAATATGCAGCCCCTGCATTCAATTGCTACTTGTAAAGCAGCTGTCTCCCATGGAGTGAGAGCCTCCACTCTGCTGTAGTGCTAAAGTCTATATCATAGAGCAAGAAAGTCCTTTGACTACACAGGTGTCAGACAGGGGTAAGTGCAAGTGAAACATGAATATAGCTACCTCCTGGGTCAAGCTGTCCCATAAGTGCACCGTGGACCAGATCAGCACAGCAATCTCCTCATCTATGAAAATAAGTGGTTTTTTTCATGGATGAGGGTAATGCCAACTGATTCTTGCCTTCACTGCTGTTGGTGCAGAGAGATCATAGGCTTCCTCATGAGTCTTACTGAGATGCAAAAGGACCTTTCAATGCACTTAATGCGTGTGTGTTTGTCTTTATCACAAATGCCAAGCTGAAGGGGCATCCCAGCTGGCACCTCAGAAAAGTAGCATAAGTTGGAAATGGATGAATAGTAACTATGTTAATTTGGGCCAAAATAGTGCATATTTCAATGGACTATACTATACAAGCCATTGCAGATCCAGCTGGTGCAATGAAAGTGGTTAGTGCCCTCACATAGAGAGACCTGCTTCTCCTTCCTTGCTCCCACAGCCATCCAAGGGCATCCAGTTTGGGAAGCATCCTGTGTTGCCATGGAAAAAGTTTCCTTTCCCAGGTGTATCAGGCAGGGATCATATGTTTGATGGTCGTGTAGTCCAACCCATTGGTTCATGGCTGAGAAGGTATTTTATATCCAGTGAATATCCCATCCACTGATTGATTGAGAGCAATTCTGGACAGCTGATTCAGGCTGCATAGCTATGTTTTAACAGACTGGGTTGTGTCTGTCTGTTATTAATTTCAATAACTTCATAGTGTTGCACCACCTATATGAGGTTCCACTTCAGTAGCTATTATCTTCCAGTCATTTCAGTTGAATGATGAAATACTTCCATACCTATTTGATCACATTTGTGCAAATATAATGTTAATTCTTGTGAAATCTCTTCTAAGATGTTAGCTTTATCTTTGCTGTTTTAAACATGAAGACATGTGAGTTCAACTCCTAGGCTAACAAACACCTGAAATACCATATTTCTGTGTCAGGTGACTCCTAGTTCTGAAACCAGAGGTTTCAGGACACTGTGATTTTAGAAGTGCATCTATGAGCCTAATCAAAATGAAGTTGCATATGCAGTAACAAAAGTAAAAAACAGTCCACATATTTTGGCTAAAAAGTCTTCTCCAAGGTCAAAAGAGAGAACCAGTAGTAGAGCCAGGAATAGAACTGTTATCTCCCAGGCCTTTTTCTTTTGCTTCTGTCCCAAAAGACACTATGCAAGGTACAATATCCATTTGACAAATTGCACAGTTATGTGATGAATTGCATTTATAATGCACATTTTATGGCCTCTTTTGGCCACTTCCTCCTAATCCATCTTTCCTGGGGTATGTTCTTAACGCTGTATGGCTCTCAGTAGCTCTTAAACAACAACACAAAAAAATTTTCTTTTCTTCCAAATTTAGAGTTTGCCACCACTTCTTTGGTCTGAAGCGGAAGTCTGGAAATACTCAAGCCTGCTCAGGTGGCAGGTTGAAAGCTTGATGTCCGTCTGCCAAAGGGAATAGGAACGTAATTTTTGTATGGGGGCATGGGAATTTCCCAGTTTCTCAGGAAAAACTTAAATTCCTTCTACCCTTGCATGTTTTTAAGGTCTGGTAATTATAGAATCATAGAATCAGTCAGGGTTGGAAGGGACCACAAGGATCATCTAGTTCCAACCCCCCTGCCATGGGCAGGGACACCTCACACTAGATCAGGCTGGCCAGAGCCTCATCCAGCCTGGCCTTAAACACCTCCAGGGATGGGACCTCAACCACCTCCCTGGACAACCCATTCCAGGCTCTCACCACTCTCATGGTGAAGAACTTCTTCCTCACGTCCAGCCTGAATCTCCCCACTTCCAGCTTTATTCCATTCCCCCTAGTCCTATCACTACCTGATATCCTAAAAAGTCCCTCCCCAGTTGGTACTTAATATTATTTGGACTTTTAAAATAAATCTTATATCCTCCAGCCAAATGTGTGCCTCTTATTGCTCGTGTCAAACCTGTAGCAATCAGCAAGCTATCAATTGCTTCTTGATGTGTATATAATATGCACATCGATACACTGACCGATTTAGCAGTAACATGATTATTGCACAACATAAAATGGTTCTGATTTCCTGAATTTCTTGCAGTAAATACATATGTTTTGTGGTGTAGGATAAAGTGACTGGGGTGGAGCCTTAGTTGCTAGGACTTGTGTAGTCTTAGGCTAAGGAACTACCTCTGATTAGGAAAGCTGGAGCTGAATGAAAGCCAAGGAGGACTTCTAGACGTCCTTGAAGTTAGGCAGGTAATAACCTGCATAAGGATGCATCTTAAGTATATGCTTCAGTGCTACTTTGAACTGAAGAGTTGTCAAAGTTTCTGAGGCATCTTTGTGGTGACAGCTGGATTTTTGGGACTGTTCTTGTATTGCTACCACTAATGCATCGTGGTCTCAGGAACATCACTTAACCTTTCTGTCTGTCAGCTAGTTTATCTATGTGTAAAACAGATATAAATACACCTACTTGTCAAAGATCTCATGAGAATTAATGAATACTGAAGTGCCTTAGAACTCACGGCACAAAGAAATATAATTGTCCTTGTGTCTATGTGCATGTGGTTCAAACACGCAGTTAATTAAAAAAAAATTAAAAAGGTAAAAAAATAAATAAATATGTTTATTCTAGGTGCAAATCTGAAAACATTACTATAAAACTGGGTCTTAAGCTCTATGACAGAGGACGTAGATGAAAACACATTTAATACGAGTTACCTTGACTCTAAATTAACATTGTGAATGTACTTAATTTTCAACAAACCTTATGAACCCTTTTGCTCTCCATCCTTCTCCCTAGATGGCTGGGAGAAGTAAACTTGCAACCACATCAGCTTTGTTCTCCTACCCTTGGCATTTTACAATTGGTGTTTCAGAAAACGTGAACCATGATAAAACCCCAAATGTTTATTTTTAAATATGAAACTATGTGGGCAATATTATCGTTGCATTTCTTGAAATGTGTCCAGAATTCAAACCTGGAGGCAGTAGACGTGTGAGAATGAAATTGGCCCTAGACAGTTAATAAATTCTGAGCAGAGATGCATAAATCAGTGAGGGTATTTTTCAAACTTTTTTTTTTTTTTTCCAAAGGGTGGGCATGGGGGAGGGAGATGTCTTTGGAGAATTGTTTTCTATCAGTTCAGAAAATAGAGAAAAGAATTCAGCAATACCCAGTGCTGGTTAGCAGATTGTCATTTTTGGGTTTGATGTTCCTGGGTTTAATTGTCTTTCATGTGAACAATGGCAGGAGCTCTCTAGTGTGCCATGCAAGCATGATAAAAGGGGGTCGTTCTTGCATAGCAATGCCTTTTTTTTATTATTAGCGTAAAAAATTAGCAAGCTGGAAGTCGTTAGAAGGAGTTCCATTGGCATTAATTGTAATGCAGCCTGAATTTGTTTGCAGACCAGTGCAGCAAGACAATAGCAGCAGGGAAAAAAAGCAATATTAATAGCCTTTTACTTATTGTATCATTTTAGTGAGCCTTAATAAGGTGTCTGCTGTCAACTGGAATTTATTAAAAAAAAAAAAAGGAAAGACATGGTAATTGATGTATTGCAGTAAGTATGGATGAGGGCTCAACTTGATTAATGTATGAGTTGGCTTTTTAAGGCATTTTAAAAAGGCTTCTTAACTGGGTCTTAAGAGACTGGCACAAGCCCACTGTAAACTACCTCATTGCAGTTGGAAAACCGCCTGACAGCTGCTGATGTCTCCTGTGGCTTTGCTTTTTTTTTCTGATCAGAGAAAACTGAAGTAATATAGTCCTCGTCAATAATTGCAGTGCTTAAAAATCTTATAAAGGGATTTCTATTCTTCCCTCCGGAGATAACTTTTCAAAGGTTAAATTAGTTTTTCTTGTGTGTGCTTCAAATATCTCAGCTCCCAATAAGGATCAAATTTTGTTTTAAATAAACTGCTAGTTTATGTGTGGTGTTGGATTAGCACCTTGCTGAATGCCTTCTTTTTTGGTATAGAATGGACACTACAAAGCGCTTGGTTTAAGTTTATCTGGAGGCCCACAGAAAGCTTCAAGATATTGACTTGTTGGCTAGTTTAGCTCAGAGATGAGTACTATCTTTTTGTTGTTGTTCTTGCTGGGTTTGTGGTGAATTTATCAGCTTTGCTGTGCCATCTTACTGCTCAACATAACTTCAAGAACTAGTGGTGGAAAGTTTTGCATGGAGGCCTGTGGGAATTAGGCACCCTCGTATCTTTTGGCTTTGGTGTGCACCTGATTTCAGGAAGGTCTTAGCCTAAAATATTCTGTTTGGTAGCTCTCATGCTGCCAAAATGCTGAAGGATTTACAAGAATAAGAAGGCTTTAACATGTGTGAAAAGGCTGTTCTATATAGATTATGAGGAAACAGTTTTGTAGGAATACGGATTATAGAACAGTCGTCTTTCTGCAACTCTGTGTAGGTTTTTGTCTTAACCCAACTGTTCTGTCCTAGGTCAAAAAAAATAAAGTATTTGGCACACTGTATAGAGAAGTTGCTTGTGCTTACCTGGCATTTCAGTTGTATTTACCAGGTAGCCTGTGAGCACACAGAGAAATGTCTTGTGAAGAACAGATGGAGGTGTCACCTATAGAAATTGTTTGATTAGTCTGACTAAATATATTCCATATTTTTTGTTGGGGTCACCATGAGCCTAAGGTGTAAGGTGAAGAGACAGTGTCTAGTTTTATTAAACATTTCCAGATTTGTCTCCTTGGATAATAGATGACTTTCTACTGTCTAGACTAATCGAAGTTCTTCTTTCTATAGTGTTGTCCCCATCAGTGCTGCAAATGTCATCCAAGTAGATATCAAAGTCAAAGGGAGAGAAACAGACTTTTAATTTGTTACAGTACCATGCTGTCCTTCCTGATAGCTCCAGGCCTTTCCCAGAGGAAGTGCTCATGCTTCATTATGAATGTAAGCTTTATTAATATAGACGTCATCAAGTTCAAGTGTTAGGAAAAGCCTCTGCTTGCTAACAAAGGTCATGACCTTAGATAATGCAACTGTTCTCCTTACCGAAGGTTGTAAGTGGATGATACTCTACTCTTCTTCTTGTTTTTTTTTTTTAAACGTCCTGATTCTGCTTGGAAATCTTCTGTGATATGATTCTCCCTCTCTGAAGGCTTAAAATGAGAACTTGAGCACTCTGTGTTCAGTATGTTCCTTTTGCTTTGGATCCAGCCACTTGCCAGAGAAAAAAATCTAGTTCAAGTCACTTCAGAATTCTGTGTATAACCTATAGTCAGTTAATCCACGGACTCCCACATATGAATAATAATTCCTTTAAGATTTCTTCTTCAGGCTTCAGATATCAGAAGTAAAGCAACACAGAATGCGCACTTGTGAGATTATTATTTTCTATTAATAATTTTTTTCCTCCTTTCTGGCAGGTTTGCTATTAAATTAAATTGTCGAATAGATCTAAACCTGAGTTTCAGCTTATTTTTACATTACTGAACTTTAACTTCTTTCTGTGCATGCCACCTTCTGCATGTAGAGAGATGCACCTGAGGGGTGATCTTTCTAGAAACTTCCTTTTTCTTCTCCTGCCCCCTTTATTTTATCCAACAACACTTCCTTCTCCAGTAGCTGTTAGGTAAAACCTTTCTTTCTGCTGTGCCTTGCCAGGAGATAAGAGGAAACTTGAATGAGTAGAGTGATACAATGCTGTATTAATTGCAGGTACTACTCCTCCTTCAGCCTGTTGGCCACACAGATTTTCCAGTTCCAAGTAACACTCCAGTGGCTCTGATCTGCCACTGAGGATAATATTTAGATATAGACATCTTAGATATTTACTCTTCTGGTTAGACTGCTGTGGCAAATGCTGCAGTGGTCCAGCATAATACCTCTGCAATCTATGCAAAAAAACTCCAAACAAACCCAAACATAGTGTCCCAATGGTTTCTTCATTTAGCCTAACTCACAGTTTACATAATAATTCACTTCAAGGTCTGATTGACCTCGAGTCATTTTCTCCTTCTCATTCCCCTCTCTCCTTCATTTTTAGGCATGGGCTTTCTGAAATCTGTTCCTGAATATACCCAAAGGTTGCAAGCATGTGAAAGCTAAGTGTGGATTCTGATCAAAATTTTACAAATGGTTTCCATTTTATTAAGGAGTCAGATTGAAGACCATTAATAAAATGGAAACTCTGCAGCTTAATCTAACCTTGATATATTTCCAGCCTAATGCATCTGCTTATAGCCCTGTCACCGCTGGATCTGAGCACCGAGAGCATTGTTGAATACATTTTCATACCTTTGCATTTTTTCCCCCCCTCTATCACAAGTTAGGCCAATTCTCTGCTGTTCCAGGCGTATTTGTTTCCCTGACTTTGGCATGGATTAGAAGAGCCATGCCAGCCTTTATTTGATGCCCTGCTTGCTGCTAAATGCATAATTTGTTTAGTGGAAGAGGAGCAATACAGAAGGGATATTGAACTTTTAGCACATTTTGGAGGTAAATAAGACTGGGTGTTACATAGGTTAATTATCTGCAAGAACAGTTACACCGATGGCTCAACCCCGTAGCACAACCATATCCAAATAGTAAGTAGTGATGGTGACCAAGCAGAGGGTCTGCAGGTCTGACTCTTTTAAGGTTTAATTTCACAAAATGCAAGTTCCCCACCATGTTTTGCTCTGCTGAAACTTACGATTTACTACAAACTTTATGTGGACCCTTGTGTTCACTGCTCACTTTTCTTCCTCCCACCACAAAATTTCTGTTCCCCAGTTGATGTACAGGGATAACCTCAGTTGCCTAGGTTGCAGGTCTGTTGCAGATCTGACTGAATGCATTTATCACTGGATGATACATAAGTGGTAACTAGCACACAACTATTCATTAATGTAATTATTTAATAGTTGTGATTAGAAAGGAAGTGGAATCACAGGCATTATGAAGTGTTTTTTTAGGCATTCAAAACGTATCTCTCCCAACTCTTACAGAGACTGAAACCGACCCTGGCAAAGTGATTCAATAACTGGATTTGCAACATGGATCATACACTTGAGGGTGATGGCAAAATTGCTCATGCTTACGTTTTTTTTGATGAGTGTGCTTGAAGAAGCTGTATCCTCTTTTGTTCAGGTACTGTTAGAAAAACCTGGTGCAAAGTCCTTTCGGTGGTGCTGACAAGAGGTCTCATGTCTCACCACATCAAAGCATGAATCTCAGATTCCCTCTTCTGAAAGTGGCCTCTAGTTACTACATGAGTGAAAATACAGATGATCTCTGCCAGACACACACGGAGACTAGGTGTCTGTGCTGACACATCGATACAAAGAACTGTTATCAGAGGAAAATTTCTCCTTCTAAACTTGGGCTTAAACTAATATGAACAGACATATAAAGGCCCCGGCGGGTGACCTCTGTTCACACGAGAATATGTCTGCTCAGGGATTTCTTAGTTCATGTTAATTGATTGCCTGATGGGATTGATTAACTAATTGATTTACTGTGGTTTGTGATTTAGCATCAGGACTGGCCTAGGGTATACTTCAAAAGTTTTTGATGTGGAAGAGAATTTTGGGAGAAGCTGGCACTAGCACTGATAGTCTTTTAGATAGTAACTCTGGTGCTTATTCTGGATGAATCCCATTGCTTGAGAATGTAAATACTGAGCATGAGTAATGCTTTATAGGCTGAGTTAGAGCAAAGCAAGCAAAGCAGAGGAGTGAATTTACAGCATCTTTGTTAACTCTCATTTGTTGTTATTTAAGCCCACTTCAAGTACACGTTAATAATCTCAGGGTGTGAGGTCTGTGCTCAACATCATTGTCGCTTCCCTCTTTCTGCAGGAGTGGGCTCCTACTCCCCCCTCACCATGGTGCAGATAGATTCAAGCAGCTCTTACTATGGAGGTGCAGAGACAGATGTGAAAACCCTCACAGGAGACCAGATTTGCAGCAAGTGGTACCCCAAATGCTGTGGTTGACACAAATCTCTGCTTCGTGGCAAAAAAAAAGCCATTTAGTGTGAGACATCAGACCCCAAATTTAGATCTATATGACAGCTTTGAAAGCATGGTCTAAATGCTGGGAGGAAGCAATTGGAATGGCTTTTCTGTTGCTTATATAAACTTGGTTCTAAGAAATCATATTATAGACCTACAATGAGGGCGCAATGGACTTTCTATTCACACTCTGGGTATTTCTTTGTACTTAAGAGGCTCGAGAAAAAATATTTCCTATTAACCTGTTTTGAAAATAGACTTCCCATATCAAAGCATGTTTAAAAAGCAGATTGCATTTGATAGCAGTAACTAAAATGCAGTAAGAAGCAGCCTTTTGATCTGTTGCAAATAAACTCTTTTGCAGATAAATACGTTACAAGTGTATTTTTGTTCATTTGCTATCAAATTTAATAACAACCAGTGGAATTGAGTTCAACCAAAATGGTTTCATATCAGACTTTGAATACATGCTTTTAAATATTAAAAGATAATGATTTGTATGGCATTGTTATATAATGCATTTCTTGTCTTCTTTTGTGTGCATGTGACAAATTCCAGTTGATAAGCCCAGGACTCTGGAGTCAGTTGTCTGGCTAGTTATTAAGATTAAGATAAGTACTGAGAAGGGAAAGATACAGCACATTGTACTGCCCTGCTGGGACGGGGCCACCTCGGATTCCAAGTGTAAACAATGCATTAGTTCTCCCTGGCTTTTTTCAAACCCGAGGTGTACACTGTAAATATTTGCAAAATATGATAGAAAGAGTATCAAAAGACTTCTTTTTGGTTTTTTTTAGCCATTAAATGCTATTACTAAAAAATGATCCATAGTTGCCTCTTGGGTCCCAAATTGCTACTCATCTGTAAAAATCCAAGACCAGTCCTTTTTCTCATTGCCAAGGCCATAAAAAAGCAGACAGACATTTGGATGGCATTATCACTAGGCATTTCAATGCTGAATGTGCCACAACAATAACACCGTTAACACTTGCATAGCAAAGCTTGGAGAGGGTTTTCTGGGGAAAAGAGAGGGAATAGAGCTGGAAGGCCTGAACTACAGAACACTGAAGCTAATGCAAAGTCTCCTTATGACTGCAATTAACTTTGAATCGAGTCCAAAATGGAAGTTAGTGAGGTCAGTGCTTTCTGAGCATGTTGGAGCTGTTACTGCTTGATGTCTCTGCAGTGGAGTCCTAAGGACATTTTGCTGCCTTTGCCAAAGGGGGAGAGGGAGAAATTTTTCAGTTATTCCAAAGTATTACTGAGATATTAAAAAAAGGACAAATATTTCCTGAAGTTCATTTGTTGATTCTCACTAATGATAATAAACAAGAGCTTTGCTACAGATTGGTAGTCAACACAGCACAGCCAAGTATGACTTTGTCTGTAGAATCATTGGAGGAGCGACAGAAAGCAGTCATTTAGAAAGTGTATTGAAGCCACGTGCTATGCAATGTAGACCGCTGGATAGTAATTAATTGTTGTTAATGAATTTAAAACCAGATGTATGGAAATGGTTATATAAAATATACACACTGCTAAACAGCTAAGTAGTCCTTGGGGCTTGCATTTTCATTATCCATATGTAAATCATTTCAGTGAGCATGATCTAATGAGTTAAAAACTGCTGTGAAATTTGAACTGAGATTTGCAAAACACCTTCTGAAAATCCTTATACCCTGCTTCATCGTGTAGCCCTTACAATGAAGGTCCATGTTTATCTTCTGATTAATCATCTCTTATATGGAGATAGCTTGTAGGTTTGATTGTGTTTTAGGAGGGCTGTTTCTAAACTCTGGGAATATCCCACATTAGTGGACGTGGGAAATTAAGGAACATTCAAAACCATTCAAGAGAAACAAGGAGCACAGCTGAATGGTCCCCAGTGACCCTTCCTAAATCTGATGTTTCTTATGTGATAGGAAATAAATAAAATAAAATAGTTAACTGTGAAAGACTATCTGACCAAACTATGCAAACTGCTTTTTCCTGAGTGTCAGAAAGTTCTATTACTGAATTAGAAGCTGTCTCTTTCCTTCATATGCCAGTTAAATCATTGTGCTTCCTTAGCTCCCCTAAGGTATACGCTACGATTTCCTCTTAACCAGCAATGAAGATAAATAGCTCTAGTATCTGTGCTGTTTACAGTTATCTTAAGCAAAAGCAAAATTAAAGCAGAATCACTGTGGCATCACAGTTTCTTATGGAATCCTCAAGATAGAGAACAAAAAGTTGGAGTGCCCTAGAAAGGATGCGTAATATATGAAATACAAAATTTGTATGTGTGTATACTTGCATGCATATATACAGATTCAATTACTAATAGACCTCAAAAAATGAGTAATTAAAATATGTCTGAGCTTGATGTGTTGCAACCAGATAAGAGAAATGTACAAAGAGGACTGGAATATTTGGAATACCATGCTCTGTTTCCCAGCCCTGTTTTCACAGCATTAATATCATAGTTGTGTACATTCCAGTTAGCTGCAAGTGAGAAATCACTGCTGAGGTCGCTGAAATGTCAGTGCCACATACACTGAGGACAAAAATGGATGGAATTCCTTGTTATAACTCTAATTATCAAACCTCATGTGAGATACAAGAGGAAAATGCACGTGTCCTATATGCCATGTACTGCAGTCTAACAGAGACACTGCCTGGCTGAAAAGCCCTGCAAACAAACCTGTGCTCTAACCAATTTCAGATTTTTAAGCATTTCATACATCAGGTGAGTAAGTTTATTCCCTGGCACATACATATGGCTTTACTCTGAGTAATCACTGAATACTCCTGAAACCAGCTACATGGCTTTTAAGCTCTTTAGCTGAACCCTGCATGGTCTGAAATACCCAGGTAGTTAGCATTCCTGCCAATTTGATATGATTGAGACCTTTACTTGAACTGACCTCAGAAGGAATAGAAGACTAATTGAGGCAGCTCTAGTTCTAGCTCTCTAGAGGTGTAAAACACTGCAAATGGTATCTGGTGCATGCATAAAAAGGTTTACATAGTGGAAGAGGCATATGGAAAGGAAAGACTTCTCAGTCTCTCAGCAGCCTATTCTCCTTTCTCTCTGAAGCTTCAAAAAAAGAAAAAATTATTCCCATCTTAATGTCATTGCATGGTAAAATAATAATAAAAAAGAACTAAAAAAAATGCACCCAAACAATGAGGAAGGTAAAATTAGGACAGTACTTGGGTGCCTCAGGGCTGTAATTAAAGCTATCTGGATAAAAAGAGATATTCTCCCTCAGATTTATGTTCTGAGGAGGGGAGGGAAAAAAAAAAAAAAAAAGAAGAGGCTGAAAGTGAAACACAGCAAAAGAAATCCGTAATTCCAATGTATTCAACTCACCCATCAGAAGAAATGGCATTAATTCAGGTACCCAATTACTGTAATGTGGTTCAGAGCACCTCAATAGGTGTTTCAATCTCAAGCCAGGACTAACATTTGTAATCCTTTAAATGCACTTAAGAAATTGATGTTACAGCCCCACAATCTGTTAGGGGCCTTGCTTCCTGGCTGATTGCAAAGTATCCCACCATTAATTGGATCATCAGAATGTGATCCGCGTTCTGGTCCCCGGATTATGTAAGACTGACTTTGCTCTGACGCACTGAACCAGAGGCTTCTTTTGCTGGATATTTTGACCCTTAATGTAGATAAGTGGTATTTTTCATCAATCTTAGCTTGCATTAAAAAAGGGAAATGTCAATTCAATGTGGGGCGTTTAACTTAATTCAACATCTTTTAATTTAATACCTTGGAAAAGTTAGTCCGTCTCCGACCTGCCGGAGACTTCTGCTGATGGAATGGTTTGTGGAGCAGGGCTGGAGGCACGTTGTTCCCGCTCCATAACACGGTCAGGTCCCAAAAGTCTCTTCATGCTTTGTCTCTGTATGAAAGGGAAAGATGGAAAAAAAAAAAACAACCAAACAAACAGCCCCCTGACCGTATTGGTAATGAGTTTCCTCAGCTCCTTTGGACTGTTCCCTAACGACTTCTCAGTGTGCCTGGGGATAAAAAGACCAAAAATTTATTCAGTGTTTACTGCCCTGTTTTCTGCTTGGATTTCAGGTTCTCTTGGTTTCTTTTTTTCTGTTGTGGGTTTGTTTTGATTTTTGGCCTTGGTTTTGTTTGTGTTGTGGGGGGTTTTTTTATGAATCCGTGTGGTTTGATTAATTTGCTTAGTATTCTTACTGTGTTTTGGTCAGACAATAACAGCTGGTTTGGAAATCCTCTACATGGACTAGACCTAAAATCCTATTGAAAATAGGGGACATTCTTTGTGACAGGAGAATTTCTCTTATGAAAACAAACAAACAGGACATGTAACACCTTTTTTATTGTTTTCTCTTCCTTTTTTTCCCTTTTCCTTCCCCCCCTCCCCCCCTTTTTTTTTTTTCACATGCTTTGGTTTGCTTTGTTTTTAAATTGTACTGTATCTTAAAATCTCTCTTAAGTGCTTCTCTTCCTGATCCTGAACAGACTTGTCCCGGTGGTACAGACAGAATTTGAAAGGTGACTGGAAGATAGTTGGGCTTACCTTTTTTTTTCCCCAGTGAAAATAATAAGCTTCCAGGTTTTCTGGGCATTGCAACAAGCAGCAGATTAATTTGAGTCTTACTATGGCTTTCAGAAAACCGTTATATGGTATGATGTCTCTTGACCTCATGGTTGTTAGAAGTAAAGATAGTGAGGTGAAGAGGATACCATTAGGTTTCATGGCCAAGAGTTGAGGTTTCTCTTGGAAATCATGCTTAATAATGTTGGCAATGGAAATGATTTCAGTAAAGTTAGTGCCCACTATCTGCATAAATATCTATAGACACATAGATAGATGTGGATAGATGATAGATAGATAGATAGATAGATAGATAGATAGATAGATAGATAGATAGATAGATAGATAGATAGATAGATAGAAAATCACTGACAGAGTCTGACATTTTTGGTGTTTCAGAAAGAGAGCAAGCTCTTCTCACTAGTGTCACACAGAGGCAGAAGTTCACAGAAATAATTTTGCAGCTGAGGCTGGCTGACTTAGGTCTCTCTGCTTTTGTTTGCTGCCAGGATCTCAGCCTTATTTTTCTAACTCTCCCCCTTCTTTTTCAAGTAATTAAAAAATGGTGCTTTACTGTGGGCATGAAGAACTGCTGAAGCATAGCAATGAGGAGGGATATTTCACTACCATCCTCTAGGTTGTAGACACTTTTTGAGAGGCCTTTAGGACTTTACAGGTTGAGGAAATACAAGCTTTTGAGGCAGCATCTTTGTTTCATGAAAGATGTTCAATCCCAAGGAAAACTGAAGATGGTGGTTCTTGCATTTCTCTGACTCTCCTGCTGACCAGGACCAATTCAGAGTCTGATGTGTAGGAAAAAACCACAGTTCAAAACTTTGAGGTAGGGAGGTTTGGGACAGACTACTTAGACATCTCTTCCATACAGTTTTTTCAGTCACTTAGGATGACATCCTGTGAGCTTTCTCAGCACATGCAAGAACACAGCTGTCCTCATCTTTGGCTCACACTAATTAGGTTTTATAGTTTAGCAGAGTAGGTTAGCCTTCTTGCTAGATTTACAGAGACAATACACATAGATGCATTAAAAAAGTTTTTGCTTGGAGTTATTTTTTATGATCTTGAACACAGGAAGAGAAATGTTTGGGCATTTGCAGTGAGCCATCTTATTAAGAATTAATTGCAGGAGGAAGCAGAGTTTCTGATGTTGGTTTGGGGATTTGGGTCCATGTGAGGTTGGTGTTACTCATACAAGGTATGTGGCTCATACATAAGTGTCTGACCTTGATGTTTCTTTCTTCCTTTTTATTTTCTTTCCTCTTTCTTCCTGATATGAATTGAATAGGCAGGTAGATACATACAGTTCTGGTCTGCCTAGCTGACGCTAGAGGTGATATGGTACTACATCAGGACAGGATAACCTTTAGGTTAGGGTTCCTGGCTGGAGCACAAGAAACATGTGCTCTCAGTTTCCAGAAGTTCTCTGGCTGGTCTCTTTGAATTGCAATATGTGTTGGTTGTGGTGGTCTTCTTTCTTTGCACTTGTACAGCTTCCGGTGCAGAAGGATCTCACCTGGAACGATAGATACCACTGAACTGTAAATAGGAGGCTGGGCTAAGGATTCCTATAAGCAGGTGATCAGTGTTTGAAAACACAATGCTTTTCTACTGAGCATGTTTCAAATTGCAGTATTTGAATCTCTGTGTTCTCTCTGAAACTGCTTCCATGGATGAAGAATGGGAGTTTGTGCTGTATCTTTACATACCTGCTCTGCTAACATGCCCTGACAAGTCCAAAGATGTACACTTACATATTCTCCATGAGGGAATTATACCTACTTAAGTTTAAATAGTTTAATAAGCAGTATTGAAGGAAACTTGTTTTGCTTCAGACCTAGTATAAACAGAATTACCTTTCCTGAAGTGAGAGAAGCTGTATCTACTTCTGCCAGACCAACGTTTGGTTTGGAGACTTCCAGATTAAGTATTAGTCTCACAGCTCAGTTCATTCAACATTGATACAAAGCTCTTTTCATAAAAAAAAAAAAAAAGAAAAAGAAAAGAAAGAAAAAAGAGGGACATGTAAAACAATGTAGGTAAGTCTGTAATTACTTTGGCCACAGAACAAACATGTTGTTTCTTCCTGCTTGGAAGGCCCTAACCTTCTGTAGGGAGAGTAGGATCAGCAATATCTCTGGTATTGATGGTGTTCTTACAGCAAGTGCATTTTGCAGCATGCTTTGTACCAGCATAAGATGCTTCTGAGTTATTCCACTGTATGGGAGTGAAGGGAAGCCTTTTGTAACTTGTGGTGATGCCTTCCTGGGCAATTGATTTATAAACACAGAGAGTAGATCTCAGGATGTTTAGCTTTATGGAGTTGGTTTGGAAGTGCATCACTTCCAATCTGTTTAATTGGAGTCTTGGGTGACACTTCACTGCTGCCTTATGCTTGGATAGCAAGCTGATCTACGTTTTAACTTTAAGTACACTACAAGGTTGGAAAGTAAAGTTGAGTTTGCAGTGAAACAGATATATTGGCTTCTCATGCTTTGAAGACAAATGGAGTCTCATCCATCGCTGCTCTACCAGTATGCCGGTGCTGTTTCAGACTGCTTTGGGTTAGGATTTCAGTTTGCCCTTCCTTCCTAATGGGGTCCCTTGGTGAAGAATGCCATCCAAGCACAGGATGGATGAGATGCCCTAAGGACCTGTATCAGGCTTGCCTTTTAAGCAGTGCCTTGCTGAACTGTGAACTGGGGTTTTCTTGGAGTGCTGCATGAGGATATGAATTCAACTTTGAGACCAAGAAAAGGGAACAAACACCACATAACAGCAGCATATGTCAGCCTGAAAGCACACAATATTCGGTGGCAGTATTAATACGCATCTAAAATGATTTTCTTTGGTGTCTTAAGGATTTCCCAGGGGCTCCTTTCTTTGTTCTAACTCCCTGTGGAAGGGGCAGAGAAAAATGGCTGATGCGTTTGCTTCGGCCACTGTCAGTGACAGGCTCACAGCAGAATTAATTCTGTCCTCTCTAATGACCGTCAGTTACCTCATTGCCAAGGAAATCGCCCCCTCCGTCTGCAGAAGCATAGCAAATAAGTTTTGATACGCAGGACAACACACATCTCTCCTTCAGGCTACCTGCAAAGGCTGAAGCATTTTCTGCTTGCCCTGTGCCTGAGCAGCACAGGTTTCTCAACTCAGCAATGCTTGCCTGGCCCAGAGTATTGAGTATTGACATCTCATGTGTCTGCTGTTTGTCACATTACTGTTTTTGTTTTTTTCTCTGAAAAGTCATCTCTGTATTTGCTTCACACTGAGGGGAAAAAAGATGTAAAAGAAGTAGTGAGAATGAAACAAAGCCATGTGCTGTATCTATCGTGGTCATTACTCAGCCAGGCTTCTTGATTCCTTGAGATGTGTTTGCAAGACCAGGTGGAATGTGTAGATATATATATATAGAGAGAGAGAGGGTGTTTGGCATTGGGATACATATTTTTTTGCATTGGACCTTTATGTAAATTCATGAGTCCACCTTTTACACAGGCCCAGTTATACAAAATTAGAATACTTTTCAAGGCAACATGGATAATTCAGCAAATTCACACCACCTTGTACAGTGGTGCAAGACAAATGCTCTGTTTCTACTTCCCAAACTTGTAGTTGCTACGAAGTTTACCTGTGCAATTAGTTGGATGCAGTTGCTAAAAATATGAGACAAAAGTGTCCTGTAAGGGAGAGCTTGTCAGCACCTCACACTTACTAGGGTGTGAAGCTGAGCAAGTGTCTTTTAATTGGCTGATTTGGGTTTCAGTATTGAGCCCAGCTGCAACTTGAAACACTCCATACAGTACAGTAATTTAGAGTGTAGTAGTCTTGTGTAAGGAGACAGATGTGAATCACAGGTGGATTACTTGTGAGGGTGTGAGCACTCTCCCTGCCCTTTTCTTTCCCCTCCCAGTCTCTCATTCTCCTATTTTATTTCTTTCCTCCAACCACCTATTTGCAATGCAGGCAGGCATGTTCCGGTGCGACTCTGATGAACCTGTGGTTAATCTGGTTCTCATGTGTGATTTTAATGTCTTTGTTCATCTTGCCTGCCCTAAGAAGCCTAAACTGTCTCAAGTAGCTTTGAATGTACCAAAAATTCTAGAGTGAAAATTCTAGAGTGAAAAATGAAACAGAATGTTTTCACTGAAGATTTGGAGTTGGTAGGAAATGACCTCTTACACCTCTTTTGCTTTTTAGATCTTTAAGCCCTAAGCCACCCTAAATCTATTGTCCCTATAAAAAGCTGCATTTTAAAAGGCTTTAGGAGGCTTGCTGACCTTGCAACCTACTTTGTAAGGAGCCTGCACCCACAGCTATTAAACAAAATTAATTTCAGCACTTTTAAATTGTTAATCTTGCAAAAGACAACTTGCTTGCTCTCCAGTGATCCCACAGGTCATCATTCTGTGAGCTGCAAGCCATCACCAGGGTTCATGGCTCTGAACATCATCAGTCTGCTTGTGGTCTCCCAGATGCTTTACAAAATTAATTCCTTTGCCCTCCACTTTTCCTCCCCAGCAGCTCTTTGAGATCTGGGTGCTTGGTGAGTACCATGTGGCAGCTATTCACCAGTAGCCATGCCACAGATTATTCTCATTATAAGGTTACTCTATCCTAAATCAGTGCTTCCAATCCTCAACTCACTGTAATGAACTTTGGGCAGCAGGACATGAATTCAGGTAGGAAATGACAGTTTTACTCTTCAGAGTGTAAGGGTTTCTATTGAAAAGGTGATGTCTCTTGTAAGTTAAGTTTCTCCATACCCCTGGGGCAGATGCTTTACCGTGTCCTAATTCATTTTGAATCTTCTTAAATGTATTTTTTCTGCCTGGCTATGGAACTCTTAAACTTTGCCTTTTTTTCCCTCCAGGTAGCAATATGTGTGAATGCACTGGGAGTGGGGGAGAAAGTGTGTGCTGTATCTGGTATTATCATGCTTGGTTCTCCCTGCTCCTTCTACCTCTTTTGTCTCTGCCACTCAAGCCAATTTCAGCCATCCGCCGGCTCTCATTTGGGATAATAGCCTCTCTTTTTACTGTTGTCTTGTCATGTTTGATTCGGCAGCACAAGGGTTTTAAATTAGCCAAAACGTTTGCATGCTGGGCTTACTCCGCTGCCACTACCAGTTGTAGAGCTACTAAACCACTTGATGCTGAAATTGATGATTGCTCGGAAGGAATAAGAATTGTTGGTGGCTACCGGGAAGATTCATTCATGCCGAGCCCCTTTTAAGAAACCTGGGGGGGAGGGAAAGAGAGATTTCCTTCATTTTCCTGCTGCCTGGCTGGTGGTTGCATTGTGCTTGTGCCAGATTCCTGCTGAGTGATTACAGCCTTGCGAGGCTGCGTAGTTCCTGTGATTTCAACATAAAAACAGAAGACAAATATGGAGGGAAAGGAAGTGGGGAGGGGAAAGCTCTGAACACTTGGAGTTCGATTCAGTAACATAGAATTGTGATATTTTCACTTGCTGCCCACTTCTTTTTCTTCTTCTTTTTTTTTTTTTTTGGTGTGTTTGTTTTGTGTGGGTTGTTTTCTTTTAATCTAATTTATTCCCCGTGGTGGGAAGTTTACTTGCTAGAAGCTGTCCCCAGTATAAGACTGCATGAGTTGGTGATGCAAAACCATAGCTGAACTGTAAGCAGTTTTTAAATATTCTCTGGATTAAAAATAACTCATCATTAATGTGATCTGGGATCACTAAGAAACTAGAAAACTTCTAATACAATCTCCACAATCCCTCCCCACTCTCCACCCCTCCCCCCTGACGCCTTTTACTTGTTTATATTGTTGTTTAAAGATATGGAGGGCCAGAATTTGGTAGGGAGAAAGAAGATGGCAGTGCTTGAGAAACTGTACAAAGAGAAAACAGATGAAGCAGTAGAAAATAGTAGCAACTGTGATTTAGAAACAAAACAAGCCCCGAACTTGCTATTAACCATATATGCAAGTTCCCAGACAGTTAGAAACATGACTTCACATATATAATTTATTATACAGTGTCACAAATAAGACCCTAAATATAACACATGTGGGAATACGATTGCATAGCATTCAAGCCAAGAAAGAAGTTCTCATTTGGTTTAATATTACTAACATTATTATTAGTAATACTCTAGCACGTTTTTCCTGGTTACTAAGCCACACGTTCTCTTGCATAAGGTGCCCTTTTTCTGTAAAAATAAAAATCTTGCAAGTTTCAAGGAGTTGGCATCCAACTTTATTTCTCTCTTATACGTAATAAATCATGGAGAAATCATGTGAATGACTAAAGCCCTAAAAATACAAATCTAACTAAGAGGATGAATCTCTGGGGCCCAGCAGTGGCCTGCCATTGTGCAAGTCTAGATCCAAGGGCCTCTGTCTGTGCCAATTAACAGTAGATTGGAAAGCCAGGCAACCATGTTAGGTTTGGTCCTGTTATCTGTCTCTTTACTGCTGCACTGTTCAGAATTGCTGATTTCTCTGCAAAATCATGACAGGTGTGTTGCAGGAAAATGTATTGGTCGAGTAGCTAAGTGAGAGAGTTAATGCAACGGATAATAAGAAGCTAAGGCTATGTCCTCCAGCAGACTTTGATGTGGTTTGAGAATATATGGGATGGGTCAATCTGTCCTATTAGCAAATGTATCCAGTTTATGCTCTACATACAAACTAGAGATTTGATAAAGCACTAAATTAGTTTTCACAAGGTATTAGATGTTAGATACTTAATGGGATCATCATGCTTTTGCTACACTTGGTTAGGATGTGTTCTGTAACAGAGGCAAGTGGCAGCATGACATTTCACCAGGAAAGGAAGCGTGTCTTGTGACTGAGTCACGAGTTTGGGAATTACAACGTCCAGGCATTGCTTGGCTTCTGAATTACCCTTGGTCTGATTTACCAGAGAGGTTTCTCTTTTCACATCTGCAGAATGGGACTGTGTCGTTCCCTTTTCTCTTTGCCTCCTTCTGAAGCTTAAGCCACCAATGCTTGTAAAGTGTATTTTATTTTTATTCTTGGATGCAAAGGGTGCAAGTAATCATAATTCTGTGGAGCTTCGGTCACATGAGACTAATGGTATCTCAGTAAGTGCTGGGAAATTCCCTAAACTTGATAGCAGAGAATTTACAGGTGCAAGCAAATTTGAATTAGAGATCTTAGTACAGTGTGAAAGAAGAAATTCAGGGATTTGATGTAGTGCCCCGCAACAGTGCTCCGCTTTTCCTCTCTGCCAGTGTTCATCAGGTATTTAAAAGGTGAAGTAAAACAAATGGTCCAGTGAAGCTAGTAACTTGTTTGTATAGCAAAAAATCGATTGGTAAGGTATGTCATATAGGGACAACGTCCTTGCCTTCACACACTGGAACCCATTCTGTCAGTGGGGAATATGGGTGCAGAAGTCAACCCTCCTGGAGCTGCACACCAAGTTGGTCTCTGAAACAAGTCCTTGGTTTGAGCATTCCCCTTATCTGAGCTGATGTTTGATCCACTAAAGCAGGCTGCTGCTTTGGCTAGCTGGTAACACTTTAAAAAGCTTGTTTCTTCAGTTTCAAAGAAATGGTTGTAAAATGACTTTTTTTTTTCCCCCCTTCGTAGGTTTCCCTTCGTTTGTCTTCTTAAATAAAAATCTAAAACTGCTGACAGCAGTGTATGCTCACAGCTAGCTTCAGAAAACTATGCTTTAAAACCCATTAAGTGTTTTGTATTTAACCCATAAATCTTTTTTTTTTTTCTAAAGTTATTTTTCCCTGTGCTTACAGATACTGTTCCTAATTGCTTTTGAAATGCATCACTTTACTTTCTCTAGCATCTTAATACTTATGCAAGTATCCGGTCCTGAGTGACCGCTGCCAGGCTTCGCGCTTCTCCTGGCACTCGGGAGACATTCCTACCTTTTTGTGAAATGCAGGGAGAGTGTCATATATAAAATGATCCTGTTTGAAAGGATAGAAGCTGCATCCCAATATAGATCACAGTGGAAAGTGACTCAAAATTACACAACAGCTTCTCCCCTCTTTACCCTCCTCTTCCCTTTCAGCCTGTTTCCCAGTCAGGCTGTGGTAAGAAATGTTGTGCATTGTGACATTTTAGTTTACTCTTACTCATAATCCCTTTGCATCTTTCCTTCGCATGTTATTGATAGGATTGCAAAAGGGCATTGGTACCACTCAGCCTCACAGGTGGTGCTGCCAGTGTCCCAAGGACTGAAATGGTTTTAAAAAGCACTAGTTGCACCCTAGGCAGTAGGCTACCTTGGAAGTAGGGTACCTAGCTTGGCAGTAGGCTCACCTGTCTCCAGTAGAAGCCCATGCTATACTTTGGGCTGAAATCCTGTGTTTCAAAACCCGCTGAGGCCAGCATGGACTTTGGATGCTTGTATAAACAAGAAGACTGCCTCATAGCTCTTCCTAAGCCTGCACCTGACGAGATGGCTTGGAGCTGGAGGGCTGAATTCCCCTAATAAATTCCTTTTTGTGAACCCACTTGTTAGTCAAGCATTGTGCGCACTAACTACAGCGAGGGCCCTGTGTCTTGGGCATAAATTACTCTCGTGTGGCACTGTCTCTGAGCAGCCCCCCAGTTATGGATTACTTTCTTCTCGACTTGACAGGAACATAATTAGAACTGTTGATGAAATCTACCAAATTGTTCCTCCGTGGCCTCAATGGTCAGGAAATTTGGCTGAGTCGTATTTGTCACCCATGTAAAGGCTCTAAACACTTCATATTAACTATGTTATTAATGTGCCCTCTAATCTGTCTGTGAATTGGTAACACTTGGAGTGAGCTTGTGCTCTAATAGCACCCTGTGATGAATACATTGTAATGCTGTTGAAAAGTTTCTGGAGGGGAGGGGAAACACCACCCTAATAAGAAGTGAACATTTCTAGGTTGTTTCTTTTCTCTGTATGTACATTTTTATGTTTATGCAGTTTTGTTTTGATTAATTGGAGATTCACTTAGGCTTTACATTGACGGACCGTTTTCTGTTCTATAGGATTTGCTGACATTTGGGCTGTTTCATTGCCAGAGGAGGCTTTGTGTGTCCCAAAGGAAGTGAGTGATCTGGCCATAACAAATCCTGCCAAAATATTTTAACACCGTTACGATTTTCTAATGCAATGCATAGTGAATGTGACTAGAAAAGGATGGTGAGTCCATGAAGGGGGTTTGCTCCCTCTCCTCTGCAATTTGTGTGGTGGAACAAGCACACAGGAGCTGCTGGGGGTGGTGGGAGACTGCAGCCAGCAGTGGGGGGGGGGGTGTTGTTTGCCTCCTGAAGCGTATTGCTTCAGATGCAGGAATGGCTTATGCTTAATCTCTAAGCCAACCTTTCAGATTTTGTTCCTGTTCTTGAACTTTATGAGTCCAGGGTGATCAGAGACAGCATTTTAGCTTTGTTAAATACAAGCATTTTGGCTGCTATAAATGTTCAGTAAATTAAACCAAGGAAACACTTGTTGGACACTTAGAGATAAGAGTGAGATTGGTTTCTGAAGGCCCTACAAGTTGTCACGATGCTGTCTTGGATAGAACAAACTCTTACCTTCAAAACAAAGGGCTATCTCATACTTCAGTATGGTTTTGAAGAACACTTAGGTGGCTCTTAACTGTATAAGCAACTGTGCTTAGCGCTGTAACACAAAAATAAGAGATTTTGCATGCAGTGTTCAGGGGATGAAGACAATTCTGACAACCTAATGTTTAGTATAAAACTGGAAGTATGGGAAAACAATAATTTAGATCCCTGAGCTATTTTCTAGAACACCAGCTAAATTAGCCACCTTGGTGATTTGCTGATATTAAATTTAACACTAATCACTCAAACCCATCCTCTCAAAAACACAGACCATGACTAAAGTTAGTATTTAGCAAAGGATTAAAAATCTAAAACCAGCATGCAGTTCAAAATTAACTGACTGCAGAACATCAGCCCTCATCTTCTGTGCCAAACACAGACCATGTCAGATTACTCTAGCTTCTCTACCAGGGTGAACTCATGTTTCTTTGGTCATTTTGCATTCACGCACTTAAGAAAAACAAAGTAGCTGATCATGTGTGCCAGGAAGTTTTGCTGCAAGGAGGAAAGCTAATGAGAGAGAGGAGATGTTGAGCATAACCACAGCTTTGGAAGTTGCTCTGCGTGAGCAGATCCTTCCACTTCTACTAAATGGTCACAAGTATCTGACTGGCTTGAGTTATTTGCCCTGACCTGTGCTCTTAAGCTCATTTCCTAAGCCCTGTTTCAATTTTTGCTGGGCTCACTCAGACTTCCTTTTCCCTGTGTCTACCGTATGCGTTATTGGCTGGGTCCCAAGGACTGTGATGCTGTTACCAAGAGGAGGGAAAAGTTAGCCTCCGACTTAGGGCTTACTTTGAGACTTAGTTTTTAATCTTACTATTCATAAATGAAATGGGAATCCTAACTCTGCAACTTTCTCATGCAAATCAATCTATTTCTAATCATGTAATGAGCAATTTTTAAGTTTTGGGGGTTTTGGGCTGAGGTTTGCGTGTGTGTGTGTTTTTTGTTGTTGTTGTTTTTTTGTTTTCAATGTATAGTTGCCATTTCTGGAAATTAGAATCAGGATGCTCAAGTTAGATGTTAGTTCATACAGACATGTTGACTCTATTATTAGAATAAAGCAGACCAGACTTACCCTCATTATGTCTTTTTTTCTCTGTTTTTGTCTTTCTTTTTTTTTCTCATTTCGTTCTAAGTTTTTCTTCTTTAATTTCACCCTTTAATTTCTAACAAAGCCATGGGATCTTGAAGGGCTTTCTAAGTAATTAGATCTCGTTATGTATTTGCAGTGCGTTCAAAACTGAGTTACATCTTATTTTGTCAGAGTCTTGTTTTATCACAATTCTAAAATGGGACATTATTTGGGGAATTCTTACCCAAAAGCATGGTTTTGGCTGTCCTAGCTGTGCTTCATCTCTCTCTAATATGCTATCACTACAGAAACAAAAATTTTTAAAGTGAATAAGTATTGTATTATCCTTGAACCATGTTAGTAGTTTTCTGAATTTGTGGTTATGTTGTTGAGGTTTTTTTCAGTCTCCAATGGGAATGTCATGGTATGCATCTTCTATGTAGAAATCTAATGTGTTGTTCAGCAGTCCAAAATCCATCATAACTAGAGTTTCATGCTGATTTCCTTTTCCCTTTAAGAGTGGAAAGTAAAATTCTGTATAAATAAAGGCACTTATTCAAGGGGGAGGTGAGGGAGGGGGGGATAATATTAGAATTGGCCTCTGAAACATTAATTTGATAAAACTCTGTGATCTTAAAGTGTCAGCTGTGGAGAGCATATGCTAGTAGATACTTGTGTTTGAAATCAAGATTCATAGCTAATCATTCTAAGAAACACACTTACCATTTCATAAACTCTAAGAAAAGACTGTTTTCATTTCCAAACATTTAAACTACTCAGCCATTTTATGCATTAAAACCCAATTAGAACTTACAGGATCTCTCGAAGAATTTTCAAAGCTATTTCTTCTAGGAACTGTACACAGACTGAGGCTTTCGCCCTGAGTAGTTCATTTTCTCAGTTGTATCTATTGTGGTTTTCTTTCTGAGAGAACAGGGTTTAAGCAATATTTATCACCAAGCCACTGAGTGTAAATCCCAACCAGTCAGTATCACTTTTAGAACACACAACAACTAGTAAACTGAAATCCCAGTGTGGCTAATGAGGTCCAAATTATAGCTGAAAAATACTTTATTTCATTTCTCTAAGAGGGCAATGACTAAGTTAAAGGTTTATTGTGTCACCTCTTTTCTGCCACGTGATGCAGACAGCATGCAAAACTCATTCAGAGAGAAATAAAAACCAAAATCCTGTGCTACAGAATTTCAGGGAATGAGATATATCTGCTAGTGAATGGAAAAGCTTGTTTTAAACACCACCTTCTTGGTTCTCAGGGCCAGCCTAATACTTGAGCTGGACTGGTATACATTAGTGGCATTCTTCTGTAAATCCATACAGTTTCTCAGAATACAGTTGGTCATAGAGTCCATCTTTGGTCATAGAGTCCATCTATGAAGTTGTATGTTACTTGATCCATATGAAATAAAAACCCCATAATGTCCAGAGCTGTAGAATAATCTTTCAGCTCATTAATTGGAATGCTGATTTATCAGCAGGAAGATATAGGTCAGTATCACAGCAATCCAGGTTGGGATGTGACCAGTGTAATTGTACATAACGCCAATAGCTAGGGAATGTATGATAAGTACGAAGACCTAAAAGATGCATGTGATACGAGCACCATTACAAGACTACTTACTGAAGACACCCTTTTTCTGAGCATTGTAAGGTATTTCCACAGCACTATTCACCTGTTGGGAATTAATAGGATAGTGTTTGGTAAATAATATATTCCTAAATCAAGGCTTAGCTACCCATGGATAGCAAGGAGTTGCAAAGGAGGTTCATGAGGTGGAAAAAACCTACTGTAAAGGCCAAATAAGAGAGTATAAGATTTCGAAGTGAGAAACTGATTTCTAGAGACCACTGTGGCCCCAGGATCCCCATATAGGAAAAACTAATGCAGTTTGCTTTAACAGAAAGATGTGAAAGAGAGTTAAGCAATTGCTCACCCCTCTCACTCTGTTTGTTGCAGTAAAGCTGAAGTTGACTTGAGAGCCTGGTGCTTCTCTTCATGAGGAGACTGTATGAATGAAAGGTTGAAAAGATATGAGGATTTACTAAGTAAAGTCATACTTGTCAATAGCTTCTCTTGCTGGATATTTAAAGTTCAAGTGCTTGTTTGCTTTAGTTAAGTGCTCTGAAGTGCTTTAAAAAGCATTGGCCCATTCATATAAACAAATAGAGAAACTCGCTGATAGTCTTCCCAGAGTGTGATACCCAATATTTGGATATCCTTCCTTGGGTCTGAAAAAGGTTTGAACTAGCAATTTCTAATTCATGTGAGTCTTTGTTAATGGCCTATTATATTATTTGATCATAGACATTGGATATGATGAAATGCAGTTTATCTGTCACACACAACCATGAGGAAATAGGAAGTCAGTCGCTTAGAAACTTGATTATCCAAGACTTAAGAGGTACTTGAAAGGAAGAATAAGCTGGAGGCCTGATTTCCTTTTAGAATATTTGCATTATACTTACATCTCTCCCATATCTTCTTACTCCTTCTCAGCAATACTGACTCTGGAATCTCTTTTAATGCTGAGAGTCACGTAAACAAATTTAAACATATTCTCTAACCATGGGTAAATCCTGCTCTTACAGAAAGTAAGTAAACTACGAAGACTAAGCAGCAGCGAAGATGAAGATTGGGATGGTATTTATACAGTTCCCCACAGTGTTCACTACCACTCAGTGTTATAGTGCTACCCTACCAGTTGTCCTCACAGTGCCATCACAATTTGTATATTGAAAGTCATCCTCTTTCATATGCATAAAGAACTGAGTATTATTTAGAGAAATCATTAGGCATACCTTGTCCAGTAAGGTGTCAACGTAGTAAGCTCCAGAAGACAAAGTAAACTGAGTACCATCAGCAACTAGCCCCCAAAATATTTCATGCTAGCAATAAAAATGGATCTGGGTGCTATCTTTCTAACTAAAAAAATGGCATCCTTCATTAAAAAAAAAAATTGTCCTAATAATTTTATGTGCATGTAGTTCCCTTTTACCCTTTTACATATACTATCAGACTTGGTATTTAGAACTGTTGCTAATTTAAACTTCATTTAATAAAAGACAAGTTTGAAATCTCTTACAAATTGGTGCATGTGACATAGTTTGAAGATTGCTTTTGTCAAGTTTGATTAGCTCGAAGAGAAACCTTTTCTAAATATTGGTTGTAAGATTAATCAGACAATGTAAGACCTTGAATTACTCCTCATCACAGGAAAACAACATAAAGTATTATCTCATTTGGTGAGTGAGAAAAAAAAATTTGGAAGATTAAAATTTGTGTTTTAAAGATTGGACCCAAGGAAAAACTTTCAGACTATTCTTTTTTTGAACTGACTTGTAGTCTTACATATTATATGTCACTTTCTATAACATTTTCCCATATTACAAGCTGATAGTACTAACATCATTACATTGAAGGATGTTCTCATTATTGACTCCATTCTCAATTAATTATAAGTTTAAAATGTTTTAATGAGTAGGATTAAACTTTCGTATTCCAAATATATGTCTCACATTGCTTACTTAAATTTTTTCTAAAGGTGGTTGAATCATGCCTTTAAATGAGTATGAGGGATAAATAGGCCTTGTGCACATTAAAAGACATTTACCATATTTAAACACTTTTAGAAAACTTTTAGTAGCTCTGTGCTTTAGAACAAAATGTTGACATTTGGGCAAACGTTCTTTTCTAGCTTTCTCCATCACAGTTGTTGTCTGCACTAAAATACTCATATAAGCATGTGTTATGTCCTGTAAAATATAGGAGAGTAGAAGGAAGAGTAGCACTAATGTATTTCAATCATACTCTAATTTTCGCTGGGTACTCTGTTCTTCTTTGATAAATCCCTGCTTCCTTCTATAGCCTTTTTTTTTTTTTTAATCTCCCTTCAAAATGAAATGGTACTTTTTTTACTTAATCACCCTGTCTTTTAAAACCATGGTATGTTTGCAGTTGCTGCCACCTGTGCGTTTCAGATTTAGATTTGGTCGAATGCAGCTCTGTAGAGCATCTATTAGGCTTTCTCTCCAAAATTCAGTGTGCATTAGTAGACTTTGATTATTCATCATATTTTCTAGCAGGAGTTTGTTTTTCATTTTGGTTTTGTTTCCTTATACGCCTTAACGCTTTTCTGAATAATCCTTTCTAAGAATGCTTTTTCTTTTGCTTATTTGCCTGCAAAATATACAAACAAGATGGATGTACTCTAGCGTTGTTGTTGCTGCACTATTCCTGCTGATTTCAGTATGGTTATGATTTTTCCCCCTAATCTGTCAATAATAACCGGATGCTTGTAAGGAGTAAGCACCAGTAAGTTCGGACTCTGTGATAGTAGATGGGCATCACAGTATGGGCAGGTACTGGTACCACAGCTTCATAAATCACAGCAAGTTCTTACAAAAGAAAAGCAAGTTCCATACCAAAATGAAAATCTTCATTAAATATATTTTACCTTGCTTGTTTAGTCTGTGTTGAATTAAAACTGTGACCTTGCAAGATGAATGGCAATGTCAACTGATAGCACAGTTGGGCTAATAACACGAGCATGATTTGAAAGGGGTTGAATCAGCATGTCCCTCACCAGGTAGAAACCCAAAGTCTTGGTGAATGCTTGGCAGCAGTCTATAACCCAGGCCATTTCTCATGAGACCTGTTACTACAAATAGCAAGTAGCTATGTTTGCATATTCGGGATTCGACAGGATGTGGCTGCTCTTTCTCACTTACCAGATGGCTTTCCGTGTACCATCACCTGTCCTAGCATTCCTCTGCCTCACTAACAGAGTTGTGACAGGATCTGTCATGATGGTTGTGAAAGCTGCTTTCTGCATGTGGCCATTGTAATTATCACATATAGGCACCTTTATTTAGCAAGTCCACATGTGTATCACTGTTGCAAATGTCTTACGTTTGGGTATGTTCGTTTTGTATCTTCATTTTATATCGCTCGTCTGTGGTGCTGATATTCTGCAGTCTAATCAGAGAGTTAAACCTGCATAAAACCTGCTTGATCTCAAGATCAGGCTTTGTATGCCTCTGTGATAGGGTAGGAATGTCTTCATGCTCTTGTTAGGAGAAACATCTATGACTCAGTTGTGGCTTTGTGCTACTTGAAACTAATGCAGTAATCTCGTGTGTGGCAGTAGAAGTTTTATACTACACCTCTCCATCACCCATCCTCAAGCACATTTTTTACATTATTATCATCAGCATCTGTCTTTTGAGCAATGATTTATTTGTGTCTAGGTCTCTGTCCCTTTATACAATACTAGATCTAAAACTAAATCTGTCTAAAGAGAAAGGCATGATCTCAAAGATTTCATACTGGTTTCATAATTTTATTGCCAATATCTAAACGTGAAATTGCTTTAAATTAACCAGTAATTATTTAGAATGAAGTAGGAAAGAGTTAACAAAAAAATTAAGGGGAAAAACCTTTCCCAGGCAAACTGGAACCTCTCTTTCCAACGAAGCTGTTGCAGGAGGTTTCAATGGTATGAATAAATGTATTTCTTTTAACACTTTTGTTGTTTAAAATGCTATTGTTTCATCTGAGGTGTGAGGAGATGTGCTAACCTTGTCAATGTGGGAGCAGTAGAGCAGAAATGATAACTGTATATACTTTTTTTTTTAACAAAAATATGGAGAGAGAGTGTGTGTGTGTGTGTGAGAGAGAGAGACAACTTATTTAAATCCTGAATACAGTCAGACCTCATATGCATTGTTAAAAAAAAAGCCCTAAAGAATTGCATATGGATTAGGGGGATGAATATTCTATTATTTCAGTCTGTTCTGCTGATCTTCTTATTGTGACTTTGTGCTTCAGAAATCTGCCAGGAATTTGGCTTTGCTGTACTAGGCAGTAATTTTAAATGTGTATCAAGCACTTGATAGTGTATGATTTGCGTGCTGTTGCATTCCCGTTCCCTAAATTTTCCACCAATTTATTACTTTTTTCATACTGTTTTAATATTTCAGGATGATGAATATATACAGCATCATTAAAGGTAAATAAAAAATGCATGAAATTAAAAAATGGAATATTAGATGTTTCTTTGCTGTAATCCCTAGGTCCAATAGGAATGAAATGTCTCTCTTCTGTCAAGTAATCCCTAAACATGATTAGGGACCTTGTAGTTTCCACATAGCCCACATAATATTTGTATCATATAAGCCTATTTATGTAAGGTTTGAGTAAAAGTTGTTATTAGAAGACCTATAAACCTATTTTACAATTCAAAAAGATATGCTTGGCTCTTAATCTCTCTACTTTTATTATTTTTCTGGAGATGGCAATGCATCCTTAATTCATTTTTCAGAATTCTGTTACATCTTTTGGGTACTTATCATGCATTAATGATCCAAATGAAATGTATTGTTAAGACAGAGGACTGAGTTCAACAGTTCATCTACTTGGTAGTTTCTCCATAAATCAGTGTTGGAAGGGACTTAGACCTCTTTCTAGGTCTCTTCTTCGACATGCGGGTTTAGGCTGAACTGAGGGCCAGGAGATGTAGATTGTTTTTCAGATTTTGGGGAAGTAGATATGGAAAGAGAGAAAGGAGATTAACCTTTTTTTCTGTTTCAATTGTGTGATAATATATTATCAGTGATGTAAGTGCATCTGGCAGCATCAACGAAAGTTTTAGAAATCAGCTTTTGATCTGACCAGCCAATAGCAGAGTTTTAGGGGGAAAAGTGAGAAAGAAAGAAAATGGAGAAAAGTTTTTAGTAACAGAAGAATATGACAGGAAAGACAGTAGTTGTTTCCAGCTGCTTCTTGTAACACAGTTATGCTGAGGATGCAACAACTCAACACTTCCTATTCCCTGCCTCAGCTTTTTGCCTGGGCAGCCCCATCTTGTATGTTGGTAGGCTGAATTCATTAATGTTCAGAGTTATCCAGGTTCCATGGTAGCACAAGGACGATCAATCAGTAAATAAGAACAGTAACTTACATACTTCTATAGCTTGAGTAGACATTCACTAAGAAAATTTTTTTCAAATGATAGCAGTGGTCGGCTGTGGCAATTCTATATTTCCCATAAGGAAATCTGAGATTATATTAACCTTGGGCTATCTACTCAAAAAACCCTGTGGAAATACACCTATATTGCTTCCACACTGCACTGAAATTTTATTTTTATTTCATTTTTGGCAGTTAGGGTGGCATTTGAGCAATAGCTCTATTCTTGTATTTATGAACAGAGAGAAGCTGAGCCCAGGGATCTTCTTCCAGGAAAACTGAGATCAATAACTGTTATCAAGTCTTCATTTATAGGGAGTGTTAAATGACCACCAAGTCCTGATGTTCATCAGTTAGTGGGTTGTGCTTAAAACCAGGCTGTCTGGCTTTTTTCTGCCCCCTTCCCCTTCCAACCTGCCATAGTCAGAACTTCTGATCTTTGCTATCATTTTAAACGGTCACTTTCACTTATTACGATTTCTTTTTAACTGGGGATACTGTATGACAGTAGTGCCAGTAAGTTCAAGGTAAGCAATGTTTTCCCTCACCAACCTCCATTTTCCTGCTAGCAGTGGAAGATAGGAATCAAATGATACCTCAGGCTCATGTTTTTGATCCAAGGCAGGGATTTACATTGTTACTGCAATTATTCCTGCATTTTGGAATTCATCAAGAAGGCAAGTGCACACCCCAAACAGAGCAGAACAAACCCTGAAAACTGAAATTAAAAGCCTTACGCACAGAAGCATTTTCAGATGCCTTTATTCCCTCAGTTTAAGTGGAAAAGAGGGATTTGGAAAAGAGAGAGCTTAATTTAACAGAATAATATTATGCTTTCAATCCTTAAAATGAATAAATTATTTGGATACTTAGCAGTATAATGTCTTTGAATAATGCTGGTACTTAAGATAGAAAAAACGATACTGTGAATGTGCTATGTTTGCCTCTGATGATGTTTTTACCAATTTGGCATTTATGGGAAGCAATATCATTGTTGCAAAGTTTTCAAATTGCTTTTTACACATATCTGCAGAAATTAAATCTCCTCCTTGTTATGAAAATGAAGTGGTGTCTGGAGACACTGGTATATTAGCACAAATCTGTGGAGACAATAAACCCAGTTTTGCTTGCAGTTACTGTGTGCCCACTTTTAGTAGCTGCAAGACCTGTATTAGGTATAGGCTACGACATGACAGTAAATAAATGTATGCTTAAGAACAGCCTGTGAGCAGTGGCAGAGATGTCTCATAGGACCTCTTGTGCTTAAAGTTAAGCCCATGCCTGACCGCTTCCATGGTGAAGAATTTTGCCCACGACGTGGAGTGGTGTGATGCAGGAATAATGGCAAATTATGTAAATCGGGAGTCTTCAGAGAGAACATCACAAATCAATTTCAAGCTCAAAGAAAATAATGTGAATACAAATTGGTGTAGGCCATGTGAAGATTTCAGGAGACAGTGTACCACGTGATGCAATGCAGATTAGGCCAGTTGTGGAGGTCTTCAGCAAAAGCCTGCTGCTGTTATTCCGGTTTCTATTCGGACAGTTTCAGGAAAGGCTGCACATTTTGTCTAAGAGTTAGGAAAATGTAGTGGTTCAGAATCTACTACTACCACCATAAAAGCCACAGATATTTGATAGAAACATACTTCAAATAGTAGTTCTGCTGAGCTCTTAACAAAGGCTGTTGGTGAGAACTGAACTGTCTGGTGAGCATTTTGTTAGATCCTTCCCCAAATCTTGCTTTGCCCCAGCTTCTGACAAAAGTGGCATCAGCAGTGCTGACCTGGGGAGCAGCATGTGTGGCTGAGGGACTTTTGCCTCATTAGTAAGAGACAATCTGACATCTCAGCCCAGACTGCACAGCTCAATACATATCAGAAGAGGACAAACACACCTTGGGTTCATGAACACTCCAGGTGACTGGCATCACTTCCAGGCTAGCCACTGTTTAGTGGGGCACAAGGCAGAATTATTTCAACTCAGAATGATAATGAATCTTCATAGTTGAATTTAAACTGCATAAAAGTGCTCTTTGTGATGGGTTTAAATTCATTGAAAGAATTAAGGCAAGACTAAGTCAAGTGCATGATTGATTTTTACAAATACAAATGAATCTAATAGATGGAGGAAAGCAGATAGATCAAATTTTGAGACCTTGAAGCTGATTTACCTACATCAGATGTTTAATGGGATGCTTAATTTGATTGCTTCTCCAAAAACTACTCACAATAGTCAAGCCACTGACTAAATATCTGTGTAATCAAGGCCTCTGCATGCATCTACATCTTGATTTCCATCTACAAAATAACCAGCAATTAATGATGTTGATTGAGTGCAGGAAACAGTTTGAAGTTCAAAATGGCAACTCCAGGTTTTTGGGGGTCTCTTAGCATTATTTCGCTATACTTTTAGAAGTGAGTATAGACAGAGTTAGGCAAGTCTATGAAAGCTTTTTAAGTTACAGAAGATTCTTCATGACTATAGCAAGAAAAAGCTGTCTTCATCAAGCTTAGCCACATTTAATTGTAAGAGTTAGACACTTTTTATTAAAACCAACGTATTAGCCCACTTCTGTGTAGCCTAAGGGTCCCATTAGGTGGGTATATATTTCCATATTAAAAGAAAAAAAATAAAGAAAATCAGTGAGGGTGTTTGAATGGAAAGATGAGAGCTGTGTGTAGCAATCACAAGGCTCTGTATGCTTTCTTCTTTCTCAGGATTGGACACAGGAGTGGGAAGTCAGCAGTCAGTATTGGCACTCTTGATTTTTGTTTTTTTTTAATCAGTCTGGTTGTAATATATACAAAGGATGTTAGAATACTGGACTGAGATTCTTGAGAAAATGGTGCCTCATCATTTTTACTCTAGTATTTCTACAGTAGTGAATGATCAGCTATATGAAGCCTTTTTATTTCCTGTGACACAGCTACAACAACTGAAATTAAGGATGTTATGTTCACAGTGCCTTGAACCACTCATTCTCCTATGGGCAAACTTTTGCTGTTTCCTCATAGTAACCTTTACAAAGGAACCAATAAACATTATTCCTGTTTTAATGACTCCCAAATAATGTCATATTTAAATGAAATGCAGTTTGCCTCAGCAGGGTTCTTTGAATTTATGAGCATTTTCGTCCCATATCCTACAATAATGTGACAAATATTATTTGCATTTTTACTGTTTTCTTGAATACTTTTAAACACCCATTTTTAGGAGACTTCAGATTGCTTTAGAACATATTTGAATGCATTTTTAGCTATCACCAAGCTTAAAATAGGAAGCCTTTTTTTCAGCTTATCTGTATTAAACACCTGTAAAAATCAGTGCTATTTCTTTTTCCTTATAAAGCTTTCTTCCTTTAACGAATGCCAGGAATGCTGCACAGTTTGTTCTAGTATGGACTTCTTTTCTTGGTGGTAATGGACAGTAAATGGTCTGTTAATGCCTACGCTGTACACACAGACATTTACTGACCTGTCATAAATAGAAACTTGAAATTGTAATGTAATGAATCTGATCTTTAACTATAATCAATTAATAGGAGAACTTGTAGGCAACTTTTAGAAAATCTTTCCCACAATAAAGTCTTAGAAATTGATCATTCTATACAAATGATTGTGCTTGCAATAAAACTGTGATCTGATGAGTAGGTGGCCAGGAATGACAGTGTCCAATTAATTGTGTTTTTATTGAATATTCATTTTGCATTTTTAAAACCACAGATTATTTTGTTGTGGTTTGAAGTGTAGTGGTTGTTGTTTCGTGGGGGTTTTTTTGTGTGTGTGGTGGTTTGGTTTTTTTTTAATATATAGGCACTTATTTTAGAAGAAGTTTTGTTATTTGACACCTTTATAACCTAAAGGTGAACTAGCAGTTCTTCATTTTGACCGGGTTAATTTTTCTGTTTTCCTTTGATGCCCTTTTTTTCCCCTTCTTCTTCTTTTTAAAGAAAATGGTCTGATTATTTTTAAGGCAATATTTCACACGTTGAATCAAATGAAAAGAAAAATCAATGAAAGTAGTTCTTATATCTCTATACAATCATACTAAGACTTCTCTAACATTCACAGAAGCCAGTGGGAAGGTTTCTTTAGTGTTATGCTGCAAAAATACCTTCTGTGTGTGTTTCTGTGGTCAAAAACCCTAACCAAGCATCCTGTACAGAATTTTGCAAGTGAAATAATTTTAAATAAGGTTGCAGTCATTTGCCCATCTTCACATGAGCACTGTGCTAGACACTGTTCATTAAAATTAGACCTTCTGAATGGGCAAACAAGGGAAGGTAGTAACAGAAACAAGAAAAAGATGACAAAAGTAAATATGTGTAAATAAGGAAACAGCATGCTTGCTTTTGTGGCCTTTGATCAAGCCTAGTTTATTTTCAAAGGATTTTGGGGAATGCTTGGGAAAGGAACAGCCACCCAGTGTAATTGGAAAAGGGGGAAGGTCTGCAGCACACTGGCTGCTGCTGCTCTTTCCTCTCTTGATAAGATTGTAAGAGTTGCCAATATCAGTATTCAGTCTTGTAGCGTGTCAGGGCTCTTTCATGTGAACTGAACTGAACTGCCTGTGCGCGCTCCCTCCCGCTCTCCTCCTGCTCTCCTTCCCAGGCTCAGCGTCGCATTGAAGTCAGGGGAGAGGAAAAAAAGATTTGAGGATTGCCCAATTTGTTCTGACATAAAGAGATGTTTAGCTCTGTGAAAGGTGGTGGAGGCGGAGTGCCTGACTGACATTTCAACAGGCTGTCTGCTGGGATTGCTCACTTCATGTCCCTTCATATTCCTACTGTGTCCTGCACGAGTGCGCTTGTCTAATCTTCACAGTGAGAACACCAAGAGTCCCCTGGGCTTTGGTGCTCAGCACCTTGTTAGATGGGGCATATGGTGCCATAGCTCCTGCTTTTATGCTCACTTCCACTCTAATGTTTCAGAGTTGTTTCAAGTCCAAATATTTTTTTTTTCCTTTTAAAGGGATTTGCTAAAATAACAATATGTATCTTCTAATCTCCTTTGTTTTCTCTTGACAAAGCTAGATTTGGGTGATACAAGGTAGAAAGACATAGAAGGAAAGAAAACAAAAGACCCCAGTAAGTCAAAGCTTTAACCAGCATTCTAGGCTTTTGTTTTTAAATTAAGATGAATTGATCTGCTTTGGATGATTGGAAAATGGACAAGAGAAAGTGCTCGACCAATCAACAGGAGATATAACACATTGATGATAAAGCTAAGACAGTGTCTGATCAGGAATGCCAAACTCCATACCAGGGGCTGCAGGGAAGTTTAGTTGTTGATGGTGTGCTTGCTTTTACAATTCAGAACACGTTGTAATGCACGCTGGCATGCCACATCCTGTTACATCATGTCGGGTCAGGCTGTGATGCCAAATAATACTAAGAACATGAATTAATGAGAACTAATGCTTATCTCATTGCAGGAGCATTATCAGGTACCTTGTTAGACACAGTTTCTATCCAGATTCAGCCCTTCTAAAGCAGAGCAGATAATAAAGATATGTGTATTATATTTTTAACAGATAGATATGTTATTTTACATTAGCTTTCTCAAAATACATTAGTGGATGTGGTTTAATCCTTGTTAAACTCTTAAAATTAATCCATGCGCTGCAATCACAGACCTCCTTTACATCTTTTATAAAAGCACTTGTTTTCCTCGGGTATATTATTGCTGATGACAAAAAGCAGAATGCTATCATTCTCTCTGCCTTCTGCAGATCTGGGGTCTCTGTAGTATTATCCCAGAGCATGGATTCTCTAACATTTGGTTGCTCATAAATGGTTGCCATTGTTCCAATTTCCTCTCAATTTAAAATTTTGAATAAATATCTCTTAATATACACCTCATCCTGAGGCAGTCATGTGTCTTACCAGGCAAGAGATTTCTAATGTAAACTTGTATTCTCAGGCAGACTTTTCGAACTTGACTGCCTAAAGCGAAACCTTCCTCTCTCCCCAAATGCAAGGACAGCTACACAAAACCACTGATCATGAATAGTTGTATGTTTTCCCTCAGCCAGTGGCATACCTAGTCAGACATTCCATTTGCTAGGGATTGGCAAGGACTTCTTTTCCTGCAGTAGTCTGAACAGGTGTATTCTTAAACTTTGGGGCTTTGGGTTTTGTTGGTTTTTGGGTTTGTTTGTTTGTTTAAATTTCTGTAGCACCTATAGCACAGATGATCTATATTTAGAGTAGTGCACTGTCACAGTTGGAGAATGTTGTACAGATGTCATAGAGGTCTCTTCAGGGTCCAGTGTATTCAGAAGACCAAATTCAGTTCTCAGAAATTAACTAATTAACTAGTAAGCTGGGTTTTTTTTTGTTTTGTTTTGTTTTTTTGGTAGGTAAATGCCAGATGACATCAGAAAATTATAGAAAATGGTTTGGTGAATCTCAGACACTCAGTCAAAGACTCACACATACATAAGTATCCGATCTCTTTGCCTGTCATCCAGCATGACTAATCCTGGGCCCATGCTGTAACAGATATAATTGATGCCTGGGTCATATTTATGTAAGAGTTGCTGTCATGCTTCATTCCTGTTTCAATGTGTCTGTCTTCATTTTGCCTGTGAGTTGGAGTCAGCACAAGCAATCGTTAGCATCCCTTAAAATACATACAAAGGAATCATGATGTCTGACATTTTCACTGAGAGAACATTATGGGTGTGCTCTGGCACATACAACCTGATTCTGTCAACCACTGAGATGATCATTGGTGTAGGTACTGTGCAAATTTGTAGGGGAAAAAATTTCTTTGGAGAAGAACCAGGTAGGTGGAGGAGGCATCTCATCATGGTGCATTTGGAAAAGAGGATACCAAGGAGATAAATGCCAATTGTGCCCATCTTAATTACTTACATATCCCAAACTCCTGCAGATGTTTCACTGCAAAGGAGCACATTGGCAAAATTGTCTCTGTACTTCAGGCTGTGGTCCAGCAGTTTGTGATATATGCCTAATTTAAACACATGAATCGTCCAAGAGATGCTGAGAGACAAGCCATGTGTAGTGTTATGCACATTTAGTGCTTTACTGGATTGCAAAGCAAAAGCTGTCTGCTCCCCAGAAAGTAGGTGGCCTATAGATGTGAAATGTTCAGAGGTACAGAGAAGTGTGTGTTTGAGCACATGCCTGCAGGCTTTCTCTCTTCCTATTTGCTTTTATGTGCCCACACATATTATTATGTAATAGTTCTAATATATTCAGAGTTTGATAAAACTTGGACTCGTCTGTAGAAGTGTAGCAGGTACCAGCCTGCACTGATAATTCAGGTTGACTGTTTCCAGAGAGCTGATTACAGAAGTTACCATCAATTGAACAGAAGTTGCCTTTATTTAAAAATTGACTTAAAAGACAGTAAATGACTCAATGACTCACTAAATCAATTAAAAAATTGACTTAAAGTACAGTAAGTGACTCATTATATTAAGCTATAGAAAGACACCCAAGAAAAAGAAGAAAAACCCAAATGCAAAAGGAAGTTATAGCTAAGTATCTGGATATATTTTTGTTGAGAATAAAATGGTCTGATTACCAAAAGTGGACTTAAGGACATCTACCTGAATGTTACAAAATACTCAGGTTGCAAAAGCATCAACAAAAAGTAAGGGGCTTTGAGAATAAAATGGTCTGATTACCAAAAGTGGACTTAAGGACATCTACCTGAATGTTACAAAATACTCAGGTTGCAAAAGCATCAACAAAGAGCAAGGGGCCAGGTGTCACTGAAATATTTTCCTGATTTTTGTATCAATAAATGAGGTTTACAATAATGTTTTAGCTGGGAGATGTTTAGTTGCATACCTGGATACTATTAATTTACTAATATTGAGTAACTGTTCTATATGTCTCTGCATTTGTTGAACATAATGTCCATATGTTAAACACTTTTCTATGGTATTTAAAAATTGACTTTTCAAAGAGCGTAATAGCATAATGAAATGTAAACTGAAAACAGGAATGAGTTAATTAGACTAATGATCCCTTGACTCCTTTATTAGCCAGCTTTAGCCAGCTCTTTAGAAATTGGGATTAGCTTTGTTTTCTCTGCTGAATAAAGACAGGAAGGATGATGTTGATTCTAGTAAATGACAGCACCAGTAGAAATGAGTGTTTTCCTGTTCGTAATAGGTTTCATCATTTAAGATAAAAATTTAGCCTTCCTGTACGCATACCTAATTTTATTGCACTTTGAGTTCAGCTCAAATGGGAGGAGAGAAATCAGGAAAATAACTTAGGAATGCCTACTGATTTTGTATCATGATTTTAAAGGTGGTTCACTCTGTGTCATTTCTGGACTTGAAACCTTACAATTCTTCATGCGAACCTGGAGCAGACTGGGTTTGCATTTAAACAAAGTCTTCAGAAAAGACAAGCTTGACAACTTTTTGATCTAGGCTTTGAACACTTAATTTCTCCTCTCTATGAAAGAGTGATTTACATGTCTCTCTTGCTTTTAAGGGCTATCAAGAAGCACGAGAATTATCTCTATAGTGGTTCAAGCCAAGCATGCACTGAGAAACAAAATCGTTTTTACGACAAATAGGAGGATTCGTAAGTCAGCAGCTGTTAGTGAAACAACATCATTAAAACTTCCTGCAATTCCAGACCTTGCTCTCGGGAGTCACTCAGGCCAAGAAAAACTTTAGATAAAGTGCTGAATTATAGGCAGGAAAAAAGAAAACCAGAATTTAAATTGGCTGAAATTAGTGATGATTCACTAAGCTAATTTCTTCTCTCTGTTACCCTCGCGTGACGGCGTGGCAGCGTGCGGAGCAGTGCTGGGATGAGAGGAGGGCAGAGATGGAGCCGCTGACAGACGGCTTGTAAGTTTGGATTCTTTCTGGGAGATCTTTATCCTGTAAAGTAATGAGCTCCTCAGCTTCCCCTGAAACCTGTAGGTATAGAGGGCATGAAGGATCAGCTCTTTAATGAATGTCTGAGGAATACAAAATTTATCACACAAATGAGGCAACAGAGGGGAGGTAGCAGCAGTTAAGTTAGGAGCTTTTCACTTAGAGGCAACGTTCGTTTGTTATCCAGCAGGCCCTTGTTAAGCATTCTTCGAGCACAGTGCTGAAGCAGAAGCAATAATGTCACTTGCTTGTAGCTTTTCTTCTGCTTTCTGGAGGGTGCTTTTGAAGAGGTGGAGCAGTTTGGGTTTGGCAGGATAGCATCCAGTATTCTCAGGCTGTCCCAGATGCTCTCCTCCCTTCTGGAAAGGAGTAGGTGCTACTCAATGGCTTTTTGGTATGAGATTCTCTTGATGCTTAATTTTACCATGCTCTGGGCAGAGAGTGCAGCCCACGTGTCACACACGGAAGAGTTGAACATTGCTTGTAGTCCAGCGCTGTGCCTGACCTTGCAGCTCAATATTAATTTGAAGTAGTAGAATTAAAATTTTCCATTCTTTTGCATTGTCATGCCTCACATTGATAAGCACAAAGAAATGTAAATAAAAAGGACCTATTTCACAACCCTAGCTACAACCTTTTTGTTTTATGACAAAAGACAGTTAATTAGCATACTAGCAGTAAGCAGCCTTCCCAAACTCGTGCTAATTATGTATTCTGTTGACCGTGACTCCAGTCATAAGGTAATTGGCTTGCAGCAACATGACATTTCAAATCATCTCTTGAAATTACATCAAAAAGCCAGCCTGTTTTGTTTTGATAGGGGAACAATCAATTTGATAAGTGGTAACACAGCTCATTGTTTCACATTAATTAGACTAATTGCAGCATGTTAGCCTCTGAAATAGACAGAACTCGGAGAAGACAAAGGCTGTGGCCTTTAGCATGCAGTGCATGTGGTGGTTCCACTTGCTTGCACATACTGTAGGCAGAAAACAGAGTTGTTAGGATTCAGCCTTGCGGGAGACTGGGTGTTAACAGTGGTTTGATGTGTTATGCTTAATCCACTGGCTTTCAATTATAAGATACAGGTTCAAAAAAATCCCTGAGAGAGGAATGAGAACAAAAAAACCCTTTTAAATATTAATGGTGCTAAAGTTTTTTGGTGATCTTTGGTTTTCTGTCTCCTGAAAGGCAAAACAGAAATCTGGCTGCAGGATCTCTTAGATGTTTGTGGACTGTAAGGTCTTTCTTTGAGAAGGCTTCACTTCTACTCTTGTGCTTTTCCTACCCATTCCCACTAATGTTTATTTCTTAGTATACCTTAGTTGGTTTATTTTTATTTTCACATTCGTATTCACTTAAGAGTAATGCATTAAATAAAATACTTAGTGGATGGATTACTGAAGACACGGAGTAGAGATGCATAACCCACTCATGTGTTTCTAATTTAGAGCATCTTTGTCTGCTGTTGAGATTACCAATGGTACTTATCTCTGTGATGATTTTTATGATCAAGGTATGTCATCTGTAAATTGATGTGACCAAATGGATTTTGCTTATGACCTATTTCAAATGTAAAGCAGTGTTTTAAGAGATGAGAAGTTTAAGGGGTTATCTCAGTCCACAGGCTGACTTCATCACTGTTCACAACTTGGTACTTGTGGTTCTTATGCATCAAAGCCAACATCAGACCACTGGATGTGTAAAGAGTGTATTGTTTGACCAGTATTTTGGTAGCTTGTTCGATAAATGGGGGTCACATAAGGCAACTCCTCCAAGACTGAAAAGCATCAGAGACTAGACTCCAAAACTGTATGAATGTTGATGAAATCATATGCATGAGACCAATTCAGATTTCACTTCTACAGAAGAAATCTGAACTAGAATCTGCCTGGGTTCAAACTGAAGTACCACCAGGGCATTTTACCTTTTGAAATTACATCTATTCAACAAAAAGTGTTCTCAGTTGTTTTGAGAAAAAAAAAATTACAGAAAAATAAAGAGAGAATTGTTAATAGTCATGGAACTGCTGACATGAAAGCTATAATTCTTCATTTGTTCTCCATGGAAAATGAGATTTTATTTTATTTTTTTCAAGTGACACAAGGAGATTTAGGTACCCACATGTTTCTGCTGAGCACAGACCTCACACATTCTTGTTTCTGTTACCCCTCTCCCCCTTTCCCCTGTCATTAACTGGTTAGACAGGTAAACCTTTGGGGCACAGATTTTGTTAAATTTGCCTCTAGTCTGTGTTTGGAGAAGTGTAATTTCATTTAAATCAAGGAATTTGTTCCAAAGGTGTAACATCATCATGGCTTGCGGAAGCTGTATTTTTAGTAGTTTTGCTTATGCTTTATGTTGGCCCTTTAGCAAATGGTCATAAACTCTGTTTTAAATCCAGCTACTAGTGACTTCATACTGCTGATTTATTTCTATCATTTACTGGCAAGAACACAATTTTTTAAATGTATTCTAAGCAATTCATTCCTCTCTATCTCCTCTCTTCTGTGCCTCCCTTTGCATTCCTCCTCCTCCGACGTTTAAATTGCCTTTCATTGAGTTTAAAATTATGCCCAGATTAGCGATGTAACTACCCTAATGTGCCGCTCTGACGAAAAAGTCCTGGGTTTATACAGGAGGTGAATTGGAAAGAAGCAGAAGATTGAAGCCTTTTAGCATTCAGCTTAAGTGCTGGTTCCACTTGCCTGAGCACAAGCTGGAAGTGGCGTTGTTAGGATGCAAGCCTGCACCCTTGCTGTCACTGCTGGTCCTTGTGTAGTCAGGTTCCTGCTTGGAGCAGAGCAAATCTTTGCTCAGTTAAGCGAGCGTCAGTCACCGGCAAGCTTGGCTGCCAGCCCAGGGTTGTTAGACTTTTCTGTGCTACACCTGAATGAGATATTGAGGAGACATGGCTACCAAACAGTTAGGAAGCACTAGATATATATGAAAGACCCCAAACCAGAACCCAAACCACAATCCAAAAAACCCCACAAAACCCCAAATAAAACCACAACAAAAACTGACAGAGGGATGGCAGAGTAATTTCAAGACTATAATTTACACTTCCAGTGCTTGCTTGGGAGGCTTGCAACAAGGAACCTGCCTTGACTCCTTGGTGACAAATCCTGTGTGATCATGTTGAAATACTTTTCTCTGTTTTATTGAAATCCAAGACTCGAAGGTACTGCTGAATTCTGAGTGAGAAATGGGCACATTCACGTCAAAGCTTAGCAAGCTGAAATACATTGATACAATCCTGCAAGGTACTGAGTTCTTTCAGAGGTGCTAAATTACTGCTTTTGGCTTACATCAATAGTGGCCACTCAGCTACATGTAGGACTGTGCTTTCACGTTGCTTGCTTATTTTCTAGTCAAACAAAATCGAGAGGACCACCTTCAAGTGGAAAAGGAGCAGTGAGAAATAAAGTTGCAAAGTTTTGGGTTGCATGAAGATGCTGGCAAGTGGCTATTCTGCACGAAGAGTAGAGGAAAATCAGGGACAGGGTAAAAGATAAAATAGGAATAGTTTTTAAATAGGAATTGCTGGCAGAGCTATTAATCACACAAGACTTTGAGCTCTAGGGGTTGCGTGAGCAGGCTAATACAAAAGAAGAGAGGTACTTTGCTGATACCTTGAAATGCACTATTTTAACAACAAGCAAAATTAAAAGAAGATAATGTCTGAGCAGATTAATGACATGTAATAATATTTAAAACAAAACCCAAACACACAGATGAGCCCCAAGTATCTCCAAAAATGAGTCCTTTTAGAAGTCAGTTTTGCAAGTTGCTAGTCTTGTCATAGAGTCTCAGCTCTGAGCTTTGATTCTGATCTCATTTACACTAGTAAAAATAAGCAAAATTTCTGCTGTTTCTCTGACTATACGCTGCATCTGTGACCACAACATGGCCTCTGCTAGAGTCTGTGTTTTTTAGCAAGACATAGTGTCTCTGGAGCAGGTTAGAAAAGGAACAGAAAAATGCCCTTTTTTCATTGCTGTCTAAGTTTGGCTACTGCCTGCTCTTTTCAGACTGCTGGGCTAAATGGGGACTTGATGCAGGTAGAGGTTTTTTGTCTGAGAAGAGGAATCAAGAATCTGAGAACATAAGAGAAAGACTTCAGACATAACTTGTATTACCGTTTTTCCTTTAAAAATCTTCATTTTCATCTTTGAAATTATGTCATTGCAGCCAGTTCAGGGCAAACTGAACACAGGTTTAGGACATTGCACAGAGGAATAATCTTTTCCTTACATGGGATGATAATAATATTATTTTTATTTTTTTAAAGTCCTTTTCTTGCTATTTCTATGACCTTCCACCCTTAATGCACAACCGTAGATGTTTAATGAAAGAAAACAAACCTAAATTCTGCACTGACCTGGACTTACAAAGCAATGAGGGTTTTCAGTGAAGCCTTCATAAGCTATAAATCAGTGTAAAATTTAGCTCATATTGCATTCTCATTGGAAATGGGTTATATGATAATTTATGTTGAGCTGATCATAACTAAGCACCTCATAGTAGTGTCCTTCAAAAAATTTTAATCAAGATTGTCTTTCTCTCTCCACCTCTCTTGGTGCAATTTCAAGAGGTTTATTTGCATGTCAATCTGCACGTGTTACTGAAGTTATTCCACTGAAGCAAGCACAACATCTCAGCTGCATACGCGTTTTACAGCAGCATAATGTCAGGTGACTCTTTGCATTTATTTCTGATTTGTGCTAGTAGAAGAGTCAGACCCTTAATTCTCTGAAGCCTTGAAAACAGAGGTATTTCCAAGTGCCTGTCAGATCTGTTTTCCAAGACTTTCAATGCTTTGCAGTTACTGTGCAATGGCAACATAGGGGAATGAATTGTTGATTGCATAAAAATACCTAAGAAGGTCCAACTTCTACTTTAAAAATCTATGAAATTTACTTTTAGATGCATGTTTTCTTTTGAGATTTTTTCCCATTTGTTGTACAGTAAAGGGATTCCAGAGAGGTGTCTTGGGCAGCAAATACCAGGAGAGTCTTCTCCAGGGCTAGCTTGCCAAAAGCTCTTTACATCAAGGACTGTCTTATTTTACAGTACTAACACAATGTCTAATATGTTGGAGTTCTGTAGTAAGGACAAAGTTACTTGTAATTGGTGTTAATAAACAGTTTCCCACCTAAATATGTATAATCAAGACAAGCAGGGTGGGGAGAGGTATGCTGGTAAGAGTGGGTGTGTTGATTTCTCATGCAAGCTTTTTTCTTTTTCATAATTAAAGGCTTATGTTATGAAGTTACACGTGGGTGGACTCCTGGTAGAATCCTAGAAAGGATAAACAAGTTTTAAACAGATTTGAAAGGGTATTGTTGACAAAGATTATGAGCTATGACCTGAGAAGTTTGAATCCAGAAGTCCAGCAGAGGATATTTTTAGTTAGAGTAAAGCTTTAAGTTCTCTGCGTGTCAAGTTTGACAGCCAAGGTGTAAGTCGTTTTCATGCTGTGGTGAAGCTTTGGGTCTGAAGTTAGAAGACTTGGGATTTGTGTGACTGATGTGGAGGAGTAGGTCAACTGAGGTAGAGAAACTGAGCAATGGTAGCTGCAGCCACAGCAGATGAAGTGAGCTGGGGGAAACTGGGACAACTGATTTGGGAGACTCTGAAAGTAGAGATGTTGGGTTTTTGACAGATGCTTTATAACTTGCATGGTATGGAAATGTCAGGAGATACTCAGTACATTTTCCCCTAGATCCTAAATCAGCAGTTACTACCAAGCCTCAGGGTTTCATAAGGCTCATAAAATTAATGGAGACATTGCCACAAACCACTCTTTTCTTTCTCCCACCCTTTACTGTCATTTCAAATTTTTTTTTCTCCTTCCAATAAACATTAAAAGTTGAGGTTGAGGTATTTCCAAATTATCTTTTCCTTCCCACCAGTCGTTTCTGGCTGTGTTCCAAAGAGAGCGAGAAGATGACAGGTTTTCATTGGTCACTTAATTGTGTATGTCCATTGTTTTTTATGACTTCCAAATGCATATTTTTGTGTGCTTAGGGGCTCTTGTGACAAGGTGCTAATCGGCTCCTGGCTGGGCAAGCACCTGTGTCAGAAAGTGTTTCATTGTGTGCCTTGTTTTAAAAGCTCTGACTGCTTCCTATTAGCTTGCATATATACTTTTATTGCAATACCTTGATGTACTTTCATTTGAGGAGGGTTTTTTGTGGGCATAGAATCTGCATGTACAAAGGAAGCTATTCTTCTCAAAAGAAGCCATTACTCTTAACATGGTGAGAAAATAGGAGTTTCAATGGGAGCTGCACTTGTACATGTGCCTGAGAGACAAAAACAATCTTGGAGATACAGAAACTACTTGGACAACTGACCTGTCCGGGGATTTTCATCATATGATCTAAGACATTCTGCAAGGTGAACTGTGGGTAGCTGGTAGGTCTCATGATGCTGGAAAATCTGATTTGCAACTGTTAGGCTGCATGAAGTGGCAGATAACAGTACCCTATATGGTTTCCTAATAAGGGGCCTCCAAATGAACTCTTCTTGTGGTTGCTCCAGCCTTATGATTGTGGAAGTGAAGAGGAAACAGTGTCTGCAGCATTAAAAGAGAAGCAGAGCATCCACAAGGTGATCTTTGTGTTAGCCTCTAATCTATATTGAGAAGAAGACCTCAAGTCCCCTCAGGATATTGTCTCTAAACCTGTGTGCTAGTTGCAGCAATTAAATCTTCTACTTCTGAAAAAGAGGCTAAAGACTAGCTTTTCTTGCTTGTTTTGCTGGTATTTCCACTAACAAAAGTTACTTACCCATGATCTGATGCATTTTGGGAGATAATAATGGTTTCTCATGTCTATTCAATAACATTTTGTTCATGTCAAAACGTGGACAAAATTCATTGCAGATTTTAGCCACTTTAGTGCTACCAGCGAGTAAATCCAGTCTGTGACTGTTAAACTGTGCTATCCTGTGTTCTAAGAAGTGGTTTCCATAACATGGTTGACAACAGCTCTTGTCATGGAAGATTATCAGATTTTTTTTTTGACACTTCCTAGTTTGCTCATGCACATTGATTTGCCCCCTGCACTTCTCCAAGGTTAAAGAACTAGCTGATGCACTTCTGGATGGGGAATAAACAAGATATGGCAGATTTGGGGTTCACTAAATATAGAAGGAGATGTAGAAATGTACTTAGGGAATAGCCTTTCTGAAATGGAAAACATGTATGAATGCAACAAAGAACTTCCAAGTCTATAGGACAAGGTATGAATAAAGGGTCTCTGGAGGCCCATAGAGTGTGTCCTGGCACAGATCTTACTGATTGGTTTTGTATATTAGTTTATACAGTCGTGTTATAAGCTGACCAAGAGTAGAAGAACAAGATATATGAGATTTTTATGACAAAAACATGGGGTAGACTGGATTCAAAGTCTGTTTCCTATTGTGGAACCTGCCTTTAACACAGAGCTTTGCAGTATTTTACTTTGTGCTTTAATGTATCATGCTGAAAAGAAAAAAATAAAAAAGATTATGTCTAAGCATGTACAAATTTAAGTATATCTATTTTTTTTACTCTCTCTTCCAGACAGATTAGCAGAAAATATACTCTATGTGCTTATCCTTTCCAATTGATAGGCATCTTTCATGATTATGTTTTAACTGATACGTAACCATTTCTTCTAAAAAGAAGTCCTGATACCTTAAAAAACAAATGTCTCTATGACCACTATAGATGATGTGTAGAAGCTTCTATTGTCTCTGTACAAGGAAAAAGAAGGATGATTTTTCTTACAATTCTTTTGCATCTTTTTTTTTTTAGTGTTGTTTTATTGGAGATTGGTTTTATAATTCAGCAGTGTATTACAAAGCTTGTTTGCTTAGGAGCCTTCCATCTACCCCTAGCTAATAACAATGACAATGCATTGGGAACTCATTTAACACATGGGCTGGATGGCAAGCTGTGCCCTGCTCATGCTGCTGGGAGAGCAGCTGCCAAGGAGTTTTCTGAGTCTCTTTGGACTGACTTGACTCTTTGGACTGCCTTGTTGTCCATCCCAACAAAGCTGTATTTTGGAGCAACTTCAGGGCTTACTCTGTATTTGTACCTGGGTATTTCCACACAATACTCACAAACTCACCATATTACAGGAAAAATCTGTTTTGGTAGTTACTGCCTGAACCCCAGCACTATGCTGTTGGAAACAAGACAGTTGGATATCTGGTGTTTGAATCTTGCACCTTGAGTCCTCGTAATCCATTGTCCCCACAACCAATTCAACTTCCAGATAGGCTGCTGAGAGAATTTGAGTAATTCAATGTCACCAATTAAGTTATTCTAGAATTACTCCAATGTAGCTGTGAACAAAATTAAGCTTTGAGTCTGTTCTGGGAAATTAGACAGATATGTTTTTTTCTAAGTGGTTTCTAATACATTTCATTAGGAAATTATTTGATGAATGTCATTTAGGCATTGGGGATTGGTAGAGTGTCTAGGGTTTGAACAGCCTGACACTTTTAGCTGGACAAAAAGAATGAAAGGCTAATATCTTCACAGGACACTTCAGTAGTTTCCTTTTCTCTTTTTTTTTTCCTTTCTTTTTTTTCTTTAATTTTTTTTTTTCTCCCAAGCATTGAATATTTCAAAGATGTCAAAAAGACATGGAATAGGAGATTCAATCCTGAGGACCTGGGAGTGCTCCAACTTATTTTCCTAAATGTGCTTGGCTATCTGAAAACTTAGCTGTCTCATGACATTAGTTTGTATCTATGTCAGTTGTAATTGTCATAAGTAAGCAGTCTGCAAGCACAAGACCGAGATTCAATTATGCTTTCTTGAATTGCATTTAAAAAATCACCTAGATGTTGTTCAGCCATGACTTCACAGTTTCTAAGGTATTAGAAAAACTTTGTGCTAAGACTGATGCAATATTCTTGGCACAGAACAATTTATCTGAGTTCACTGGAAACCTGAAGGGAGGTGAATCCACCAAGGTCGGTGGCATGATTATATAATTTTTGCATTATGAATAAACAGATGTTCTCTTTCGTGAGCATTCACACCTATACTATTGGACGTTAGGTGAAGCATCCCAGCCTACTGATGTGTCTAAACCATAAGTCCTGTTGGATGCTGACATAAGTGCCGGATATAATTCACTGTTGTTAATTTTCAATCCCATTTCACTTGGGGGTGTTTTTTTGAGTTTGGATTGTTGTTGGTGGTGTTTTATTCCCTTTTTTTGTTTTGTTTCGTGGTTTTGTGTTTTTTTTTAATATTGTTTGGGTACTTTAGGTTTTTTACAAGGAAAAGTGACATCTGGACCTCTGTTGATTTCTCAAGGTTATCATTAAAAATTACCTGCCATGTACAGGAAACAAAACAGCTACACATCCAAGAAATGGTCCTTGAACTGCGCTTTTGGCCATTTTTTTCAGATACTATTACTGTATATTAAGTTTTGGGGTTTGGTTTCTTTGGGGTTTTTTGTTTGTTTGTTTGTTTTTTTTTGTTTTGTTTTTGTTTTGTTTTGTTTTGTTTTTACTACATCAAATTGATGTCCCAGATTTTCTGGCTTCTTCAGTTATTCTATCTCACTTTGGCACTATACCTATTTTGGCTGGGCATGTGCCTGTGTACATTTATCCTATGCTATCGGAACAATGCAAAGCTATTGAATTGTACCTGAGAAGTGGAAGAGGATCAGAACAGGCAAGAAAGTTCAAGATACCAAGTTGGTTGGTTTGTCTGTCCAGTCTCAATCTTCTGTCTTAAACTGCATTGATTATGAACTTGATCATAATTTGTTAGCAGCATGAAGTGTTGTTTCAGCTGCAAGCAGAAATGCACCTGCCTGGCCTCTTTGGCTGCTTTTTAACAGTGACACGGTGGTAGAGTAACAGTAAGCTATAAATAAGTAGAGAATGCTTTTCTGTGTATGAGATATTTTTCTTTCTCTCAAAATGCAAATTTTAGCTTAACAGTGGTCAAAGAGAAATGTCAAGAAAGGAAGTGGAAACGTTGGGAGTATTTATTGTGTTGGTACATCAATCTCGCACACCCTGCGTAAAGCCAAGACAGTTCAAGCCTATTAACTGAAGGCTTTAAATTGTATTAATGTCACTATAATCCAGTGCAGTTGGACCCTAACCACACCTGTTAGAATATCTTCATCTATGTTTAATCCATTTCTTACAAGAAAAACTCCAACCTTTGCATTTTTATTGAAGCACTTTGCCTTACTCTGTGCCTTTAGTCTTCAGTCTTACAGGTTTATGCAATTTCTAATAGCACCTGGACAGTTGTCTGTAACACCTTGTACTTAATGTTCACAATGAGATTTGCTGAAAAAGATGGACAGACTATAGTTAATAACAAGGTTTTCTTAAAGCTTGACAAGGCTCAATAGCAAATGTAAATTGGGAAACCACCTTTTCCTTTGCCTTCCCTTGAAAAAGGAGGAAAAACAAAAGACAGTTTGTCTGGCTAGAATTTTGTTAGATGTATGTCAGGGAGCTGCAGAGGAAAAGCTAAGTGAACAGAAAAATACTAACATATGATATTCATAATCCTTGTATCAAAGAATCTCAGTCATTTTAGAAATGTGTAATTGGTGAAGACCCAGTAAACCTCTTTGCTTTTATGAAGAGACTGCTGGAGAGGCAGACCATTTAAGGGAGTATGAATGGGACCCTGGAGTCACTCACTTGTGAAATCAAGAACAAAGAGGAAAAATCCTCATACTCGTCTTCTCTTCCGACCCACTTACTGCATTGTTGCAAACAGAATGAAATTATTCTGCATGTGATATTTAAACCAATTTTGCTAAGGAGAAATGAACCCAACTTAAAGCTGCTCATAGCTAAGTGAATTACTTCTTTTTCTGACTGTGACAGTTATCTTGAAATAGCTCTTTGATGAAATCCTCTCCTCTTTCAAGTCCTTGGAAAAACTCCTACGACGAGATTCATTTCACCTAACATTAGACATCTGTAGTGTAAACTTCTATATCTGAGCTCCCCATCCTCGACTCTCTTTATAGCTTGTGGAGAGAAATGAGGCCTTCTAGGGTACCATTCATCTTCCTTGTTTCAGATGGCTACTTTAGAAGAGAGAAATTCAACACTCTAAGTAGCTGCCTCTCTCTGTTAGCTTTTGAGAGGTCCTAGATGAGCAACTTTGATGGTGTCACACTCATTTAGTCAGAAGAAACCCGCCTGTTGCGACTCCAGAGATGATTGGGGCATCCATGTTTTTTCACATCAGTGACTGTATGTAGAAGGTGCTGAGGTTCTTGAAGATTGGTAGTACATTTAGTTATGCTCTCATCTGCTTTCACACTTCTACCTGTATTCTCAGAGTTCTGTTATGTGAGAATTTGTTTAACTGTAGAAAATCTGGAGTTATATAGAGGGTGTTTAAGCTTACTCTTAAAGGTACTGCTCTTCTGTCTTCGTTGCTGTTTGTAAAACTGTGAGTAAATGCTGACTGTGTGGACTCTATTCACCTCAAAACATTCTGTCAAAACATTAAGAATCCATTCAGAGGAATGCTAAAAGAAAATAAGTTGCTCTGATACCTCTTCTCTTCTTGTGAACGTATCCTTTCCATTCCTAGCTTTAAGATAGAGATGAACCAAAGGAGAAAAAAGCGTGGGTCATAATACAAAGAGGAACATTCAGGAAATCATGTGCAGTTGCTACGTGGAGATCAAGAATAACACTGAAAGCATGCTAAGCAGCAGTCAGTATTGAGCATCTCTTCTGCAGAGCTTTGTCCACAGTGTCTTGTGGAATAACTTTAATCACTTAAAGGTGGGAAATAACGGTTTGACTTTGCTGTGGAATTTTTTGGGTTGGCTGGTTGTTCTGGGTTGTTTTTATTTGTTTGTTTGTTTAGTTTAAGTGGAGAAAAGGTCATGCTGATTCAACACTGAGGATGCTGTTTAGCTGCTTTCACTTTTTGTGTTGTGATTAGCATTTTTTTAGGGTGTGTTCTTTAGCAAAGGCTGTCTATGCAGGGATGAAATAAAATCAAGGTAAAAATCTGTGGTTTAAAATTATCTGGTATGCTGTGACTATGTCATTACATATGGTGAGGTGGTTGCTTAATTCCCTGGGCTTTCTTTACCGGGGAAGGGGGTATGCTGCAGAGACTGTTGTTTCCTTGCAGCCCTTGCTGGCCAGGTGACTGCATGGAGGCTGACGATGGTCTCCCTGCCATGGTTGTCACCTGTGCACTAAAGTGCTGAAAACAACTGCTTTGATCAATGAGCCATCTCCTTGCTTTGGTGTACATAAGTCAGCTTAGCTTGACTTATTGCAGTTCTTACATGATCACTGGCAGTCTGGCCTGCTGTTCTTTTGAGATAGTTTCATTTTCTGGTTAAGTGTAGATGCTTGACTTAAAGGAGCAGTTACTGTAGCTGATATGCATGTACAGAAGCAGAGCAGAGGAACCTTTCATGTCTGTTGAAAGTTTTGATGTGTGGGTGGGAAAGAGGAAATCAGAGCCATAAGAAGATCATAACAAGACCAGGACTGTAGGAGGAAAGCAGGGGAGAAGTTACGTGGCAAAGTGATGAAGGAAGAAAGAGTATTTAACTTGTCTATAACTCCTTGGAACCTCAAGGATGGAGAGTCTTTCCGTCCATTTATATACATATAAATCCAGAATAACATAATTGCTGCTGTCTTTGTGTTATCCTGATACGTGAGCAGAATTGATGACACTGTGGCTGATGCTTTGTCCCTTGAAAAAGGAATTCTTCAGATCACTTTACATCTGTTTTTATAGAATCATAGAATAGCAGGTAGAAAAGGACCTCGAGGATCATCTGGTCCAACTTTCTTGGGAAAAGCACCATCTAGATAAAACAGCCCAGCAGCCTGTCCAGTCAGATCTTAAAGGTGTCCAGTGCTGGGGACACCCTTTACATTGTTTAGGTGGGATCAAAAAGAGACTTCACTAAATATTTTTTGTAATAGAGGAACAATAACATATTTAATAAGGAAAGATGTGCCTTCTATGGAGAGGAGGGAAAAAACCAAGCAACAACAAAAAAGCCTGGGTGAAAATTCATGTATTCTGTATGTTTTCAAGGAAGTAAAATAACAAACTAGCTTCCCCCCTCATGCCCCCCCCCCCAAATTTATGTAATTAATTACCTTTTGGGGTTCTTAACTGTGAAATATTTTAAAATCTAAAAATGTGCTTATCTGTTCTATACAAAGTAACTTTCTCCAGAATAATTGTATTACAGCAGTTCAAAACACTGTGTTATTGGTACCCTGTGTGATACCATTGTGTCCCTTCAGCTCTGTCAGTCTTCCCCTTTCTTCCTCCCATTCTGTCTCCCAGTTAAAACATCTGCTTCTGGTTTTGCTTCAGTGGTGTTACTTAGCAATTTATTTCCTATAATTAACATATCTGTATGTACCTCATCCAAAGGCATATGAAGATGAGGGAGTGTTTTCCCTTCAGATCAGTGGATTTCAGATGTGACCCTCAACAGATAATTATCAAATACTGAATTCACATTTGAATAAAGGGGACTCTGTGTGTGCATGTATGTAGGAATGCCTCCTTTAGCCTAAGGGATAGCAGTCAATACAGAAAGTGAGATGAAAACTGAATTTTTGCAGAACAGAGATTTCATTTTAACTAAGTACTTTCCCCGCTTTATTCTTCTCCTTTCTGTTTGCAAAAAAAAAAATGTTAAACACCTTGAGTCAGGGAGACAGTCTTGTGCTGCATTAGAATAGCCATCAACGTCAACTGAGACCATTTGGATCATGTCACTTGTCCTAAAGTGTGTAGCTGTTTTTAAAGAAAGAACATGTCATGTTCCGTACAGGGATCTTTAATGCATGAAACTTGTTTGAAGCAATAATAAATCAAGTCCTTGCTGCTAAAACCAGTGTCTGATTCTCCCTTGTGACAATCTCTACCTTTCTGTGTGCAAAAACTGAGACAATAGAAAGAACAATTGTGCAGCCAAAAGCGTTGCAAATAATTTTGATCGCAATGAACTAAATACAGAAATGTAGCAAAATAAAGAACTGAGATATAAATGTCCTGTGCATTTGCCACAATGTTTAATAATGTACTCTCTTTTTCTACAACCATTGTTATAGGACGTTGCAAGCTGTGTAGAGATATTTTCATTATTCATGCTCTATTGAGTAGGCAGTTCTGTAGACATTTTTCTCACCTCTCCTAAAATGTGGAATAATTAAGACCAAGTAGAGTGTTTGAGACTTATTTGCCTATCATTTTCCACTCTTTTATGCAAGCATTAGTTCTATTAGATTCAAACCAGTTACTGGTGATGTAAAAAAAAAAAAAAAATTCAAACTTTTGCATTTTTACTCTTTATTAATTACTACTTTTGACTGTGTGTAGCCATAACTAATACAAGTAAAGGAAATGTAAATGCAAATCCATTTAAATTAATCTGGAGTAGTTTAGAATTGCAGGCTATTTTAGCAGCATGACTTACTTTCAAAAGCCCTGTGAGAAGATGACAGAAACCTCAGTCCTGGCAAATGTTATTACTGTCTACAATATATAGTAGTATAATCATAATTATGAATGGATGATGCTGAGATCCCCATTTGGGCTTCAACTTGGGCTGAAGTTTAATCATAGAATCATACAATTGTTAGGGTTGGAAGGGACCTCAAGGATCATCTAGTTGCAACCCCCCTGCCGTGGGCAGGGACACCTCACACCAGATCAGGTTGCCCAGAGAATCAGACAAAGGATTCAAAGGTCTGCTTCTCTGTCACATTGTGAAATGCCCTGCACTTTCCCCCACTACCGATTCACTGGCTTTGGATTTGGACAATAAATTACAAGTATGAAAATGTGTATTTTTTTTCCTTTAATGTATAGAAAGAAAAAACCCAGCCTTAAAGCAAATTGGTGAAAAATATCAAAAGTGGCAGCGCTATGGGCTGAAGCCTCTGTAATGGGAGTGGACTATGTCCAGAAGCAGAGCCTGGCCAGGGCACCTCTTGAACCAGATGAGCTGTCTAGAGGAGTGCTCAGCAAGTGCTATGTCAATGCCCACTCACTTCTCCACTGAGAATATCCACGAAGGTGCCAATCTGAAATGGTATCAGCTGAAATGGTTTGCATTTTAAGTATCTGTGGGGTCTGGTCCACTAGGGACTGCAATGAGACCAGAAGTGCGTTTTGCGTAGGCTAGGATTTGAACTCAGATGGTAATGACTTTGAGTTAAATCAAGAGCAAACTTGACTTCAGCCAGTGACCTTGAGCTGAAAAACGTTAGGCTGTTATCAATGCCCTGAACCACAAAGTGGCTTTGTATGGTTTTGGGTGTTTTTGCTTATGTAGATTGGTTTATTTATTTTTTTAATCTGGTGCAGTGCAGTAAAGGTAACCATCAGTTTGTTATAAAACCAAATGCTCTGTTGACCTTCCTCCTTCCAGTCTGAACGCAATAGTAACCTGAAGTAGCCATCACTTGTTTGTTGTTCCACTCACTGGGCTTCCTGAGAACTTCCAACTTCTACCAGCTCAGCTCTGAGGAACGATCATCAGCACAGAGGCACAACATGTGAAGTGTTATGAATTGTTGCCATGATGACAGTGTCAACTTAACTACAGCTGACAAACAGTTTTTAAATAGAACATTTCAATTCATTATAGTATTCTCCATCTGTTTTTTTTCACTGTCTGCATACATGCAAAACATCTGAGAAATGCTACCACAATGGTTTCGTTTACTTATCCAGCCACTAACATTTTTTACTACTTGGTTACCTCTTGCTTTTGCCACATTTCACTTCCTTCCCAAAAGCATCTGCCACTGCTATTTCAAGTGTGGAACTGGTAATAGAAGGGGAGCATCATTTTGTAATTAAATCAGGCTGCTGGGGTCAAATTTTAGAGGGTTTTATTCATGGCTTAGCCAGTGGCCCACTTTATGACCTTGAGCAAGTTGTGCATTGCTGTATCTCAGTTTACCTATAGGTAAACTAATATTGACTTCCCTTTAGGGGATACCATGAGGCTTAATTAAGCGTCTGCAAAGATCTGCTAGATAGAGGACTGAAAGCTGCCATAGACATACAAATGACGAGGGTGATGATGATGATTTGTACCCAGTTGTACCACTTCCCACAGAACTGCCACCATAGCTACTGCAGGGATTAGTTGTCAGGTGAACTATGAATCTGTCAATTCATCCATCATTGTCCTCCTTGTAGATTGAGCCCAGCTGGCTAGCTTTGCTTATTAGTAGCTTTCAATAAATCAAATCATATTTGCTGTTTTAATTGTATCTTAAAGGGTAGTGTGACTCTTCGCTTATAAATTAAAAACTGTGGCAATGTAGACATTAGAAGCTGCGCTGCTGGTTCTTGTACTCCCCTGCTCTCAAAAGGTGGACATAAAGCTGGGTTAAAAATAAATGTTTGGGGAACCTCATAATTCTAAAAACATGCAACTACTAAATTCTGTCAGAGGACTAAAATAAATGTTTGGGGAACCTCATAATTCTAAAAACATGCAACTACTAAATTCTGTCAGAGGACTTTCTCTGGGTGCTTCCTCTGCAAAGTTTGGGCGTACTTGTTTGTAAATCCTCTCAGAGCATTCTCCTGGTAACCACATTTTCTAGTCATCCACAGGCTTCCAGGGCGAAAATAGTTCAGGATTGCTGTTTGTTGACAGAAACAGCCATGTCCATATGACAAAAAAAAAAAAAAAAAAAAAAAAGGAAGAAAAGCAGCCAGAAAGATGTAAAATCAGATGAATGAATTATTCAAGAGATACTTTGTTGTGATTTTTATTTTTAAATAACACTTGCAACAGAAGCAATGGGAATAACAAACTGACATGTTTTATTTTTAATCTAGGGCCAAAACTGTATCTTACAAATCTCATAAAAATGGAATGTATCCTCTAAAATATTGATAGCATAATTTCCTTTAAATTTGAGTTTGAATCACAAAAAAAAAGCAAAGGGCTTATGTGGAAATGGATACTCTTAGAGGAATCCTACTCATTGAAATCAATGGAAATAGCCCAGCTGACTACTTTTATCCTTTACTAATTTATAGTAAATCAAGCAATGCTTCCTTTTCTTGAGATAACCTGGGTGACAAGTCATATAGGAATTCCTCACCAAGTGTAGAAAAGGGTTAGAGTGAAAACCAGGAGGAGTTCCTCCCTGATTTCATGTAAGCTTTTGCCCAGTGTCTTGTGTTTTAGATCATCAGCCTTGGAGTTTCGTGGAATTTATCTTCCCATCATGTGCAAAATTTGAGTCAAGGGTGTCTAGTAGGTAGACATGAAAAGGGGACGTTGGGCTCTTTAGCCATCCGGACAAACTTCACCCTTTAACTTGACTGTTTCTAGAGGAATTGCGTAACGGTGTTAATTCATTCAAATGGCAAGCAGGAAAATCAACACAGCATGTGCGGTCAATAATTTCCAACTCCTGAGAAGAGATCAAAGAGGTAGGCAGCAGGGAGGAGAAGCAGCCTTACATAAATGTAAAGGAAAAACTCTCAGCAGCTGAGATAGCGGTGTGAGGAGATAACAGAATTCAAAAGGATTTATTAAAAAAAAAAAAAAGTAAACAAAGTAGTTTACTGGAACATGAACTGAGCATGCTAAGTGGAGCAGTAAGCTGAAGTGATATGTTTTTCACCTGTATTTGACACAAAGGCTTTCTTTCACACCGTAAAAGGGTGTGAAAAGCACAGACACATTTGAAACCTTTGCTACCATACACTGGTGACAGGAGGAAGGATATTCGATTCTTCAGTAGGAGGACAGGCTTGGAATACATGCCAAAGCTGAACTTCCCCACAGGAAATTGCGCGGAGTGATGGAGATCTCCTGCCCAGGCCCTGCCTTCACAGCTTTCAAGTGCAGCGTGGTCCTCAGGGCCAGGTCAGGACACCAGTGGGGTAAAACCTGAAGTGTAGGTAGGTTCTGATGAATGCTGTGGAGGCAATGCAGTATGTAACAGTTAGAGCTTCCACTATTCCTGTGGTGATGCACATGTCTGAGTGATGGAGGTTTTTTCATGAGTAGTTTGGGCTAGTATTTTTCTTACCTAGGTATTTAAAAAAAAGAAAAGAGAGGCAGTAGCAGTGAAAAGGGGATGTTGCAAATAAGGATAGTATCTCCTGCAAAATAGCAGTGTGTACAGAGCATACAACATGCAGCCACATTCGCTTGCTTTGAAATCGGTCAGGCTTGGGTTTGAACACCTGTCAGAAGAGTTTCAGAAATGGGAAAGGTGAAATGTAGAGAGAAATTCTGCAGAAAAGTTTAAGGATATCAGTTTTAGGATATCGGGTAGTGATAGGACTAGGGGGGATGGAATAAAGCTGGAAGCAGGGAGATTCAGGCTAGACGTGAGGAAGAAGTTCTTCACCATGAGAGCCTGGAATGGGTTGTCCAGGGAGGTGGTTGAGGTCCCATCCCTGGAGGTGTTTAAGGCCAGGCTGGATGAGGCTCTGGCCAGCCTGATGTGGTGTGAGGTGTCCCTGCCCATGGCAGGGGGGTTGGAACTAGATGATCCTTGTGGTCCCTTCCAACTCTGACTGATTCTATGATTCTATAAGATAAATACTGAGCTAGACTGGCAAAAAATACATTGGTTTGGCTAAAGATACTTCTCTAAGGAACAGATGAGGCAGACTACCAAAGCCATTTGAGCCAATGATGAAAGCACAAATATAGTTAAGGCAAGGGTCAGACACTGAAGAACTTAGGCAGATTTATTTCACAGTAGAATAAAACTGCAAAGGTCAGGAATCAAAGCAAGAGAACAGTATATGGAAAAATTTTTTGTCTGTGTATTGATTTTCTTTTCACACTTCTCCTCCCCCAAAAAAGACTACTAGTCCATTATATTAATAAATAAAAAAATATGTATTAGTAGTATGCCTAGGGATGTGTTGTTTTTCTACCATCAGCTTGTAAATTGGAGGGGAGTATTTTGTGTTGAAGTAGCACATCTTTCCCACTTACAGATAATTTTCCTCTTGCTCCCTCCCTGACCTCTTTCTTTTCTTTTCTTTCTTTCTTTTTTTCTTTTTTTTTTTTTAAATAACCTGAACAGTTCTCTGAAGTGGCTCCACTCCAGGATCCCACAGTTGGATAAAAAGAACAAAATACAAAAAGATAAGTTCTTAAAATCACTCTGGGCTTTCTTTAATGGTAATCATTAGCCCTGTTCTGAACTCTATTGACAAAATGCTGGAGTAGTCTTGAAAGCCAAGTGAGTGCTCTTTTAAAGGAAGAACTGGTTAATTAGAAGATCTAATGCAAGTGACCTAATTCTTCTGCAGCTCAGCACTAACTTTTCTAACATGCAATAACATAAAGATTGGAAATGATACATATTGATTCATGTAAGTCAACAAGTGGAAATCTTGATTGGAAAGTTAATTTTTTTGCAGCTATTTAAAATCATCATCTTCCTTCCACACCAGTACTGGGGCTTTTTTGCCCACAATTTGATAACCAACGTGAAGCTCATGTATTAATACATACAGGCAGCCACAGATGCACAGACAAGATACTTAATGGTCAAAGAATGAGGCAACCATGGCATTACTTCTAAGTGGTACAGCTCTGTGTCACTAAGTTACCCTGCAGCAAGTGAAAATGTTCTTGTTTTCTTAAAAAAAAAAAAAAAAAAAGTAGGAATTTACTTTTAATCACTTCTACAGCCATTGTTGAAGGTTGAAAGCTGTTGTTAAAGATGTGTGAATCAGGGCATGCAAACTGTCACTGCATTTTCATATCCAGATACGCATCTTTTAAAGGCAACACTACTTTCTGTTCCTTTCCTTCAGCTTTCAGCAGCAAAGATGTGTAAAATCGTTTTTATGGCTGCAGATTGGTATTTTAGACATAACTCAAGGATAACATAAATTATTCCTCACAAGACCTGGTAAGATTAATGCATAATCTAACAGCATTGTTCTGCTTGCTTTTTTTTTTTTTTTCTGGAGATGGGATGGTGGTAAATTGTGATTCCTTACAATGCCTTACTGTACTATCTCATCCAAACCTCAGGAATGGTTGTGCTTTTGTATGTTTATAAAGGCATGCTGTAATAGAAGGATCTTTGCATACAATTTTAGACTTCCAGTTAGGGTGACTTCTGTCTGTGGAGGCTCTGAATCACACTAACACAGACATCTATCATACTGGGTGCAGAGCACTTTCCTATCCATGGTGTAGCTGCCACATTGTTCTAGGCCCAGTGAATGTCCTAAGAAAATGTTTTCTAAATAGACCTAGGAGGTTGTCTCAGCTGCTAGCCTCTCTTTTATATTAAAGTTTAATTTTGCAGTGGAATATGTACACTCTCCTCTGGTGCTTGAAGAATTTGTGCTCTTTATTTTGTTTTTTGGAAGAAGCAGCAGGTCAGAGCAACTTGTTAGTCTCTTGTGACAATTAAGAATGAAGATTTTGGGGCCTTTCATGAAAATATGTTGAGAATTTGGCTGCGAACTAGACTAGCTCTTCTTTCACACTGACGAGTCCATTGTGTGAAGGCCAAGCTATGGAGACAGTGTCTGAGTAATGCAGAAAAATTGGTCAGGTTAAGAAGCAGGAAACACTCCTTTTTTTTTTTTTTTTTAATCAGAGTCTTTGATGCTGTTAAAATGAATTAAGTGAGCCTGTTTCAAAGAGATAATTTGTGGGCATCATATATATCAAAGAGAAGAGCTAGGTGGGGAAAGAAGCATTGAAAGAAAACTCAAAATAAACGGCAAACCTGATTAGATTCAGGTTTTTAGTTATAAAGAATTGCTGTTCTATTAATCCAATGTAACTAATATTCAGCATTGATATTTCATGACTGCTTCATAACACAGACGTTGATGTAACATGGTCTGATGCTTGTCTGTGGTATACAGTGATAGTGTGACTTAGGTTAGGTCATTCCATCTACTAGATCTCTGGATTTCTGGCTATATTTTATTCTTCTGTAACATATCAGTTAAGCGAAAAACGTTTTGACTGAAATTGGAATAAGCTGGGGAACAAGTAGTGCACTGGTTTATGATGAGAGATGGGATCAGATTCATATACATGGATTTTTCTTTACCTGGGAGAGAGATAGGCTTCATTTTTTAAAGAATTCCAGTGTTTTGAGTTATAATAAAAAAATCCAGCATGCCGATTTCACTAGTGTGTAGTCTCTTGCACAATATGGCAGCATTTACCTTCAACTAGGTTTAACTTAGCTCCAGTTTGTAGTGAGTGAGTGTGATTTCCAGATGATGAAGGCTTAGATGGATACTTATGTGGCAAGTTCAGTTGTACATAGATAATTCTTTCCTAAACAATAAATTTTTCCCACCTACTTGGTAATTTCACAAGAGAAAATGGCTTGAGCACCTCTGTACCTTCTCACCTCTGTAAGGCTTTATTTCTAGACAAGAGTTAAGCCATGCTGGTAATGTTAGGAAGCTGTTTCATATCTGAGTGGTTTGTGTTTTGTTTTGTTTTGTTTTATCTGTAAGAATTAGCTCTGGAAAACAGGCAGATGTAGAATTATTTAGCCAAATCTAGATGAAAGTCTGTAAGGACCTTCTAAGAGACTTAACTGACTGCATAATGATACATGAAATTAATCTATGATAAATGCAAAGTAGTGACCACTAGGATGGAAAAATATTGTCTGGCCCAAAATGTTACTATTTGTCTAACTGGACTGTAAGGTGATTATAGCAACTCAGGAAAGAAATCTAACCATCAATACTGATGGCTGCTTGAAGACATCAGTTCACAGCTTCAGTTAAAAGACAGCTTTAGGTACATGAGGAAAGAATGAAGAATAATATGGAAAATACAGTAATGCCATTATGCAAATGGTGCTGGTTCATCAAGTGGGTGACACCATCTCGAATAGGGTGTTACAGATTTACCATGAGTTCAGAGGCAAGAAGAATGATCAGGTGCATGGGAAAACTCTCGTATGAGGAGAGATTGAAAAGACTGGGATTGCTACCTTTGAGAGGAGATGAATAAAAAAAGAACATGATAAGACTCTGACATTCATTATTTTGCATAGAAAAGGTACTTTGGGAAGAGCTTTTCTCTCTACCTCGTGATAAAAGGACACAGGAACATGATAGAAAGGTGGCTGATAAATAATAATTTTTCACCTGATGTGCAATTAGGGAATGGACTTCTTTCCTCTGGGAAGTTGCGGAGGAATTCGATGTGTTTTAGGAAAAGATTTGATGTTTTACACGAATGAGAATATTCTGTGTTGTTATTGTCCATTAAAAAAGACTACTAAATAAGATCTGAAATGATACTCTTCAGGTTTGCACTCTAATTGCTAGGAGACATTGCAAGGACGCTTTCTTGGGGGATATCCCAGATCTGCCTAGTGCAGGGCTTTTTGCATTTTCTGCTGACACATCAGGTTCTGTGTATAGTTCTAGATGAAACTGGTTTTGAGTCCATGTGGCAATTTCTGTGTTCCTGGTTCTTTCGTTGTCAGACTATTTCAGTGGCTGTTGATGTCAGCTCTAATTTACAGCCACACTACATCGTGTGGGCCACTTGTGGTATGAACTGGCCTTTTGTCTGGAACTTCTTCAGCATTTACAAGATAGTGGGTCATGGTCTGTGAGCACAGTTGTACAGACACAGTGGTAATACAAACAACAAGTAGTAATTGTCCATATGAACATTTAGAAAACATCCCCAACTACAAAAATAAATTACTACTGGTAGTGGCAGTTATACATCATATATGGGAGTTTCTTACTGCAATTGTTACACTTTCTTCTCTCTGTGCAGGAAGGAGCTTATTTCAAGAGAGAAGATATTAGTGAGGAAGATGTTTCCTCCTGGAAACCAGTGCCTAACTCTGCCTTGAGGTGCTCACTAAAATAATATTTGTTATTTTTGCCTAGCCCCCAGCTGGCAGGACTTTACAATACAAAAGCAAGACAAATCCTGCTTTACAATCTCAGCTCTGTATTTGAGTCAGTCAAGGAAAGTGAACTACCTTTGGCCTTCAGAGACTCTCAGGGCTATGTTGTTCTCAGGATACATGTGTGGCAGCTAACCATACTACTAGAGTGTGCTCTAGAGACGAGAATATAGTCCTTATAATATTTGTCACTTTACCATTAGTTTAGTGACTCCTTGATTACAGAAAAGCAGCTGTAGACTACATGCATACACACACAACCGCATGTACATGTAAGTTTGTATGTACATACACACAGATGCATGTACCCTAATACATAGACAAATGTCTACATACATCTTAAAATGTTTCAAAGGAGATGACCACCTCCTGATGTTGAAAATTCTTCAACAGAACTTGGTGCACCAGTGTGCAGTCCCAAAATAAAGCACTGAAAATCTCGGCAATCCTGTGAGGTTAATAAAGTTCACTGTTGCTTAAATTAGATCAGTGTAATTCACTGCATCTCTAGTGGAAATTGAATTTGTGTTTAAAACTAAAGAGCAGGCTAGCCAGGTTCAGGAGCACATTTGGGATGCAAAATACATTAGCCCTATTGCAGGCTGGTTATTGCTTTCGATGCCTTGAACTCCTCAGATGAAAGTGCTCTATGATATAAGGAGTTACCTGTCGTATTATACATATCATTTATACCATTTATTTTCTGAACTCCTTTTTTTCTTTATTATTCTTTCCTCTCAACTCTTCCAAGGAAAAAAAAAAAAACCACGAGAGGGAAAATCAGAAAAGGTTTATTCAGTCTGTTCAATCCTTATGGCAAACTAATGAGATACCAGGCACTGAGCCCCCTCCTTTGCACAGATAGTTATCTGCACTGACAAGCAAGTTTGCTGTGCTGCTTTGATTCTTACGCACATACAAGAGAGAATAAACGGGATTGTTAACACAGCCTGCAAGAAGCCATCAAACTTTCCATCTATCTGACATAAACCTATGTGTTTGTTGCTTTCTGCAAACAGTATAAGAGGTTTCTGCTGCATTCTGGAAATGGATGCACAACGTGGCCAAAGGACTGATTTATTTCCATATTTACTTAGTCCCTCCTTTGAAAGTGAATGTGTGTGGCTTCCCATAGATATTCAGCATGGAAGAGAAGCTGTGGTTTGTCCTCAGACTTCATTATTTAAAATATAATAGCATTATGAGTTCTGAGTACTGGCAGAGTTTTCTGTTATGGTGCTACTCCCTAGTAGATTGTACTCAGAAGTTGCAGATTAAACTACTGTATGTAGACAAATCCATATTGTTGCTGTCTGTGTGCTTGCTGTGAAAGTGCTCTACAGCTATACAGTTTGAAAGCAGAATCTCATGAAAGTAAAATCAGCATAAGAGTCAGGTTTAGACTTCTATATTCATATTTATGAATTTGAAAAACCTCCACCATGATCTTATCTGGAGCAGTGGTAGCAGTTGACAACAAATGTGCCCTTGAGAAAACTGTGTACGATAATGCAATGGAATCGTGGATATTCCTTAGTAGTACGACTTGCTTGCACTGATGTTGTTATTAATGACAACAGGGATAATTATTATTAGAAGCTTGGGTGCCACAGAAGGTTTCTGCTGGGCTGCAACTATTGCTCAGCCAACTGGCTTTGAGTTTGTAATAACTATTGTTCAATGGATTTACCTTTGTACTTTGTTCACAATGCAGGTGACTGTTCTCCCAGACAGTTGTGTTTATGGGCTGCTGAAAATTCAAGGTAATTAAATTTGTTCCTCTGAAGTAGTCAGTTTACTGCACTACTGCTGTTCAAGCCAGACTAGTTTCTATTCATTCCTTAAAAAGTCCTTGCTCTCTCCAACCAGGTTTTTCTGTAGATCCATGACCATTCTAAATAAAACTCAATCTTTCTTAATAAACTACAAGTTCCTCTTGCCCCTTTTCATTATTGGGATAAAAAAGTTTTGCGTTACTGCAGTTACTAATACTCTGTTGAGACTTTTGAGGTGCAGGTCAGGTAGAGATGCCTTGGAGCATGCAGTGGTGCTTGGCAAAATCAGGCAAAAGAAGTTAGTTTTTATTTTTCTCAGTTACCAGTCTGTATTGTTACCTGAAAAATGTCTTAGTGTAAAACTTGACACAGGAAACTTAATTGAAGATTAATGAGCAGAATATGCCACAGAGGAAGATGCTCCAGAGCAAGCATAAATAGAGCAGTATAAAAATAAGAGAAGTTGATCAATCTCATTTTGATTCATCCTAGATATGTTTTAACAGCTATTTAAAAGACACAGCATTGTGGTTTATGGGATGAGTGTTTCAGTCTTCAGACAAAAAACCCATTAAATTCAGGGCCTGAAGACAGGACAGTTTAAAAGACACTAAGTACAGACAGGTTTGGGAGGTTATAGTGGCAAATTAATAGTCACGAAGGAGGAACATTTCTTATGAGAGTATTTTCTACAATAGAATTGGGGTTCCTAGTGAACAGTTTATGAAACCTTCTTTCCTATGGGAATTTCATTCATTGAAGTTGTTCAGCTCATTAAGTAAACTGCCCAGACTGCCAATTGAAAGGGTAGACTTTACTTAAATTTTCCATATTTACAGTACTAAGAAATCAAAGCCAGCCTGATCTGTATGGCAACCTCTGTTACAAAGTCCAAGTGTCTATGTTGTTTAAAGGGCTTGTATCTCATTGTTTGAATAGCCTTTTGATAAGTTGCAATATAATACTGTTGGTGATTGCCTTCAGATTAGCCTATCGGGATGGCCTTTTAGGCTGTAGTCCTGAGTTTCTTTTTGCTCTGTACCCATATTATTAATAAACAAAGCACATGGGTCTTTGAACTTCCAACTGGTACAAATTCCTGTGTCTTTGTATGTGGGGGGGCTGTGTGTTCATGTCTCTGTGTGGCATTTTTATTTTGGATTGTGTTTCTTTTAGCGGTGGCTGAACGGAGTATTCAGTCATGTTTTTTTAAGTTATGCTTTTGTAATTCAGATTTAATTAAATGTTTTGGTCAGGCAAAGGGGAGGAACCATAAAGGTAGAGGGTAAAAAGGGCAGAGTGGAATGAACAGAATGTGAGTAAGGTAATAAGAAAAGAAGCCAAGAGGAGGAAGAGAAAGAACCTAGAGGAAAAAAAAAAGAAAGACGAAACTGGGAGGATTATTTGCAGAGATTATTTTCTTTGAAGAGTTACTAATCCAGATGCTCTGAGTTGTTACTTGTTTGGCAGTACAGTGACGTTTGTGAGGAGGAAGAGCACAGCATAGGTTTGCCAGGATGGATGCGAAGATTGTTTTGTTATCGAAATGCAAATAAGTCTGAAACGCATGGTGATGGAAGAATGTTTTGTGTTGCTTCTGATGGGAATTGTCCTTTGGTTCCTTCTTGTTGTTCCCACTTGAACAAGGCCTTCATAGATGTCTTTCAGGTACTGAGAGAGGGGAAGAACAACATCCCTGTGCTGCTGTCTGCTCAAGTTTTGCCTCCAGCTGCAGAAGCAGGCCTGGTACCCTCTGTTTATACCTGCTGCAGAAGATGAATCAGAATCTGCAGCAGGAAAGGCAGTTGACAAGTGTGTGGGGTTAGTTAGCATTTAACATGTGAAAAAGAAGGAAATAGACCTTGTTTCTGATTGGACTCTAAGGTCTGAGTCTGGGAGTGGGTCCGCAAGATCTGCAGAGAGTTGTTGGTTGATTTTATTCTCACCAGAATGTATTTCAGCTGACCTGGATTGGCCATTGAAAGTGGAAAGTCTGCACTTGATAATTATGGCTTTATTTTTACTGGCTCTTTCAATAATTGAGCTTTAAAACTAAGTACAAGTTCTAGATTATAAAATAGAAAATATTAACCTAATATGTTGGTGCATTAGGAGACACACCTTCAAACAGTGACCTATTTTTTTTTAATCTCTAAAGTATGGGGCACACCTGTATCATGGTAAGCATGAAATACTGCTACAACAGTACTCACTCCTCTTGTTCACTTATGAAGCATTTAATATTTGTGTTTGAGTTGCTATAGACTTGGATACCTCTGATGCTCAGAATTAATTCTAACGAAGAAAGGAAGAAAAATGCTGGAATCTATATTAGTAGCTTGTTTTAAGAGTAAATAGAAGTATGAACGTTTGTTTAACTGTTTTTTTATAATTCAAAGAGACTCTGTCAGCTACTTAGTCATGAATGTGCTTCTTTCTTTTGGATAAAAGGATTAATTAATTGTACAGTAAAATATCTTAGAGATTAGATTTAGTAGTTCTTCAGAGTTATAAGCCTCTTTGCCCAAAATTTTGGTGCAGAGAGCTGTTAGCAGTTGTTTCTTCTTCTTAGCAGTACTTTGACAATTGATATTTTACTAGGGAGACAGGATTATTTTTAAATACAAGAGGGGATGTATACTTGCCAACATTTCTCCTCTCTGAAAAAAAAAGATGTTTAGGAGATGCATAAAGATAACACTTGTGTCTTGCACTGGAGAGATTCAGGAGAGGTGACAATTAACATGGCCGTTAATTTTCCTCCGACAAAAGGAGGTTTTGAAACTGACTGGCTTGACTGTGGTGTTGTTCCCATACCACCCACCACCCTCACCCCCTCTTTTTAGATTTTTTTTTTTTTTTTTTCATTCCTCCTAACATGAGATGGTTCTGTGGAGTAATAAGCCTGGCCAGTTTGGGATCTGAACACAATCTCACTCACTCTCATGTTGTTTGGCACTTGAACTGGAGTGACAGGCTTTGGTTCCTTTATCAAATAACTCAGTGTATCTATTTTTGTAAGCCGTGTCATTGGCTGAAAAATGCAGGTCCCTCTACAATTATGGGGCATGACCAGGAGGAACAGAGGCAGCCGGGCTTCTCTTGGACTCCTACCAGTTAATTGAAATTCTACTCCAGCCACTTGAGATGGGAAGTGATATGAAGATGTGGAAAAAACTAAGTTGAATTGATTTTTTCCTCTCTGTCCACCCAACCCTCTGTTTTTTGGTTTGGTTTGGGTTTGTGGGTGTTTTTTTGTTTTGTTTCTTTTAATTGAAAGATAAATGAAAAAGACAATTGTTTGAGCTTATTAGAGGAATTTAATACAAGGGCTGAGGGATAGACCACAAATGAGTAAGGACTTAGGTGTATTACTGTGTTTCTTTTCTTTTGCATTTTCTGAATGAAGAGAGAGAATTTTTTTGGTAAACTTTCTCCATATTGATATGGATCTGCAGCTCAGCTCGCTAAATTTAACAGGGGAATATATACATAAACTATATAGGCATTAGCACTGAGGCATTTTAGAAGATATTTCTGGTATACCTGCCCACAAGTGTTTGCCTACCACAACTTTTGCTTACCTCTAACAATTTTCAAAGAGGTGAACGCTACTCCTACTTGACTTGGTGTAGGGTTTGGTTTTGTTTTTGGTTTTTTGTTTTGTTTTATTTTGTTTTTAAAATTCTTCTTGGTTAGAAAATGCTCGTTGTTCTTCCACTTTTCAGAGCATAGGGGATGATATGTTGGTAACAATAAGGAGGAGGAAAAAAAAGCTTCAGGCTTTCCTATAGCAGCAAAACTTTAATTTCCCATACACCCCACTACATGAGCACTTACCATCAGAGATGTCTGTCCTGTTGCTCAGACCCACTCACTTGGATTTCCACCTGTTTAAAAGAAACCCTTTTCTTCTGACTTTGCAAGAGCATACCTATGCGTTTGTTCCAAATTCGGGACTTTAGAAATCATTCTAGACTCAAACAGATTTAAAACAAGCAAGAAGAAAGTTAAAAATATCTTGCATATACATACATCATAGATATTATCTCTAGATTTTTTCCAAATACTCTTGTGAACATGTATTGAAATTGTCCTAAATATGTAAGATGCCAAAATGTGTCTCCCCTTGTGTACCAGCTCAGGCTGCGGTGGCACCGGGAAGCATCTGGGATAAACTTATTCTTGTTTTACTTAAGGCAGAATATGGCATGAGGCACTTGGGAAAAGCTATTGTGATAGTTTCTTCAGCATGGGATTTGGTCATTGGTGGTTTTCTGTGGTGTTTTTTTTAATGACTGTTGGTGCTGTAAATATGATCCCATGAAGTGATGGGCAGCCTTTGCTTCCATAATCACTAATGAAAGTTTAAGGTGATTATAATACCCCTTTGGATTTTGTCTAAAAATCCTCAGTCATTATAAACACATGTGCTGTTATAGGCTTAATCTAGAATGAGTGATTTTTCCAGCATAATTAGGTAAATCTCCAAGTTATCAGTTCACCTGGCTGATTAAGCTCATTGAAATACCCTTGTGCACGAACTTGCAAACAGTTTGACATTGCTAATATTGAAAAATAAGCATGAAATGGCATAAGCAATAAATAAATATGCCTTAAGACTTTGGCCACAATTTAAGGAGGTGGGGGGGGGAAAAATCTTTGGAAAAAGGCTGGAAGCATGATATTAACTGAGTTTGGTTTGATATTTGGACAAAGAAATCACCGCTCTGAGCTGAGCAGAGAGATAAGCGCCTTGACTCGCAATAGATTAAGAGCCCTGCATTGGTTAGAACAAACCATGTTTGAGACTCTCCCCAAGTGCCGCCACGGTTTAGATTTAAGATTAACTGCGGCAGAATGGCGGAGCGGCTGTTTGTTTTATGAAACAATCACTAATGACATTAAACAGACGGTGCCCCTTCCAACACGATTGTTCGTTTGCGATAAACTGAGAGAAGCCCACGAGAGATTGGAAAAGGAAACTCGTAAGTGCTTCATTTTCAGGCTCTTACAGTGTCCTGTTGGAGGTGACAATTAGTGAAAGAGAAGAAGAATCTAACTCGTAATACAGTTAGAATATTATATATATATACACACACACATTTAGAATATATATATTATTTTTTCCCTAACTTTTGACAAATAATTTGTAAATATTAGCTTTAGTCTATATTCATTCCAAGTTGCTGCATGGTGATAATGTAACGACAAGGTTTTCTATGCAGATTTTTTTTCCAGCTCTCTCCTTCCCCTTGCTCCTGTCTGTGTGAAGCCCATGGTAAGCATTAACGGTATTAAAAAGAGTGTTATCTATTAGTTCAATTAGACATCAGACATTTACTTTTCAATGTATTTGAAGACTGATTTGATTTGGGTCCAATCATTTAAAAATAAGAGAGCAGAGCTGTGTACAGAGCTGTGTACAGATATCTGTAGCTCTGAAGTCTTAATTGCAAATTCTGATAAGGATTAGAAGGGGCTGTATCTCTGTAGACCAAAGGTATTTGCTAATACCTGAGATATAAAAGTGGTTAAATTCAATATTTACTAATTTAGGATTTCCACTTTGGATTTTGATTAAGCTTTTTGGTTGAAAACCCCATGTTACTAAGCTCTGAGGAGGGGAAAACCAACCCTTTCATATGCTTCACTTTAATGCTTTATTTCAAATAATTTATTTTGGACCTTCTAAAGGCTTCTGCAGTCCTTCATTTAGAGAAAGTAAAACTCAACAAACCCAACGAAAATATTGTCAAAGGCCTGCTGTAGCACTAAGCTTTTGTTTTGTACACAAAGAAATATATTAATAAAAGTGTTTTTAAGTGCTTATTACCGAGATGGTTTGTTTTGAAACACAGGCTTTTTCACAGCAGTTTTTACACTTCATTGTGTACTGTGAAAGACACACTAAGTAGAGGTTGTCAGGTTCCCATCTGAAGTAGACTACTGCTGGGGAATGGAGCCATTTATGATGCCACTCAAGCAGGACTAATCTAGAGTAGATCTCTTATAAATAACCAGCCAACAGAAATACTAAATCATTCTCTGTTTCTGATTGAAGCGAGCAGAATTGCTGTTTTAAAGAGCAGGAGCTGCTTCTTATGAAGACATACTGAAAGAATTAGTGAATCCCTTGAATATAGCTGTACATCAAACCTCAGCCCTTATAGAGGAATCAGAGCATCAGCTCCATGTAGACTAGATTTTTCAGGAGTTACACTTTGGTTTTTTCAGCCTATTGTTTGATAGATCAGTGCTCTGTGCTTTTGTTTTTATGCTATCGACTCTGCCTGTAGTAAATCTCCTGTTGTAAAACTTTGTGCTGTATGTTCTAACGAGCTGTAAATGGTCTCCTCACATGACGTAAATGCTGATTTATGAACCATGCTTTCCTCAGCCAGAGTTCCTGAGATCACACCCTCCAAGGAAGGACTAGGCTAAAATCGTCCTTTGTACTTTAAGATGTGTTTTGGCAACATGGTGCTCAGTCTTCCAGACCTTATTTACATAACTAGTCCCTTTTATGAATAATTGAACTTCTGTATATTGATTATGGAAAAGAAAAACAACAACAACAACAACAACAAAACACTTCAAAGTCATGTCCTCTCATTAAGAAATAGGTTTCTGCTTAAAAGAAAGGGTGTTCATAATTTTTTGAGGCTGCAGTGGCCTTGCTGTGTTTATGTTTTGGCATCAGGAGTTAGGTAATAATTTTAAAAATAATAATTCTGTATTATTGACATGAAGAACTGGGATGGTGAGGAGTAGAATGCTTTCTGGCCCTAAGGATATGCTCTGCAAATTGCTGATTAACTTGCCTCTTGTTTTGAAAACTAACTATTGCTTTAGGGATTTAGGAGGTGTGGAATGCACTTACCATTTCAGCACTGCAAGTCTCATTGGTACAGAGTGCAACCAGCACTGATGCCAGGCATTGGTAATGGCACACCTTCACCATGCAAACATCTGTTTGCTCTGCTCCTTCTTTCTTTTGGAAAAAAAATCCTTGTTGAGAATTAATCTCAGGATGAATAACCACCCATCATGCTGTGAAGTGTGAGAGAGGTCTAGTGTTCACCTCATTTTAAGGCCGGAGAGGTTTTGTTGAGTTTACTTCTCTTTCTAGCGTCTTGGATTTTATTATTTATTTTTTATATCTCCAGTTGGTTGTGAACACAAACCCTTTTATTAACAAACCAGGACAGAGTGCTAATGATCAGCTGCAGAAAAAAATTGAGGGATGAATGTGAAAGAAATGCAAGAAAGAACATACAGCATTTCTTTCAGTGTTTAATATCTCTATCTTTACATCTGGCTATACCAGATAAAATGTCTGAATTCATACTACAAAAGTGGTGTCAAAGTTCTGTAAAAATCATTATGTGGGTGTATATATATATACTTGTTTTCTAAGACTTTTGGTGTTTTCTGAAAGTTTCTAATGCCTAAGCAAGTTGTGTGTAACTGTAGTTTCAATACTTCCTATTGCATTTCCAAGCCATGTTGGTTATCGTTCCAGGCAGGTCAATAATAAAAGGAAAAGAATAAAAATGACCTTGCTAGAATCATTGTTTGATAAAGGTCCTTTTTTATTTTATTAGTCTCTAGATTAGTTTTGCACTGATATGAGTCCATTCTAGCTCCATTGAAGTAAATCCTTTAGAGTCCGGGTTTAGTGATGTAACTGGTAATAAAATTTGCCCAAGTATCCATCAAATACAGTCTGTGGATTAAAACTAGTAAATTCTAATACCTGTATCGAGATGGTATCTGGATCACCTTGCATAGAGTATAGTCTAGTGTGGAGAATGACAGGATGATAATGTTGAGACCGTGACTGAGATGACAGAGGGGGCAATCTGTACTTTGAAATGGTGGACAACCATTGGAGAAAATGTAAATGTAGGGTTGAGTAACAAAGACAAGTCATACCATGTGTCCTTCAGAATATTGGGAATCTACAGTTTTACATATCCAGCAGTTTTGTAATAAACTTACTTTAAAAAATTACTTTTAAAAAGTTCTTATGACTTAGGGAAAAAGGAACACTAAAGGCAGCATAGCTTTAGACCTAGGTAAGGTTTTGGCTACTTCAAGACAGACAATTGTGACATATGGGATGGTAGTAGAGGTAGTGGTCATTGCTTAATTCCTGAAGGGTAGGCGAGGAAAATGTATGATACTGAGAAAAGTAATAGAAACTTGAATGGTTACACAACTTTTTTTTTGCCCGTGGATTTAACATTCATATAGAATTTCTATGATAAAGCAGCCATGAGTTGCTCAGAATAATTCCTTCAAATACAGCCCATCAAAGGTTACTGGTTTTATCCTATTTTAATTTTTTTTTCTTTTTCAGGTACTCTACATATGTATTATCTGTCTGGTGCTTTTACATGCCTGTTGGCTCACTGCAGTTTCAATGCATACAAACTGTCTTAGCATTCATAGCTCTGTTTACACTCTTAGCATAGGAATATGCAACGATTTGTCTGCCTCCATGGCTCAGAATGTGCTTGGATTTGTTTTAGGTAGCATCACAGATATTGTTTGTGTCTGGCTGTTATTAGTCTCTCAAAACAGTCAATAAGACACAACTGAGTGCCATAGGTATGATAGCGCTTAGTGTAACAAGCTGAATTGAAATGATCATCATAGCACCATTTGTATTTTGCTTGTTATTTTGCAGCTTCTCATAGAGCTGCTTGAAAGAAATAGAGAAATATCCAAAGGCAAATTTCTTGAATGGCGCAAAAATTAAAGCTAGAAAAGGCAGAATGTTTGTATTAAGGTTACATTTTAAAAGAAAAGAAAAAAATAGAAGAAACTAAGCAATACAAACTCCTTTGAAGTTAGGGAATAATCTTTAGACGTCAATAAAGTCCAGTGAGGGTTGGATGAATAGCGTGTAGGCTTTGGACCTTTTCAGTATAGACAAACAAAGAATGTTGAGTACTTGCATTGACTATCTCAGATCCAGGGCCAGAAAGTCTTTAAGAGTTCCAGATTGGAAGTTGGAAACTCATTATATTTCATACTGGCTCAGGAGAGAAAGTTGAGTTATTTTCTCGAATTGTATGTATCTTGCCTTTGTACTGGAAGTAACCTGAGTTCAGTTTTCAGATTTGAGCCGTTACTAACATGGCCTTAAAGCTGTATTGCTTAACTTGGACAAGATGATGATATCATTAAGAACTGCTAGAGCTTGGTATCTTTGAAAAGCTGATGCACTGCTACTGAAATTGAGATAAAATTTAAGTCATACAATTCATGAAGAATTTTCTGTCTGCAGTATGCACAGGGACATATGTTTCATTTTTTCGTTTAAAATATGTGCTAAAATTACCACACCAGAATATTAACATTCATTATGTTATTCTAAACAGTTATTCTGAACAATTATTCTGAATTAATCAAAGTGCATTTACCTTTTTTTCCACAACGCTCACAACAATCTGTTAGTTTGTGTTTGGCATTTAAATCTCTCTTGCCAAAGTTTCAATCTCCAAAGCTGAGAAATAATTCTGTGTCTTTGAATAGCAATGAGAGAGCCTGGTAAGCATTTGAAAAATGTAGATAGTATTCAGCTACTAGCAGTTGTAACAAAGTTTTTACCTTCTTGAGATTTAATCTCAGAAAAAGGCGGAATTGTTTTCTAAATGGATGATTTTAATGCTTTATAGAGAAAAGGTAGTTCAAGGTGCAGAACCTGTCAAAGTAACGTGCTCTGTGTGTACCATATTCAATAGCTGCATCTCTTTTGGAGCTATGTGAAGCTGCTTAAAATGCTTTAGTGGTGTAAGATCCCTTGATAAACCCTTCTAACTAAGAGCTTTCAGGTAGTAGCCCAGTATCTCCCAGTTGCCAATGTTTGCAGCAATTTGTAGTTTTCTACATCAGCTTGCTAGGCACATAGGTAATGCACATGTTACACAACACCCTTTGGCTTCTGCGTCTATCACTGGAATTTCTTTACCTTGAACTACTGCACAAAGCTATAGGTAAACAGACAGGAATGTGGTGAGAAAGTACACAGAAGAGGGTTTTGTATGAGGAAAAGTTGCATCCGCTTTGTTCAATGAACAAAAGAAAATAACGCTTTGAAAGGCTGTAAGTATTAGTGTGTTATTATCACATCCTACTTTCTGCAGGCAAAAAAAAAAAAAAAAGGAAGTTTAAAGGACAAAGAGAACTTTCCTGAGAGACAGAAATCCTCTCTCTACTATCTACGTATTTAGCATAGCTGATGTGGTTTGGGTGCTACATGTACCCATCGCTGTTTTGACTGTCTGAAGCCGCCTGCGTTTGCCAGATTAGAAGCATTAGTGCCCTCTATTGTTCAGCAGAGAATTGCAAATATTTTTGCAGATTATGGTCCTTATTTTCACTCTTGGTATCAAATGGATCTTAACAAAACCCACATGCTTTATAAAAGTGTATTCCTGTAAATTAAGCTGCATCGTTGAGCAGAGTATGCATGTTTTTTACTGTATCAACATTCTGCTGCAACTTTTTTTGCTCTGTGAAATTTGAAAATAAATCATAATCCCTGTTAAGGGAAAATGTCTTGAAATACATCTAGAAATAAATACTCTTTCTCTCGCTTATTAGCTGACAGGTTCACTACATCTTTTTCTGTGTAACTTCTTAGTAGCAAAGATACCTTTTAATCAAAGAATAGACAAGTGTCCAAAAGGAATATGTTTTGAAATAAATATTTGGTCCTTTGCCTCTTCCTCCCCACCCCTCTTTAAAATTCATTGTTTTATTTTGAGAAATGAGAATTTTATTGTTTTTATACAGTAGTGGAAATGTGAGAGAGTGCAACTTTTCAGAGGAACAATAGAAAAATAACATGGCCAAACCGTGGATCTTTTTTTTTTTTACCACATTAAAGTGAACTGCAAGAATGACAACTTCATTCGAGCAGATCATTTGGAATTACATTAAACAGCTGCTATTAAACAGCTGACAACAAAGGAGACCATTTTGATCTCGACAGCAGAGAGATTCAAGCAGCATGCTCCCTCAGTGATGTTATGAAGAACACATTGTGCTCTTGTATACCAACACACAGTGTACTCCCCACTGTGCTTGTTGCCAAACACCGTTTTTTCAAACCACTTTGTATTCAGTCAGAGATCCGGGAAGTCCAAATCCAGCCAGACAAATGCAGAACAGCTTAGTTGAAGCAGCTTTAACAGGTGCCATCAGCACAGACTTGTTGAACCAGAGAGACAGCACAAACAACTACGGAGTGGTGGTCAACAGGGTGTGGATTTGCCCCATTGTGCATGATGGCATGGGGTTCTAAATAGCTTTTTGGGCTGAGTTTTTTTGGGGTTTTGCTGGGTTTTGGTTTTTTTTTTTTTGTGCCACAGGGGCTGGTTAATGGCACTTTGGAAAGGGAACTATGAGATAGCTCCTTACAGACTGAGTCTGTGAGACTTTTATGCTCACATGAATTTGTTCTTCTCAGTCATGCCAGATGCTGAGTGGAGCTGAACAAAATGAGCATACCTGTAAAGGGATAAATGGAATGAATGCAGGATTGATTTAAGAGGATGCTTCCTGTGCTTGAGATAGTTGAGTGAAGGGTGAGGAATAAAATAAGAGTGGAGATAATTGGATGGGTCATTGTCTTGTGCTGTCCTTGTCTTTCAGGGTATGAGCAGCATCCTTTCATTAGATCATTGTAATCTGCCGTTGTATGTTGCTTGCTAAGTTGTATTCCTTGTTCCCAGTGGGTAGTTGTCCTGTGCTTTTTCTGCCCTTTCAACCATGACCTTGACCCACTCCATGCTGTTGAGCTGCTTCTGTAGGTGTGGATTCTTTTTCAGGTGATGGAAGAGTGACAGAAAATAGGTTATAGTATATAAATCAGTTGTATTTTCTAGTATTTTCTTTAAGTGAGGACTTTGTATAGTGGTCTCTGAATAAAATGAAAGGATAGAGTTGACAGAGAACTAGAAGATGTTTTATTGTCTCCTAGAAAAAGAGGGAAATTCCAGTAAATGGCTTGTCTAAAAGTTCAGATTTGAATTTCAAATGGCAACATAAGATTTACTGAGTTGGAGAAATATGAAAGTGTACTTACTTGAGAAATTTTGCAAGGTAATAAATGAAATGTTTATGTTAGATACTTAGTTTTAGTTTTGTGTCTGTATATATGTGAATAGTCCTTCTCACTTCCACAGGTATTCTGTGAAAGATGTGAAAAGGTGTCAGCTGGGGCTCTGCCAGACACAGAATCATTTTGGAGATTTGTTTTAAGGAATGCATAGCATTGGTAAGACAAAAAAGTTTAGACTGTTTGTCTGGGCCAGAAACTTGAGACTCTCAGGTGTGATAGTGAATTAAACCAGTTTTCCAGGATATGAATGCAGGTTTGCTGCCCACTGTATGTTTGTGGAATTGAGTGTTGTTCTTAAAAACAATGAGTTATGAATGGTACTGGGGCACACAGATCTCTTGAGCTCAGAAGGACGGCTAGGTATTTGAGTTGGTTTTGACTTTTTTTCCCTGCTGAGCCCAAGACATTCGTTTTTCTGAGCTGGATTACAATTAGTGAAACACAAGGCCATAGTGATGTGAAAAGGAGGCACTTACCGAGGTCAAGCATTAGGCATTCACATTTACAGAGGTCTGTGTGCATGTTATGCCCAGAATTGTGGAATGTTTTGAATACTTATTTTTAGCTAGCAAGCAATAAAGCTGTAGGGATGACTTAAAAGCTCAGGTAATGAACAAAAAAAAGGAAAAATAATATGGAACAAGATCAGAGTGAGGCTGAAAAAGTCTTACTTTAAAGCAGCCTTGTTTTGTTAATGTGCCCTTGTATAGGCTTAAAGTAATTTGTCTTTAACTGATGCACATTCTTCTCAACATATAGCTTAGTGTTAAGGAGCTGACACTCAATGGCAAGCCACAAGAAGGCTGAAAAGGCAGTATCATGAATAGTGAACTCTCTCTTGGTTTCCTTGACACCTGCATAGTGCATACTGCCAACTATGATAAATGGAGCAGAAACATAGACACTTACTAAAAAGATGGAGCAGAAGTTAAAGGCTGGAGCGAGAGACATAGAAAGATGTATGCTTGATCTCACTTGGAAAGAGAAACAAATGGGTAGGGGAGCAAGCGAAGTTGAATGACATCTTGAAGACAGGAAAGGACTGAGGCTGAAGTGGCAGGAGGCCAGCAAGAGGAGCAGATGGGAGGTGGGACAAGTTTATTACCAATGAGGCCATTGGATAGTAGCAGTGCACATACTGCTAGAGAAACAGATGAGGTGAGCTGATCGTTTTTCTGAATTCTATCTGAACAAGTCTCCTATTCAGATTTCTTATTTCATGAAGTTGGTATACTTCTTGGGAAACTTCCCTGGCAGATGGAAGAAAACTGCCATGTGACGCTCAGAAAAGCAATCATCAGAAAGACAGCAGAGCAGGATGGGCGAACGGAGCTGTGTTCCAGAATATTTGAAGCTGTGTTCCAGAATATTTTCTTAAGTGGGAAATACTGTGTTCATGATTCTAAACTGTTGCCCATGAAAAAACAAAATAGCACTAGAGAAGCATACTTTGATAAAGCTGAATTATCCTGAGCAGTTCTTTCGTTAATGCAGGAAGGAGGCAAAATAGACCATGTTGCTTGGCCTGGTAGTGAGGACAAGTGAATTTTATGTGGCTGCTATTTTCTTACAAATCCTGTGTATGTTGACAGACCAGTGAGTATGACCTGAAAAAAACCCAGCCAAACAGCTGACCTCATAAATGCCCCAAAGGGCAGAAGAAATTATGTTTTGCCTGCAGGGTTCATTAATTAGTTGAATTCTCATCTAATCCTTCTGCAGCAGCCGTGCTACTTACTCTACTCCAGAAGGGACAGGCTTGTAGAAACCATCATGATAGGTACCTTCAAGATTTAATACACAGGCATAAACTATAAATGCAGTCAGCAAGGTGTGTTCTACAACTTCTGTTTACGAGGGGGCAGAGGTAAGGGGTTATTTACATGTGTATAGCTACGTAAGCCTATTGGATGATTTGACTTGAGATTCAAGCAGACCTGGGACGATTCTGTGGAAAATGTTTTCCTCGGTTGCTTTACTTATTAACTATCCAGCTGCAATCTAGACTAATAAATCAACAGACACTAGTAGTTCCAATAGGTTAGTAGTCTGTGATAGCTCATAATATCTCTAACGCTGCAGCCTAGAAAAAGATTTTAAAACACTGACATGTTAGTAGCAGTTATTTAATCTTATTCTGTGTTTAATTTTTATCATAGCAAGTTTAAGGACTACATTCGTCTCTGCACTGCACCATATGCACACATCTTGTGTGTATACGTATGCCTGCACAGTTGGGGGAAGAAGTGATCTGTCAGCTTGACAGCATTTGAGGGATCTGCAGTGCTTTAGGAGGTGTGATACCAGGACAATTGGTAGTTTCATACCTTCTCAGCAATAAAGCCGTTTTCAGTGCTAAGGATAATAAAAGTTGCCTGTTCTCTTACTAGCACTCGAAGAAGCAGAATGTGTTCTAACCTGCTGCTCCAACTCACACAAAGGCAACAACAGACAGCAGCTTTTGAAGAATCATTATCAGTGAAATTAAAAACACTGGGCTTTTGTAAGGAGCTCTGTTGTCTTTGAATCCGAGTAAGCATTCCGTGTTCCTCACTGTCTCTGTGGTTAACAGACTTGTTTTTTTGGGAATACTAATACCATTTTATGTAAACGTGATGATATTCATGCCTGTAAATCTTCAAAACTGTGTGAGTGAGAAAAAGAAAATCACCACTCATCACAGCCACCTCTGGGGAGAAATTCAGCATTTGTTCAACAGCAAAGAATAACCTTACCTGGAAGTTCAGGACAATTAAAGTATAAGCTAGCTATGTAAAATTCAGTATGCTACATAAAATGTATATTGTGCTTTAAGATATACTAAATAGGATAAAAAGACAGACACTACCCCCCCCCCCCCCCACGCTGCTACCCCAGTTTACTTCTGTAGATAGAGATGAACATGGGTAACCCCTTCCACCACGAAGTTTCTTGCATTCCACACTGTGCATTGTTACTCCACATTGTATTTTGTTACCCTAAGCATTTGAGAGTGAGGGAGAGAGCCAATAAGCCTGATACAATGTCTACACACACACATATATATTTATATATCACAGAAAGCCAGGCTAAAGCCAAAGTATCTATAAAACTGTGTCACTGTCATTTTTCTCTTGCTGTTTAAAGCCCTAGCCTGTATTATAGCTGGCTTAAGTCCTGTCATAACACAAATTTGATCTGAAGGTTTCAGCCTGTGCAGGTTTTTTATTTTTTCTTGTGTAATTTCTAACTTTTAAATGAAACTATATTAATTTTGAAGGAATTAACCAGAAATTTCCTCATACTGCAATGGAATGGCATGAGTTAGCCAGCCTATCTGCTAACGGTTTTCTAATGAAAACTAGGCTGATATGAAATTTCCCTGATAAAAGGATCTCTAGATTTCATCTGGTGTATTAAATACCATCCTAAAAGGGACAGTGGGAGTCACAAATGGTTGACTAGATATTATCTACCTTTACATTCCAGGGTCACTCCTTTTACTTCTCTGTTATGGCCCAAACAAAGCCTGAAAATCTTGAGGGTTTGGACTATTTTCTTCCTTGAAGCTGGAAAGCTCCTTTAAAGTCTCGATAGCTTTTTATTTTATTTTATTTTTATTCTTTTAACCGGTTCTTTTTCGGCTACCATCTGAGGATTTTGGTGTGGACAGGTGTTTGTCTGACTGCATTCCCCCCAGGGCTTGGGGGGTGGGATTGGGGGGGGGGGGGGGGGGGCACTGGGAGGTGTTGAGTGCTGAATGTTAAGCTCGTTCCTTTGTATGGCTTAGAAATCTCTGTTGTCCAGAATTGTACAGATAAGGCAGACCCATTTGCTTCATTGTCAGGCAATGTAGCTGAATAGAAATGCAAATGTGACATAAGGGGACTGCGCTGGGGAGGCGTTTGCTGTTACCTTCTATAACAGCGCTCCTGGCTGTTGGAAAATTCCTGCAGAATCCAAGGGGCTGTGTTATTTATTTAATTTTAAAATATATATAATTAGCTACAGGTTATAGGGAAGAGTCTCCAAAAGAAAAATATCTCTCTCTTGTAGATGCTTTTATTTTTATGCAGTGGAACGGCTTGGTTTTAACTCCCTTATCAAGAGCTGCATGCACTGCCTAGACTAAATTGGGAGCATCTCCACACTGTTTGACAAATAGATTTTTTGTAAACTGATTTAGCCTTTTCATTGTTTGCATTTCATTATATAGCAGACTTCATGTCACAAAATCGGTATTCATTCAAAATAGAGAATTTAGAGATAGGACTGTAGCCAGATAAAAAAAAAATATTGCACAGGTCAGGTCTATTAACCATAGAATAATAGCAAGTCAGTGATCCAAGGGGTAGTTCTTCTGCAGGGAAGGGCTAACATAACTGAGGTCAGGAGTCAGACCTCAAGACTTCAAATGTGGCTGTCACCAGATTTACAAGTAAATCTACTGGGAAAACAGAGAAAATGTAGGGACCCCGCAGGATAAGGAAAGAAAAAGGCATCCCAGTGCTTTCATCTTAAATCTCAGGCTTCTCAGTGGATGAAGAATAAAAGTCTGATTTGCTTAAGTGCTTTACTTTATTCAGAAACTGAGTTGCATCTTCCAGAGCATGATTTAAGGATCTAACACAACCAGGTTTAGGGAGTTTTTTAGAAAAAGATAATAAAAGAGAGCAGATTCTTGTTTTTCTGCCAAATTCATTGTTGAAGACAGTCAGCATCCTGAAAATATGTATACCAAGTGCAAACAGTGCTAAGGAATACAGATACAGCCTTTAATAAGGCTGGAGTGGTTTGTGGTAATGCCTCGGGAGCAGATAACCTGAAGCTGGAGTAAAAAAGGTCAGTAGGAAGACTGAGTTGCAACTTTTCCTTTTGATATGTTATTTCTAAAAGCCTTTCCAGTATTTTAAGGCTATTGTTTCCCTGACAATATTAGGGAAAATCTTGCCTGTCTCTGAACAGTCACATTAACAGCTGCATGTAGAAATTGCTTTAGATTTTCTAATTCTAACATCTCACTGCCATCATCCTCATGGTTATCAACTTTAGCTGTTTTGGACAACAGTCTTGTATAGGTTCAAGGCAGGTGACAGCAAGGGTGTTCCCTAGGAAATTAGTATTCCATTGGATAGTATTGTTTGAACTTGTGCTCAGGTAAGTTGTAACTTTTCTTCTGATTATCTGGTCAGTAAAGATACTGTATTAGGCACTGTATTAGGTACAGTATCTGTATTAGATCTGTTTTCTAGGTACCCAAAAATGGATGTGCTTCCAGGAAGCACATAGTCAGTAATCTGTTCTACAGTGCTGTATTGGATGGAGAGGGGTGGAATCTGCATGCCTTTATTTGAGAAAGGAATGTAAAATCCAGCTCTCAAGTGAGAAGGTGGCAGGCAAGTTTTGCACTGCAAACTGGTGTGATTTTCAATCAGCTCACCTGGGAGCTCCTTAAACAGAGAAGCAGGGACTTTGGAGGGACAAAATTACTTAAGTCACTGCTAACTAGAATGAAAGTTGGAGCTATTCATTTCTGCATACATGTGTTGGTTCAGCTTACTTTTTTACTAATACTTTTTTTGTGTGTAAATATATGTAGATAACCAAGAGCCCATAATACAATACAACTAAGTGTGTGTTTGTATAGGCATAGGCATATACCCCCCCACACACCTACAGTAATTCAACCAAATTGTGATACAAGTGTCACAGCTGCAGAAAGTCTAAAGGCTGTTGTTTCTGGATCAATTCACACCTTGAGTGAGTGCTTTAGCAGGAAAATATTGACTGTATCTGCCTAAAAGTCATAGCACTATTTTATTGCTTTATTCAGCATACTTGAATCCAATAATTACAATTCTTGCTTTTCACTTTTTTATCTGTGAGAGACAGAAAATTCTGTCATAGGCAACTTAAGCTCAATTTCTAGAAATGCAATACCTGTAATGGGGGCAGAGCTTGTGGGAGAAGAAACCCAGCCCTAATGTGAAAGCTTAGATTTGCATGTTTCTTAAAAAGGAAATTAGAAGGTAAATCCGAATTTGCAAGTATGTGAATTAAACTCAAAGAACATATGCATAATGTTTATCCCTTAGCTACTACACACAGAGCTAAATCTATTGATTTGAGATTGAATAATTGAAAAGGGCTAACTGTCTGGTCAATAGGAGTGAAGCTGCTGTAGGACAGAATCATAGGTGATAATAGAAGGTTCCAGCTGCTGAAGGATGTCATTATGATTATATTGTCTCATTTAATCATGTTTACTAATACAGCCAGAAAGAATGTTTTCATTGTAAAAGTACCACACAGGCATGTTTGTTAACGTACTGTTCTTCTGTATTGTATTAAAAATATAAATGCAACCCTGTGACATGTTAGCATACTAGTCTACTAGAGAGAGCAGGATTGTTGCACTTGTATCGGTGCACATTGATATATTCTTGACTTGTATTCTAGACCTTCCACCCACCTTTAAGTGGAATAGGAATAATACAACAGTGAACAGCAGCTTGATATGTTCTGTAAAGGCTTACTTTAAGACTATCAGATCTTTGGCTCTCAGGTGGATGGAGATGTAGGACCTGAAAAAAAGAGTAATTGGTGAACTCCATCTTTGGAACTGCTGGAACCATACAGTTACCTGTCTGGGAGCTGTATATCCAGGAAGACCTTTATTTTTAACGTCTTCGTATTAATGACTGGGGGAAAGTAGATTATGTGCTTGACATCTTCCTGTGCTTGGTTTATATGCATACTTGTATGTCTAAGAAATCATTTGGCCTGGAGTCTATATGTCTCCACACAAAGGGTGCGGTTAGTCAGCTGCTATATGCATTTCAGAGAAGGCACGTATACACAAAGGAAAGTTACAATTCGCTTACCACAGGGACAGATTTCAGTGGCCTTCATTATGGAAGTCTATACCTGCTTTAGATCTGAAGTGTCTAGAGATGAGTTAAGGGTAGCTAGTACCTTATGGGGAGGGAGGGTTTGTTTACTCTTGTGTGCATGAACTCACCCTCTGTTATCGGTTTCTTCTGACTGTTTCAGAGCTGTTAATTTCCCATGGTGAAAGCTCTGATTCACCAGCACAGTCAGGTTATCCTGAGCTGAGAACATTTCCCTAGTCTCATTTGTTTCCAGTATTAATTCTGCACCAAATTCTTGCTTCCCAGTTCAGTGAAATGTTAGAAGATGGAGAACCTCACCTTGAGCTTGGAAAGACAGTTAGATACTTCTATATTACATTGAACTCTTCCTTAACAGTTATGGATAACAAAAGAAGGACACCCATGTGGAGGTTCCCTGCTTGACAAGCAGATGAATTTTTCGGTTTTCAGTACTTAGAACAGACACTTTCCTGCTTGTTGGTATTGTAGCCAAACTATGTTTCATTTAGTGCTCCTTGTACCCTTAAAAAGGGCAACCCCTTTAACCTATTGTTTTTAAAAGCATGCATTAGATGTCAGACAACATAAAGACAACGTGTAGAGATAACCCTGATGTAAGTGATGGTTCCAGTCATCTAGGGTATGGATAAAAGATTTCTGAGGCTATGTTATTTGGCAGTTCAACATGATTTGGCTGTTTGTTAATCAGAGAACACGAGAAGAACAAAGGAAGGAGAACAAAAATGTTGAAAAAAGTGTTGTGTAGCTCGAAGATGTACAGTGGACAACTACTGCAGTAGTAGGATTGGATAAAGCAGAGAGGTATGGAAATGATGAGCTTTAAGAGGGCAAAATTTGTTTCTCTTTGCTTCATGTGACTTGAGTTTGTTGGTAAAGGGGAAGAACGTTTTGTATTCAGAGAGCATGTTCTGTAAATCTCTTCAGTTACCCGTTCCCTGGGTGTCGCAATAGATTAAGTCGCTGTGTGATGATATGACATCGCCATCACTCGTCTTCCTGGGATATTGCTGGAGGCAACAACAAACCTGTGTCTTTGGCACATGTGAAGGAATTTAGTGCTTGAGGGGTTAAATTACACAGGCTCCCCTGTGGATCAGCTTATGCTTGGACAGTAATAATAGCAATAACATTAATAATAAAAATGCCAGAGTGAAGGGAGTGGAGAGGGAGCAGGGGGAGAAGAAGGAAGACGAGTGATGGTAGATGGGCTGGGACAGTCACAGGGAAAAAAGCAGGCTGGAGAGGCTGCGCTTGGTACAGCAGGTGTACTGGCTTCATGTCAGATGTCGTAGGAGTGTCTGCGACATGCACATGCACTAACACACGTTACAGGAGCTTTGAGGATGGTTGGTGGCTCGGTGCGGATGCGTGCACGCTCTTGCTTCAAGCCACCATATCCTAGGGCAGTGTAACAAGCAATTTATGTCAGCTCACAGTAAAGATTATTGGTGTTTTCACTAGGGAAATATTTACGCTTCACCTTCTTATTTTTCTATTTTTAGCGCTTTGAGCTTGAAGTCAGGTAGAAGGGCTGGTGGGGGAGTAGGAAGAGACCCATTGAGGGACACATCTCATCCCTCAATTAGATGGAGCTAAACCCCTAATCTTGCTTAGGAATAGCTGCTGATGCTAAGTTTTCTTCTTTCCCTTCTGGTTTAGTGAGATATTACATTTCACTGCAGTGTAGGTGATAGAATGGGATGTCAACTGGAGTGTTTTAGTTCTAACAGAAAACACAAGTGCTTTTTTAAGAAAGGTATTTCTACACAGGTGAGGCCTCCAAAACCCCCAAAATGTGAGTGCAGAATAATGTGGATTTTGTTTTAATTTCTGGACAGAAAAGCCATCACAGTAAGGGACAGTGATTTATTTCATTGGGGGTGTGTGTGTGCAAGAAACATTATTTTATTTTTCTCTTTTGAATTTATCATAACAATCCTTCTAGTGAAAAGGGCCAATTTACTCTTTCTATAGGAATATTTTAAGTGTGATTATCATAATATCACAGCTGCTGAAAAGGTCTAAAATAGGACATTGACCTTGAACATGTTCCTGTGTTTAGTATGTAGTGCTTAACATTCAAGAAACAATATAACTGCAACTCATTTATTAATGTATAATCTCAAAATGTTAACTCTTGTAAATACATGCCACAAGGATTGTAGAAAGCTTGCAGTATCCCGTGAAGTACATGTGGTATTTTATCAGTGTAAATATGTATAAGATTTTCAAGATTTCTGCTGGGAATACTCCATAACTAAAGTAAGTTTTCCCTTTGGTACTGCACTAGTTTATGATTTAATTTTTACTGACATTCCACCAGTCATATTATTAGCTTCACAAAATGAAAGTGAAATAATCCTGTATTAATTAAACAGAGCAACTGAATTCCCTCAGTCATCTTATCCTTGGCTGTCTGAAACAGTAATGCACTTCAGCTTCTCTGAAGAAACTTACACTAAAAAAAAAAAAAAGAGCTTGGGGTAACAGTGAGATATCCATATTGAAGTGTGTGTGCCTGAATTATCTTTAGGGAGAAGACCTTTTTTGGTGGGTGACAGGCAATGCACATGCAGCTCCCTTTCTTTTTTTTTTTTTTTCTTCCTTTTCTCTTTCCTTTTGTCAGATGCTTTGGAAAAGGTGTTTCATCAAGAGAATAATTTTCATTTGTAGCAATGTGAACCCTTTCTATTCTGTATCAGTGAAGGCAGTCATTTAAATACCCATGCCCATGCCCTTGAAAATAAAACGAGGAGAAAATATGGAGCATTTATTTGAGACCAGATGAATTGAATGTAGTTCGGTAACATGGTAAGGCAATTGCTGTTATTTCACAGAGACATTTTTAACATGCTGGAACTGAGTGTAGCAGCAAAAGCTAAAAAGCCTTGCTCTGTATTTGTGAACATGCTGTGGAAAAGTTCTGAGGAGTATTCAGAGATTGTTATGTGAGCTTTTTTCCCGAAGATCAAAACAAGGATTAATTAATGCTAAATACAGATTGAAGTAGCAGATGGCTTTAAAGTAATAACCTGCTATAGTTTGTGAAACTATGTATAAACAGGTGAGCAGAATTTGGAACTTTTGTAGTGTTTTCTTTTTTTTTTAAAACTCATTAGTGGTATATACAGGGATGCCCCCAGTGCCTTCCAGTGAGAAAGACAAAAGGCAGACCAGTAGTGGCAATATTGTACTAATGCTGATCTCACTGTAGCATAGCACATCTGAGCAGTGTTTCTTTCATTAGTGACTGTAAATAAAATCATGTATTTCTGATGATACTTTAATATTTCAAACTCTTAACATGTTTTCCAGCTAGACTTTGAATAAGGTACCATGGTGTAAGCCAAATTTCTATCTAAAGTCACCGTATACTTGTTTTCAAATAAATTCTTAGCAGCTAACAGACTTTCATATTCTTGCTCCTTCCCAGATGGCTTGAGGTTGTTGCTCCTTTGGGTAAATACACATTTGACACAATGCACTATGCAGCTTCTGTGAAGTGCCCAGAATCGTACTTCTTCAGTTGCCTTGAGGTAGTTGTGTTTTAAGATTCTGGCTGTTTGGATGCCTTGAAATGTCTATAGTATTTAAATGTGAAGATGCTTCAAGATGTGTAGTGTTTGGCAGGCAGGAAAAATTCTGTGCACAGAGAGGTGTGGAAATGTAGGTGCTGCTCAGTAATGCCCCTTGACTGGTACAGGCACCCATGACAATTTTTTCTTTCCCCTCTCTGATTCCATTACCACTGTTTTATATAGACTCCTTGTGGTAAGATCTTGCACTGTACATTTTGGCAAGTTAGTGCAGATCTGTGTTTGCATGCATGTTCTTACTCTATAGCCCCTGATAAAATTCAGTGAATTGATACCTATTTTGCTTTTGTTCCTTCCCCTACTATTATTTTTATTTATTTATACAGAAAGACTTGAGAAAATGAAGTTGAGCTTAGTAGCCTCAGTTTATTTGCTACTGTAATCTCTCTTTTTTTTTTTTTTTCACCCCTATCCCAAACTGATCGGTAACTGTGAAACCCAAGTTCAAGAATGTAGCTGGAATTCCAGGCCCCATTCTGGTGGAGGTGACACTCAGTACCCGGGGGGAAGAAGCCAACTGCTTTGTTTATCAACATGCAAAGTTCTCCAAGAAGCAGCACTGGCAGGGAGAGCCACTTGCTTGTATGAAAGATGGTTGATAGAAAAGCAGTGATGGTTCACAGGGGGAAAGGAAAACTGTATTATTGAGGGGTCTAGAAGGGAGTGGGGGCTACAATTATGCTAACAAGGTAGCAGAAACTATAGAACATGAAAAGGAAGGCTTACAGGAAGACAGACTGTAACAAAATGAAAGGCACCATCATGTTTCAGCACCTAAATCTAAATATATAATTTCAGGAAATAATGAATGGAAATAGAAATCAAGCTAACCTGTGCCGTGGTAAGTTTCAAAACAGATTAGCTGTCATATTTTAAGGAGGGTGTATTCCAGGGAACTTGATACTGAAAAGTAACCTTATCAAATTACTCACGTATAGGGATTCATTCTGGGTGATTTTTAAATATGAAAACACATACACATGAAAGTATTTATAAGAATTTTAGCATTAAAAAATATTGAAAAATATCAATTTTGGTTATCAATCTATAAAAACGACACTCAAGAGAGATACTCAGTACAAACAATGTATTTTCATGTTTTGCCAACATGCACATGCATATCACTTTGTAGGAACTGTATTTTAGGTTTATATAGTGATACAGATACCTATACATAAAAACATTAATATCCAAGTACTGATTTGATTCCAAAATCCACATTTATAAAATTGTCACTTAAAGGAGACATTCTAATACAGTAACATGATTAAATGCCTCTCATTATAAAATCTGATAAATCCTGGTTTTTTTTTTTTTGTCTCTGATGTTTCTACAGAGTACTTGGATTTTACTCTAGATTTCAGAGCTTTTTAATTCACTGCTCACAAGCAAATTTACATCTTAATTAGAGAGTTCACATTTAACAATATAGACAGCATAACGCTACTGGTAGTTAAGCTTTTACTACCTGCTTTTATACAGTAGTCTGAGTTTTGCTGTGTTGAGTTTTGACTCCTAAACTTGTATGCATTTATACCAGTTTATAGGAAGCAGGCCCAGCATTCACATAAGGTGAGATATAGACCACTGGAATCTCTCTGCTGTAAACATATAGAGATATGTGTATTGAACTTATTTTTTTTGGAATTGGGTTCTGTTGCTGTATTTATTCGTTAAAATGTTGTGAAACAGATTTGGAGAGGGAATTTGCAAATGGTATTAATGCATTCTGGGGGTGTGCCCTTATTTGTTTTGATCTAAAAGATTGCCATTTGCATCATGTTAGGGCTCCAGTCACAAAAGATTTTTTTAAGAGTTGATCTGAATTATATAATATTATGTTCTTTCCAGAGTTGTTTTGTGTATTATTTTTCTTTCTTGGCAGAAATAGCCTGCATCTGTTTGCATTAGTAGGGACTGAACCACTTTCAACCTGGAATGTAAGTGTGGTCTCTTAGTTGCAATATTAAGTAAAATAGTAGCTTGTGAGAGAAAAAAACACACCCCCAGCTCATTACTGATCCTTTCAAAAGCGGGTGTGTGTTTGTGTTTCAGTGCAAACGGAGTCTCCGAATCTGAGTATGGTCATTTTCTTGGAACAAGTTTAATCAGGGACCTTTCATATGACAGAGGAGGAAAGCTGAGCTGACTCTTAGCAGTGACTTGCTGGAACTGGGCTTGGTGGTGTTTATGCGGACATACATGCAAGGCTGTGTGTTTATTTCCCTTTCAGTTGGGTAAAAATTACTTTACAAAAACCGGGCCCTGGGGGGGAGGTCTGTGCACACTCACAGGTTTACGAATGCAGACCCACTACAGAGCAGCCCTTATCTTGTTGAAATGAGGCAGGTTAGGTTGGTCCGCTATAATCCCTACACAGTTACAGAAGAGATTGATCAGTTCTGAAGCTTCTATTTATCTTTATCTTATCTAAATATATACGTCTAAACATCTAAAGATTCGCACAGGGGCATACACCTCAAATACACCCATGTTAAGATGTAGGTAACCCGTATATAAACACGTATTACCCATATACGCTCCCAGCTGCACCCATGCTGTTAAGGAATGGATTTTGAGTGCTTGTTTTGTTAGCTATGTTCTTTTTTAGTAAGTGCAAAATGAGGGTTTTAATTCTTTAAATAGATAAGTATATATTTATAGAATATATATATATTAAAAAAAAAAACCATAATAAAATCCCAGCCCCCCTCACTCCCCCCCCAGCAACTCGGATGACAATGAAAAGTTGAGTTACCCAGAAGCTTCGGTAGGCTGCACTTGGTGTTATTATTATTTATTTTTCCCCCGGCGCCGAGCAGTTCCAAAGGTTAGGGAAGCAGTGATCGGGAGAGCGCGCCGAAAGCCGAGCCGAGCTGGCCCGGGCCCCGGCCCCGGCCGCCACGGCGAAACGCCACAACCAGCAACGGCATCGCAAACTTCATCTTCTACCTTTACGCACAATCCTTCGCGACCTTAACCGAGAGCCTGCCAAGGTACCTGCCGAAGTTAGAGCCGGCCTCCCTGGAGGGAAAGCAGGGGAGGGAAAGGAGTGGAGCCCCCGCGGGCCGGACGCCGGCAGCGCGCACATGTCCGCGGGCTCTGCCCCTGTCGCTGTCGCCGTCGCGGCCGCCTCAGGCCGCACCCCCGTCCCCACCCCTCTACCTGCCGCGCGGGCCGCGCGCCTGGCCGCCCCGGCGCCCCTGGCGCCTGATTGGCCGCTTACCCACCAATCGGCCGTCCCCCCGGGCCGGGGGGACTGCATATGTAAAGCCCTGCTTCATATTCATGAGCTCCGAGCGGGGCTTTAAGTCCTTGATTAGGCGCGCGGGCGAGCTTTTGGTCCCAACTGGCCGCGCCTGCCGCTGCCGCCGCCGCCTCGCCCGGGGAGAGCACTCCTGCCAAGTGCGCGGCGCTCGGCCACGGAAACTTTGATTTACCGCGGGGGCGCACGAAGAATGGTCGCCGAGCGCACATGGATTCGGTAGAACTTTGCCTGCCGGAGCCGCTCTCCCTGCACTACGAGGAAGAGTAGGTACCGCTCCCCGCCCCCACCCCACCAACACCGTCGCTGCCTGCCCCAAAACATGACAGGCGCCTAGACGCCGCTGCAGGTAACGCTGTGCCGGGGCCGCGGGCGTGAGCCGTCGCGGGCGCGTTGGGCCCCGGCTCGGCCCGGGGCACTGCGCAGCGGCTGCGCGCCGGGGGCGGGGGAGTGGGACCGGCGGCCGGGCGGGAGGCGGACGGCAGCGGTGCTGTCGGTGGGCGAACGTCCGGCCCCTCTGCGTCCTCAGCGCTCTCAGTCTGACAGGTGCGCCGGCTCCCCCGTCAGCGCCCGGTGTGAGACGGCGACGGCGGACCGGAGGGAGCCCGCTCGCCGCTGGGGCGGCGGTTGGGAGCGGCCGGCCGCCGCGCTGCCCGGAGGAAACGGGAACGCCGCTCCGGACGAGCAGCGTGATCCGCTGCGGGGGGTGTTTTGTACTTTTGTAGGGGTCCGTGCCTCACGGCGTGGCCTCTGCTCTTGCTTTTGCTTACAAAAGATAGCAAAAGACTTTTGAAGGAGCCGCAGTTCCTTGACTGGCACTTATTAGCTACCTGGCGGAGTATCTCCACGCAAAAAGCGTGGAGCCCAAACAAAACCAGGCGGTCTAGGGCTGACGAGTGGCTCCCGAACTTGATTTCAACCCACAGCCGGGATTAAATATTAGTATATCACGGGAGCTGTCACCGATTCATTTTTCTTTATGTCGAGCCACTTACGTAGCTGTTCCTTCGTATTACGCTGAGAGTGACAGTAACACTGAAGGAAAAAAACCAGGCTGATAGCCAGCTAGACGCAGTCTGTGGAAAGGCTGTATTGAGAGGTGACAGTGTATTATAGGTGGATGCCCACTAGCTGTCCTTACTGTCTGCATATTGCATTGCTATTTGTAATTAAGCCAGAGATGAAAAGTGAATTGCAGTGATTGCATATGAGTGAAATAATACGGGAAGTAAACAAATAGCCTGGCTCGTAGGAAGACAGTTTGGGAAGGGGAAACAAGGAAACCCACTGTAATCTTCCAGGACAAATAAAAGAAAATAAACAGAGGTTGGATGCCCTCTCAGATATGGTTTATAGGTCAGTGCACTGTGAGCTGCTGTGTAGTGTAAGACAGCTTTGTAAATGTAGGCATGTAGTTTCCACAGCTTTTGCTATGCAATGTATTTTATATAGAATATGTTAAAAATACAGTAAGAGAGGTTTGGGTCTTTTTTGTGGATGCTCCCCCTCCAGCCCCCCCCCCCCCCCCCCCCCCCAAAAGGAGCTTTCTTGAATTTACCTTCTTACAGCTAATTTGAATGATTAGTTTAGATAAGCCTCTTAGAGTAGATGCATTTAAATGAAATCGGGGCACATGTCTTTTTGGCTCTGGTGCAAGATTCAAACTAAATTTTTTTCTTCCTCTTTGCCTCGATTAAAAGTCGTCCTAAAACACTCCCAATATATGGTCCAAGTGTAGGGTTTGAGTCAGGTGTGGTTGAGGGGAAACAGAGAACTAAATAATGTTCAGAAGCATCTACTTTCCTGTCTCAATAAACCCCAGACTTTTACTGATATTCATAGTAATTGTGTTTTGACTATATATTCCGATGTGTATGCATGTAGCAGCATAAAGACACATAAAATTATTAGTTTCTGCAGTTCTTATGTTATGGATGAAGACGGAGAGGATTCAAGCTAAAAATTATGTGAACATTTTGGGAGTACATAGACATCTGTCTGATCGTCACTAGGTATGCTTTGATTTTTAAGGCAGAGCATGTTAAAGAATGCAATAACTTCAAGCCAACTGCAACCTTTTCTTTTTGTTTTTTTTCTGTAATAAAAATCACACTAACAATTACTAATAATAAGCCAACAGATGCAATAAATATATCTGCTCATTTTGACATATGTGTCAATTTAATAATTCTAAATGAATCAATGCGTTCATAATGTGAAATCTCCTTCAACCTCTGATTAAAATGTAACGTTGACTAAGGGATTATAGAGTAGACTTAATTTTACTGACTGTTTTAACAGTTGTCACAGCTGTTGGAAGAAGGAAAGGCAATTGAAACACTCCAAAAAAGGTGGTGGTGGTGGTAGTGGTAGAATGGGAATAGTTTAGTAAATTTAAACGTGATATCTGATTGCCAAATGTAGAAAACTGAGGAGATTTGTAACCCCAGAAAGCTTCTGTGCACTATGTACATTTGCCCTTTGTGCCTAACTGTATTTCATTAATTTGAACCCTCAGCAGTTTCCCTACTTTCTCCATTTAAAAATGTGCAACAGCATTTAAGCATGGAACAATTTCAGCTGTTACAGCGTGCATAGGTTTTTATCTTACAGTGCAACCAATATAATACACAAATGATAAAAAAATAAAGGTTGCTTAGAATGGCTGTAACATTTGCAAAGTGGATGTTAGGCATCACTATCACATCATGTGAATACTTCAGTGCAATGATGGCCGGTAAATGTATTTTGTATTTTTCTAACCATTTTCATGTTTCAGTGTGGAAATGGTGTGTGGAGGTTCTCTGTGAGTCTCTGTGCGTTATGTTTGTATATGGGTGAATATGAGTTTGTGTGTGTATACTCACACACATCTGCAAGTAAATATATATATGTATATTTATGTGCCCCTGCTTGAGGTGATTGTACGCTAAACACAAAAAGAGAAAAAGAGTTGATGTCAGGTTTACTTTTCTTTAAAATATTTTGGCATACCTTCTAGCTCCTGAAGATTTTTTTTTTTTAAGGGCCTTTCATTTATAAAAGGAAGAAAGGGGCAGACTGAAGAACACTTCTTTGTGAAGTGGAAGCAGCACTTGATTCCACTCCACTGTTTCTCCAGGCTGTGGGGATCTTTAACCTCTTGCATTTGTCCTACTAGGTAGCTATTTACAGATGCTATTAAGAAATAAAGCCCAATGTTTAATATTAAAGTCAAAGCCTCCAGGCTTCTGTCCTTGTACCCAGTGTGTAAAGTGGTCCACAGCTCTGTGTTGTGAAGGCAGCCCCCAAGTGTGGGTGACCGAGAGGCTCTGCCTGTCTTTTTTTCCCCTTGGGCAGCAGGCAGGCCTTGGTCCCTTCTTCCTTCTCTGTTTCCGGTTGTAGGTCTTTGCTTTTTTGGCTTTGGTAGACTGCTGCCAAGTTTTAAAATCTTATAGAAAGTATAAAGGGTTTGAGCTGAAATGCCCATCTGACAGCCTCTCATTTACTAGGGCTTGCCCCTCTTTTAGTGATGGTTGCTCATTTTAATGTGTTTATGGTTGTGCTCTTTTATTTACTGAGCCTGGTGCGTTGCAGCGGTAATTAACCCATGTTATTAGCAAAGCCCTTGTGGATATCCATTAATTCTCTTCAATGGCTGATCATTTTTTTTTCTGTACTTCTTTTCCCCATTTTTTCCTGAGGCATGCTCTCCTTTCTCTAAGTGTCCTTAAGCTTCAAGATTTGCTACAAATTCCTTTTCAAACTGAGGCAGGTAGAAAGGCACCATCCCCATAGTTCCATAATAAAGAATAACTATTGTCTTAAGAAACTGTTTTCAAAGATGCTAATGGGAAGCAAAACAACTGGGAGAATCTGTAGGGAACAATTTATTTAATTATTACTTTTCAAAACACATGCTTAATGATAAGAGATAAGAATTTCCTTAGTCTTTTTTTTTTTTCTTTTCTGCTTTTTGTGTCTCAGTGTATGTATAGCTATATTAGCTGTTGTGAATATTTTAGTGTTCATATTTTAATCAGATTTCAACTTAGTTAATAGCACTTCGGGCATTTTAAAAATATTGAGCCAGCAGAAAAATACTTACGCTTGCACTGCTGAGAAAAGATAAGGGCCGCCTCATTAGCCAACCTTACTTTTGCAATTAATTTCAAATACATGGTGCTATTCATCAAATACGGAAGGTAACTTGTCTGTGATAATATTTAACAATACTTGAAGTCTACTTTGCTTAGAATAGCTAAAAAATATGATATGTCTGTTCTAACAAATATGTCAGTCCATATGCTGTGCTGCTGTTCTATATGTTACGGAGCAAAATTATGATAGAAACATTATGGTATAAAAGTAAGTGTTGTTTATCAGTGACATGATTATCCATTTTACAAAATGTTTTTAAAGGATTCACCCTTGACCTACAGGGAGGTTGCTTGCACCCCAGTGGAAGTGTAAGTAGGAATGAAAAAAAACCCTGCATGTTTGAACCTTTCAATGAAGTATCTCACATAATTATTATTTTACTGAGGATGAGTAATATGCTCCTCCTCCTATTAAAGCTTAAAGTAGTCCCTATCTGTAATATACGCTTTGCTATGAATTCTTCTTCATAGCAAATTCATAGAGGGAAGAAACAATAAAATGTTGATCCATTACAAGTGCGTATGAACCTCATGCTACTAAGCTCTCTAGAGGAAATCTGTGATTATGCCAGGCCAGTTTGTTCAGTTTTTATCTCTTTTACATCCACTGGCCTTGTATTAAATTGTCATTGTCCTAAAGCACATGAGAGAGAAACGAATTGCGTTTCTCGACATGCTCTGACAGTGAAATATTTAGCCTCTCTGTCTCCAATCATACTCGTATGTGTGTTTGATAGTGCAGGGATGACACCAACAGTCGCTGCAGCTTGACATTCCACTTATTACATGCTCTTTCACATTTTGTCTTTCCTCTTTTACTTTTAGACTTCTGTTAGGTAGTCCTATGTGCGTACAGTCATATCTGTAGAAACGTGTATGCATGGTTTTGTTTGATAAATGTACATTTTATGTAGAAACCCTCCGTGTATACACAGCAAGTTTTGAGTTCAAATGCATGTATTTCTATGCATATGTCCGTGTTCCACGTATATAGTGCATTCCTTATGCAGTTTGTGCAATGTACATCTATTAATGTGTGCACATACACAGACATGTATGTATACAGGAAGCATATACAGAGTTATGTAACTTCCCTCTATGTAGTTGCTTGTCAAAAACCTGCTGCTTTTATGTGTTTATTTTTTTCTTGCCTAGAAGAAAGGAGCTGGCCAGCAATGTAGATAAAGTATTTGCTCCTGATTTTATATCAGATTTTCTGTGTAATCTAACATTTTCTGTATTTGTACCCACAGTTTTGCTTTTAAATGATACTGTATTTTTTTTTTTGACAAATTTGCCTCTTCTAAGTAATTTACATGACAAATAGTAATTCATATTCCTGTAAGTTTTGGCTGTCAATCAGAAAACTGGGGTGTTTTTTTGTTTTTGTTTTGTTTTTCCATCTACATGTGTCCTTGAACACACAGTTATGTTTGCACCTAAAGAATATAATTACTTTCAGAGGAGGAAACCTACATATGGTTGTTAATGTAAATCATGATGTCCTCAAACAAAAAAATAAAACACACATTCCATTGCAATGGCCATTAGTCCTCACCAAAAATCATATTTTTTTGTTTTAATTACAGTTTGCTTGCAAACAAAATTATTAAACTGAATTACGGAATTCTATTTCAGGTAGTATTACTTAATTATCTTTAAAGGTTTTTTTTTTTTTTTGCTTCTTCAGTAGTACTTTGGAGAGTAACATCGATAGATACAGTAGAACATTGCCTTTGACATGTGTCTTGTACATACAAGCTATGTATTTGCTATGTTAGAGAAGCTTTAAATCTCTTGGATTTGTTTACATAATGCTTGTAATGTCTTTCAATTAATTTGTATTTCCTGCAAACAAAGAAGGGCTTTTCTCTTTGCTGTTCCTTTGATATAGCAGCTTTGCATTAAAGAGAATCTTTAAATAATTTCCAATTATTTTCCTCTTCTAAGGAACAGAGGTTTTTAATCAGAGCATCATTTCCCACCTCTTTTAAATTTTTTTTTTATTATTTTGGCTTCAACATCTCCTAGACTTGCTAGGCAAAGATCCTTATTAATATCCTAATGAAAGTTAGAGGCATATAGGTGCTTTTACAGAGTGTAAGGCAGGCATATGCTATTTTTCTCCACTACCGAATGTCTAATTCTTACCGTGAGTCACCATTCTGAATTTGTATGAAATCTAGATGAAGTTTTCTGTTTCAGATAAAAAAATTCACATTTTTCATAACACTAACACAGAACATTAGGCATGAAATTGGACAAGGGTCTCCATATACTGCAGAAAGTTAGTATATTGAGGTGTGTAAAATACAAGTTCCTTGTCTTTGGTCTAATCAAGCTGTTTATGTACAGAATTGTGCACATTTATTTACATGGATAAACTTACTGAAATACGATGATTTACCTCTGTGCATGTGAAAATAGTCTAGGTATATCCCTTTACGTTAGATTGAAAATTATATTCCCTTTCCTTGAATAAAAACCCCTTTTCACGTTTGAGCTGCAGCCTTTACGTGGGAGGGTAGATTATCTTAAGGAGTTGTGTTCTGAAATCAAAGTTTAAGATGAAGTAGTTTGAGCTTTGTTAGGTTATTACTCTGTAGGTTAGCGTGGTCTCTTACTCCTTTGTATTTTTTCATGTTGTTATAAATGACAAAAAAACCAACCCTGCACATCTCCTTTTCATCATTTTGATTGGAATGACATACCATATGTAATGTGTTTTGGCAGCACTTACCTAGCCAAAGAAAACAAATTAATATTAGCCATGCTGAGGGGTGTCAGAAGTATCACAGATGTGTCGATTTAGCTTTGCTCCATCACACACTCTTGCCTTAAACAACTGGTCAAGCTGTCGCAAAATGTACTGTTGGCTACAGTGAGATTCTAATAGGTGTGATCATAGATTGATGGCTTTGGCAAGTTAAAATGAGAAGATGATGTGGAGTTGCTGTTGCTTGTTTTAAATGGCCTCAGAAAAAAAATGCAAACAAACAAACAAAAAAAAAGGGTAAAAAACAATTATAAGCCAGCCTCCCTCCATGAAGCAACCACAACATTAAACAACGCAAAGTGCTGCAGATGTAAAGATACTGACAAGTGTAATGAAAAAGTCCATCTAAAAGGTAGTGCTATCTTGTTCCTGAGCATTTCTGAAATTCCTTCCCATATAAAGGTGCCAGGATGGGTGGGTAGAGGAGGAGGTCTCTCGTTTTTTTCAGTCCATCCTTATCCATGGTGGTACTCTTCTTTTCCCCTTTCCCCCCCACTAATTCTGCATTTATTTCTAGAGCTGTTTTCAGAAGAAACACTTGCATAATCTCACACATGAATACTTTTAAGGAAATAAAACGCAGGAAAAATCTAATAAAAAACAATAGTTAACAAAATGGTGAAACCCGATTCCTTTATGTGCTTTTAGTGTAGGCAGTTACTGACAGTTTGTGTAATTCTCCATGTACTAAAAATGCAACAGAGAATGGATCCAACAGTTTTCTGTGTGTTCTTTATGTGTAAATTTTTTTTCCTGTCTTCAAATTGGCTGCAGGATTTGGTTCCTGTATTTTCAGAGGATGAATTACCGTTGTCCTTTTATGTTTAAGTGGATTTTTTTTTTTTTCCTGAGATGGGCTACGATATGCTCAGTTGACAAGTATTAATGTGAAAACAGTATTCAGAGGAATTAATTTCAGGAAATGGGAGGGGTTTTCTTTAGCACAATTCTTTTACTTTTCTTTTTCTTAAAAAAAAAAACACTTAAGAACTAAAACTCATGTGCCATCTTAAAACCAAATTTATTTTTTTTTACTGATTCTGAAAGCAAATACACATGGATTGCTAGCAGAATTATCTTCAGAGAATGGTAAAATTCTTACAGCAAAAGGTCGATTTAAAATTATTTTTTTTTCCACCATGGTAGTTTAATGTTCCATGAATACAAGCTTTCCTCTACTAAATTATATTCACTTTCCCAGCAGTGAAAGAATTCCTTGGCAATGTTCTCATAGCAGCCGTTAACATAGTGGGACAGATTAGATGTTTTGAAGTGGCATGAAATGCCATGTCTTTAACCAACTGTTCCTGTGAGTGTTAAAGGGCTGAGAATCGGGTTGCCAATAATTGAGTAAAGCTCATGGGCACCCCATCGTTCTTCTCACAGGAGCTGCTTGGTCCCAGTTGGTGCCGGGTGATATTTAAAGAGCCGAGCAGCCACTGTTGGTGGCTGACATTAGTATGAATGACACCTGTCCCATCAATCACCAGGCCGTGGTGTCACAGATGGAGAAACAACAATCGGCTGAATTACCCAGCACTGCACACTTGGCTTAATTCAGCTCATTGTTCTCCTACAAATCCAGAGGATGGCTCGTTCTGCGCTGGGAGTCCCGACAGAAGCACAGGATGGGCTCAGGTGGTGGCACGTGCCTGCCCTTTGCTGCTCCATCAGAGGTATTCAAGCAAAAGGCTGTCAGTGGCTGGGGGTCGTTGGAAGGAGTGCTCCGCGCCAGGACTGAAGCCTCAGCCTCTAAGGAAGGCTGTAATTAATCAAGAGGTGAAACTCGGGGTTTCTCCCAGCCTTCCAGAACTTTTCATTTAGCTAGACGAAAGTGACCAGCACACAGCCAGGTTAACATTTAACTCTTCAAGTTCTACGCTGTAGCAGCCACTCAGAGAAGAATGAAGGGAGATTCTGCACATTATTTCCTATGGCTGTACAGTAAGCAAAATCTTCAAAGCTGTAGCCCTTCTGAAGGGGTGGGTTTTTGTTTTTTTGTTTTGTTTTGGGTTTATTTTGGTTTTATTCCTCGTTAGTTAGCACTGAAAATTCAGTATCTGAGCCAGCGGAAAAAAGACAGATGCTGAGAGGCTTACTTGGGGGGTAGTGCTGTTTTTTGGTTTTGTCATGGGTCTTTTAATCTTAATGCCAGGTGAAGGTTGGATCATGAGAGATCATGATCTTGTTCCAGATAGAAACAGTAAAGGCATTTAAATGCCTTCAGACACTGTAACCATTTTCCTTTTTTTCTGTCTTTTTCTTGCCCTTTGCCAATCAGAGACAGGTCATAGAGGACAGGAGAAATAAAATAAAATAAAAAAAAACAAATAGAAATTATTTCTTTGCTTTTGAGTTCTGTGCCAGGTAAGTTTTGAATGCATTTGAACCCCACTGCTTACATGCTTGTTTCCAAGTAACCTGTGAAATACTGAGATCGAAGTGAGCATTCTTACCTCACAAAATTTTTCTTTCCTTCCCCCCTCCTCCTCCCCTCTTTTCTTTTTCTTTCTCCCCACATCCCTTTTGTGTAACATGCTGTAGAGTAGCTGTATTTTTGTTGTAAGCTTAATTCACTGCTGCTGGTTCTCTTACAACTAATGTCAAGCAGAAAACTTGTAGCATGCCAGAAACAGGCTACTCTACACTAAAGACAGAGCTTGTGTTTGATTGTGTGTATACAGTTAGTTAGTTGGGTTTATCTGATAGCCTGGCAGAAAGAGAAAGGAGCAGTACAAACTGTTTTCAGTAACTATGCTGTTCATACACCTGATAAGATTGAGAGTGCTTTCGAACTACTGATATGCTTTGAATAAGAAAAGAATAATCACATCCATTGGCACTGGCTTATCAGGAATGAAGTAAAATGCCAACACTTTTACATTAGCAAAAGTAAATGTTTTAGACACTTTGGGCCTTTTTTTCCATTTAAATTAAATAGCAGGGTGCTTTTGAGTGTGCTGTAATGAATGGAAGGATTTATTACCTTGACAAAATTCCAGGTGAATATGTTGAGAGAGGAGTCCTCGGCAACAATAACAGCTCTTTTGATAAGTGGCTACATCTATTCATGCTTTTGGTACAGAAATTCAATAATTTTATCCTCTTCTGCTCTATGAAGTGCAGTGGCTAACTTACAATATGCAGTTCTTCCCAGTGTAACATACTTGTGCATTTTGTAATATACTGGCCAGCATACTTTGAAATTCATTACGTATCATGGCTGTTCATAAAGTAATGCTTGATCATTTACTAATATGTCCTCTACCTTCAGTTGCTGTGCGTTTTCACATTTGAAAATGAATATATCTGAGAATCTTTGCACAGAAGGCAAGGTATGATTCATCATTAACTTGCCCCAGCAGGCATGAAGCATGCTCGGATCCACTGTTATGTTCTCAAAGTTTACTGATTCTTGGTTTTGTAATTTTTTTTTTTTTGTTCTTTCTTTCTTTTTTGTTTCCAAGTTCTTTTTCTTTCACATGCCTCAATTAATTTTGGGATATTCAAATTTGATGAATGATAGTGCAAGTGCAGATTAGATTGATTTTGGATTATTATTGATTACTGTCAATGAGATCACTGTAACACTGTGAAATCAATGATATGTGATTAAACCAAGGCACCAATGTTCTATACATGAGGAAGCAGTTGGAAATTTAGGAACTGAATGTTCACAAGCTATAAATTTAGAAAATGTTCTGATTTAAATAGCCCTTTGTTTGGCATTTATTCACTAAAATATATTTCTTTGGAAAGTTACTTTTCCCAAGTGCAGACTTTCAGTAAAAGAGAAAGGTCATTGGTTTAAGGTTTATTAAATTTTAGCTAAAAACAACTGGCTCCATTTGGGTGTAAAATAATTTAAGCACTTACTGCAGGCAACCTTCATGCTTTAGAGCTGTTGCTCAAAGGTTTCATTCTTCTATGAAGATGTCAACTGTAAATATAAAAATGCATCACTGAAAATGTAATGGTTTAAAGATTCAAATGGAAATAAAAATTCCTGCCTGGGGAAAGCACTATAATCAAAATAGTCTTCACTTCCTCCCCCTGCCCTGTGCAGGCCATACTTGAAAAGAGTGCTTGAAGGCAGCAGGTAGTGAGGTTAGTAGGGAATGTCTGTCTATTTATTTATTTATTTACCCCCATGAGCTGATGATAGTCTAGCTTTGGAATCTGCAATACACTTCAGCCGCTAATACGAGACAACATCTAAGGCAGTGTGCTGCTCCTGATATGTGGTAGGCTGGAATTTGTCAACTTCATAATCTGGAAAAAAAAAACCACCTGGTATTAGTAAAATAAGCTTCCAATGAGCTTCTATTTCTGAAAGCTTTTTATGTATTTTTATGCCTTTTTCGTATATGTTTAATTTCTTTGGAGCAGTGGCCTGGACATACACTTGATGAATGACTGGGGTGGGTCCTTTCCCTCCCTTCTCTCCCCCCACTCTTTGGTGGTTGCTTTTTTTTTCTAGTTTTTTAAAAATGTGTCATACTTGCTCATTAGGTAATGCTGTAAAGGAAATAATGCAGATACAGCTGTTTGAGAAAATTACTTTGGGAATTCTGTACCATTGTCAGATAAGACAGCAGAGATTTTTTTCAAGGTATGAAGGATAGCAGGCTACCAAGCTCTTCTATCTGGTAGTGCCCCGATTCAAAACTAAATGAAAAGAATGACATTCATTTCAGTGGATTTTTGGACCACTCTATAACTGATTTTAAAAAATGAATGATTTGGATTTTTTTTTTTTAATCAATGAAGAAATTGAGCTTATGTCCAAGGATTCACTGCCAGCATGTGACATTTGCACCAGTAGAGAGTTGCCTAAGGGAGTGTGACCAGGAAATACTAAGATTACCCCATAATATTTGCTGTGTGAGCTTAAAAGCAGTGTTAGCATCATGCCAGGATCCTCAGTCTTGTGTTGACTAAAGATGGTGAGACAAAGTGCGACTAACCCCTTATTTTGCTTGGTTTTACAACTGAATTGCAATGGGTTAAAATGCTACATTTCAGTAAAGATTGATTGATCTTGATTTGTTTCTGCTGGTGCAATTTGGGTGAAAAGCTGTAACGTGGAATAAGTATTTTGGCTTAATGCATATTGCTATATAGGCAGAAACACTATGGTGTTCCTTATGCAGAATTAAAAAGTCACAAAGGATGGTCATGGTCATTCGGCGTGTCTTTACCCATGAGATGAAAAATAAATTTTAATAGATGGAGAATTGCCTTCCCTGGCCTCCAACCAACATTTTATTTATGAAGAAGTTCATATAGCATTTAAGAGGTATAGGAACCTGGCTCTTGGACAGAAAACATTTTTCTGTGTTCTCTTTTGTAGAAAGAAATAGGCCAAGGTGGCCTAACAGGATAAAGGAGACACTGTCCAAATATTCTACTGCTTCTTAATGTTATTCTTGCCATATAAAGAGCACCTTAAAGGAGGTGTGAAAGTAGCATATTCTACCCTCCATTTTAGTCTTTTCTAGTGCAAACCTTAATTGGAGATAGCAGTGCATACATCCAAGCCAGTGAAGTTGCATGCAGTTTCTATCCCTGTTCACAAAGGGTTTCTATTGTAATTGGTTTCCCGTTCCTTGATTTTCTTATCTCTGAATGCGAGCACTACATCGTTCCATACCTATTCCTTTAATCATTGATCACCTTTTTGTCTCTGGTAAAGCATTCAGTCTTCTATACAAATGAAGCCATAGGTGTGTTTTACTGCTGGCATCAATAGGTAGAAGATCTGACTTCATGGCCTGTTTTTTAATGCCTAAATGTGTAGATGAGCGTTGTGATTACAAAACAAAACATCAACACTGAAATTTCATGTGAAAATTTGTTGAGGGAAGTTTCTTGGAAAATCTGGAAAAGCCTGTTTCTGTAAAGGTTCACAAAAGGATGCTTTATCAAGAGTCATTACTTCTGTTAGAGCAGAGCCTATTATTTTCTTAGGCACAAAGGAAAAGGTGAATTAAGCAGTGTGTATCTGTAAAGGTTGTGTCAGTGATGTTCCTCTCTAAGATTTGCTATCTGGAGAAGGACCTGCTAGAAAAGCTAGGCATGAGGACTAAATGCAAGCATGTACCCTTAAAACCCAATTGTAAAATTTGAAAAGTTGAGAGTATCAAAGTAAGGAAAATGAGGCATGCATGCCAGTTTTTCCCTTTTACATTTTTTTTGTGTAGCATTTGGGGTTTTCTTTCCACTTAATGATGAGGTTTTTTTGTTGAAGTTGGTGAGGATTGTCTTGGAGCAGCACAAACCACAACCCAGCAGCAGGCTGCTAGTCAGCAGCAGGTGTGAACAACATAAAACAGGATTAACACTGAACCAGAGTGTGCACTAAAAACAGAACCCCTGCCTTGGTTTTTACAAGGGCAGTAGGATAGAAGCACTCTTGTCTTGTTTACTAAACAGTGTTCAGTGGACTATGTAAATGGCTCTGCTCAGCTGCAAGAATTACTATGTATTTGAGATTTTTAAAGACACTTTTTCCTCCTTTAAGAGTAGACCTCTGTTAAACAAGAGGCACAGAGGCAAATGTTAAGGTGGTTGAAGTGCATGCTTCAGTTTCTGCAGCAGAAGGAAAGGAGGATGGAAACCCAGCATTCAGGGTTGATTTTTTTTTTTTTTTTTGATAGTTGACATAGGGGAGCTGGTAGATTGCAGTGTCTTTTTGAAATTACACACTTCATTTAAAAAGGCATTTACATTTGCATATCTGGGAGCTTTTAAAGATGTGTATGTATTGTATATGTTACTTTCAGCATCAAAATCTACCCTCACGCTCTGTATTAAAGGAGGTACATTTGTCATGGAAGCAGAATTTACTTTTGTTATTTATTAGGATTCTTATTGCTGTCATTTCCCTGCTTCTATCAGTATATTACCTGACCAAAAAAAAAGTATATGTTTTAGGTAAAGATGTATTTAAGGTGGCATAGCTTTTCATAAATGTAGTGTATAATTTTACTAACATAAGGGTTTGTTTTGTTTTGTTTTTTCTTTCAATTATTCCTGGAACAGACTTTGAAAAGAGTTTAATATAAGGCTGCATTTACACAATATGTATAGTTCCAATCAGAAAAAATATCACAAAACTCCCCCAAAGGAAATAAAAAACCCCTCCAAACATCCAACATCTCAGCCCTTCCCTACCCCCCCAAAAAAACCCCAAACCAAAAACTGACAAACAAACAAAACCCAAGCCTAAAGCTCCCCCGAAAAACACCACAAAAGCAAAACCAAACAAACATAAAACAATACCACCACAACTCACTTTTCCTGAAGTGGGTAGAATTTTCAGAAGTCCTACAACCTCAGCTGTGGGAAGACTCATCAGATCTTCTGTTTGCAGAGCTCTCTGATGAATATTTGATAATTTTGAAAATCAACATTATGGTATTTTTATCAAGTCTAGTTGTTGTCTTTCCTATGATGCTCCCATGGGTTTGAGATTGGCAATTACTTTCCTCATAGAAGAGAATGATGTTTTTTTTAATCATTCAGTGTTCTGTCATTAACAATAACTCCTTGCAAATGATCAAATGACAGATATGTATTTAGCCATGTAATTTTTTTACCCTGAAATGCCTTTAGAATTTGGACCCTCCAAAAGCTGTTATTATTCCTGTCTTCACAGACACCTGTGCAACTCGACTTCTTTGTCTTGTTTAGATGTCCTTATACGTATCTTTAGAGCTATAGCTCTGATTTTTGTGGGGTTACCTTCAGACGATGAAGGCTTTGCTTTTGTGTGGTGTCCCCAAAGCAATGGCAAGCATTACACAACCAAGATTACAGTCAAGATTTAAATTTGAAGTTAAAGAAAAGCGCATAGATTTGAGAGTAAAAAATAGTAAAAAAAAAAAAAAAAACCAAAACAAAACAATAAATTCTCTGTAATACCTTGAATGGTCACACCAATTTTTAGTTAGTGGATTTATTAAATCCATTAAAAGGGATTATTAAAAAATAATACCGAAACCAGAAAGAAGTTGGTATCAGTCCTGTGCCCTCACAAATATGAATTATTTAATTCTTTACTCCCCTAATTTCCCCACATTTATCGTTAAATACACAGTTTCAACACTAATATACATGACCAGTTTCAATCATGAATTTTACTGATGAGAACAAAAAGCTTGAGAAATCTTTTTTTTTCATTGTAGTAACTTCTTATCAGTAGTGAAGCTAGCTTACTAATAATATACCACACTTTTTTGAGCCCCATTTTATTTTGTAATCACTGCTCCAATAATGTGTGTGTGTTCCTGTTGTGACAACCTGGCAGCAGCTCAGAGGTTTATTTTTAAAGAGGGTGTTCCTGCGTGTTCAGAGTTCTGTTCATACATTGTTGTTAAAACAGCTTATATCATCATAGTTAAATCATGACTTGTATGATAGCGTTTGTAAACTGACTGGAAGTGCACTGCTTTTACTGTCTTTGTGCAATGTTGTAAACTAGTTACTATAACTTGAAATGCTTTTCTGAAACTGGTAGTGCATAGTTCACCATTTCTAGAAGTTGCTGACACCAAAATCTGTTGCATAATTTTGTCAGTTTGCATGTATGATCTCCAGATTATTTCACCTTTTATTCCCCCTGTTGTCTTTTTTTTGTTTTCTTTCTTTTTTTTTAGTTTCTTTCTTTCGTAAGAGGTAACAATATAAAATCTTCAAGTTGAGGTTTTCAGTTAGGACACAGGAGCATACAGAAGTTGTCCTTCTTACCCAAATTATCTGTTGTGCTTAACCACTTTGGCCTCAAAATCAGTCTGGGCATCCCTTGAAAGCAGTCTGTCTCTTGAGGTTTTCTGTGATTTCTGGCTTCTGCCAGGTCAGAAATAAACAAGAATAAACTTTTAAATAATAGTGCTATGTCTTCTGCCTTGGCCAGATGAAACTAGATGTGGTATTATTATGTTTATTATTATTAGTGTCCCTACTGAATGTGTTTAAATCTCCAAGAGATAAGTTCCTGTTTGTTTCAGGCTTTAGTTGCCAGTTTGGACCAGTTCGTGTTTACCCATACAGGTGTATTTACAGTCTATTTCTTTTTCCAGTTAGTCCAGTATGCTCAGAGGGAACAGAGTCTAATATAGGACCTGTCTTGACTTACACTTTTTCTTTCACCTGCAACATTGTGTAATTGCTTATTTGGATTTAAAAGAAAGAAAAAAAGGAAAGGAGATTTGACTCTGATCTTGAGTGTAATTGCAAATAAATTCCATGTGATTTGTCCTGTTATTATTTAGTATTTCTGCTATGGTAGTATGTAGAGGCTTCTCTCATGGAATGATGGTACATAGTGTGCAAATATATAGATAGTTCCTATTCAAAAGCTTTGATGAATACAAATACAAGCAAGTCATGAAAGCTGCAGAAGAAGGAACAACATGCTTTTTAATATGGCAAGTGCACATATAGTTGTGTAAAATTTTCATTTTTAATTAAAAAAAATCTAAATATTAACTTCAGGGTAACAAGGAAGTGTGGATTGTTTTACTGTAGATCAGCAGCAATCTACCTGGCATTTGAGGGAGAGATGAGAGGTTTCCTCTGTGTCAGTTCATAGAATGTGAATGGGGTGAAAATGAGGTAGAAGAGCACTGTGAGGGAAAACAGACCAGGGACCAGCACAGGCTGCTCTCACTGATGTAGCATAAGGCGAAGGGAGAAAAGGTTGGAGAGACAAATCTGGATGTATATGATTGCATAGAGGATCTAACTGACCACTTAGATTTAATACCTTATTTCAAATGATTTTTAAAAATTGTCCTTGAAACAGTGATTTCAGGTGATACACTGTATCAGTTGCCTGCTGAAAAGTATGAGGTTAATCACTTCTGCTCATTTGGACAGCAATACATTCTGTATAAAAAGAATGACTTGTATGGTACAATGATACTGATGCCAGTCAAACTCTGCCAGATGTGGCACCAGACTTTTTTTCTAAGTTTCATGTATTCTTGCTCAAAATGCATATTACAGGGTTTTTTTGTTTGTTTGTTTGTTTTTTTTCTGTCATTTTCACTGTGTTTTGCCCAATGTCCCAGAGAAGAAAGCAACATATTAAAATGTTAATTCTTGCAGTTAAAGAAAGACATATTGCCTTAGCTTTTGCTTGCATTTTCCATAAAAGTATCAAATATTTTGTAATAAATTATTAGGTTTATATATCTCCTGAAATGGAAAGCAGAAGAAATTCAGTCATACAGATGGAAACAGACTTTTTAACAGTATGTATAGTACCTGTTAAGATTTCTATCTAAAAAACGTGACTGTGTACCAGAAGATACACAGATTTATATCAAAAAAATACAACAGTTACCTGTGAAAGGGTAGAGGTATTTGGAAACTGAAGCTGATTCATAAAATTCTGTGAAGTCATGACTTGAGATCTTTGTAAGATTTCAGACATATTTTGTTTTATGACCACACAGGGGTCTTGCTGAAGCATGGAGATGGGACCTTTCTCCTCTAAAGGAAGAGGGAAAATGCTTCTTATGCACTCTTAAGTAAATTGCGTTTTGGTTTAAAGAGCGAATAAGCATCTGGTCATTTATTTAACCAATTCATATAGTATTGTATGTAAAGAGATCTTTTCCCTCTGTGTACTGCTTTCTGCTACACTGATGATAATGTACCTGGAAGGAAAAGGCAGTCCAAGCTGAGGCAGCCAGCGTCAGACAGGGCGGTCTGCCATCTGTCCCACCTGCTGCATTCATGTGTCCATCTGGTTACTGCAATAGCTCATTGCAGGCTTCAACAGAAGAACATTCAGGCTGAAAAGAAGGCAGTGTGAATTATTTAGGTAGCTAGTGTAAATAAAGAGAGGGGGAGAGGAGCAAAGGAAGGGGGGTTGTGAGAGGAAGAAAGCACTCTCTTACTCCTAGATGCTTTGGAATGTGTTAATGCATGAGAGCATTTGATTTGCATATAGATTTAGATGTATAGATCATTGTGAAGATTACAAGCCAATGAGTTTTATCTAGATTTAGATAGCTCTCAGCCTGGTTTGCACATAAAATATAGCCAGTTTCAGGAGGAGAATCTTTGGGGACTTTAAACCTAAGTGAAACTGATGAAATGTAATGCTTTTAGGTATTAATTTAGCAGAAATAAAATATTTCCTTTAAGGACTTTCTGTGCCCTTTGTTAACCAAGAATTTATAACTACTTTGCATAGTCGGTGCCTTATACACACTGTGTGGTTTTGATTTGGTTATAGCTAGTTACATTTGTAGTCATCTGTACTTATTCTAAGAGGAAAATCAGTCGACAAATGCTTTCGCTTTTCCTTTTCCTCTCATGTTTATCAGGTGAAGATTAAATCCAGTCATCAAACAAGTAATTTTCCAGCTGTCAATGTATATATTGTTACACAGACAAATATATATATATGCTTTCCTGCCTAGATAACCCTACATAGAACACTTAAATCTTTCCAGATATTTTTAATGGGGGTGAGCGAACAGAAGCCTGTATTGTTACAGTGGCCATAAAAAAATAAATAGGTTTATTTTTAAAGTTGCTTGCTTGTGTTTCAAAATGACCACTGGAAGGTTTAGACTGTAGTGGATTATCTGTTGCTAAAATTGAATTATTTTTAGAAAAGATAAAAATTGTTAGTGTTGGATTTGAGCATGGGAAGTTAATTTGCAACCTTTTATTCTAAGCATTTTAATAATAATGGTGTCATGTCAGATCTGTTTATAAATGAGTAAAACATTAGTCCAAGGGCTGTGTTTAAAAAAAAATGATTAGCTTCTTATTTTGGTATGTTTCCTGATGTCAGCTCCTTCTTGCTTTCAGATTTTAAATGTCAGATTTTCCTGGGCCAAAGAATAAAACCAGGATCATCTATAGAGGAATCCTTGAAATTTTGGGAGGGTTTTGCATCATTGTTTTGCCTGGTTTTAGATCTTCAGAAGAAAGGGACAAGCATCTTGAAATCCCAACAGTCTGGAAACTTGTCTTAAGATTTGCATGAAATTTAGCTGCAGCCTTCAAAGGGATTTGAGTGGATTGGATTCTTTAAGGTTAGTCCATGTCAAACCTATTAAGTTCAATTCACATGCAAAACCCTTTTTACGTTGTTTTGGTTTTTTTTGTTTTTTAAGCCAATAAGGCTCTAGCTACCATTAAGGCCACATTGTGTACTTGTAGTAAAATGTCTATGGTAATGGATCACCCTGCTGGAACATGTAACTAACCAATAATCCACTTTGTCATCTTTCAAATTAAAAGGTTCTGGGTCCTGTATCTTCCTCAGATTGAAGAGGTTTTGTTTGCAAAAGTTGACATCCTGGAGACTGTTTTTAAGTATCTAAGTCAATGTGAATATCCATCTTCCACCTAAAATGTGATCCCCGAAGTTAGATGATCACCCCATTAAGTGAAGATTAATTTAACCTTTGAAAGTAATTTAAACTTTATGTTCTTAACTTTCCAGGTCTTTGAGTTCTCTTTCTTCTTGTAGATTGACTCTGCTGTTAAATGATTTTAGGAGTACAGTATGTGTTCTGTGGTGAATGAGGAAACAATTTCAGGAGAGGAAAAAATGATGAAAATATTTTATGGTGTATAAAAGGATTAGTGGCTACTTCAGAACTTGCAAGGACATGACTTTCAAAAGAGGATTTTAATTTTTAATTTAAAAACCAATTGAAGGAATTCTATGTGTCCCAAACATTTAGGCCAAAGCATCTGAAGGCCTTGTGCAGAATTTTTTAAGTCCACCAGCAGACTGTGAAAAGTGTACCAAATTAAGATATGTTGTCTCAATTAGATATTGTCAGAATAAATGTTAGTAGGAATTTGGGTTAAATAAGGAATACTCAGCATTCTGTGAGGTGACTTCGTACCCCAGAGCTTTCTGACCTAGCTGAGGTCTGCAAGATTTGCCCTTCATTTTGTGGATGGCTCAGTATTATGCTTTGGTTTGAACGTTGTGGAAGTTTTTAGAAAATACTGGCCATATGCTGTAATCAGGTGAGCTCAATCTGGAAAGCAGTTGTGTGCTTACTACATGGAATCAAATTCATCCACTTCCACAGTGGTTACACTGGCACCTGGGTCTTCAGTATCTATCAGGATGCTGGATTCAAAGTTGTATTCTGACGTCACTTACTGAATTTTGCCCTGCTTTATGAATGTAAGTGAAAAGTATTACATTTTTTTCTCATCTTAGTGTTTGAATTTTGTACTTCATAATCAAGGAAAGCACTGCTTTCAGTTGTGTTTAGATCAAAAATGGTTGATTAGTGTGTACTGGCTGAGAACAGAATATCTTCCATTGAATTAAGGTTCCAGCTGCTCCAAGTATTTTACAATATCCATTTAATAGAACCGGAAAAGATACTTCCACTGTTTACATTTCAAGGAAAGAAGCAAGCATCCCACAACATATTTTGTGTTTAGAATGTCGTTTTTTCTAGTTAAAGCTGAAGAAGCTGCTTCTTAAATGAAACACTAATTTTTGGGACTTGATCCTGCAAAGTTTATATGCATATGTCATTTGATACAGGTAGTAAATTTCTTGGCTGAGTACTTGGAAGAGGAGGTCAGTGAATAAACCTTTTCCAGTTGGCCTTGTATACTTGCATCTTGTAGAACAAATATTTATATTTTTCCCAATATAGAAAAATAATAACATTAGAAAGTACTGTAAGTTGTTGTCTTGTGTTTGTCTTGTGGTTTGTTCGTTCTTTCTCCCCCTTCCTCCCCGCTGCCTCCCCCAAGTTTTCAGTATCCATTTAAATAACCGAAATGACTCTGGCACGTGGTTAGAATGCTTTGTTGTTTTGTGACCTTGGAAAGTAATTTGTTTATAAAATGTTTAAGCCAGGAATGTTTTAGCATGTAAGAGATAAATGTAGGATATGAAATTTTGTGTTTGTATGTAGATCCACAATTGTTCATGGAAACAGACTTTATTGCTTACGTTTAAGCCATCCAAGGTTGTACAGAGCTTGCAGCTTCTAATACTTATGCCTTGTAGTATTAATATGGCTATTTACAGCATTATTAATTAAATGGCCCAAGGAGCAAATACTAGCATTTATGTTGCTTTTTGATAGCATTCCATAAAACATGCTGTTTTCCTGCTTGTAGGTTGGTGAATTGTGGTGTTATATGCGTTTTTTTGTGTGTTGATATTTGGGGAGGTAAAGTTAGTATTTTGCTGAGTGAGTAAAGGGATGGAAAGGCTATCTAGATATGTAAATTCTCTTTTCCTCGTAATCCTAAACATTGCTGTTGAGAATATTGTAGCTATCTCACTGAAGAGCATAGTCATGTTGCAAGAATTATATATCAGTGTTGTCTGGTGGGTGGTTCTTCTGGCAAAAGGATGATTTGCTATTGTATTTCTGGTGATGGAATAAATTAAAAAAAAAAAAAAAAGACTGTATGGATAGTACTAACTCCAGGTAAAAAATAACAAATCTGACTAAAATTGTTTGGACTTAACAACTCTGTAGATTCTATTGACACAAAGTGAGGAGAGGTACTTCTTATTGTTATTGTTTATAGTTGTTGGCAGTTGCTGAATGGAAAGTAGAATAGGGGAAGCAGGGCAGAGGGAGAAAGGTTAAATGGCAGAGAGGTTAAATTTCTTTAGTGATGAGAGCCTCTCCAGAAAGGCATTCAGTTGTTCTGAGATACAGTTTGGGAAAACTTAAATTGAACCCACTACTCTACAGTTCATATATTGCATTGCTAATGTTGCCAGTCTCTTTGGTTTTTTGTAAAACGAAATTTACTTTTGAAAATGAGCAGAGCGCGCTGTGGAAATTTTAAAAATCCAAGCAAAAACTGGTTGGAATTTTACCTGTGTTATCTTATTGTGATATTCATAAAGCATTACAGCAGCTTATAAAAAAAAAGTATGTATTTACTCTTTATATTATGATTCTTGTAAAACACCAGAGAAATGTTGCACAAACAGTTAGCAGCGTCCTAAGGGGAAATGCAGATCCTCAGTTTAATACCCATACCTGCTCTGAAATGAGTCTCTGTTTGTTCCTGATGGAGAGCTGTCATTGCAGCACTGTAATTCGTACAGTTAGAATCTTGCATCCTATCAGCTAGTCTTAAATGTTGTCTTTTGGAAAAACCTCACCATACGAGCTGGGAGTCCAGGAGGATGTGTGTGCAGTCCCTCTTCAGAGAAAATGCACTCAATCTGTTTCAGACGAGTTCCCCGAAAGATGGGTTAAATCAACTGATTGAGCTGATTTTCTCTCTTGAGGTGATATTTTATTTATATGATAAAATGCTTGGAAAGTGATTAATTTGTCAGGGGAACATCTTGTTACTGTAAATTTGCCGAATGTGTAATAAAATTGCCATAACACAGATGGGAAAATGAAGATCTTTTAAAATGAAATAACCGAGCAGCCTGCCTACATTTTCAGCACTTAAAATTAACTTAGTTAAATTCCTTTGTAATTTTCACCCTGGAAGAATGTAGACCAGGGAAGATTTGTGTCTTCTGTGTGGTGTGGGTTTGTATATGCGGCGGGTAGAAGGGACTGTGTAGTCTTCCTTGTGCACCAGAAGAGACCGATGGATATATTAAATTTCTGCCATTAGTGGAGAATTTAAGAATAGGGGACCTTTGTGGGCTAGTACCTCAAGTAAGTAAGATGTACGTGAAAAAATGCTTTTCTGCTAGTTTGTGCAGGATTGCTTTCAAACGACAGCTAAATAGTGTAATACACTTCTTAGTCTTTGTAGCAATCTCTTATTATATGGAATAGGTTATACTCGAAAAGACAAAAGAAGTAATACCTTCCCTGTCTTTGAGTTGCAGTATGTAACAAGTGAAAATAGCAGTAGTGAAGGAACAGTGCCTTTTATTCATACATTTCACTACTGCCTGTCCATCTGTCCACTGGAATGAGCCACTTACCATGCTTGCATTTTCCCCTTTCAATTTAAAGAATTATGAAAGGAAAACTTGATTTTTTTGTGTCCTTTTATGACAGGTAGAATGGAGACTGTGGTCATTTGAGTTAAAAACATATACATCACCACAAGCTGACAGGTTATTATTATGTCTTCTTTGAATATATTAATTTTATCTCTACATGTTGGAAGTCTAGGAATGGGAACTTTTTATATAAATATCCTGGTAGTGATGTACTGCATACTGTTGCCATATTTTTTCAGTTTTACAGCATTCTTGGCCTTATCACCCATAACATAAATCTGAGGCTCTCATATTTAATGCAACCTGTAAGTATAACCATGCCCATATAATGTACAGTCAGCCAATCCCACATCATCATTTGGCTATCATTATTTGTTGTCCTATGACAAATGTTTCATTGGATGTCCCATTTTGGATTTGACAGTATGTTTGATGCAACCATCCAGGGGAAGATGAGAGTGGCCTCTTTTAAGTGTTCATGCTGATTTCCACAAATGCCCTCAGTTTGTTAAGCTTCCAACTATAGGTAGTTAAAGTTTTGAGTATATTGGTGTTGTCTTGTCTTGGCTGCTCATAATTTATTTTGTAGATCTCCAGGCTATTTATTCCATGAAGCAGTGGTAATACAAAGACTTGGTTACTGTCAGACTCTACTGTGTAAAGACCCAGTGAAGGAATGGAGCAGATTTGGTGTATATTCTAGGCTTGGTGATATGCAGGTGGATTTTTATTTCAGATTTTAGCCCTATCATGATAAAAATTGTTAAATCCAATTGGTACAATTACCATTTAATGCACTCCCATGAACTGATCAGGGCTGATACTCAGTTTGCTGAGCCCCCTGAACTTGCACTGAAACTAGTGAGGCACAAAACTTTTCAAGATCAAAACTGTGTTAATTCAGTTTAGTGGTGGAATGCAGTGCTAGTACTCTCTTTAGGCAAGTCTTTCACTGCCTACCCAAGGGCAGTTGACTTAAGCAGAACTTCTGGATCTACAAAAAAAAAAAAAAATTCATCCAGACTTTATACTGTTGAAATAATTAAAGGAAGTCTGTCATTAAAATACCGCTGATATTTGTAGTGTGCAGTGTGGAGTAATTAATGCTCATCTGTTTGTGTAAGGCTTTTCTTGGACAAGTCTCTCAGTGACTTCTTACAGAAGAGATGACCACAGATTCAGCATGTAATAATTGCAGCACATTGATGCAATTGCTTTATAATTGCAAGTACCAACATCCTTGTGCTGAATGTAATAACTGGGCTGGTGCACATCTGGTACTTAAGACAATTTTTCTGGAATATCTTGACTTTCCTAAATTTTCTGGCTCTCTGTATGAAGCACATCAGGGCTTTGTGAAAAGTTCATCCTGCAAAGTTGCTGGAGTCATGCAAATGTTTTAAAAGCGAAAGCCGTTACTTCCTGACCTTTGCTGCTTACATCCAGAGGCAAATTTCCAACATGTAAACTCAGTGGCATAAATAGGTTTGAATTACACATAGTAATATGTGAAGAATAAGTAACTGTGAAAAGACAAAGGTTTGTTTATTTGTTTGTAAAAATCTGTAATCGCACATTAAAATCCAAGACGGTGTAGAAAAGACTTAAGCTGCATAGGTTTTACTTCTATAAATTCTGTGATTTATCTCAGCATGTGGTGAATTCAGTCATTAGTACCATACCCAAGTAACCTACCCAACTACTTGTTCTGCCTGTTTTCAATTTTCACTGCTTCCAGAATTGAGACAGAGAAGCAAAGAAAGAGTAAGGATTTAGAGGAATAGTTGTAGGTTTGTTTGCTTTTTTTTCCCCCTCCCCAGGTGTCATTTACAAGTGTGAAGAGGCTTTATAGTATAGAAATAGAGAAGTTGTGCATTAACAGCCCAGGCTCGTATCACTCAAGTGCTTTAGCATTAAAATAAAATAAAATGAAGAATATAGACATTTCTGTTCTCAGAGCCCTTCAGTGTCAATGTGATTTTCTTTGGGTGCAGTAGGTTATGGTAATCCACCTGCATCTTGCATATCGGAGTATCAGGACCTTAGAACCTGAAATCACAGGCTGGGTTGGGGAATAACACCATTAGCTAAGTATAAATTTGGACAGCTTCAGAGTTGCTGGGTCTATTCCCCTGTACCCAAGGTTTTGACCCACAACAGATGTGCTAAATTTGGACCAAATTTAATTTTGTGTTTGTGTGCGGGGTTTTTTGTTGGTTTTTTTTGTTTGGTTTTTTTACTACTCTTCCCATTAAAATAACAAACTCAACACTGCTTATAAAATTATCCAGATGATTTAAGCCATTTGTGAATTAAGCAGTGATACTGGAGGAGGAGACTTCTTCAAAATTCACGTTCATCTTTAGACCTGACATCTCTGTTCATGGATGTATCACAGCAGTTAAGAGATTAGTAATCATTTCTATTGCCAGGAATTTGTTTATGCGTTGCTCTTTCATCTAATGAAAAAGAGCACTCCTTTTTTCATTTTGTAGAATATTAATGTTCTGTCAAAATATTTTTTTTTCCTGATACTGTCTGCCTCTTCCATTTTGAATCCTTATTAAAAAAAGAACGCAACAACAAACCACAAACAAAAAACCAAAACAATGTAAAAACCTTGGGCTATTCACCACAGCTACACATTGCTCACGTTACCCTGTGTGCTGGCTAAAGCTATTCTTGCCATAGGCTTTGTTTTTGGGAAGGCTACATACAAATAAAACAGGATTACTTTGACAGAAAAATAAACATTTTAATGTAGGAATAAGAGGAGGTTTAATTTAGCCTGGCAAAAAGAAGTTCCTATTTACTAACAACTATGTATTTAAAACTAAAAAAAAGCCCTGTTTTTGGAAGTTCAAGGCGAGTCCCTTCTTAGAAATAAATATTTAGGCTTTTTGAAGGCATGTTTTCACCAAAGCCATGGCAATTAACAAATAGTGCAGAATATACTGGTTTGGGATTCCCCAAGATCTTGGTTCTGTTCCATACTGTCATTGCCCAGCTGTGCAGTGTTAGGCAAATCTTCACCTTTTTGTGTCTTGTTTTGCCCATCTGTAAGAGTGAAATAATGGTATTCCCTGGAAATGCAGTTTAAGGTCTGTGTTAAAATTAGTTAGTAAAAGATCAACATTATTAATAAAGTATCTAATATTAGTAATGTTAGTCTAGGTCCATTTTTTCCTTTTTATATTGATTTCAAGAGGTCCTAGTGAAGGTGCTGTGTGTGGGACTCAAGGAGAAATCTGAGTCACCCCTGGACCCAGTAGATGTGGGACTGCCCATCCGAAAATGGCTAGCCCATGGGAAAGGCTTGGTCCTTTTCTTTTGTTTCCAAGTTCCATAAAAGTAATTGGGGTTTTCGTCATCATCAAACAGCTGCAAGTAAGACTGTGGCTATCAGGAGGCTGTTTTCAACCACTTTTCAATTTTTGTCTCTACCTTTTTGGTTTCTTATAGACATTTGCATCTCCTAGTTTCAAAGAAATATTTTCTTCTTCATGGACTCTTACATTGCGCTCCTTTTAGTTTCCTTAGCAAAAAATACAGTTTCGAGCTTTCAATATGAGACCGTGACAAAGTGATTTTATAGCCAGTACTGAAAGTGACTAAACTTGACAACAATTGTATTTTATGACAACCTCTGCTTTCATGTCCACAGCCTGCTTTCCTATCATCAGCTGTGATTTCTCTTTTTTTTTTTTTTTTCCTCCCCCCTTTTTCTCCCCTTCTTTTCCTCTCCCCTCCTCCCCCCATGGCTTTTTTCAAATGTGAGTAATTCTGTATCTCTGCACTGAGTAGAAACAAATCCTGTTACCAGGAGTGCATTTTAATGGGCAGCATGCTTCACTTAAGTCACCAGAACCTTAACTGTTATAATATTCAATTTTTTACCAACCCAGAACCAAAGCTTTTTCTTGAGACCGATGTTGCTAAGAGTAGTGGAAGAATTAGTATTACAGAACTAAACCAGATTAGGAGGGAATGTGAATTAGATTTGGTAACAGATGGTGCCGTGGAAATTAAAGGTGCTTTGCGAATGGAAGCGACAGCAGCTTGCCTCTTTTCCTCTGCTGTCTCTCTTTGGTGCGCTTGATAGACGGGTATAAATCACAACAATCCCGTCTTGACAGCCAATTTCGAGAATTTGATCTGGTTAAAGACATGGCTTTCCTGCTCCACTCACTGAAACTGCCTGCTATTTTATTTTTATACAGCACCTTGTCATATTTAGGAACATGGAATCACCTGCCTCCCTTTAATGAAATTTTCTTTAATTACAGTTTTAGCTCTTTAGTGTTAATTACTTTTCCATTCAGCTTGTGTTCTCAGGCTGTCTCATAGGAAGGTATTTCTCTCCCCCACCCCACCTCTCTGCAATATTCATGCATATGTTTTCATTTTTCTAAAGATGCTTCTTGTTGTTGGAAGTCGTTGTCAGATCCATTACAATTAGATCCTAATTATCAAAATCATCATTATTGTGTAGGAAGAGAAAGCATTGTAAACAACTGTTAAAGTTATAGGATCTTGTTTGACAGAGGAGAAACCTTTCAGGATATGTATGAATAATAAAGGAGCAAACAAAAAGCCCTAGTAAAAACTGTTTGGGAAGCATATGCTGCTGAGCAGTGATTTCAAAACTCTTGTCTGGATAGCAAGCACTCTCCTTGGAAGGAAAATCCACCCAATTTACCTCACCATACCATAATCCAACATTTTTGGAAAAGATCAGAAAAAAAATCCCCTGCTTCAGTTTCCTTAAGTTTTTATCTCTTCACTTCTCAGTCAGGTGTTCAGTTATGAAAATCACTTTTCTGGTGTGTGTCAGGATTGACTTAGAGCTGCGTTAATACAATTAGTTTTTAATGTTTAAGGCAGCAAGTATAAGCAAAGACACTGCTGCCATACGTGGAAGTGTGGAAATGCTCCTGCTGTAAACTAAAATACCTCAGAGTGAAAAAGAATGGACTGTATCTACAAAATAAATAAATAAAACCCTCTTAAAGTAAGAGAAGATCCTTAGAGCTGGCAACTAGCAGTTGGTAGAAATAAAGCTTCCTACTGGCAGTAAAATCAAATGTAGTAACAACTCAACGACTCCCTGCTGCTAGCTGACAGCATGGTGTAACACACTGGGACAAACATTCACTTAAACACTGATTGCAGGAAAACGTCATTTTCCAACTCACCAAGCAGCTTTTGGGTTGCTTGTGTGTGCGTGTAGGGGAGGATTTAAAAGCAGCGGTGTGTGGCTGGGAGGACGGGACACACTCAGGAGCCAGCTGAGTGAGGGGGTGGGATCACTTGCTTTGTAAGTTTTAGTCCTGAGTCTTCTAAGATGCTCACTCTCTGATACTATTTCTGGTATGTTCTTTCTAATCGCTTCTCCAATTTGACAGAGCTTGGCTGGCAAATTACAATTCTTCTGTTATAAATCTGGAGAAAACCAGAGAGGGAGCTGGGTGGGGAGGCAGGTACATGGTGTGCACACACCTACACTCTGCCTTTCAGCGATGGAAGGAAATGGCTGCTGAAAATTGTGAAAAATCTGATGGTGCAAACTTTGCCTCTGTCTTGAGTCTGCAGGCATTTTTGTGTCTTTTTTTTCCTTTTGGGAAGTGATGAATGACAGCTATGTCTCTCTGATCTGTAGTACTGGGTTTCTGACTGGTGCAAGTAACTGCTTTTGATACTGTAATCATTTCAAAATAATCCCTCTTTAGAAAGCCTGTGATGTTCTTGAATAAATCTTTACTTATTTTTGTAGTTTTGTATTTTTCTCCCTAGAAGTAGCTGAATGTAGCATTTTATTTTCTTTTGCTACTTCAGTTGATTTGTCTCTATTTTAAAAAAATATCTTCACAATCAATAATTAGATGACTTATTGATGCTTTACTGTGTCCTCTGGGGGCTAGAGACATCAGGTGGAGTCCACCTGATGCCACTGTAGTATAACCACAAGTAAAATGATGTTCCATTACAGAAAAACACCTAACTTCTAAACCAGTTTTTGCTGTCTTGCAACATGTGACATGAATTTAAAGTGTTAGTCTGCAGTTTGAAAATAGAGTAATAAAGTTTTACTCTTCCTGATCAATATACTGATTTTCATATGATGAGGCTTGGCTGTTATTCTGGTAGTCACATTGAAGCCTGTGGTTGAAACTGTTGGGGCATGGGAAGTCTCTTTGTTTGAGTTTGTGCAGCTCTCCACTCCTCTCTCACTGCAGAGCTGGCTCATTTAAAACATGTTAAGCACTGAAGCAACAAAAAAAGATGTAACATTAGGCTAGAAGCCAGTAAACAAGAGAAGGTAAGTTTGATTTATTCTAACGACATGATTGTGACTTCAAACAGCCATGTTCTAACTAGGTAAAAATGTTAGAAACAGGAGAAAAACAGAAACCTAAAAATTCAGTAGGTCTGTGAAGCATTATCTGAGACTGAAGTTATATCAGAACCATATTGTATACACAAAATACAAAGTCCTAGATTTCTTCCATGTATAACTTTCAGGCATTCCAGAATGATTTTGATTTAAAGTGCCATCTGCCTCTTGTTGCCTTCTCTTCAGTACTTGCTTAAAAAATAAAAAAAAAAAATTAAAAATTTCAGTATTTGAAAACTGAACCATCAGAGCATACCAAAAAAAAGTTAACTAATTCTAAAGGAAATCTGTAGAAGTAGGCAAGTTTCTACAGGAAAACTTTTTGTGGTGCTGGTGTGTTAGTAGTAGTGCGTAACACAGCTAATAGGATCTATGTTGCATGAATACATGCAAATGTAAAGGTTTGGGCATTTTATTTTTTTTTAATCAGCTGGGATTTTATTTTTTTATTTCCCTTTCTAAGTGTGTTTCAGTGACATATATTGAATACATTGGATGATTGTGGGCTGGCACCTCTTCAGATGTCTGGTATTTTGGCTCAAAGGTGCAACATCTTTGAGTGCTCTTTCCTGTTTACTTTATGTTCCCAAAAGAGTGCCCAATGTAAAAAATACTAATTTTGCAGTCTGAGGTGATGTAAATTCTTTTGGCTATAAAGTGCTTCAGCTTTTAAATTCAGAAGAGTAATGTTATAGTCTGTCAAATGGTAGGATCTGTATGCTGCACAGCTTCTGCATGTCTAAGGATACATTTAATTAAACCAGCATTAGTGCATCTATATAGACTTATTAAAACACTTAGTTTGTCTCAATAATATTGATTAAATAGCAGTAGTTTGTTTAATCTAAGTGTATTTTTGCTATTACTACATTACTTCCAAGTAATCAGGATAATAGTCATCATCAGTGAAATATCACGTTCGTTATGAAGTAATGCCATAAGAATTGATTTAGACTTGGCAGGAAAGGAAGGCTTTCAGTCACACAGTGCCAAAGCCTGATTTGGATTATTAGAACGAGAGTTTTAAACATAATTTCTGTTCATATAAACAGGGTGTGTTTTATAGGCTTATAGGTTATTCCATACTCTGAGTATCCATTATATCAAGGAACACCTCAGACAGTTAATTATGCAAAACATCATGTAAGTAATTACACAGTATTATTATGCATTTAACAGTTTTATTGATTTGCCAGTTGCTCACTTACAGTATTTAGAGCTATAAACAAGAGATGCTCACCCTCAGTTGAAATAGGTCCAAGGAAATGAGCTAAAGATAAATGACACTAGTATGCATTGTTGCATCAGATATAATCCTTAAATGCAGAAGCTGTCAGCAGTGATAATTTGCAACCCATCGGGGTATCTCAGGATCATTTCCTTCTTGTTAACAAAGTTTATCAACCAGGAAGCACAGGGAATCAACTTGAAACAGAAAGGGATGCAATAGTGAATATTTGTATATGGCAGGGAGAGTGGTGGGGGTGGTTAAATTAATTCCACCCGATTTTGAAGGGTCTGCAGTAGTTGCAAGTCAGGCACTTGAAAATTTGTCCTTCTTAAAAGCATCACAGAAAAGAAACTCAGTATAGCCTCTTAGATGAGGAACAAATGTGAAGGGCCTCAGATAATGGCTTGTTTTGTTAAGCTAAAAATGACCTTTCAGAAGTGCAGTCCTCCACTGCCTTCTGTGTAGGAAATGCTTTAACAGAGCTTGGTCGATTGCATACAGAGCAATAATAACTGTTTAGAAAGCTGGATCCTCTGTCAGCAGTCATCAGCTAACTCAGGCCACTGCTGGTACCAACACGATGGCTTCAAGCATTGCTGCTTCTGTTCTGGCTGCTAGTGGCTGTGACTGTTCTGGAAGAAGTCATTGGCTTGTTTTGCTTTCTGTTACCATGCTGAGGTTGCAAAGGTTTCAAGAAAACATGAAAGAAAGAAGGAATTTTAAAAAGCAGTGAAAAATTCAATGTTTGTTCAAAACCCAAACAACCCTCAAAACAACACCCCCGCCCCCCCCCAGACACAGTAACTCACCACAGCCATTCTGTTGTGCAAAAGACACTCTTTGCTACCTGGCTCTGCATATGTGTTCATTAATAAAGACCTAATGCCTAACAACAGCTCTGTTTGTGTGTGCATGGGACAAGATTAACAGTACTTCACAATTAATAATCTCATCCACTAGGTTAACCAAGCAGGCCTTCCGATATTTCTTATTAAAAGAAGAAATCCTTTCTTTTCCTTCTCCCAACTAAGCCAGTGCACCTTAATGCAATGATGATATGTTAGACCCAGCAGTTGTCAAAGCATCGTATTACTGTGATGCCATAATGACACCCTGTCTCTGTAAAGTAGTCATGTTTTCTCAAATCACACGTTGCACCGTTGATTTCTGACATGACACTTCATTCAGTCACTTTCCTTTTCTTCAGCATCTCCATTGTCTGACAATAGCAGCTGGTGCCCATTTTCCTACTAAGTGATTCACGTTTTGCCACTTTACTAGAGTGCAATTAGCTGAAGCAGAAAAAAAAATGTTCAGTGTAAAGCAGCTCAATTGAAATTGTTACTCAGCTCTTTAACAGGACTCCATGAAAGTCTTGAGGTGTTGCTATGGGTGTCAGTACAAGAAGCCACATTTAAGTCTATGCAAACATTTTGTCCCCTTCTTATATTCAGAGAAGCAGAAGTGTGGGAAACCACTGGAGGATGCTGCACTGTTTTCTGTCTACTGTTTTTTTTATACACCTGTGAAATGATACTGAAAGGAAGCACAGTATTTGAAAGTAAATGTGATTTTTTTTTTACAGTGAAAGCAAGGAGCTAGCTTCCATTCCTGACCCTGCTACAGATTTAGTGTCACCTAGACCAAGACTTGTGTTAGTTTTTATAGCTGAAGTACGAGGATAGCAAATTAAGACCTTCTTTGTTTGCCATCCATATAAGTTAGAGGAATGTATAGGGGGAAGAATCAAGTGGATTGCTCTGTTAGTGTAAAAAGCACCTAGGTGTGCATAATAACACCTGCCTTGCTGATGCTCCCACATAGTAGCTGTCATTAAAAATGTCAACTGCTAACAGCCTATTCTGACATTTATGGAAATAGGGTAATTCTCTCCAGGAAAGAAAAACTTCATGTGCAGGTAAAAGTGGACTTTTGTGTTGGCCTATAATAAAGGTGTTTATTCTAATTATTGTGACCGATTGTTACTGTCACTGAAACCACTGGCACAGCTGAAGTAGTGAATTAAATGATGTTGCTTCTGTGAATAAATACTGAGAGAACTGAGGCTGTTTAGTCTTGAGAAGAGAAGGCTGAGATAGGATCCTATTAATGTCTGTAAATATCTGAGGGGTGAATGTCAAGATAAAGGTGATGGTCTCTTTTTGGTGGTGCCCAGTGACAGGACAAGGAACAACAGGTACAAGCTGGACCAAAGGAGGTTTCACCTCAACGTGAGGAGAAGCTTCTTTACTGTGAGGGTGACGAACAGTGGAACAGGCTGCTCAGAGAGGTTGTGGAGTCTCCTCTGGAAGCTTTCAAGACCCATCTGGATGCATTCCTGTGTGGCCTGCCCTAAATGCTCCTGATTTGCAGGGGAGGGGGTTGGACTCAATCTCTTGAGGCCCTTTCCAACCCCTAACATTGTATGTTTCAATGAATGATGCTGTAAGCAGAGCTTTTCCTACTTGAAAAGTGAGCATGAAATATGTTCACAGATTATGAAGTATTGGCATGTTGTTTTTACCTCCCTTAGGTATTGGTAATGGGGAATATGAGGGAAAAGTAACTTGAATGTGTTGTATGGATGGATGGGATATAAAGAGTTCCAAGTGGCTTTCTTTTTTTAAGGCGATATACTGTAATCAGATGCAGCTAATTTTTGCACACCACTTGTATATTGATACTGATTTATCCAGTGTCAGCACTGTCAATATCATTAGTGATGTGGCAGGTAGATGGAAATATGAATGTGATTGCATTAATAAATTCTTAATATATTCAACCTTTCATAAGCACATAGCATTACAATTTATTCGCTATTGTTTAAGACCCTTTTAAAGTAGGAAATGCATATTGAAGTGCTCTTTCATTGTACCTTTCTGACATGAAGATGTTGTGAAATTAATTTATTAGAAATGCAAAGAGTCTTGCTTTATGTTGCATATTACTTGAGGCTTGCAGCACGCTATGCAGTTTCTCTTGTATATGGGCACGACAATGCTTCAAAAGCCAATTAGTTACTTTCCTTAATGTTAGTGAAAGTTTACCCAAGAGCTACCAGTTGTTGGGAAACTTACCTGAGGACTGCCCACCACAAATGGAGCTGCCATTTATTTAACTGAATATCTAATAATGAAAAAAAGAAAAAAACCCACAACCCCACCAAGGCTTTAAAATAAATACTGTACGTTTTTATATGACACATGTTATTTCTATTCATAAACCTTAACTAAATTTAGATTTTTATTAATCCAATGTGACCTAAAATTTTTGCATTAACAGCACAATGTGGAATTGGGCTTATTCTCTTTGAATGCAGATAAAGCCATCATCTTGAAAATAGCTCTTTCTGACAAAAAGGTGTTCTTTTGAAATAAAGTCTTATTCACTACATTCCTCTTAGAGTTAATGTGAATTTTAGTGCCTCTAATTTTAGATTGAAGTGAGGTCTAGAATAAAACCCACCAGCTGACAATTGAATTTATAGATAGTTGTGAATATTTCAGGCTTGAATAATAGAGCTGTAGAATTTCAGACACAGAGAGGAAGAGAGAATTAAGCTCCAACTGTAGTTTTAGACTATAATGCAATGGTGTCTAGGAATTCTTCAGTGTAGCGAGCTAAGTAGTAATTAGGAGGGAACTGAGGGAGGGATTTTACAGAGATCTAGTTTAGGCATTATTCCAAATGTTCAGTATGATAATTTGATGGTGGTCCCACCTGCCATCCATATAAGGTGGCTCTGAATTACTTTTGTTCAGATGTGGTACTGTAATGAAAGAATGAAAGCAGTAGGTGCCTGTTGCCCACACACAGCTAGTGCCCAACCTTGCCTCTGGTTCACCTCTGAGGGACTGAGAAAGTTTTTGTTCCAGAGTCAGGCGCTGTTGTTTTTGCTTTTCCTTGGAGCAGTTAATGTTTTAACTGCATTTGTGCTTTGCCAGCATGCACCAGTCCAGTCTGTACCATTTAAGCTGCAGCCAAAAACAGCTCTGTCGTGGTTAGTACCAGGAACTGCTACTTCAGAAGCATCAGCAGACTGGCTTTAGCCTAAGCAACACTGGGGATCAAATTTTAATGCTTGTAGAACTGAGATTATATTTTTGTTCTGACTTCTTGGAGTGGGAGTGATCCACTTCTGCACTGGCTAAAACAACATGCATTTGGACAACTAATTAACTGCAAATGGTTTTTCTGTGAAGGGTGACATTCGAGCTCATTATTGCACAAATTAGAAAAAGAAAAAATTGACAATAGGAATCTTAGATGAGAACATGGCATCAAGCTGGTTATGACAGACTGTAGGCAGTTACTCCTGTTGACGTATTTTGAGATTATTTTTTTTCCCTGTGGTGTCTCAGCAGAAAAGAAGACCAAATGTGTGGTTAGTCAATAAAAGGACCTTAGGACTATTATATAGGAAAATAATGTAAAAAATAAGTTGCCAGGATGTGAAAGTTAATTGGTATTTTTAATCATAGCTGTGTAAAATTCAGTGTCAGAGAAAGAGGAGAGCGAGACAGAGAGACACCATGTTTTAGTACCCTAATAACTTCTAACTCTAGCCTAAGATTGTAATGTATGTGAGAGCGGTCCAGTAATTATAAGGTAATAAGTGGAGTGGTGGTGTAAGTGCTCTAAATGAAGAGGAATTCGCAGAGCTGCTGTAAGTCAGTGCCGACCCCCTTTCTTTCAAACGGTGACTTGAGGAAAGTGCTTAGCCCAGAGTGCAAGTAGAGAGACAAGAGAGAGCTATCTATTAATTACAGCACTCATTAACAGTGACGGCTACAAGGCAGCAGATGCAGAAGAAAAGGCACACGCTACTGCAGGCTGGCAAGGGGACTTCCCCCCCTCCAGTTCTTGAGGAAAGGACAACACAAGCAGGTGGTCCAGTGTAATAAGATATTTTCACGGCTTTAACCTTCCCATTTCCTTGGTTTATTTGCTGACATCAGATAGCTTGCTCCTTCCACCTCCCCAAATAAGTACTGATTTCTAGTTTGGAGGGTAGCATTTTTGCACATTAATTTGGCCATTTTCCAAATTCACATGGCATTTGTTTTCAATAGAATTTGACTGTAAAGATCACAGCAATTAAGAGGTCTTAAGTAAGATCCATGGGCACTGATTTTAGGGTAAATCTCATCCTAAGCAGATGTCTTCAATGAAGGGTTAAGCTTTGTTCTGTTACCCTCATTGGAAAGGAACCCAAAACCTTGGATTTTTGTCTGTTTTCCGTTGGTGAATATAATTCCAGATCTTGAAGCAGAAAATTGTTTTATTTTAAACATGAGAAGGTGAAAAAGTCAATACAAGATCTCAAAGATTACTTTAGCAAGTTAAGTCAGCCAAATTGTTTGGATTCATGCATTTGCTTTGAAAACATGAATCTATAGCTCCAGGTGTGTGGCCTTATGGGGTGGTTGCTTTTCTGCTGATAATATTTCTGGAGAAATGCTCATAACTGTCATCTGTACTTTGGCAGCTTCTGAGAGTACTGTCAGGATAATGCTGGGTAGGCCATTTGCTACTCTGGTCTCATAATCACAGCTGTAGAAAATGAACATAGTATCTGATTTGGAGCTTTATAATTGTTGTTTTTGTCGCTTCACTAAAATAGATGTAAAAATACTGAAAAAAATTGTGATGAAATAGACAAAGAAGATTTTTTTTTTAAAAACTTGTCAGATCAAATGTTATATAGTTTTATTTGAGAAACTTAATTCTGAAAATGTGAGAAGACAGACAGAATCTCATCTTCTGAAAGACAAAACTCCTGTCTAAAATTTCCTCTGATACTTTTTTTAATCCAAGAATGGAACATGTAAAATGTCATATCCTATGGAGCTGTAGATATATGGGATAGTGGCATAGTTATTACTGGTTAGTCTGAGGATAATGGCTAGAAAGTAATTGCAGCCAGAGCTGATGAGTCATTTCACTTAGATTTTTGTGAAAATGGAGTCCAGCCTTAATTATTTGTTAGAGTTCCCCGCTGATGTGCTACTCCATTGCTAAATAGCTATGTCTGTAATAAAGCAATATTGAAATAAAAAAGAATGTGGGAGAATTTCTCTTTGATTCTAGGATCAGATCAATAGATGATGGATACATGTTTTAGTCAAGTTCTTGACAAATATTAATTACAGAGCATAACATTTGTGAGATCAAACTTGGAAATATTTGTTCCTCATAATGATGGGAGAAAGAAAATATTGATATAAAAAGGTAGATGTTTAATAGCCAAGTCATCTAATAGGATTTTTAAAACGTTTTGACTTGCTAGATGACAAGTTCAGAATTTAGAGTTGATGTGAGGTTGACACATAGCCTATAGGGCAGGTGGAGGGGACAACAGACGGATTTGGTCTCTTTGAAGTTTTTGTTTACTGCCTGTCTGGAGCTTTGACAAAGCTCTGTCATGCCCTTATGCTGATTACCTTCGTGTAGAACAAGAGGTATCGACTAATGAATGAATGATGTGCAGTCCCTAACCCTTCCAGAGCAGCCTTAAAGAGCACTGTCTTTAATACACAGATTCTTCTTTCTCTCTCTCTCCCCCCACTACAGGCTTCTCTGCAGAATGTCAAGCAAAGATCGACACATTGATTCTAGCTGTTCGTCGTACATCAAGACGGAACCGTCGAGCCCTGCCTCTCTGACGGACAGCATCAACCACCACAGCCCCGGTGGCTCCTCAGACGCCAGCGGGAGCTACAGTTCCACCATGAATGGACATCAGAACGGGCTGGACTCACCTCCCCTCTACCCTTCAGCCACAGGGCTTGGGGGCAATGGGCCAGTCAGGAAACGGTATGATGACTGCTCCAGTACTATCGCTGAAGATTCACAGACCAAGTGTGAATATATGCTGAACTCGATGCCCAAAAGACTGTGTTTGGTGTGTGGTGACATTGCATCAGGGTACCACTATGGAGTGGCTTCCTGCGAGGCCTGCAAGGCTTTCTTCAAGAGGACAATTCAAGGTTGGTTATTCTTTAACCTCGTTTATTTTACTTGAAGTGAATTAGTACGTTCCTTGACTAAATCCTGTTAGGAACTTGAGGCTGTACCTTTTCATTCTTCATAGTGTTTGGTCATAGAGCTGTTACTCATGAAAAAGATCCTCTGGGCTTCTGCTGGAGTTCTGTCTGTCATGTTAAGCCCACTGCCACGTTCATTTTGGTTATGGGAAACACTGGGGCTATCAGGTGCATGTTCAGATTTGGTTTGTCTATGAGTTTCTCATGGATTCCCATAAATTATTGTTTCGATGAAAAACTGATCATTTTCTAAAGGTTATCATGAATGCCTCTTGAAACACACCTTGTGGCTGGCACACAGAGATTGTGCATTTACTCCTAGTTACACCCCTACTGTACATAAATTGTTATAGAAATCCAGTTTATTTTTGTTAAAGCATGAATGTATTTAAAATTAGAACAAAACACGCTGGTGTAGTGCTTTGTGCATCAGTGTATTAATAACTGGTCTTTTGCCCATATGATATACAGGGGCCTTAAACAGATTCCAGAAATACCTGTAAGATCACATTCTGAGGAGAGTTAGTTGGCAGCTTTTACTCTCTGCCTTGTACTTTGTCCTAATCTACCCTTAATACCTGTTACACATATGACACATACTTTGGCATAAATTAGTATGAATGGGATAATTTGCATGACCACTTATTATAGCTTTAGAACCAACGGAGACAAAAGAACCTTCTACTTTGATTTAGATATCATCCTTTCAAGTAAAATTGAAGGTGCTTTATTTAAAGAACATGAGGCCAAGCTTGGCCTGTACAGAAATACAGTGTCACATTAAATTAAGTTCAAACTTCAGAGGCTAAAATTAGGTTGCTAAGTCCAAATTTAAGCTCCTCAATAAAACCTGCTTGATTTTCATAGGTGTTGAACACCTGAAATTCTCAGGAATGACATTATATCTGGTGATACACTTTTCCTTTTAAAAATGAGTTATGATAAGGAACATAAAGTTAGTTTCCATTTGTAATTTTGCATAACTCAAAATCTGAAATATTTGGTCAAGATTTCTTAAATATAGTACTTCCATATTCAGTGCAAAGTTAATAAGGAAAAATTATGGATGTTATTGTAATGTATCCATTGTTGAGGCAATGGCCATTTTATTGTCCTCTCATCCATTTGGGCCTTCTGCTAGCATCAATACCCTTTTTATGATGGCCTTATAGCCACTAGAAAGAAACATTAGTCTTCAGTTATCCAAGTGGAGCTGAGTGTTAACAGTGTTAGGAACCAGTAAACAAACATGCCTGTGAAGATTCTTGGTGGCCTGGGTTCATATGTAAAATGGTTGCATGTGCAGAAACAGTATACTCTTTATTTTGGAAAAAGTAAAAAAAAATAAAAAAGAATAAATTAACAGATTATTTAACTCAACTTTCAAGAACATTTTCAGAAAGCTCAAAAACTAATTGCTTCTATTGAAGCGATTTGTATTTTATGGTTGCTGAACTACAAGCATGAACTTTAACCAGCAGCTCTGTTTTTATAAATGCTATTTAATTGCTATGTAGTAGCTGTCCTACAGAAGTGAATTGATGCAGTGTTATTTTAGTTGTATTTTGAGCATGAAAAAATGCCACCACAGAAATGTTAACTGGTGAAAGCGTTGACTTCTGGCAATAATAGGTAGCCTGCAATCTTACACCGCACCGCGGATGGCAACTTTCTGGGCATTGAAGCACAAGACAGGGACGTCATTCTCCAGATTAGCAACCTGGACTTGGCCACATAGCTCAAGTTAGAACTGGCAGCTGTGCAAAAAGTCTTAGTACGGTTAGAGCAGTAGCTGCATCAGCAGGTGACAGTGCTGTGAAGACAAAAAAATAAAACCAAACAAAAAAAATGCAGTAAGGCAAAACCAAGCATCAAATGGAAAAGCAATAATGAAGCAACTAAGATTAGGAGGTATGTTACCATCGTAATGTCATGGCAGCATCTTTAGTAATGGTGCTGACTAAACTGACAAAACTATTAAGAGTTTTCAGATATCGGCCAAAATTATGAAGGCTGCTTGCTTTGGTGAATCAAACCATGGATTGTGATAGGTGACAAGAAGTATATATAAAAAAGCTACTCCTTATCTTTCAAATGGTCGAATTCTACCTTTATGCTTGCATGAAGAATAATTCCCCTGAGGTTTTTTTTTTTGTCTATAAATGATAAAATGTTCCCTGTGCCATTTCACTTCCTGGTTGATACCACGTTCCTTCTCTTCCTGTTTTTGAAATAAGTTGATTACTACAGAACTGCAAATAAGAAAACAGGAAATAAAAAGAAGAAATTAAAAAATGCAGAATAGTAAACTAGATTACTTAAAGAGTCAAATATTGTAACTGTGCATATTATAAGGATAATATGTCTTGATTCAAAGAATTACTTATCTTAAATGCTAGTAATTAATTGTGACAGGTACTTAATTGTAGATTCAGTGGGAAAGAACTTTGATTCCTCAAACCTTTCTTATCATTCGTCATTTACTAAATTAGGTCAGACTTGTAGTACCTAAGTGCTACTCCTGTTGAAGTCATGGGCAATGCCCTGACTTCAGTGAAAGGAAGACTGAGCTGATAAAGTTAGATTATGAAGCACATCTTGTGTTCATGTCAGGCCTGATGTCCTTTCCACTAAGTCAATGGGAGTCTTTCCATTCTTTCCATTTCAAAGGAGTCTTTTGAAATCTCAGTAAGTGAAAGCCACAGGCAGCTGTTCAGAAAGACAGCACAGTATCTGTACACTACCAGCATCTTACATAAGACAGAAGTGGAATGAATCACAGGATACCTAGTAGCCCCTTACACGAGATGAATTTTGATCTAATGCAGAGTATACACCTGTTTTTAAGGCTAATGGAGATTCTCATTCCCTTTCAGATGACAGCAATTTAGTCTAAAAAACATCCATTCCTGGCTGACAGATTTCTGCTCTTCTTCCTGCCTCCTGCTTGCAGTTCCTGCTAATTTTCTTAAAAGTAAAGAAATCAAATGAAACCTGTCTTGAATTATAAGAAGGAGTGGAGTAATTTTGGTTTTTTTAACTATGTGTTTTTAACATTGCACAGAATACATTTTGGGCTGTGGTAAAGAATGAATAGATTATGATAAAAATCAATAATAGTAGAAAAAAATTAAAACCAAGAAAGTACATGGCTAAAAACACAAACCCCACCAAAAACCTCATCTCTTTATAAGTAATTGATGTCATCTTAGGTCATCTAATGATATTCTGCCCCTTTTTGTGACATACAAGGAATGAGGGAACTGGATGTTCTCTCTGCTCAGCCTAGCACTCACTCAGCTGCAGCTCTCAGTTTGCTTCTGGGATAATTTACATGGTGGCTGATTGCAAATGTCTCAGAGAAACACATACACAGCCAAATCTCTCCAAAACTGGCTTAACATCAGGGATAGCAGAAAATAGCAACATCTAAAAATAGTTACAGATCCATTGATTTTTAGGATCTCTCCACAGTTTTTGCTGTGCACTGTATTATCTTGAAAAATGCCAAGCTTTCATTAAGAGGAGGAAAAAAAAGAATTTACAGTTGTCAGCTGGGTGCAAAGTCTTGTGTTCACCACAAAAGTCTTGTACTTACTAGATATTTTATAGTGAACATTAAGTGTAAATACCTTTCTTATCATTTTTATTTGCTCAGTTATCATAAATACTAGTAAGTACACATTTTGCATTAATAATATGTAATTAGTGTTAAATATTTTCTGCAAGTGGATTGAAATAGTATTTTTGCTTTCAGTAGAAGGATGACAGAACTTACTGGTTCAGACAGCTTACTATTTTGTTTTATTTACCTTTCATCTTACTAAAAAAAACGGCCTGCATATAGACAACTTTCTTCTTTCCTCCTTCCTTCCTTCCTTCCAGATCTTCAGGACTCTCATCTTTGGACTCTTTAAACTAGCAGTTTAAAAGGCAATGTGAAAAGCCTAGGTATTGATGTTACCTTCCTGGTAAGGTTTGTTGCAAAAGTGTCAGAGCTTACTTATTATTTCCTTGGACAGTGTTTGAATTTTCACCACAAGAGCTAAAATCTTTTGCACTCCATAGTCCTCATAGTTCTTGGAATTTTTTTTTTAATTAACATGTTTATTTTTTAAGGAAAAAAACTGTTGGATCAACAGTGTTGAGTCATCAATCTTCTGTTTATACACAGAGTAAAGCAATAGATAGTAAGAAGCCGTACAATCCTATCCTCACTGTCTCTTTTAAGAGCTTTATCCCTGAGAGTTGTTTCCTGTCCATGTCTCCTAATACAAACAAGAAATATTCCATCCTGGGAATAGTGTTGTGGTTTTGGTCATTATGTGAACTAGACCAAGTCAGCCATCTCCTTAATGGTGATCACCGAAAAGCCTCCAACTCTGTAGTCCTGCAGTAATGTAGTTCCTACAGTCTTCAAAGCCTGCCCAAACTAGGAGCTAGATTAAACTGCTTTGTACTTTGTTCACTTTTTTTGGTTACTCAGAGTTATTTTTAATTCCTTCAGTGTTCAGGTTTTTCAGCCTTCCTTAGAATGTTTACCCATTACTGAGGTAATTTGATGTAAAAATGTACAAACAGTTTATAGTAATTTTTTCTCCCTTTTTTTTTTTTTTAAATCAGGAAAGTTAGAACTAGCTGTGTAAATCCAGATAAGGTGACACTTAAAATGGGCAGCATGAAGTTAGTTCAAAGTTGCACATGACCAAAGTGGCTTCCAAAGGTTAATTTGCATCACTCAAAGCTGACTCCTATAATACTACACGTCATTTTTGTGCAGGAAGCAAAAGCAAGTTAAGTAAGATTTTATGGCTTTTCAGCATCTTTACTAGTAGCTATATTTTTTTTTATAGCAAGATAGTGTGGACTTGCTTCTTGGTGCAGTAGTCTATGCACCTTGGCTCTGGTGCAAAGATGGCAGCCCTCCAGTGAACCTAGGACTAAATGTCACCTGAATCCATCATTAACTGATTAAATCATTCACCTTCCTTATATAAGTGAAAGTCTGTGCATCAGCATTTCTTTCAAAGAATATTTTAAGCAAACAATGATAGATATCTTCCCTTTCCCCTGATTTCTCTGTACCTATGGGCCATCCATACTAGCAAGCTAGTTTTTTTTAATGCTTTCTAACACATCTTTTAATCCTGTTATAATGTCATGTAACTATGGTAGCCAAACAAGATGAGACAACACAATATAAGCATGCTGATATCTAAGAACCAGAGAGAAGTTCAAAAGTATACAGATGGTTCTGTCTTTTTTTACTATCTCTGCTTTCCTTGCAACCTTGTAAATTAAATGCTACATTTAGAATATTAGGTAGTAAGAATGAACATCCTGGTTTGTGCATGGCTGCTTCAAACCCATCACTGGTACTAGTACAGGGGTATGTATCAATGCCATTATGATTAGCTCTGGATCTCTGGTTGTTGTAGACATCTCTGAAAGCTTCCAGCCTACTTAGGAAACTCTGTCTAGTTTGAAACTAGAGATGTGTGAAGTTTCAGCTAGCAAAGTGATTTGTTTTAATGTTTTTATAACCTTTTTAATGACTTTTTTTGCTGATGTTAAAGTCATTTGGTTTGCAGCTTTACAGACTGGGATGTTCTGTGTGCCCATAAGCAAACAATGACACATTTCCATACTACCTTTCTAAGATGTATCAAAATTGACCTAGATAAGATACCAGTAGGGACAAAGTGTAGATGGGTCGGTCTTTCTGACTTGGACAAGCACTTCAGTGACACCCAGGCAGCAGGAGTTTTATTCTATTTGTGTCTTCAAAGTGTTGATTCTTTCTTGAGGTGACCTAAATGCCCTTCATTTCTGTTGAAGATCAAGAAGTTGATTCTAGTGGGAATCAAGGGTAGTTGTGAACTTAGAGGTATCATTCAGCACCCCCTAACATCAATCTTATGTTAAAAATTATGGTGGTTTTTATGATGCTGGTAACCCATCTACCTAAGGTTAGAAGCTGGTGCAAAAATGCTGTGCTGTCAGACCAACCAGCATCACCTTTCCGTTTAGTTTTAAATCTCCTTTCATGTTGCTTTCTAGGAATAAAATAAATATTAAAAAAAAATGGTTTAGAAATTTGAAGTGTAAAATAGTTCAGTAACCTAGAATATTGGCTTCTTTTAAGGCATCCAACATAATGATTTCATTTAAAATGTGTCTTGTCAAATACCATCTGACACTGTAGAGTTATTTAAAAACTAGCTGCTTCCCCTTAGCTTCTTACTGTAACAGACAAGGCAACAGAAGCAACACAGATGTAAGCACAATCCTTCATACATGGTCCTGTCATCTTAAAAAAAACAACAACTTCAGACATTAAGGTACCAAAGTTTTAAATGTTCTTTAACTCTGTGTGTGCAGTATTGATTCTGAATTCATCTGCAGGAAAAACTGTGAATACAGTGAACTTTAAGGCTTAATCAGCTCCAGATGACATATAGCAAAATTCATAGATCTATAGTTCATAAAGCTATCTTCAGTGTCAGGTGAATCCATCTAAATATGCGTCAACAAAAACTGGATTCAGTAAGGTTCAAATCCAACCTCATTCCAACCTGATCCCATTTCTGAAACCTGATTGATAAAAGTACTTTTACTTGTGAAAATATTTGCTCATATTTAAATTCAGTTGAGTTTTGACTGTAAAGAAGGAAGCAGTTGCAAGAACTGAAAATAAATCTATGTTCCTCACTTCAGGTTCGCTAAGACCTATAAACATCAAATACATTTTTAAGTCTATCTGGGACTTCTTTTCCTAAGTTTGCCTGTTATTCTTTATTTCCAACAGCACCTGCTTCTCAGTTTCTCAGGAATTTTTCTGTTCTGATTGGATTACGTATCAAGGGACTAACATACCCCAATTTGCTCTCTGTTGTTGGTTGAGATTCTCCTGTCTCTTCTCCTAAGACTCCTCTTTTATTAATTCCCAGGAGACCTATGGCTGTAATCCTGGCTACTTTTAATTTTCTAGAGTTTTCATGCATGCCAGTCCACAGGCAAGCAGGTGTCTGTCACCCAGGAAAACAGCGTGAAGCTGGTATCTGGAGTAAACCTTGCTGTGGACAAAGACTTTTAACCCAGTGATGCAGTAACCTTTATTAAGTATAATAAGGACACTTAGTCTTTACATTCAAGTTTTTGATGAAAAAAGATACGAGGTTACAGAAGCTTAGAGAAGGTTTTGGGGGAAAATGGGGCATTATTGAATGTAAATACTGAAACAGAGTTTAATGAGCTGATTATAGCATAGAATTATTACATTGGAAGAATAATTAACCCCTCCTCTCCCACTTTTATTTTTCCTTCTGGATCTACATTCCCACACAGTAAAATCTTCAATACTGATATCTTCAGCATTCCTCCTGCTTTTCTAAGTGGCTCATGGCTACTCTTTCAAAGCACATTTTCATGCTGTATCTCAAGTCTTCATGTCTTTTACTTGTCCTGAGATTTTCAGAGCATATTCCAATAGCTCATAGCAATTCTTTTAGATCTTTAGTGTTATAATATCAAGTGTCACAGTGTGAAAAGGGAAATAAAGCTTCTGCTAAGAATTTCTGTCTGCAGATTCTATTCTTATTAGTATTTCTGAAAGAGGGACTCCTATTTCTGCCAGGCCTGCAGACTGGAGTCAGTTTCTAGAGGCAGCTTCTCACTCTCACTACTATCTGAGAGGTTCTAAAGTTGTAACTGTTGATGACAGTGACTTCATTTGGGATAAGCCCCAGGGCTTTCGGTGGCCTCTTCGTCAAGGTTCTCACTTCTATTCTGTTGAGTGCTGTTGTCAATTCTGCGTAAGAAATGGCCAAAATTATCTCAAGAAGCTTGGCTAAGTCAAATCAATTTCTTGTCCTGTAAAGCCATTGAGTAAGTCTCTGTACTGTTAAGATTGTAGCATGACTATGACTCCACATCTGTGAGACGAAAAAAATAGTATCTTGGGCTGCTTACTCTCAACCTATGTGTAAAGATCTGACAGTCTGAAGCATCTAAATCCAGAGAGCTGGATATGCAGTGTAAGTTTTAGCATTCACCTGCTATCTTAAGGTGAAATGACATCATATTTTTAGTGAGTGAGTTGATCTTGATAGGCCCATGTCTTTATAAAAATAAAATTTAACAAGTTAGTAAGGAAACCAAACTGGTTTAAATAAACATTCCTCAGTGCATGAGTAGAGAGAAACTCAGGCTGGCCTAAGTCCCCTTGTATTATTATAGCACAGGGCAATGTGTTTGGGAAGGGAAAGTTTGACATATACTTTTATTTTCCAACGTCATACTAATTTACATTACTCAGCCCTTTAACTGCCGAACTGTGAAAGTCCATTACACTACTGAAAGGAATATACAAATTATCCCCTGGCATTTCAGGCAGGAGTTTTACATATATGCTGTTATTCTATCATCCAGCTAGCTGCACGATTCTATTAAGGAGTAAGTGAGAAAATTATATTGCCTGCAAACTAATTGTACAGAAGACTCTGAAATAAGTAATCAGTGCCCAGTCCTTTCTGAAAAGCAGCCAGGAGATATTATAAATTGCTCGATCATTCTTGTCAACCCAGTTTAAAGACTCAGAGCTGCTGTGTTGATTTTATTCACTGTATAACACAGCTACCTCTCCAACTGTTGACAGGACTGGGCAAACTCAACTTACACTCTTGCTAGCTGCTCAGTTTCAGCCTCTAGCATTATGCAGTGGACAAGTTAAATGGTAGAGCTTCTTTCTGAATCTTTCTCATTGAAATAAAATGCAGGTCTGAGCATCTTGAATGGATGTAGAGCACCTGTGAAATTGTACAGATTTCCAAACACTTCTTACAATACTTTCTGGGATTTTGCATTTAGTGTGTAGAAGTAAGTAAGAAATTATGAGAGCTCTAATGACCTCCAGTGTGCAGTAAACGTAGGTTTCTCCCCAAAACATATCCACTAATACTTAAAGTGATAGGTAAAATGCATTTTGAGTATGACATATATCCAGGTACCTGTCTACTGCCAAATTTTTCTGGCTCTTTTGGCGTTTTGTTTTGTTCTGTTGTTTTTTTTGGCTAAGGAAAGCTCATTGACAGAAATGAAGTATATCTGTGGGGATATCTGAGAAAATACTGCACTCGTATGTGAAGTGGTGGCAAAATGGTAGTTTTCTTGGACCTGTATGTGGTTTAGCCATATTCTAAAATGCTGAAGCATTTCAAGGAAAGCAGCTATGGCCATTGATAAGTTGTGGACCTGTGCTGCACCCAAATAGATCCAGTTGCTCTGACTTTACTAGTAAAGTTCATTGGAGGAACTCTTTCCAAGTTATTCCAAGTTTATTTTCTCACATCAAAAAATAAGACTGAACATCTGCTGCAAAATATAATTCATTAAAGTAAAGCAGCCTAAACTGATAGATGATTCCCCCTCTTAAGCTAAAGTGCTGGAATCGAAGTGATTAGAATAGTAGCTCATTTTAGAGTTCTTTAGATGGTAAAAATTTGCAAGAAAAATGTTACATTGTCTGTGTGTAACGAGCTGCACGCTACAGACCCTTGCCATGTTTAACAGGATTTTGCACCAAACTAAAATGTCAGAGTATGACTAAGAAGTGTCTGCTTAGGGAAGTAAATGATCTTATTTATATTTTTTTTGTTGTTTTTGAATATTACTTTTTGACGTTGACATCTGTGCCTTTGTCAGCTGTGCCTTTTGCAGAAGGGCTCTGGCTATCGTGGGAGCACTCCACTTGCCTTGGTACAAAGGTTTGCTGCTTGAAGTTCTATGTTGTAATCTTGATCTTGGTTTTGATCAAGATCGTTTCTGACCTTCTGCAAAGATATCTTTGATCTTCTGCAAAGCATTCCTGATTCCCTGTTTCTTTTTTTTTTTTTTTTTGATAGAGATGGTAATACATTTGATACTATAATATGTTGAAGCTAATTATAGATACAATTCATGAAAGGCTTTGAAGATCTCTTTGTGTTGTGGTTGTGCCTCACTAAGAATGCATCATTAGAATGTGAGAGGATGATGTGAATCTTGTTACCATCCTTTCCTACATATCCTTCCAGAAATGTTATTTCCTAACTTTGCTAATGCCTATCAGAAAGTTTTGTAGAACCTATTGTGCTAAATTTCTTACCCACTGTATCCTTCAGTTTGCTAAATAGCTTTCTTCTCAGGAGCTGAGGAATGGGTAGAGGGCTAAAGTGAAGACTTGAGTTCTTGTCAACAAGATCCATTAGCATTCAGACATACTAGGATCTGTTTTACTTGCCAGCATTGCTAGGTGAGCCATGGAGCAGTGTTCAGGAGGAAGAAAGCTCACAAAGGCCTGAAAAGATTGGGCAAAGTATGCTGGTTGTATTGGCAGAATATACATGCACCATGCAGACCTCCTTTATCATAAATGCTTAACTAATTTTCAATAGATGTAAGAGGTTTAAGTATTACTTCCTGTTGAATTAGCAGTTGCTGAGCATTTGAGTCTTTCTGCAATCCTGCAATCCACTAATGTGATATTTAATGAGAAGACATCAGTCTGGAGAAAGGTAGTCAATATAAATCAGTGTTTACAAAGTGTGATTAACTCTGAAATATTTCATCAATGCTGTGGTCCCAGGCAGACTGTATGCTAATTATCAGAACCTGCACGTGTTTCAGGGGACTTTGACGGACCCTGAGTGCAGCAAACATGGAGCAGCAAAATTGCAATTATGCTCGGACTGTCTCTGATGACAATTTATGCATTTGGTGTGATGACCTCTCGCTTCCCAAGAGGGCAATAAACAGAAAGCATTTTCATTAAGATACTAATGCACTTAATCACAGGGGGAAAGGGTTAGAAAATAAAGAAATACCTTTAAAGCAAGATGTGACAGGCTGATGGGGAAGACACTTTATTTAAAAGTCAGTTTCCTGGTGAAACTTCTGACTGCTGCAAAGTCTGTCATACTGAATGTAGTCATGGGCAATATGATGCACGGCTGGGCAGGTGAATAAGCTGAGCTAAGCTGTTTGATGAAAAGTACAGTGGTACTAGGGCAAAAGAGAACAGATGTTCTCCCATTTGGACTTAGTTACCCAAAGATGTGATTTTTAAAAATGTAAAGCAGATTATAGATATATATATATACACATACACACACACACACACACATATATTTATATATATATTGTCCATTCATTATCAGGCTTTTTAAAATTATTTTTGAGGATAGAAATGTACTAAGCAGTAACAAAAACCCAAACCAAACAAAACAAACAACAAAAAAACCCAACCAAACCAAAAAATCCCACCAAATATCCCAAAACACTGCTTTACTCAGAAGAGTTCACATTTAAGGATCTAGATTATTCCAGGCCTTAAGGAGAACTGGGAGTGGCAGAGGCAAGCATCTCTCCCAATTTTTGTTAATTCTGACAATTTCATGTGAATGATCTTGCTTTGGATACCTCTCAGTACAAGAACTCTGTTTATAGAGAGAAGACTGGGAGATCTGACCTGGGATCAGCAGAATGTACTAGATATGGTGGTAGCAGCTGGTGAGCCTGGATGTTGTGGAAGGAGAAGGGTGAAGCTCTGTAGTACTTGTTACAACTGATTGTTCAAAAAAGCAGAACACTCTCTTTTTTGGTAAACAGAGAAGGACTGATGAAATTGGTGGGGAAAGAAAGGAAATGAGGAGTGCTTAGGCTAGGAGCCTAAGCATGTGACTTGGTACAGACAATAAATGACAAAATTTCCTCTTTCTACCAGCAGGAATAACCTATATGAAGGATTTTACAAGGGGTCATGTTTGGAGCCAGACACAGACTCACATTAATTGTGGTTTTGTGAATATCTCTCTCTATTTTTATTTATTGATTTATATATAGCTGTCTCGATTTAAAAAATAATTTAAAAAACCTCATCCTTTAACTCAGCTTTTAATTTTTATTTGAAAAGTGTTTCCTGTCAGTGACACTGCTTACTTCTCAGTATTCCCAAATTAAACATAACAGCAATTGTCTTGAGTGCCTCATAAATCCGTTGTGTTGGTCAGTCAGCGGTGCTGAATACCTCTCTTCCTCTGTACTTTCTGTTACAGGTAACATAGAGTACAGCTGCCCAGCAACGAATGAATGTGAAATCACAAAGCGCAGACGCAAGTCCTGCCAAGCCTGCCGCTTCATGAAGTGTCTAAAAGTTGGCATGCTGAAAGAAGGTAAGGCTGCTCAAGTCAGTACGCATCTTTCTGCTAACACGTGCAACAACTGTAGGGCAATCAGGAAGAGAGAGTGGTGAGTGTTCTAATCAGCTGTTGTGAAGACAATGCTCATGCATAGTTGCCTTTCCTGACAGTCTGTTTCTGCTCTGTGGAATTACTGTGTCTACATAGAGTTCTCCATCTCTGGAGTATTCCTAACTATGTGTAGTACAGCAAAATATACCCCAAGCATTCACTCTCCTGCAGTAGTTAACTAATAGAACAATCATCAGTATATATTCTCTCATTTCTCTTAATGCTTTAACATCATGAACTCTCTCCTCCGTTCCTTATCCACTGTTAGTAGCAGAAACACACACTGTGCCTCCTTTTACCTATTTTTACTCAAGTTTTCATTTCATCAGGACAAAGAAAAAAGGGTCATCTCTCAATTACAGAACTGTAAAATTGAGTATATCTACTGAATACTGTAACTACACTGGAGCAAATATTGGTGTACTGAAGATTAGAATTAATCTCTATTTTTTTCTTTAAAAAGTGTGTGAGAACCCTTGCCTCTCACTGTAAGTATATGTTGAGTATTTTAATTCATCAGTTATGTTTTGAAAATACTCAGTGACAGGTAAATATAAGAAAATGTTTCCAAGAAACAGTACTATCTCACTTGGAACCTGATTCCTCTGTGTTACAGAAAGAGGCAATTCCTTACATCTTGATCACCATCTGTGCACTTCTATTGATGTTAATGTATATGCAAAATCACATTTTTATGTGCCATGTATGCACTATTACCATAGTGCACTGTTGCCACCAAGAAGGAGTAACAGAAGATGTCATGGACTTCTTAGCTAGGCAACCTTTTGAAATAAAATCAGTGAAGTGTTTCCTAAATACTGTCTCCAGTGGAGAGCACTTTGTGTTAAGCAACCACTTAAAAATAGTCCTGTGCAGTTTTGCTTTGTCAGTTCTTAAAAAGTCAGCTTGAAGAGACCGTTGATTTTTGCAAGTTGTTTAATGTTAATTTAAAATGAGTTCAAGTATACAGCTATCAGAGTAAAATCCAAGAAGAACACAGAGCAATGGAAAGATGATGGGCAAATTAGGCCTATCACGCACCTACAGACATATTCTTATTGGATTATACTTGCTAAGAATAAACCTTGTTCTGTGCAACTGCTTTGGCAGATGCTATGATCCTGTGAGCCAAATCCTGCTGTCCTTATTCTTACTTGAGCAAAACTCCTGTCAGATTCAATGGGGATTTTGCCTCAGTAAGAATGGGAGGATTTGACCCTCACTTCCAGTGGTAATGAGAGGGTTCTTGCCAAAATCCTCATATAACTGACCACTAGGAGCAGTTACTTAATGGTCAAAGCATGATGCTTAGACAAACTGTAGAAAGAAAGAAATATCTGAGAATGGCACCCTTTGAAAAAGTACTGTGCTTCTTAGCATCTCTTTCAATAAGTTAAGATCCTGTATCTCCTGGCACATTGTAGTTCTCCTACTCTTACTGTGTATTATTCTGTTGAAACACAGTAAGTCTTTTCCTTATTTTTAATTACTGAGCCTTTTCATCTAGGGCAGAGTTGGCTTGCCTTCTTTTCAAATATTACATATCTACTACCCTAACAGGAAAACCTAAAAGAACCAGAACCTACAGGGGCATTTTGTTTTCTTTCCCACTTCAGCGGCCACTTTTACTTTTGAAACCATACTGATTCTTTTAGGACTGTCCTTGGAATAGAGAACTTATTTTTTTTTTCTGTTGGAAGGTAGTTTTGGAAGCAGGTGCTGCTGTTTTTTATCTATGGGAAAGTCTGGACCTGAGTTTTTGGCTTTCACCACATCCTTTTTTATTCACAGAATGAAGTAAGATGATACACTTCTTTCACATGTAGAATAGTGTAAATTTATTGATTAACATGGACTTAAACTGAGCTGAAATAATTCCTGTTGTATCTTAAATATTTCTTTACATACAGACAAGGATTTCAGTCCTGTGCAGCATGTCAGAGATCGTGCTGCAGTAAATCTATTCAAATGTAAACCTGTTCAATTCAATTACCAGTTTATAATAAAATTTGCTGCAGCAGCCTCCACGTTTGTCACAGCAGTCTCTACATGCTGATGGCACAGCATGCCTGGAAATTGACAGCCTAAATCTATTTACAAAAAAAATTTAGTCGCAGACCTGAAATAAAATCGAGTTTAAGCGGCTTTGAGAGGAGCATCGTATTCTTTACAAGAACTTCTGCACATTCTGCCAGTGTGCATCTTCTCCAGAAATCTTACTCTATTAGTGGGGATTTTTTTTCTAGAAATTTTCCTTACACAATTTTAAAGTAAAATTATAAGCGAAACAATTATCAGACATTGTACTTCTCTTCACATTTGTAAAGAGTTTACTATTGCATTGCCATTTTTTGAATTGTCATATAAAATTCATGATAAAAAACACAGTGCCTGGGAAAAGATCTGAGTTTTTTTGTTAGCTTTTAGGGCAGGTTCAAAAACCACTTACAGCAAATACATCGAGTGGCTTCTCTTATGACAGCTGCATGTTAAATCATTGTTGTGGGAAGATAATAGTGCTTTTCACCCAGCATATCTGCAAGAGACAGTGTTAGAATTTTGGGGCCATGTCTTGGGGTCAGACCCTAGGAGAGAGTTGGATTTCTGGTCACATGTAATACAGAATAGAGTGGGGAATTTCTGTACATGTTCTCTAGATCAAGATTCTTACCAGTTTATAAATCATGAGACAGAAGCTAAAACTGTAAAACTGTATAAATTGATATGGGAAATCATGGGTAATGTAATCTGACTTTTTTTTTTTTATTGGCAGTCAAAGTAGTCAACTACTTTTAGTCTTCCATTAGTACTATATGCCTTTTAATACTATCTATGGGACTACTTACTAGCATGTGTCTGTAATAGAAGATACGATTCCAAGTTTATTGTACCACAGATCTTGCTCAAAATAGCTGTCTGTGTGAAATAATTACACTGGAGTAATTATTCTAAAATAGAATTACTTTTCATTTCAGATCCAATGTTCATATAACTATTTTTCCAAGATGTTATTCCATATGTTTCATTTTTCTCCATGGACACAAAGCCATAGCTGCTGTTTTATCTGTCCCTGTATTATAACGAGGTTAAAAATTAAAGTTCAGAGGGGAATCTCTTGAGTGGCACTAATACAGCTTTTAGACCATCTGAAATACTGCATCCTCTCTTAGCTCTCTCAGTTCTGAGCAGTGCTAGTTCATACTTCTTACAGGACTGTTGACACCATAATATCTCCCCCATATCTCTCGTCTCTCATATCTGGATGTTTTCAAAATTTTCTATGGGTTGGTTGCATACAGTGTAGTTCCTGAGTGGGCGACACATAAGGAAACAAATTTATTTGAAAAGTAAATTACACCATAATGAAATAGCAGGAAAACTGGGTTGGTTCACGTAAGTATGTTTGCATTTTCCTTATGTGTTTCCTTTACAAATTATCATCAGTCACTTTGTACCCAGTTAGAAGAGACAGAGGGACAGAATCTGAGCTTACTTGGTCCAGCTATGAAAAATGGGTGGCCAGATCCTCACCAAAGTATTGATGGAAACTGGTACAGTGACTTGAGACTGCTGTCCCTTTGGCAAGTTTAGCAATCTGTGCCATGGGGAAATCAACAATATACCTTTTCATATCTGTGAATGTTTACTGTTGCTGGTATGCTAGTCATCATTCAGGCTCTAAAAAATGAATAGAAACTCCCCAAGCTCATTATGTGGCAATGCTGACATTAGTGTAACCCTTCCCATCATAGTAGTGCGGTTAGCATGTTGTACCTACCCTCCTCACTGAGTAGCCCTTAACACTTCACATTCATTAGTTACGGTTGTTGGTTTTTTTTTTTTTAAAGTTCAGCATCTCTAGGGCAGTGTTAAGGCAGTAGTCAGAACCTGCCTTGTGTGTAAAGAATACTGTAGTTTTAAGTTCTTCCCTTCAGCACTGATCTTAATAAAAGCAATTGCTGACATTTTTTTTAAATGTTGGAGCATTTTAGATGGTCACGTGTAATGAACCAGAAGATTATTACACATTATTTTTTTTCAGCATGCTAAAAATCTGGGTTCTCTGAAGTATTTCAGCTTCACACTTAATTCAAATATAAGAATGCATTTTGAAAAAAGGTATGTGTTTTTTAAAGCATAAATTACTGAGTTTATTATGCAAAGATTGCCATATAAACATCTTTGTCTTGTGTTAATCAGCAGATCGGATTAAATTATCATATTGATCTTTTTGGGTTTGGACAATCTATGAAAATGAATCTAAATACAGCCAGGAGAATAGGAAGCTTGAGTTGACTCTTACATAAAGAGATGCATGATATGCACAGAATCAGATTAATGAAATCTCTCTCAGAATAATAAATAAAACTAAGCAATCTTCTTTGTAACTAAAAATGTGTTATCACCTATGTTTTGAGGGTAGTGAAAAAGCCTGCTTAATAGCATTCCTCTTAACAACATCTCCTTTGAAGAGGCCTGTGCATAAGACAGTGCCAAGGTAAATTTCTCTCAACAGTCTAATACCATTAGTCTGCCAAGAAGAAAACAGGAATTATTGTGGAGGAAGTTTTAGTTTCTGCTGCCTTCAGAAATTAGAACAACAGAAAGAAGGAAGCATTAATGTTATTCAAAGAAAATATTTCTGTACAGGATGACAGTTAATAGAGCAGCATTGACCTTGGTGATATTTCTTATGCTCTCTGTTGTAATATTACACTTAAGGAGCTGCTTCATTAATGCAGGAATCTTCTGTGTTATATGCAAATCTTCATGTGTTATAACATCCAGAGGTAAGAGTGCATCTTCTGCTGAAGTGTTTTCTGAACATCAACTCTTTCCTACGTTCCAATGTCTTACGAGGAAGTTTGGCTTCTACTGCAGTCCTCTTCTCTCCTTTCCCCCTTTCTTCCCACCCCCTTGTTTCATCTTTTTATTCTCTCACATTTTCCAGTTCCACGCTTTTCTGCCCTCCCAGCTTCTCCCCTTATTTCAATTTCTCCTTTCCCCTTTTATTTCCTCCTTCCTTTCTTTTCTTTCTCCATTCCCATTTGCTCTCCTTTCCTTCAGTCAAAGTGTGCTTGTTTTTTAATATATACTGGGGCCTGTTACATCTCCTTGGTAACAATAGAAACTAATCTCTAACTGTTGTTGGTGTCCATAAGTAGGCCTCTTTCCTCCTAACCAAAATGTGGCCTGATAGCCCAGTTCACACATTAGAACTGACAGCCCAATTTGTCTGCCCTAAAACATGGTTCATGACTATCCAGTCGCTGTAACAAACTGTTCAAGTGGAGGTTAGTGTTTATAGTGAGCTTAAGCAACTAGCATTTCTGTTCGTCCATTAAAAAATACTCTTGAAAATTCACATATTGGAGATGTGGTTGTTCTTTCTGGATTTAGAAATCACCTGAAATACCTACAGCTAAGACCAGCTGTCAGCCTCCTGAGAAGTTCTCACGGTGCTTCTGTTGCAGTATTGTGCTCCTCTGGTTTATGTGCTGCCTCTGAGCAGTTTTTGGTCCTCATAAACACATTAGGAATGAAACAGAGAAGTCTCAGCACTTAGTCCTTTAACAAAATTTCTTTCTTTCTGAATACAATTTCTTTTTGCAGTTGTCCCTTTATGCATGTACTCCGTTTTCATTAAAAAGGTGATATGAATTGAATGTAGAGAAAGCAGTATCATTTTATTGTCTGTGTTTGAGAACTATTTATTTAGATTTCTTGACTTTCCACAGACCTGTGAATGTATTTTTTTCATGTTAGCATCTGCAGATCTGGGGTCAAAGCTGTTCGCTGGCTCACTTATCTGCAGCTTCCTTGAGATTATATCTTTGGGCTTGATTCTACTCCCACAGTTGTCACTGGTGAGAATCCCAGTGTCCAGTTGTTTGCACAGTCAGGGAAGTACCAGTGAAGAATGCATTCAGCCTGCAGTTACTTCATACTTTTGGTATTAAAAATAGTGAATTGGAAAGATTTTCAATAGGATTAAAATCTACACTATTTCTCTAAGTGCCATACTATTCCTATTGCTTTAGGTCACAATTGGAAGGAGCAGGTTCTGTAGATTCACAGATGTACTTAAATTGGAATACCATTTAAAATCACTTCATGATGAGAAAATATTAATACAGTTTGAGGTTGTTAACTGGACATCTTCATTTGTCATATTTCTTCTTTTGATCCTAAAACAAGGAAGTAATACTTGTCCAATTTTCTAAAAGTTATTTTTGCATTAAAAAAAAAAAAAAAAGAAGGGATATTTAGTGGATTTAGCCCCTGTGAACATTTGCTTATGCACTGGAGGTACAGTGGCAACAATATAAGTGATAAGGGAAGGCAGGGGTAAGTCTGAAGGATGTAGAACTGTGTATGATGTGGCATCTTTTGCCATGAGCTCCCAGCCTTTCATTCTCGGTCTTTGCCATCCATAAACACATGCATCAATATGGCACTGCCATTTATTGCAGAGTGCTTGAATTCTTATACATGGGTCATGCCCCATATTAAATAGGGGTCATTTTGTAAAGAGTGTCGTTAATGGTATTTGTATTCTTCACTTTTCTCTGTTTCTGCTGTGCAGATATTTGCACATTACCTGCTTGAGTGCAATAGGCTTAGCACCTCGGATAGAAGGTGTATTTAGCAGTGGCACGTATGCATATCTCTAAAATGCCATATTGCAGTCCACCCCTTTTTGTAGTTTACTTAGGCCTTATTTGGGCAGCACTTCCATCTCCTTAATAAGACCTTCACTTTGCAAAATCTTAGTAGAAATGACAGGATGTGTGTTAAAATTATTTGTGGTGGTGTGCTGAAACGATGTAGGTGCTCCTGAATAGAATGTATGTGGCAGGTGTACAGGCAGACTGCTTGGGATGGACCTAGCACTAAAGAGCTTGGAGGTTCAGGAACTCTCATGGCCCCATCGCTCAGCCAAAGAAAGAAACACATAGAGAAGCACTAAAATTACCTCTGACCTCATGTGGTGCTATCTTTCAAATATTTCACTCTTCTACATCTCTGCTGGCCTACCAAAAAAAAAAAAAAAAGTTCAAATCAGCATAGTTTCATGAGACATTAATGTGACTACACCACAGTCTTCTCTGTGGTCAGTCATGCCCTTTTTTAAGCTGGAGGTGTTTTCACTCATGGTGAGTCTGTCACCTCTGTTCACCAAGTCACTGTGTGAGGTTGGAATATGATTTCATTTGCAGCTTGCAATGTGGCTCTTGTGGTTGGAAGTCAACCACCTGAAATCTGAAATAAATGTCATCTTCAACAGCGAATTTTCATTGTCAAATTTTGGCAAGCTTATTAGCTATTCTAGTAATAGATCTCATCAGCCTTTAAAAAAAAAATTCTTTTTCTTTTCTTTGAGTATTTATATGACAGAAATGGGAAACTATGGGGGTAGTCTGTTTCCCTCATAATGGTGATTTAATATAGCTATTAATCTTTATAAATGAAAAACAGCTTTATTTTAAGCCTCAATAGTCTTTTATTAGATTAATGATTCTGGAGAAAGTCAAACACAAGCTATGTTTAATATATTCACCTACTGAATACTATCAATATTTTCTTGTTTGTTTTATATTGTTCCAACAAAGTTAATATGTTTATCTATTTTTCTCTTCATAAGCATCTGGTTTTAGTTCTTGGGATCATCAGGTATAAGACCAGATGTCAGTTTGATTTACAGTTTTAGCAAAACTGCAGATCCAAAATCAACACTGTACAACTTGCTTACATAGGATCTTATTGCACTCCATGTTAAGACAGTTAATTAATAAAATAGTTAATTTATAAAAATAAAAGCACTTTCTAAAGGAAAGTCTGCATGATACCATTCTATAATCAGCTGAACTCTGGTCTGCGCCCTCAGTGGCAGAATTCTTGGTGTGCTGTATATGTTTTGCAGCAAAACTGCTTGAATAACAAGAGAGAATGTTGGGAACTTGCTGCATGCTGAGCACAAGCAGACCCTAGGAATCAACAAATAATAAAAGACCAACATCCTAGTCTTTTGTCTTGTTCTTTTCTTTCCTTTTTCTATCCAAGAGGTAGCCCATACGGCAGTGCTGTTCCAGGCATTTTTGGTCAACCATATCAAAATTACTTATTGCATCACCACTGTTCTTTGTCTCTTTCTAATATTCCTTGTCGGTCTGGTGGGTGGCTGACTGAAGAAAGGCTTTCCACACAGGCCAAGTCTTTCGTTCTGGTCCGAATCAATCAACAGATTGGTTTTGTATCATTTGTTAAACAATTGTTGCTTTTCATGACAGCTTGCCAGATTCGGTTTGCAATGGTGTCCAGTGTCTACATCTTCTGAGTGCTATCTCATTTTGTATTTTCTGGAATTCAGTGGAAGCTTGAGAAACAGGCACCTTAGATGTCGTTGTGTGTTGAGTCTCAAGGGTTATCAACTGAAACGTGGGAAAAGGAATGTATTTATTATAAGTCACTAGAACTACTGCGCTTGTGAATAGTTGGTGGAATCAGTTAAGATAAGGTGATGTAAAATATGACAAAAATATACTTTGGATCCAAATTGAGAGTACCTGCCTGTGATTGCTGATGTTGGGAGTGGTCTTGCTCCAAACTGATTTTTAAGTTGCAAAGCCATTTACCAGTTTCCCTGTTAAACAATTAATGAACACTTTTAAGTCTCCAATTACAAGCTGAACTGCTAAATAATGAAATAGGAAAATGGATGTTTACCTTAAAAAGTAAAAAGATGTTTTAAAATACTGTTTAAAATGTGTTTTTCTTGTGAAATTTTGCTCAAAGATACACTAGTGTGAGAATTTATACCTCAGGTGAAGGATCACACTGAGAAGGGAAGCTCTGAGTGTAACGATCTCATTATAAAGGCTCCTCCTTTTCAGTAGCTCTCTGGAGCATCACCTCAAAATACAAATCTCTGACTGTATTTCAGTCAAAAAGAGAAGTTGGAACACCTTTGAGTCTGATATATACAAACGTAGACTTTGCTAATGCTTTTTGTCTGACAGAGGGCGTGCCACGTGCCCAATTGCTTGGTTTTATGTGAGATGCAAAAGAACACAGCAATCAGAAAACAAAGCCACAGAGTAGCTAAGATGACATAGGATTCTTCTTTTTCTCCTTTTCTCTCATTTTCGTGATTTCCTATTCTTTTTCCTTTTCATACCACAACTGTGGTATTAGAAGAATGCTGACGAGAAAAGAGTTGCTGCAAGCACAGATCCTCCAGGCAGTCTTTTTGTGGCCAGGTGGGAGAGAGAATAATTAATTTCTTGAGGTTCTCATTACCTGACCTTCACTATTTTGTGAGTACTAGTCAGGCTGAATGAATGTATTTCCTCCCAGGCATCCTGTTACAGGAGATACCCATACTGGCAAGATACTTCAGCTCATCTCTAATTAAAATACTTGTTATGAAGTATTCTTAAATGTGGCTGCTTAATGAAGTTAGAACAAGCATTTGGATGCAGAATGTGAAAGCTTCAAACATTGGAGTCCCTCTCTAGGGACATGTGTGCAATCAGAAAGCATTCTGAATGTTAGCAATCCATCCCATTTTGTTCCCGTTTGTTTTCTCTAATTTTCTGCCTTTTTAAATACTGGTTAGCTGAAATAAGTCCTTTTTCCCCCCTCTCCACAGTTCCCTCCCCCTTTATGGAATAGCCCATGACACGTGCCTGTAAAGTGGCTTCTTGGGAATTTGCAAGTCTTTGAATGTGTTATCTGATTAAAGGGATGTGTCTTTAATTCTCATCTGCAGTTCCACCTTTGACCCCATCTGTTAAAGTGGAAAGGAGTTGAGAGTCAGCAAAGTCCCAGATTCAACCCAGATAACCTGCAGTGTGCACATTTGAATGCTTTAACTCTTTGGTTGCCCCTGAAAACTACATATTTAATTTCAAGTGACAGGTTTGAGTGGAAAATGTGGCAGTTTTGACATGAGCAGGTGATTTTTTTTTTCCCCATTTTGTTAATATGCTTAAGTAGGGATAATTTAGCTCTGGCTTCACCTTTTATAGTAAAAATTAATTAACATATAGTTGAGTGACATAAATAAATATAGTATCTTGTTGTTTGTGTTATTTCTTTTTTTTTAATAGACCAGTCTTTTGCTTAGAGAACAGGAGGGAAAGTTCAGACTCCCACGTCTATACACACACTTTCTTTTTTTGAATAGGAAGCTGAATTGGAACATGACTGAAAATGGTATTGCAACTTTGGATGGGATTTTTGGATATCCCTGAGTAATAGGGGTATCTAAACAAATACACTGATTCCATTGAAAGATTAAAGAAGCACATGGTGTGAGTGTCATGTTTATTATATTTTGCTAATATTATGCTTTTTCTACAGAACATTTCTTGTGCTTTACAGACACATAAGTGGCTAGAATACCCCAGTACATTTGGACCTGTCGATGTTTTCACCTTGCCTCTGATCATTTTCTTTCCCAGTTTTCAAACACTCTTAAAACAGTGAAAGGATTTTTAGTATCCCAGATCCATCCTGGTTCTCTGAAAGCTGGAGCCACGTTCTTCCCCCACTTACATCTGTTCAGCTCTGATGGTTTCACTTATGCTGCATGGCTGTAACAATGCAGGATTTGTCCTAATCTGCCCTTTCTTTCTCAATGGAGACTATGCATGCACAAAGTGAACCTAAACACAGTAAGTTGAACTGCAAATAGAAAAAAGAATATATATATATATATACACACACAATTATATATATATATTTAGTGTGTGTATACACAAATAAAGCTAAATAGCACACAGATAGGTGTGATAGTATATCTACTGTACATAATATTGTAAATGGTATCTTGCTGTGCTGGAATCTAGGCAATATGAGTTCAGTACTAAAGTGTTCAAGTTGCACCTGAGCTAGCTGGAGCCTGCCAGCCTCTGCAAGCCCACTGAGAGCATCTGTCTCGCCACCACCTTGCTCATGCTGTGTCCTCTGCAGGCTCTTAGATTCTTCCGACTATGAGCATAAATCATCCACCTGTCAGGAGCTCTAGCTGCCTGGATTATGCAATGCCTGCCTTCATTTGGAGATAGTGGGAGCAGAAGATTGCACAAATGGTTTGCATTCATTTTAATGCTGTTCCAGCATCTCTTCAGCTTTAATGAGAATTCAGGATGGTGACCACTCCCTGAAACAGTGAAAGTCCCAGAGACCCAAGCTGGTTGTGTACATTTGTATGGCCTAGTTTAGATTTTTAATTTTTCCCCCCTTTCCCCCTCCCCCTGTCTTTCTCTTTCCTTTTTTTTCTCCCAAAGAAATGAATGGCTTGAAAATTGAGGCAGAGAACTGGTACTGCACAAAGCCAGCTGTCCACAGCTCTGTCTTTTGGCCTTGTAATACTTCCCTCCAGCTGAGCAAAGAAGAATTTAAAAATCAGTCATGTTTAATGTTGATTGTCCACTTGTACTCTCTAAAGCTGCATAATGCTTAGTTGCCTTCACTTAGGTGTTTTAGGTGTTTAAAAATCCTTCCATTGCAATTTATTCAGTTACAGGTTTATTGGATTACACTATCATGTGTGGAATACCCTGTTGTGTATCTCAAATTTAAAATACAGCTCCTCTCTAGAAAGTTCTCTTACTAAAAAAAAACCAAACAAAAACAAACAAACAAAAAAAACCCCAAAACTGCACTGTCAGTAAAATTGTCTTGTTTCTGTTTGTTAGACAAGAATCAATCCAGTTCCTTATTCACTCATAATTTTAATAATGAATTATAGGCAAAAAGAATGTGGGTATTAAATTTGTTCACATGTGTCAACAGAAGAAAAAATTAACATTTTAAGACAAAAGCAGTGCACATCCTTTCAAAGGCACATGCTGAAGGTGATGAAGGTAAGTTGCACCTGTAGTATCTCACAAGAAATTCCACCAGATTCATGCAGGTAGCTTTATGTGACTGTCAACCTCATGTTCTTACCTGCCTGAAAAACTTAGTTTTATTACTAGGCAGTAGTTATCAGTGGTAATCTGCATGTTTGATATTTTAGCACTAAAGATCGACTGGAGTTTTTTGCAAATATTTAAGGAAACAAACCTGTTCAATAACTCTGAAAAGCATTGGGCTTGTGCAACATGATTTTTCTGTAGTGAAGGTGTCAACAAATTTTTCAGAGAATTTTTAGTTTTAGAGCACTCCTGTGATGTAGGCAGTAATATTCCCATTTTACAGTTTTTAACCTAAGGCAAAGAGAACAAGAGCTGCTTAGTAAAAGTCACATTTGGTGTTAGAGGCACAGCTAGAAGCGGACCTCCTGCTCTGAGGTTAATGTGTCATTCAGCCTGGGACTTCAAAGTCTAGATGTTGCCACCGCTTTCTCAATGACTGAAAAAGAGAAAATATTATTGCTTGTTGATTTAGGTGTTTATATTTCTCTCTGTAAAGCTTCCCTTTCTATATGGAGTCCTCAGCTACTGAAGAGAAGAATGTGAAAAGATCCTAAAACAGGAAAAAATAAAGCCCTCTATTTCAATGCACCTGCATATTTCTTGTTAATATTAATGGAAGATGCTTACACACATGCAAAGAAACCTGCTTTGCCAAAATATTTTGAATTTTGCTCTTGGTAAAAATTTCTCCAGCTGGCAGGTGCCACTGGTGGCAGATGAACGTGGAGTACGTAGTGATGCAGTCTCTATGACAGTCTCGAATCCTAACAGTACTTGAGAGCTCTGCTTGTATCTATGTTCTTCCCTCTTGGTCTGAAAACCAGAAAATTTCATGCAACCTGGTCCTACTTAACTAGGACCACACAGAGCAAGGGACATTTTTTAATAGGCTGTTTGGGAAAGAGTGAAGGCCTTAACGAATGAAGTGTGTAGACTTTGAGATCTTCACTGTGAGCCTTATTTGCTTCTGGTAACAAGCTAACCTCCCATGCCATTCCCCCCTCCTCTCCAGTTTTAATTTGATGGAAAGCCAGCGGTACTGCAGTCTTACGCAAAGCCTCTAGCAAACTCAAAAAAAGATTATTATTTCTTGCTTTGTCTTTACAGATAACTTAAAAAATTTATGCATCAGAAGCAGGATTTTCTGAAGACACAACTGCAACACAACACTGACAAAATCAGATGAAAAATCTCACTCTTTTAGCTGTGAAGAAATTAGGTTTATCATCAGAAAAGCATTCTCTTTTCATTTTCTGAAAGGTGCTTTTTGACAGACCCTTTGCAGTGGACGTCATGCTCACAAAACATGCTGTCACAGGGCTATTTGAATATGGTGACAGGCTCATTATCATGTTGAAGACAACTGACAACACTGCAGACTAGAAATGGACAGGCTTGCCAATCAGCTGTTGAAAGGATTGCAGTTGAAATAGAGGTTTTTTTTGTTCTGAGAACAGTAGTACAAATCGACTACATTAATTCTTTTTATTACAGTTGCATACACTGTAGTTAAGAGTCCGTCACTGTTTCCATTATAAATCCCTGTTTTCAAGGGTTTATTAGTAGACCATAAAAAATGGTTCCTGTTGAAATTTTGCATTAAAAATATATATTACCCTAACAGAACAAAATTTCTGTGGTAGATGTGTGCAGGAAGGAGGGCAGAGAAGAAGGACTGACTGATTTTTAGTTGAAAATTGCATAAAACTGAATGCATTATTATTTTTATAGCACCTTAGATGTCCAAGAGTTTTATAGACAGGTTGGTGCCTCAGGAGTTTACAATTTCAGGATACACTACTGCCAACACTTATTATGGGATGGGATTTTCCTGGTAGTTTCATTTGAATTAGTAAAGCACCAAACATTATGTGCAGTAGAAGGTATTTGCAGATTAAGGTTGAGTCATTCTAGAACAGGTGTTTTGTTTGTTTTTTTTTTTCTTGTAATTGAAAATGGTTGTTTGTTTGGGATTTTAAAAATATTAATCTGAAATGTTAAGTAACCTGCGATTAAGGGAAATATTGCATATTTAATAATAATACAATTTTAAATTATGCTAGGTTCTGCTAAGATACTCTAGTTATTGTGAAGTGTGAATTTAGGTGAAATTTATCTGCTTTAATCCAAAGTGGCAGTCCTGGGAAATTCTACTCATCTTCTAACTATGGAATTTCCTGTACCCAAGCACTGGAGTTAGTGCTGTTGGAATTTCTGTAAGGGCCCTTAAAATTTCTTTAGCCATTTACAGTGGCAGACTTCTTGCACAGACATGTCTGTTTTGACTGCTCTGAATAGCGTACTAGTTATGTTCTATTTTACTCTAGAACTAAAAATGTTCCTCTGAGTCCCCTGAGAGCTCTGTCTCACGGGTGTTCTGAGAGCACGTCTTCACACCTCAACAGACAAATAAGAAATTAGTGTCCATGGCTGCTTTCTTCTGTAACATACTGGTGATCCCACTGCTATGCCTTGAAATGTACGGCAGGCCACCAGGATGTGGGGAAAGATGTTGTTTCTGCATCCAGGATGATTTGTCTGTTTTGTCCAACAGCCTCTCCATAACAGAGAGAGCTGGAATACCTTCTCATTCCTTCAGACAGGGTGTTAAATTTGTGTAAGTGCTCCAAACCTGAAGGAATTGATGTTATGTTTTGTAAGAGAAGAAACCCAAGTTTGCTGGAGAAGAGGCATGGTGACATACCTTCCTGCAGGTACATGAATAGGAGGCTATCAGTCCCTGAATGGAGCAAAGCATTTCCAGGAAGCCTGGAAAGATAGGCCTGAAAGTTCCATGTAAACTGAACATATAAACTAGATGTAGGTGTCAGCAATATGTGTATGTTTGCTTTATATTCTGCCCAGAGATGCCTAACTTTGACCATACACTCTCTACAGGGAGCCTAGATATCTGTTCAGGTTCAGTCTCTGTTTGGTGGGTCAGATGGAAGAAGCTAGGCATTGTGTACGTAGGAAATATATATCCTTTTGCTGGGTTTGGTTGTTAAGTATAAAGTGAGATACTGAAACAGAAAAAGACCACATGTAGACCCCTCAGGTGTTAAATTAATTTATCACAGTGTGAATTTTTAATGTATTCACTAAATATTTGGTGTGAGGATGATCTAGGAAGAGGACACAGCTTTGCATAGTGTGTTTTGCTGAGAGCTTTGCAAGGAAAAATAATGTTACTTGTACTTCTGTGGCTTCAGACATTTGCAGGCTTAATTGATGCTCATTTGATTACTTGATTTCAAAGCACAATCAATTACCTTAATGCATATCACTGTTCTCACAGCTACAGTGATTGCAAAATTGGGAATGTAAAAATGGAAGTCACTTCTGAAAATTAAGTCTGCAGTCCTATTTGCAAAGTCAGAACTGTGACTCTCAGGAATTACTACAGCACTACAGAGGAGAGGACTATATTGTATTGCCAGAGCTATCATACCAGGTCAATTGTATGCATATTTACAATCTTTAAAACGTTTACTACTTCTCCGATGAAGTCAGTCATCTGTTTCTAGGGGTAAACTTACTGAAGATATATCAACTTGTGCAGAATGCTGAACTGAAAATTAATGTTCAGTTGCAAATTACTAGGGAAGAATTTTTTGTCTTTTCATGAAATCATGGCTCCATTCAAGTCAGTGACAAAGCTGCTGTTGAGCTGGAGAAAGCCACATTTTCATGGAGAGAGTGAATCTAGTGGTTAATTCAGAGGATTGGAATCAAGACCAATTTCTATTCCAGAAGAAGTCACTTCTACTTTGTGTGCCTCCAGCAAAAATATAATAGATAAAATACTATGGAGCTATCTCACCCGCATGTTGTGAGGCTTATTGAATTAATATTTATGGAACACTTCAAGATTCTTTGATAGAAAGTGCTGTGTAGCTGCATACTATTACAATAAAATCCTGAAAAGCAAATCCATCTGGAGTTAGTCTTATCTCATCTAGTTATAACGAACTACTGGAGCTGCCTATCATGTTATGAGAAGAAAACAACAACCAAAACACACAACTAGAAACAAATATTCGGTATTTAAATATTCTACAATTACGTGGAAAACTCTGGGCTTAGTATTTCAATTGACTTTCAGGTTTTATGGTGATAAGCCCTTTTTTTAATACTTTCCCAGTAAGATTCATTTTTGAACCCAAGCATAATGTGATTTGGGAGAGTAAATTAATATTTTCTTCTTATGCTGTAAATTGCTTTGTAGAACGCCTCTCCTCCACCGAGCCTACTAGACAAGTAAATAGCATTGTCTTTGAATCATTGGTTCTGATGATTCCTTGTACGAACAAGTATTATCGATTTGTCATCAATATAGAGGTTTTTTTGTTGGCTAAGTATTTTTATATTTGCTTTTGAAAAGAAAATGAATATTCTTACCACTAAAATGTGCATTGATTTGAAATGAGCTACACAGGAGGTTGGACTAAGTATCTGATGTTTCCTCTCATCAATCAAACTCTCATTACTTTAAACAACCTTCTGAAAAGTTAACAGAAGCCCTGAACAGCAGTCTTTAAAGAGAGTATTATAAACAATGCTGAAAACCCCAAGCACCTGGAAGTGTATGTGTGCTGAAATGACATTGGTTGAATAAAGTTATTCATATTGTGCAAACAGAGCAGCTTACCAAGTGTGTAACTTGATTTTGCCTATCACCAAGTTCAGGAAGAAAACTGAAATCTAGGCTATGAAGCCTGGAGGATATCAATGTTTTAGCAAAACAGAGCAGGCATGGAATATTCTTTTTCCCCAGGACTGACCTAGTAAATTGTGCAAGCACCAGGAGAAATTTTGCCACCTGTCCCTTATAATCAAGGCCTGTCCCTTACTTAGTCTCATTTCAGTGATATAATTAAATGACACCATTTTCCCATTTATGTTGCATGAATATGCTGCCAGAATCCTATAGTCTTATCCAGGTACCCAGGAATGTGACTTAATTTGTTTCATCTAAAGCCAAAAAAATAATCATTTGAACATGGTCCCTTGCCCTAACAGCTAACCCAGCATGCTATATTAGAATACTATTGTTGCAGCATTCATTGCAAAAATCAATAATCCACTAGATGGAGCAGAATAGAAGTGTAAAAACTGAGTTAAGTCTGGTATTTTAAGAAACAGAATTGAGTATCAAAGTGGCGGGACTCAGACAAACCAGAAAAATGCAACGGCAGTGTTTTTGCAGTGGGTAGCTCTGGCTTCACAGGCATTCACAGATTAACCTTTCAGTCCTTTGGTGGTCTGTTTTTCTGCAAGCAATAAAATGAGGGTTAATCTCTGCTCTAGAAAAGATGATTATGAGAAAATTTGGGGAACAAAGACCCTTCTTGGAAAGAGAATTAATTTTGTTTCCTTCCCAAGAACAGGCTTCTTTGGGTTTGTTTGTTTTTCTTCTTGTTTGTTTGGTTTTGGGTTTTGGTGGTTTGTTTTTTTTTTCATGGAGAAAGAAGATGAAATAATAAGACAGTCAGAAAAAGAAATCATAAGACTTGGAATCAGATAAATAAAAGATAGGAAAAGAAGTTCTTCAGACATCCTACAGTTCATGTCATTTGTTTTGAATCTCTTGAACCTTTAAAACAGGATAAAAGATGAATGTTTCTAACTATGCTATTGCTTCCAGCCTGGTTATCAATATGAGTCTTTTTAAGAAAGACGAAAGTGTTCCTAGAATCATGGAAAATTCAGAAATGCATACAGAAATTGTTCTATAAAAATGTGGAAAACAGGCTTTTTTTTTTACGTCTTGGTATGGGTTAATATTGTGAAATATGGGTAACAGTACTTCAAAAATTATTTAAGTTTCTCCAACATTCTGAAGTTATTGTTGCAGAGAACAAAGTGTTAACATAACTTTGCTATGTATTTTTTAATTAGTGACTTTTTTTTTTCCTCTCTGTCCATCTGTAGCAAAGTCCAATTGCAAATTTTACTGAAATGTTCAGCCTACATGCTGAAAAGAAAGACCCCAGTTTTAGACTCTGATTTGTCTTTGCTTAGAAGGAAGAGGGAGAAATAAAGTGAAAGGAAGAATGAGTCTAATAAAACAAGTCAACAAGGATAATGTCTTTAAAGTTGTGCTATATTTGAGAAGTCCAAGCATGGTTTGGATATTAACATATAATTAAGATTTTCATTCAGGTGTTTGGTCAACTGAGATTCCGTTAAGGTTTAAGATGTTTGAAACTGGTTTTGCCAGCAGCAAATATCTATATATAGTGGCTATTTTTCAGTTCTTACTCTTTATTGCATGGATAAGCTGAATTATCATGAACGTGGAGATTTTGGGTGTAAAATCACAATGGTTTTCACATAAACAATCCTTACCTTAAAAGATATGTGTGCAATGTGATACTTATGACAGCCACATCAGCAAGTAGATTACAAAATTCAGCCAGTTGCTACTGACAAGGAACCTTAGGCATGACTTAAAAGCCTGCTTATTCAGTCCTAGGTCTCCTATAGAAATTATGCCAATATGAAGTGGCTGTTTGACGGAAACATGTGCAGGGAAGATTGCTTTTAGTGCTGGAGCTATATATTTTTCTAACACAAGGAAAGATACAGCATTTCAGGGGAACAACTATCAAATTTGGTTTGCTGACATCTGTAAATGTGCTGCTTTGTTGTCTAAGCAAGGCTTTGAACCCAGGTCTCCAGAGATGAAAGCCTCAGGCATTAACCAATTGCAGTATCTCACCCTCAGCTTTCTATTTAATAAAATGCTTTAGATAGATGCAGGTGAACTTTATTTGCTTAATATCGATTGCTTTGCCTTCTTTGAACAAAGAATTGTAGGAACTTTGATGAATTAATTTAAAAGTTGTCCAGTTCCATAGTATCTTCTGTATATTTCTGTGTATCTGAAGCTGCATTCTTCAAATTACAACAGATAGGCTTCCCACAGAATAGTCTTTCTTTTTCTTTCTTTCTCTTTCTTTTTCTTCCTTTCTTTCTTTCTTTCTTTCTTTCTTTCTTTCTTTCTTTCTTTCTTTCTTTCTTTCTTTCTTTCTTTCTTTCTTTCTTTCTTTCTTTCTTTCTTTCTTTCTTTCTTTCTTTCTTTCTTTCTTTCTTTCTTTCTTTCTTTCTTTCTTTCTCTTTCTTTCTTTCTTTCTTTCTTTCTTTCTTTCTTTCTTTCTTTCTTTCTTTCTTTCTTTCTTCCTTTCTTCCTTTCTTCCTTTCTTCCTTTCTTCCTTTCTTCCTTTCTTCCTTTCTTCCTTTCTTCCTTTCTTCCTTTCTTCCTTTCTTCCTTTCTTCCTTTCTTCCTTTCTTCCTTTCTTCCTTTCTTCCTTTCTTCCTTTCTTTCTTCCTTTCTTCCTTTCTTTCTTTCTCTTTCTTTCTTTCTTTCTTTCTTTCTTTCTTTCTTTCTTTCTTTCTTTCTTTCTTTCTTTTATTAGGAACTTGGAACAAATAAAAGCTTCCTATTTTCATCTCTAAGTCCCTCTCCAATGTTTTGGTGTATTACGACAGTGCAAGCTGAAGCTTTTTCTTTCTCAGGAAAAGATTCTTCTGTGAAATTCTAATTTTGATGATGTGTGGAGTATTCCCGTTACTTCCCATCTTAAACTACTGCATAACATCACTGTGAGCTGTCTGATGGATTTCTCCCTATCCTCCTTCTCTTTTTTCAAGATATGATTGATTTGTGAAATACTTTGGGATTTGCTGTTGCTACAGAAATAGCAGGTGTTAACATTTGTAGTCATGCACACACTTTGGGAAAAGAATAGCCCAACTTTTTGCATTACAAGATGTCTTTTCTCTCTCTTCTCCTTTTCCTCTTACAACACAAGTATTAATTTTGTCCATCAATAGATGATCTTTTCTTTATTCCTGCCAGATGTTTATATACATATTTCATTTAAATCTGTACAGTATGTATAGAATTAATATCAATTTTGTTTGAAATGTTTATTTTGGTCAGAATGATTGATAATCCTATTTTTTTCTTAAAACTGTAAAGCTGTTCTGTCTGTTTGAACTGGTGCATCATCCTGAGCCCATAGATTACAGTCTGCAAAACTTTGTGTTCTACAGTCATAGATTAGTTTTTCTTTCCTGTTCCCTATGTTGACCAGACACTGGAACCTTTAGAGGTCATGTTGGGACACAATCTTCAGATGAACCAGGGGTTGTGCAGGAGAATTGTCCAAATGCTTAAAAAATAGCGTCATTGTGGTGCACACTGGTTGTCACATAGTATATCAGTATTCTGTCTCTATTCAACTAGGATTTTAGCTCACTCTTTGTGTTACAAAAATTAGTATGTGAGCCTGAACTCTTTTATTTTTTTTTTTTATAATATTACCCCTCTTTCTCATTTCCCAAGGACACGTACGCCAAGACATGGTTGTTCAGAAGCCATCAATGTCCACAGATTGGTCTCATGTTACTGAAATACAGAAGGTGTCTATGCTTAGCATGTTTGAAGGAAAGTAATTTTAATCTCAGTTTTATCCTTTCTCTGCTGGCAGTTTCAGTGCACACAGAAGGCTGAGGTCCATGAGTGGAAAGATCTGCCAGGTGTCATTGGGGCCAGGTCAAAGATAATTAGGAAGATTATTTGCTGTAGCACGCTTGGACCTTAAGTAAAGCACTGGTTTTGTGAAGGGGATAGAGTGTGGCTGGAAAAGGCATAGAGTCCTCTTATCTCTATTTTTTTCCCTCAGTGCTGGGCAGGGGGAAAAGATTTTTGTCTGTATTGAGGGAAGATGAGAGAAATGTGAGAATTCTTTGTCTAAAGAACAAACAGGGCAATAACCAGTGAGTCACTTTTATGTTATTAGCTTGAAGTGTTTATTGCTGAACTGTGGAGTTTTACCCGTTGTAAATGGGGGTGATAAAGTAGGTTGCAGATGGCTTTGTTACACCTAGGCTTGGAAAAGAGCAAATGAATTTCAATAACATTAATTTGTCTTGTTGTCAGTTTGCAGAACAAAGTTACAAATTCAGTCAGAACTGATGATATAAAGTGGATTCAGCTCTTTGCAAGTGTATACATTTGCTGTAGTATGTAAAAGAAGACATGGAACTTTTAGCATGTCATTCTACAATATGGGGGAATATGTTTTAAACTAGTGGCAAGGTATACACTGGAGTACAGAAAAGGTTCAGTCTGTCATCTTTTGTTTACATGTGCTCAAAGAATAGCTTTTGTTGAAGTTGACATGATAGGAAGTTTGAAGGGGGTTCCTTTTGGCACAGAACATCAAGAATGAATGAAGCAGTGGCAGCAAAAAAAAAAAAAAGAAAAGAAAAGGTGCTCTGTGTTGAAACAGTTTTGGTTTATAGGAATAGAGGCTGTGAACTTGTTTGGGATGATTCCCTACAATAGTTTAGTGTAATATTTATTAAATATTTGTATTGAGGTCTCAAGAGAGTTTTACTTTTTTTCAAGTAGTTAAAAGTTTTGTCAAAGAGGAGTTTTAACTAGTAGTTTAAAAGCAAACAAACAAACAAAAAAAGGCAAAACCAAAGAGCACCTAATGTTCTGCTGGGACTGTCCTAACAAAATAGAAGCTGCCTAATTTGAAAAGAGGTAATGTAAAAGTATGCTGTTACACACTGAATTCTGTAATACTGTTTTGTGGATCTGTGTGCGTGGTTGCACGTGGTTTATTAGATCTGCAGTGCTTGAAAGTCCTGGCTGGGATTATCTTGACAGAGAAGAGTAGTTTTAAATTGCAAAACGAATAGACCCCGTAGAGGAAGCAGGTCTTGAAAAAAAAGTTGGCTTGCTTTCAAAGGGAGTCACTGGTAAATGAAAAGTGTTCAAAAGCAGTGTTTCCAGGTAAATATTTATTTGCATATTAATTGTTATGTGCAAGCAATGAAAGAGGACTTAAAAAAGAAATATATGTGGTAAATAAGCTACACTGTGTAACATGGTTGAGGAGCCTGTGTTTGGAAAACTATTTTGCAGAAATAAATCTCAATGAGTGTTTCTTAAGATGTTAAATTTTTCATAGTCATGGATTCTTACTTCATCTGTTCTGTCATCAGTGCATACTGATAAACAGCATCCCAAGGCTTGATTTCAATAATGTTTAATTTTAGTCCCACATTAAACGCAAGCTCAGTTTTACTACACTGCATGCATTATATGATGGGTTAAATAGCAAGTGAACAGTAATAGGTTATCTTTTTTTTTTTTTCCCAATTATTATTTTAATACCCTGACTTGGCCATGAAATGTTAATGGACACTGTCTATTGCACAACAATAACTGCTTGGATTATTTTGTGGTGCAATATAATATTTACATTAATTTTTGCATAATGTTATAGCAATGTGAGTTCTACTATTAAAATCACAATAGTAAATTATCATTGCTGTTAATAGGCAGTATAGATTTTGTATAAAAAATTAGTTATAAATTAGGCCTGATCTATAATCAGTTGAATACTTGCTAAAATCTTGAGATCTCTGTTGCCAGACCTGATAAATGAAAGGAAATTTACCAACATTTTCCTTTTGATTAATTCTAACTGCTACATAGTTTCATTCAAGTATGAGTAGTGGCATTTTCATACATAGTTGTTATATTTGGGAATTTTTGATTTGTTTGGTTTTATTGAGTATCAGAAAGCACAGGCTACCTCAACAACATAAGAACTAGAAATTAAATAGATGTCTTTATTCATCCCACAGCTAGAAGGAACAAGCAGTAAGCTAGCAGTATACTTGCCAGAATAAGTGATGAATACAGGTGTTTCAGTGCAAATAGAAAGTATTAGTTACACAACTCGTGACAGAAATAACATTGTTTGCATTTAAAACACATAAAAAGCAAACCCTCATGTTCTGATTGGGTATTATCTCCTTAAATTCAATTTCCCCTTTCTCTCATACACATCACTTTTGATAATAAGGGTTCACCTTGTCCAGTACAAATTAAGAAACAGTTTTATCCCCCTCCTGAAATACTTCTGCAGTGATGTGCCAGGTACTAGTGACACCACTGCTTATGACAGCCTTCCTTAGACTTTGCAGTACAGGCATTGTTCATCTGGGACCCAGATGATTTGCTCAAGCAGCATGTTTGTAGACTGTTGCTAAAAACAGTTTCACTCCAAGACCACTGGAGTTTTTGCAGTCTAATTTTGGCCATATATGAGGGTTACTTAAATACAGAGATAACATTAATCTTTCGGTAGCAACAAGTGCTGGCTGTGGTTAAGACCAGGAGCTTAGCATTCCTGTGATCAAAATGTTGTTGCTGGACATGGGTAATATGTGTTCATTTCTGAACATTAAATCTAACCTGGATTGGGTTCAGTACTGCTACATGATCCCATGATGCCTCACATGGCACTGTTGTACCCCTTTTGGTCCTTGAAGATACGAGACAGCAATTAGCAAGTACCTCATTTAATTGGCAGGAGTTCACATAATACCAGTCCATGCCCTCATGATGCCTGCGTTAAATAAGTGTTTCTATTTCTGTAGACAGTAGGCATTTGGATAGTGGTTTTTTTAAACAATGTAACTGCCTGGGCTTCGTGTTACAAATCATGAAACATTTTGTTTGTGCATTATAAATAGTGATACCTATTTATAAATCAAAGGCACTGCGCTCTACTCCTAGGAGGCCTTTGGTTGTGTTACATTACCCATGCACATGCTTCCATCTTGTTGCCCAGGAAGCTAAATAGCAATACATGACTCTTAGCTGGCCTCATTAATGAAACAATAGATATGTGTTGGGTGCAGAATCTGAAAAATACAACAAGCAACAATATAACCCAACCCCAACAAACTGACTGTATTCTAAATTATTAAAAAACATTATTCATGGGAATTAATGTAGAGTTTTATTTCGGGAGGTGGAAGGAAAACCCTGGGGTAGCAGAGGGTTCCTAAAGGGTGGAGAACAGTTTATCTCTCATAGTGATGTGGGGACAATTTATTCTCATCATGGAGGAACAGGAAATATTTTAAAGTTAATAATGTTTCTGCCACCTTTCTCTCTCCCCCTGTGATGCTTACAGTCAAAGGTGAAAGCCTACCCTACATCCCCTGTGACAGGTACAGAATCTACATCAGAAGCAGAGAGATGAGGGAAGGAAGAAGAGTGGAATGAGATCAGCTCTGTGGTTTGTGACAGCCTATAAAACTAGAAAAGCCTTTACAAAAAAGTGGAGCCAGATAGAACTCATAAAAAGCCAGTCATCTCCTCTAAACACGGGCCAGTTGGCAATGCTGTGCTGTGGTTGTTTGTCATTGCAATAGGATATCTTGCTGCAAATCAACAGATGATTTCTAATACAGTCATACGTACAAATAGTAGTGAAACATTTGTTGCTGCTTCTTTCAAGCCTTGCAGGCTGAATTCACTGTATGACAATCCCTTTCTCAGTGATTCTGCAGTTTCTTTGGAACTGCAGATTCTATGGCAAAGAAGTTGTTGGAGTAACTGGTGCTGGTATCAGTTTTGTTGCACTCTTTCCTTGCCCACAGCCTGGGAAGTATGCATAGAAGGTTTAACCTCAACATAAAGAGAAGCATTTTACAGTGAGGGTGACAAAGCACTGGAACAGGCTGCCCAGGGCAGGTTGTGGAGTCTCCTGATCTGGAGACTTTCAAAACCCACTTGGATGCATTACTGTGCCGATTACCATAGGAGATCCTGCTTTTGGCAGAGGGGGTTGGACTTGGTGTTCTCTGGAGGTCCCTTCCAACCTCTACCATTCTGTGATTCTGCTCCAAGTACCTTCAGCGTGTACCTTGTTCATCTGGGTAACGTAGTATTAACCCCGTTAGTGAATTTGAAGTAGTTCCCCTGAACAGGTAATATCAAGAAAAGTTCTCTAGCAAGCAGAAACACTGCTCTGGCTTTGCTGCAGTGTGGCTTTATTTCTGAGCCCACTATTTTAGAGGTATTTTTCTGAGTATCCCTGCTGGCATGCTGTAGCGCATACTTCCTTACCCACAGCGTGTACCACTGCCCAGCACAGCTGTGTGGGGATAAGCTATTGCAGAGGCTTCTGATGCACTCCTGCCATAACAAACCTGATGACCCTGGGGCCTTGCAGCGCTCTGTTGAGGGTGAAGTGCTGTTTTGCTGCCTACATAAACTATATACATGACCGCTCCCCCCTCTCCACGTCAGACGGCTGCAGAGACCCTGCCTTTAATAGGCAAGGTTAGAAGGATAGAGTGTGGCACATGGGCTGAGTCTTCCTTTTTATAAATCAGTAACAATAGGGTGTTGACAGGCCTTGAAGCCTAGACAGGCTATGAGGGTCATCATGATAAGGAAGGATTAGTGTATATAATTTGCCAAATATGGGGCCAGCCACTAGCTGGGTTTTTCTGCACATGGCAGATTATCTCCAGTAGCTTCATGGCATGCACCTTAGCTGCTGGCTATATTTATTAGCAAATCCACCACCGCTTCCAGTTTAAGAACTATATGCTAAACAGGGAACATATGCAAATGTGATGAAAGAAGTTTTGTGTAGCATTCTGATTGGAGAATTTTTATGGAGTGTGCTCTGTATGTATAAAGTATAAATACTTTTCAGTGTACCATATCTGTTTTTCCCCTAAGATTTTCAGTTGAGAGATTTCATATGCATCTTCATTCTTTGTAAATAATGCTGTTTCTAACTTAGCTCCATGGAGGATATAGTTATCCAGCCCAAAGATCAATGGTCAACAGAAAATATAAAGAGCCCCTAGATCAGATCTTTGACTGCTTTGTGGTAGATAGCTAAACTGCCCACCTTAAAACGTTAAGAGAACGATAAATGCTGTAAATTCTTGGCTGTGGTGAAGAAGAACTTGTTAACCCCAGAGTTACTGGAAATAGATATGGTCAAAATCTAACAACATTGCTGTGTTGTAAACTGTATTTATTCCTTAAAAGAAAAAAGGAGAATATACGGATTTAGTCAATTCTTGCAAGTATTCTCCAGACCAGATTTTCACTGACTGCGTTAATTTGCAGTTTGGGGCAGGGTTCATACTTTCAGTCTTTGAAGTGATACTACGCCAATTCCTGGCAATTTGTACAAATGTTTAAAAATGAATAGATATGCAGTTACTATTTTCTTTGTTTACTTGAAGGTTTTATTCATTAGCATGACAGTCCCTTTAGAAAGTAAGAATGCTGAAGTCCCTTTGTGCTTCCTTTCTCAGTCTCTTGATGAGCTCACCCATTAAACAAAAGATTCAGCGTAAATAAAATTTTGCAAGTCATTTGAGGATACAGCAAAAAGGCATAATTGACTTCTTAGTCCATTTTTAGAACAAACTCTCTCAAGGCCTTTTTTTCCTCTCAGGAACACTTCCCACAGCACTGGAACTGACAAGACTGTATGCATTACTTTATTTTGATACTGACATTTAAACAATAAAATAAAGCCGTTTAAAACAAATAGTGGTGCTTTAAGTGTCTGAGCTGTCAAGATATCAAATTATATAACTTTGAAAAATCAGAATTCATTGTTAATGGTATGCACTTAACACAAAGGGTCGCTGGAGTACTAACCAGATATATATTCAGCTACCATGCTGGAGCTAACAGGCTCTATTCCTTTAGATAGAATTGACTATATTCACTTAAATGGACTTGACTCTAGCACAATCACTGTATTCAAATGTCAAAAAAAAGAGAAAGAGGATGTCACGTAGGGTCACAAATTATGTTGGATTTTGACAGATTGTAGCCTTGCTTTACAAGAGCAGTAACATCTCATTTGTCACCGTTTGATCTGTAAGTGCGGGAATGAGAGCGGAAGGCCTTCCATCTCCACCGCAATTTAATCGCTCTGAGGCCGACAGTGGCAGCTAAAGCCACCTGCCCATGCACTGTACTGCTGATCTGTTTTAATTTAATCGTCCGTCAGCCGGGATGAAAGCATAAATCGTCTCCCTTTGATCTGCAAACTGTGTGGATTTTTGTAAAGCATGGTGCAGAATCAGGGAGGCAGTTTTCACGTTTAGTGCAGCATAGACAACACGGGCTTGGAAAGCTTGTAAGCGATATTTCACTCTGGTAGTAAAGAAGGGAGTTGCTCTTTTTGTAAATTGAGATGAAACAGCATAAGGTTTTTTAAAAGAAATGGTCACAGGGGGTCTATAGATTCATAATGTTATTAATTACTCAAGTTTGAAAAGCTGGCCTCTACCCCTAAATAACTTAAGCATCTTTAAAGAACCTTAAAGGGTGAATATAAGAAAAATTACTTGGTGATAACACTGGGTAATTCTGTGAACTGTCAGCTGTGTGCTGGACCTGTTGTTTAGTTATATTATTGCATGGAAATGAGAAAAGGTAGGATCTTCTTAGAAAAAAGTTAAAATCTCCCTTCTCTAGGGGAAAATTGTACTCTTTCCTGGTATTGCTGGAAGTTTCGTTTTAGGCTAAAATGTTATTTGTACCCTCCTTTTGTTTGTACTAAATGAAACCTTACACCCTTCCACAGAAAGAATCAGCATGAATATAACTGAAAGTGAAATGGTAACATTTGGGCAAAATCTTTCTCATTATTACGTTTTCTTACAGAGCAGCTAGTGAGCAAAAATCCTTATTTCTACATCGTACTTATTCTTCTCAGTCCCTTATCCCAACCCTTCATGGCTTTGGTTTTCAGATTTCTGCTTTCTCAGGTTTTGCACTTGGCTTCTCTCATAAAGGATGTCGTTCATAATTTTGACATTGTCCATTTGTGATGAGAAACATCTCCTTTAGCCTTCTTGTTAGTCCAAGCTGGGTTTTCCAGTGCTTGATGCTTGAACTCTGAAGAAACACAGCAGTGGAAGGCTACCCCTTCAACTGTGAAAAATACTGGCTGACCCCATAAACCTTTAAATGTACTGTCTTTTCTCCCTTTCTAATGACAGCTTTAGGGACCTTACTTCCAGTTCAAATTCCTGATTGCCAGTATGAAAATAAAAATCTCACAAACTCTCCCCAAAATTCATACAACCCCAAAAAGATGTAAATACTCTGTGCAATGTGAATTTTCTGACTGGGACTAGAGATGGGAACTGCCCAGTTAGATCTTTGAATATCTTTCCTTTAATGCCGAGACTGGACTGTGACTTGTGACTTTCCTGTTGAGAGAAGGCTTTTTTTGTGGTCAGATGTCAAAATTGGTAAAACAAATGCAGTGTTTTTTCTTGCCTTCTCAAGAGAAGAGAACACAAACCACAGCTTGTAAGAATCCCTCCCCTTTTTGAGTGACTAAATATTTTATTTACTGAACAATCTTGCAATGCTTTATTTGAGAAGGTTTTCCATCTCCATTATTTGTAGCAGGATTTTATTATTTGGCAAAGGATTCTATCTTGGGGTAAAGAAATGTTTATGCTCTCCCTTGTAAAATTCTATTCATGCTATGCTGGAATACAAATAGTGAAAAATTGCCTTTGTCCTTCTTTTGTTTTCATTCCTCAGGAAAATTTTGTCAGGCTGACAATATAATAAATAATTATGGAGTTGCTGTAGCCCTGGAGTGCGAAGGGAGGGAGAAACAGGCTTCTATCTCACAACACAGATTTAGCTTGTGGACTAACAGGGTCCTGGCCACTTTGGGAGCATTGATTTGGTAAAAAAGCATAAACACATTTTATTGTGGAAAGATAGCAGAGAAAAAACTTATTCTTTCCCCCAAAATTGACCTCTGGGACTGACTCAGATCCCTGGGGCATGATGAGCTCACACAGCATGGGACCAAGGGAAGACAAATGGGCCAGGCTGTTGCTAGCCTTACAAACTGACCCTTGCCTCATCTCTGAGTTTCCTGCTACAACCTAAGGTGGCCTTAGGGATCCCCTGGGAGCAATCAGTGGTGGTGTTCTGAAATTTGTGTGTTAAAAGTTTGCCAATAAGCACATGAAAGAGAAAGACTTCTGTACTCGTAAATACTGCAAATTGTTTTATCTTAGTTTCAAAAATGCAGCTGGAATGTTGTATGTGTACAGGCTGGTAATAACATACAGCAGAAAGATAACAATTTGCAAAGTTGAGCATTATTTGCTTCATTTACTGTGTAAAGTCTGCTGAGAGAGAAAACAGAAATTAAGGTTTGAACTGTCATCAAGTCTGATGATTGCTATCTTCTGACTTCTTGCTTTGCAGGCCAAACCTGGGGATGGCTATGCAATGTTTGTAACCATGAGGGGTTTTAGATGGAATAATGGAGTGCACAAACACATGCGCCTCGCGTAGTGTAAATGATGGTGACAGTTATCTTTAGTCGTGTGTAGATAATGATGACACAAATAGCAAGACATGTCGTACAGCCTTATACTGAACTATCATCTAATCAGTCCCAGGAAGGTTTATTTAAATGTATTTAAATAAAAGCAGTTTGAACTAGCGAAAGACGACAAATTAATTTTCCTACTAAATTTTTATCAGAGATGATTTTTTTTTGTTCTTGCAAGTGGCTTATTTTCTCTAAATTGAAAAGATTTCCACCAAATTTTAGTCTTCATGGTGATGCTCATTGTCCATATGGGGCATTGCTCCACTGAATTTATAACTGAGATGGCAAATTAGCTGTTAATTTCTGAGTGATGATAAACAAAAGGCACAGTTTCTAATTCCATTGCAGCAACCGGCAGTGCTGTCACTGAGCTACTGGGTACACGATGAACTGTTTAGTAGTAGACCATAACATCCTGGATCATACTTCCAACAAGTTTGACTTACTAATTCCAGCTTATGAAACATGATGTCAATCTAGTTTTGTATCCCCTTCATACATCCAGTCCTTTGCCCTCTAACTATTTTGGGTATTTTTTTAATTAGCTTTTCTGTTAGAATTCTGAACTGCATTACACTGAAGTCAGATAAGTACAAATATAAACCACAGCATGCTGCTGTCAGTACAGTCCTCTCTTAAAACTCCTGGGCATGCAACAAACACAGGTAGCTCCCTCCTGGTAAAGTCCTTGTATCTACTTAGACTAAGTAGTGTAATAAAAGAGAGGGCAAAGACACAAACGGTATACAACATATGACAGGTTCGTGAAAAGTGCAGTAACAACTGAGTAGGGAGAATACCCCTCAAGAGCATTGCTAGTTATTTATAGGCTCTCACTGGTCCATTCATTTGCATTGCATTTGTGATGTTTGTATTATCTTTGTCAGATCATGTTCCTGCATTCATTCATACTCTGTTCTTCCATGTCAATATTGTTTTCAACTGCAGTAATCAAACGTCCCCTCAGTAGCAAAAAGCAGAAGCAATCATAGAAGGATATGTCCATGACACTCTGAGGGTGATATGGTGGTAATGTATAGATGATAGTTGGAACTTCAGTCTTTATTTTTCTTTTTGGTGTTTCATTTACAGCCTGAGGCATATGGCTTATAACCATTTATGTAGTCTTCCTCAACACAGATGTAGTTGAGTTTACACTGTGAGTTCTGGTGGCACTGTTGTATACTGAATTCTTTATGTACACGTTCACAGACACAGATTGAACCACCTGCTGTCTGCTGGTGGCACACTTAACAGCTTTTGATCTTTTAGAACTGTGTTATATAGTGTTGGGAAGCCTGTTGTGTTCCTTTGCATGAGTTGGAGCAGAGAGCAGATCTAGTAGTTCAGTCCTGTGTATAAAAGGTGAGTTGTTGTATAGCTGGAAAATTAGGGAAACTCTTAAATTCTTTACTACTACTTTTGTTAATAATTTGTAACTATTAACATTTTCATGTCTGTCACAGAATATTGTGAATTGCACATTCAGGAGATCTTCATGATCTAAATGGCAGTATTAAATATTTACCATAACTATATAGACCATGGCAGTGAGAAATTTATTATGGGTACAAATAATTTTTCAGCCTGTCTGTTCTTAAGACAAAAGCAATAAAGCAAGATCTTATTTAAATTGATAAAAGATGCAAACACAGCTTCACTGGGTTTCTAGATTCATACTAAAAGAGTAAATATTTCATCAGTGATACTAATTAAAGATCAGTCAAAGATTTATTCATGTCTTGTACTGCAAATACCTTTCAGGCATGATTAGGAAAAGTAACATTTGTAGTACTGCCCACTAGTTGAAAAAAAATTTTCTGTGAAGCCGCCTTTACTGAATAAATGATTGTTTCATTAGTCTTTATTTACTGAGATGTTATCCAAGAATTCCAGAAGCTAATTTTTGGTAGAAAAATTCAATAAGAATTCATTTTTTAAAAGGCAGATCGTTACAGTGCCAAATATTGTACCAGGGGAAAGCTGTTAGAAAACTACCATTTTGCTAATTAATTTCCATGTGGATAATGGCTATACACAAAGGAATGGAAATAGATAAAGATCTCAATAGGACAAGCAGAAACTAAGTAAGGCTAAGTAATTTCTTATGTCCTTTTAAAATAATGTCTGATTAAAAAAACCCAGAGCCTAGAAACACATTTTTGTGGTGGTGCTTTGTAAATTTGGAATCTGGGATTTCTCTTATTTGATCAGGTTGAAAACCTATCATTGTGATATGTTGTTTCCATCAGAGACCTTATAACTGATTCTTTCCAGACAAGCATTCAAGTAATGAATTTCCTTATGTAGATAATAGTTGGAGAGCAGGTGAATATTTTTTTCAAATGTTCTTTAGTTCTCTGGAAAGTTGTTAAGGCATATTCCACTTGTTTACCTACCTAGTCTTAAATCTGGTTCCTCCTTCTGCAAGCAGTCTAAATCTGCCAGGCTACCTGACTACAGGATTTGGCTCAAAAAGCATTGAGGTCAGGTAGTAGCTTGGTAAAAAAGCTGCCAGTGCTGTTTCTGTCTCCTTGTGTTTGTGTCTGGAAACCTTCTATATTTCCTGTTTTTCTCTCTCAGACCTTAGATTTTTTTAATGCAAACTTTGACTGAATTTTTTATTTTAGAACTCAAACAAATATAATGGCTGAAAATGTTTCTGGCTGCAAGAAAGTGTTTTGTTTCTAGTGTTTTCTTCTTTTTCCCTTTTAGTAAAAATTCTGTAGCTTTAGTAAGTGCAGTACAGCCACATTCTGGTTGATATATTAATGAATAATTTGGGTTTGAAATTTTTTTTGAAGGGAAAGCCCTGGAATTTACTTGAAAAGAAGTTACTCTGTTACGGGCAGAAGATTCAGAAGTTATGTAAAGCCTCTGCCTCTCCGGTAGTTGATCCAGAGTATAGTGTTTTCATTAGTGAAAATACTGAGTAACTGTTAATTTAAACCATGTTCTTCAGTGACCTACACAAACTAGGTACATGCCTGTGTTCACCATGCTCTCTCTGTTTCGCTCCTTATTACTTTTAGCAGGTACATTCAAAATTCACATTTAAATTTCACATGAGCTAAATAAACTATTTCTTTCAGATAAATAGCTGAGTTTTTCATGTTGTATTAATATTAGTATTATAAAGTCTTCTGCACCCTTGCTTTACTTCCTGGCTATCTGGTAATTGGGTTGGCAGAGTACACCTGGGGTCATCTTGTTTAGCTTATCTGCACAGGAAAGAGTGGCAAATAATAAGGGAAAGCAGCAATAAAATAGTGAAAAAATTGAAAGGAAGATTTAATCTTTGACCAATTTGAAACATATCCTAGAGAATCCATGGAGAAAAAGATAAAGTGTGACTATGAGTAAGTTAACTAAACACATTACAGGGTGTGAGAGCAAATGGAGTTAGTCCATTGTACATGTTTAATTTCCTATTAGTCTCTGGCGTTTACTACTCCGGTCTGAGTTGGGGCATCTGTAAATTCAGTTAAATACAGTGCATTGTCTAAACATATCACAGCTCCAATCAGTCACCCAGGCTGCTGATAAGAAGCCTCTTGTATTATTGAATCTACAATAGGGAGGCTCTGCAGGCACAAAGATAACAGCTAGGTATTTCACTTTAAGTATGAGAAAAAACAGTGACTCGCCTTTGCTGCTGTGGCTCTGACATTTATTACTACTCCCTGATTTGTTTTATTCTACTGATGTGAATTTAGTTTCAGGTGCTTTATAGCTCTTATTCCTAACTTAAGACCTCTATTTGGAAACAGTAAAGAAAACCAAGTAAACCAAAATCAACCTTAAATGTGTAACATGGACAGCAATAACCTGAGCACTTCCTAGTGCTTTAATAATGCCTTCCTGCTTTCATCTCTGAAGGATGAAACAGGGGCTGTTGTTTAGTCTTTCACCATTTTCTTTCTTTTGAATTAAAGGCATTTCAGTGATGTGACTTCAGAAAGGAAGCTGCTCTAGAGGAGATGTGAATCTTGCCATAATAGTTTGAGGGGGTTAGACTTTTCCAGTGTTTTAATAGACAGAAACCAAGACATTTTTGTGACCTTTACACAGAGCTCTTAAGTATGAAAGAAAATAATAAGCATCATGCATAAATGTGGTATTGGTAGTTACCAACTTTCAGGGTCCTTTATGTTTCTCAATTTAATAATGTCTTTATAGTCATAAAATTTGGGCAAACTTCAGGTGTTTAGGGTAGAATTTTCTCTGCCCAAATATATTACTAAAGTTGGGTTGTTTGCATTTTCTTTTCTTTTTTTTTTCTTTTTTCTTTAATTAAGTTTTTGCTATTGTCAAGGATAAGGCTTACTAAAAATGTACCCCAAAAAAATTAGGTTTTTTGCTTTACCACAAAGAGCTGGGATTATGCAGGTATTGGCTATTGTCAAAACATGTGCCTCTTGCTTTCCCCAGAGAAATCAGTTCAACTTTGGCCAGCACTTGACCAATTTAATGTGGCTTTCAATCAGAATATATTGTTCAGAATATAAACTCTTATGCCTTCTTTCCTGTAGTATATATGTATGTATTAATAGTGACAATGTGTATCACTAATAGTGATGATATGTCACTGTTAATACACCAAGTATATATATACAGAAAACAGGTGTGTATATATAGTAGACAGTATCTATGTATATCAAGTATTATCGAACATATTTTTTCTTATTTTACTTGTAAGCTATATTATATTTAAAATTCAGCAATTATGATCCTGAAATGTCATGGAAGATAGTTTCCCATTGTTTCTGTCTCCCCTAAATATACCTATTTCATACTATGGTTAATATATTTGATACTTTTAATTAATTGGTGATTTTATAGTGCTTTTTTCCTGGTTTGATACATTTCCAAGAGGCTGTAATCGTTAAGTAACTTTGCAGTAGAAAGTTCATAGCTTTGCAAACGTGCATCATTTATTTCCTAAAGCTTCTTTTGTTGTTCGTGTAAGTTGAATTACAGCTGGTTTTCTTGAAACATGGGTTTGTTTTGTCTGAGCCTTCAGTTTTAAGTAAATTTTATTCTGCTACCATCTGAGTGGTAACTGCATAAAGTTCAGTTTATTGATGCTACACAAATAAAATTCCTAGAGGAAGTACCCTAAAGTTAACCGAAATCCCTCCAGCAAGATCCCTAGTAAATGCAAAAAAACCCAAAATAAATGAAGAAAATCCTAAGTTTCACTTCTGTCTTTTGAACCAGGGCATTGCAGTACATTATGTAGATGCAGGATTTGAAGCAAGTTAATGCTGTGTTCTTCTGTGTGAAATCCAGGCCTGATGAAGCAAATACTGTGTAGTCATCCATTGTAGAGAGGCAATCACAGTAATGCATATCCTAGAGGTCAACAGGGATATGAAAGACTCATTTCTGATAAGAAACAAAAATATCAAAAGTCATTTTCCAGTGACTTTTAAAACTAAAGATGTGTGTGGTATTGAATCTCTTTTCCCTCTTTCTTTTAGAGAAAATGCTTGCAATTATTGCAAGATTTTTTGTTTTGTAGCATGGATTATTTGCAAAGCAAGTGTTCTTTCGTGTTTGGAAGATCACAGTGCTGGGCTTTATTCTTTCTGACGTAATGAGCATTAAAGGTATGGCTAACATGGCAGGCTTGCACATCTGCTCATAGCGCTAAAAGTGCACCTAATGCAGGAGTGAAGCTTTATGCAGCCAAAGGTAGACATAATAAGAAGAAAGCAGCTAAAGGAGATGGCAGGTAAGAAAACTGCAAATAGGAAGGAACTACCAGTTGATAATACAAGCAAAGTCAAAGGTGGTGATTAGGCTGCAAAACCCAATATATGCATACATACTGGAATATGAAATTGCTCCCAATAATTAAAATTCAAGGTGTTGCCATGCCTTTAGAAAAACCTGATAATTTTGTGGAAAAAAAAGTGTAAATTACTTCTGTACACAGATACAGCCTCTGGTGCTGATCATTTTGTGAAAAAAAAAAGTTAAATTTTTGTGGAAAAAAAAGTGTAAATTACTTCTGTACACAGATACAGCCTCTGGTGCACACTGATAATCATCGACAGGGATCTCCATACTAGTGAGATCTGGGGGGACCAAGGAGAGATTGCATCTGCTCCAATCAAAGTTGGAAATTACCAGAGAAAGGGGAAAGCCAAGGTGTATATTCATTTCGTGACAAGACAAATTTCCAAATGGTTAGAATTTGGAGAGGTAAAAATCATTCTGAATTGAGAATGACCTGACATTAAATACTTTAATCCAGCAAAGCCAAAGTTGATTAGAACAGTGTTTTATACAAAACCGGGATCATTTCCAACTTCTTGGTGAAGTTTAGTTAAATAGAAATATATTTTCCATCATAGTTTTGGTGGTATTTTCAAAAGAGAGTACCCACAACAATTCTAGAGTTTGTAGGAGAAATACTTCAGTAAAGTTTCATCACTGTAAATATTTGATTTTGTAACGACTGTTCTTGTTTAGGTGTATTTTTTCAGCTCAACTGTTCAGCATTCCTTTAAAGTAGGTCTTCGTATTAGGAAGGACTAGTTGCACTCCACGTTAATTCAGTGTTGACTTTTAAGAGGAAACCTAGGTTCAACAATGGTTTACATAATGGAAATTAAATGTTGCACTTCTTGCCCAGCCCTTTTGGATCCTGTCCACATCACCAAACCAGCATCCAGATTGGCATAGCTTGAAATGCCTGCATCAGCTCTGCCAGGATTTCGTTATCCAGTGTGTTACAGGCCAGTTACAAATGTATATCACGTTTGTTTGGAAAGCTTGTGAGATATCTATCAATCAGGACTGCTCTCCATTTCCTCTCATCGGGTAACTCCTAAATTTTCAGAAACATTTACGTATTTGGCCTTACTATTGGGGTTGTCACTGGCTCAAAGCAATGGAATAGGACAGTCTGTTTCCTGAGGACTGGAAAAATAAGAAACATCTCTGTCACGTAGATACAAACTGAGGCTTCATCCACAAAAATAAATACTGCTCTAGCACTCACTTCTCTACAGTTACACCATGCATTTACAAAGATGACTGTGAAACAATCTTGATGCGAGCGTTGAACCTTCAGTAAAATCAGATTGGTAAGCAGAAGCTTCTGTAGCACCTTCCTTGCATGGCAAAGCAGAAAAGTATCAGTCTCAGTGCTTCAACCCAATTTTGAGATGAATGTCACATGCTACAATTTTTCATTGAACGTTTCATGTCGCTTCAGTATATTTTTAATTAAAATGCAAAGTTATTAATTTATCAATATAAATGATGACTACTTTTTACAAGTTGATAAGCACCATAACCTGGAAAATGTGGAGAATGATCACTGCTTTTAAAATATGTTTTTATGAGGAAAAAAGTTAATTGTAGGAGGACAAAAAGAAAGGAAGAATAAAATTTGTTTTTCCTTTGTAAGCAAATCAAGAGTGTAATGGATTGGACCTCTCCTCTCTTATAAGGCAGTATATGTGATCTAAATAGCCATTTTTGCTTCAGTTAACGTAGCTGACTTTTTTATTAAGCCAAAGATTTTTCTCTTCCCTAGTTGACAGCCTATGTAACTCGGTATTAGCAGTTTTGGGAAGGTTAAATTGCTCTTTCATAGATTAGGATTTGTTAAGAGATGTGGTTATTGGTACTGTGTGCTTTCCTAATCCTTCTTCAGTATTGGTGTATCTCCAACCCTACCAGTTTAATTAACATGGAAATTCTCATATTATTTTGGTGTGCTGATTACAGGCAAAGACTAAGTGGAAGTCCATTTGGCATCCCAAGAGACTTCAGTGTTAACAACGCAGAAAGGTTTTTTTTTTTTCCCCTTTCTCCCCTTTCATGAGCTTCAGATAAGCAGTAGGCCCCAGTTAGATTTCATTACTATCACGCACTCTTCATGGTCATCTTTTAATATTTGAAAGGATCATTTGTTAACTGGAAATGGTCAATTTTTTTTTCTTTGGCTTTTGAAATATAATTTTCAATTTTTAATTTGATTCATTTAGATGAAATCATTAATCAGGGTTGAAACTGAGTTAATTTTCTGGAAAATAAATGAGGTTGTTAGAGTGAACATTATTAAGTGGGCTCTTTGCAAGAAAGGGATAATAGCTGAAAATATGGAAGACTTTGAGAACTATAGCAGTTGAGGGATAAAAAACAGAAAGGTTTTTTTTTTTTCTAACTAAGTGCAGTAATTTTTTAAAGGAAGCTAGGCATAGGAGGGATATTTCAGAACTATCATTATTAAAGTATGAGTCATAGAGTAAATACTGTTATTAAATATATATGAGAAAGAATAAGGAGTGAGTTTTAACAATGCTCTTATATTTTTACAAACACTTACATTTCTCCTAAAGCTCAATATTTGCCATGTCAACCAATGCTTACTTGGTTTTTGATGCAGTGGAATATTACTCTTAGTAATTCAGGAACAGCCATCCAGGTAGAAAGCTTCAGCAGACAAGGAGCGTGGGCCACTAAACCATTCTCTTCAGCCTGACCCAAATTCAGCTACTGGCCTTCAGAGGGTTCTATTTCCTTATTCCCTGGAGTTTACCACATGATACAAGGTGACCAAGATAGCCAGCAAAATCTCTTGTAAATGCAAAACAAAGGAGCAGGGATTGGACTAGACAGGCAATATCCTAGATTTACCATTGAAGTTTTTCAGTTAACTACAAAATCTGTTATGCATTGTTTCCTAACGCCACCTACTTCCTGCTAGTATTCTATTTAAAGCTATGGTTTTTTAATTTTAATTCACAGACGACAGAACTCCCTCCTCTGTTCTGATAAGAACATTTTTGTCCCTTCAAGTGTTCAAGTCTCTGCTCAAGAGTTACCATAACAATAAACATTTAGTGGCTTTCAGACAAAATTTTAGATGGAGCATTACAGCTCTGTTTAGGTTTTCTTTAATGTTCATGTGCTTGTTATGGACCATTCCAAAGTGCATTACTTTGAATGAATGGGAGAAATTGTAGGTGCCTTACCCAACAAGTTGTTTCCTGATAGGTGTTTCTTAACTGTACTTTCCAATAAGATATTACTCTCAACTACCTTTAGCTGCAGAGGGGAACAGGAGTGTGTGCCACATTAAAAAGAAGAATTCTTATATGGAGAAGAGTAGAAAAGTTTCTGTGGTGGGGCAGTAAGTCATATGGAAATGGAAATTATTCTGGATTGTAGTTGCTTTCCTTTTGTGATGGACCTTTCCATGATAAAAGAAGGGAGACACGAATAATCTAAATTGGGTTAAGCATGAAATATTTTTCTTCTAAAAATTTAAGTATCAGGGAGCACATGAGTTCAGTTTAAAAAGGGACAAATAGCAGCAACCAAATCTGCACCCTGGCAAACATGAAAGTTGAATTTGTACACCCTCCATGCTAGCAGTACTGACTAAAGGGGTGATAACTACAGGCTTTTAAATGCTAAAAAAAAAAAAAAAAAGTATTTGAAAGATGATTATTTTGAGACAGAGCAGAAAAAATGTTGATTTATTATTTCATTTTCAGTTACATCACCATGATGTAATGACTCACAGTGATGTAACATCCTCAAGTTAATAGAGTATAGCATATCAATCCAAAATGGCAGCTGTGTGGTATAAATATTCTTTGCCCATGCTAACTGGTTTTGAGCTACATGAAACAAGTACCTCTTCTAGGAGGGGCAAAAGTTTCCCTCTTCTGCAATAAGAAAAGGTCCTGAAGTCCTCCACTTGATTCAGGTCAGTCAGTTGTCATCAATTAGTCAATTGGAATTAGTTACTACTAATGATTTTTGTATCCAGCCTGTGTGTATCCAGACCCTACATGCTAATAGGAACAGATAATGGCTTGGCCAGGGAGGCCAGAGGGCCCAGTTCTTAATATGATTATTTATTATTAAGAGTAATGTGTTTATGGTAGTATTAAGTGTATGTTATGAAAGTATGAAGGGGACCTTCTAAATCTCAGTAACATAGTCCTATGCCTTTGAAATGAATAAGCTTTTAAAACTGCTGTAAATAGCAAAAGTAGGATCAGGACAATTCTGTGCCATGAACTTGTTTTCAGATCTGTCCTGCGTAGACAGCTTCGGATTTAATGCTGTTGTTTTCAGTATGCAGTGTATTTTGGTATGCAGAGGGCAGTCTCATAGGACAAATTTACAGAACTTCTTTAAAAGCACTCAAATTTTAAATTAGGTTTTAAAATTTGTTGTTGTTTCAGCCTTCTATTTTTGCTGATTGATTTGGTTGTGACAATGACTGGTTTTCTTGGGTACAGCAATCATGAAATAGTAGTAGTTCTCAATTGTTGGGGAAGTAAAGAGAGGGGGTCAGGAGAGCTACCACCTTGGACTTTGGCCTGTTTTGGAGACTGGTTGACAAGACTCCCTTGGGAGGCAGTCCTTATGGACCAAAGGGTCCAGGAAGGCTGGACATTTTTCAAGAAGGAAATCTTAAAGTTGCAGGAACAGTCTGTCCCCATGTGCTGAAAGACAGCATTGGTGAGGAAGAAGACTGGTGTGGCAGGATAGGGAGATTTGGTTGCAACCCAGGGCAAAAAAAAAAAAAAAAAAAGTTTATGGACACTATAAGAAAGGGCAGACCACTCAGGAGGACTACAAAGTTGTTGTGAGGCTATGCAGGGAGAAAATTAGAAGAGCCAAAGCTCAACCAGAAATTAATCTGGCTTCACCTGCTATAGATAGCAAGAAATGCTTTTACAAATATCTTAGCAACAAAAGGAGGACTAAGGGGATTCTCTGTCCTTTGTTGGATGCAAGGGAGAACACAGTGGTCAAGGATGAGGAAAAGGCTTCTTTGCCTCAGTCTTTAGTAGTAGGACACCAGTTCTTCACAGGATCCCCAAGGGCCCTGAGCTGGAAGATAGGGGTGGGGAGCAGAATTTAGGCTCTATAATCAAAGAGGAGATGGTTAGTGCTCTGCTGTACCACTTAGACAGGCAAAGGTCCATGGGGCCAGGTGGCTTACTCTCAAAGGTGCTGAGAGAGATGGCAGAAGTGCTCATCAAGATGCTTTCCATCATTTACCAGCAGTCCTGGCTAACTTGACTGGAAATTGGCAAATGTAATGCCCATCTACAAGAAGGGTTGGAAAGAGGATCCAGTGAAGGTCATGGAACAGATCATCTTGAATGACATTATGAAGCATGTGTAGGGCAACCAATTGATCAGACCCCATCAGCAGGGGTTCATGAATGGCAGATCCTGCTTGATGAACCTGATTTCCTACAAACAAGGTGACCTGCCTAGCGGATGAGGGAAAGGCTGTGGGCATTGTTTACCTGGGCTTTAGTCTTTGACACTGTCTGCCACAGCACGCTCCTGGAGAAACTGTCTGCTCATGGCTTGAATAGGTGGACACTTCACTGGGTTAAAAAACAGCTAGATGGCCAGGCTGAAAGAGTGGTGGTGAGTGGAGTTAAATCCAGCTGGCAGCTGATCACTAGTGGTGTTCCCGAGGGCCCAGTATTGGGGCCATTTCTCTTTAATGTCTTTATCAATGATCTGGACGAGAGGACCAAGTGGACCCTTTGTAAGTCTGCAGATGCCACTAAGCTGGACAGGAGTGTGGATCTGTTTGAGGGTAGGAAGATTCTACAGAGAGACTTGGCCAGGCTGGATCAAGGGGCCAAAGGCCAACTGTATGAGATACAGCTTCATATAGCCTTGTAGTGTTTTGTGGTATCTTTGGATATTGTAATATTTTTTCCCCAGGAATTTTCTTAGAGGGAAGGCTGCCTTGCATTTCTTATTTAAAAATAAACAGAAATTTTCTGTAGTTTTGATATTGAGAGTCTGCTTTCCAATGTTCCTTTACAGTTTCTGGGTAACTTTCAGTGTTTGTCTTATGACAGCGTTAAAAAAGTCAACACTCCTTCACATAATTATTCACATTAGAAGTCTTCATGGTTGGGAAAAACAGTTTGGCTTCCGTCTGCTATGCCATTAAAACTCATTAACAATGAGGAACTTGGTATCTAGCACTGCCCAAAACCTTACAATATACAGCAGCGAACAGCAGTACTCTGAGACGATGAATCTAGATGTAGTTACAGCAGTGATAATAAGCCACTAAGAGTAGATTTCCAGTGTCTTGAAAAATGACAACGTGTAAAGAGCACCTTGAGGGAAACCTCCAAATCTAATGACCACTGTGCACTCCCACCAATTTTTAAGCCTTCATGCCCATGCTTCTGTGAAGTTTTCATTGCAGACATCCCTACTAATTAGGCCTTCCTCTTGAGCTGAACAAGTTGTTCTACTTTGGTGCGTTCCTGATGTTGACAGATGAATAATATGAGGCTAGCAAACAATTCTTGAGTGAATTTTAAACCGGGTGTTAAATGGTAGGAATACTGGTGTCCTGAGCCACCACTTTTGTCCTGATCCAGCCAACTATAGCTAAGACAGAAGCAAAGTATTTTAAGAGGTGGATAGTTAATTTGCTTTGTTCATAAGAGCACATTTTATGTAAGCTTTTAGAAACAAATTTTTGTAGCCACTAGATAAGTGAATCAAAATTCATGTATAAAATTTAACAGCAGGAGAAGCTGTTGTAAAAAGTTTCCTTTTCTTTCACATCTCATTGTGTAGTAAATAGTGTTAGGAATTGGACATTCACACAATAGTTAGGCTGTCACTGAAGGAAGCATGTCAATTGTGGTTTGGCCCAAGTTATTCTGTACACAGATGCAAACATATGCCACTGATTGCAAAAAAATTTAATTTGCTTGCTGTTTGAAGAAGGAAGCTGAAGCTGCAATTCACATGTTTTTGAGCTGAGTGCACTGGGATGGGATAACCATCTGTCCTGTAAGTGAGATGCTCAGCTATGTGTGTGTGGCTATTGATAGTAACATGGCTTACTGGCTAGCATTGTTACCTAAACAGTCGCCAAACAGTACACAAGTTTAAAAAAACAAAAAGAAGGAAAGAAAAGAAAGGTTAAAATGACCATTTCTAAGGGACTTCTGAGACTTTTAAAGAAAAAGCAGGGTTTGTGAGTGAAATAGTCCTGCTTCAAGTTTCTTATTTTAAGCTAAGCTTCCCAGTTTAATTTTAATCCCTTTCAAATGCCCTGGTCATGCTTTGAAGATAGAAAACCGCCCCCTCAAGCTCTGAAGCTGAGCAGTGGCCCTTTTTGTTTCCATGAGCTGAAAATAAAGTGTTCACATGAGCTCATTTACAGAGAGTAGAGTTGGCAGCCTTATCAGGAGAGGAGAAAAGAGCTCTGAAGATGAAAAGCTATCGCTGTGACAGAAGTCTTTATTAGGTTGGACAGTAATGGAACGTGGTGTACACGGGATAAAGTGACGGCTACCTAGAGCATTTAGAGCAAACCAGAAGAGTAGTAATGTTTTATGTTGTCCTTAGGTTGGCTTCTTTGGTGATCCCTCTGGCTCAGGGATGTTTGATGTGAAAATGGGGACTATGTAAACAGCATACTGTCTCAGCTGTGTTTGGTGTTTGAGCCTCTGCTGGTCACAAAAAAGAGTGAGTCAGAAAAAGTAAAGATGACTCAATACGAAGTTTTGGCATTCCATGTTGTGCCAACCCTCTACTACAGAGCTTGCTAGGAGGTAGGCTTTGATTGAAAATCCCTTTATCCAATTTCACACATATGTCAAGGCCCATTTGCAACAAATATTTCTGTTGTTGAAATTAAAGTTTCTGAGTTTTTTTAATATAATAAAAATGCTAAATGTGCAGTTGCATTAAGGTATACTTCAGTATTTTTTAAATCTATCTATTCTCTATAAAATATAATTAGCATGAGAGTTAAAACGTTTTATTTTTCCAACTTGCTCCAGTGGATTACTTCTTTTGATGTGGAACTTTTCTATCGGTTTCTGCAAAAAAATCTCTATATTGTTCTTGAAAGGTTTGTTTGTGGTGGTTGAAAGGATACCATGCAACAAATAACTGATGACTCAAGCCCATTGAAGTTAGTGGAATTTTTGTCTTTCACTTTTCTGTCGTGGACTGGGACCACAGCACACTGTGTAAAGTTATGTGATATGTACTGTGTAACCAGCAGATGCACTCTCTGATGCCTTCTTTACAATGAGCAATACAGTGACTTTTCTAAAGTTTATCTCAAGTCTTTAGGAAGGATGTGTGGAACATCCCTTTTCACAGTGTAGCAGGCAGTAGCACTGTGTGGACCTGTCTTCTACAGGTGTTATTTATCCCACCTTGTTCAGTGGGCTCAGTGGGCTTGCTCAGTCCTCTTCACTAGGACTGTGGGGGTAAAATGGTAGTTAAACCTGATGGCTGCAAAAGCCACTGCATGCCTGGGAAACAGCTTGTAACCTGGGTGTACATTCCTCTGTGTATATACATACATCCAGGAGCAGAGAAGGGACTCTCTGAAAGCCATTTTGCTCAGCAACTGCTGATTGCAGTTTGGAAATACAGGATATAACTGGGGCTTTTAAGACTTATTCCTGTCACTTCAAAATTCTATGTTAACACTGTTTCAAGGACTTAAGGAGTTTTAACCAGAGCAAAGGTGTTTGTTTTCTCTTTGTGTATTTATGTTACCTGTGTGAGTCAACTGATCTGAATTTGGCCTGGTGGCCAAATTTTTTCAATGCAGAGGGCAAAGGCTCTTTTTGTTCCAGCTGAAGACAGTGGCAAAACTTTTGCTGTCTTTCATAGAAATAGAATTGGAACTTACTGTCACCATATAAAAGATCAGCTTTATATTGATAATAAACAATATAATTCCACTAATCTTCCCCCTGTCATTGACAACTTATATGGCTTTTTGTTGTTTGGGGTTTTTTACTAAAGAATTTTTCCCTGCTAATTTGTAAGGTTTTGTTCTTCATTAAGGATTCCATCTTCTTGCTAGTCCAGGAATGAAGTCACGGCAACATTTTGTAGGTAAAAACGTCTTCACAACCCAAACCCATTAGAATTAGGGGTGCTTTAGCTAAAAGAAAAAATGTATAGCTAATTGTTTCTGTGGTTCTTATAAATTTCACAGCTGCTGTGAAAAACAAATAGAGACCTGCATTGCTTTTATAGGTGTCTCTGCCCCTCAGTGAAACCAAAAAAGGTTTTATTTCAAGTCTTGAATTGCCTTCTTTAATGCCTTTAAACAATAGACCCACTTCTTCATTTAATTAAAACAGTAAAAGTTGTACCTCAACCATACAGATTGACAGAGGACTGTAATTGATTTGGCTCATTTCTCTTTTTTTATCACAATTACCAGTAAAACGTACTGCATTTTGCTGAAGAAGTAACTGAGAAAAAAACAATGAAAAAGAAAGATAAGTGGCAGTAATACTGCTTACATTAATTAGGAAGGTATGTTGAATATTATTCATGTTGGAAGAAGTCTGCAATTGGGATTTTAGTGGTGTGGGAGTTTGAGTCAGAGTTTTATGAGTAAGCACCACACGCATTTGTTCATCAAGAAAACTGTATAAAATCACTCAATTTTAATAACAGAACATTGTGCAGTGGAACATACTACTAATGTTTCATTGTGTCCTCAGGTAAACTGCTCCTTAATGAAGAATAAAGTAGGATGGAAAACCTTCTCTTGAAAGATAGACTTACCCATTTTTTCATAGGCTGTGTTAAGATCATCTATTTGGATGGGAAAAAAAAGCACCAGTTTTCATTGATCTTACATCCAAAGTAAATATTTTATTTATTTTTTTTAACAGTTACACATCAACTTTACTTTTTAAAAGGAATTTTTTGTAGATTTAAATAGTTTTGTTCCTTTGCAATGCTTACTTTCTTGTAAAACAGTATTTGGTCTGATTCCTCACATTAATAGTGTAAATTGAAACTAGCACTAAATAATCCACCCCTTTTATTTGTGGTAGCTATTGCTGAATGAAAAGGACATAAAGGAATTCTTTGTCTGTCCCTGCCTATTCTCAGTGGAGGAATTACTAGCCTAGCCATTGATCTTTGCCATTGGCAGGATGGGCTGTGTTGCAGTTGCATGCAGTAAGATCTGTTATCTGTTCTAATTTCTAAACAGACTTAATTTTACACTTCTTAAAATCAAATATTATGCATGAACCAGTCTTGGCATTATTCGTTTGATGATGCACGTCATGTAAGAGCTATCTAGAAAACATCTGATGATGGCCCAGTTCAGCAAATGTCTCTTCATTTCATTATGAATTGCATTGGTCCACGCAACTGAAGTTGAACCGTGTACTACCTCTGCCAGCACAGGCAAAATTTCTTTATTGATACTTCAGATACTGTGTACATAACCTATTTGTTTGTTTGATTTTGAATGTTGTGAAGTACATTCATGATAGACAGAAACATTTATTTTTAATTTCTCTTTAAAGCTCAGCAAACAGAGTCTTTCTTTCTTATATGTATGCTGCCAGAGGAGGATTTTCTCTAGATAAATTATGCACTCTCTTTCTCAAACAAGATTTAAGAGCTTCTCTGGCTGTTAAGTATAGTGTCCAGCACTGAAAATCCCAGTCTGTTCAGTTCACTGAGACAATTGCCACAAAAGTGTGGAGTTTTGATGGGGACTGTATACCTTAATGGTACAGTGTACTCCATGGCTTAAGAAATATAAAGTATGGAGTGCATTTCTTCATGTTTAGTACAAAAATTAAAGTGCATTCCTCAGAGTAGAAGCAGTAAAATAGAACAGGACAAATAAACCCCAAGAGTATGAAAAGCTTTTTTACTTTATGTAGGAAGAGAATTTCCCCATCTTCTAATTAGATAATTTTGAAGATTAGGAAGCCTATGTAGAGGATTTTAAACTGTATTTCAATTCTGGTTTGTGGAAATGGTTTTGAATTAAAAAAATTGACCACATCATTCTGGATGTAGGGGAGGTACCAGTCAAAATCACAGAACTTTGGCTCTGAATTAATTTGAACTTTAGGAAGTTTTTGATGTGGAATTTGTGTAATCTTTGGTCTGTGGAAGCTGTACTAAGCCTCTCTCCAAGTGTGAAAAGGACTGGGCAAAGATCAGATTCTCAGTTTAAATTCTGCAGTGTATTCTCATTTTTTGCTTTTTTACTCATGATCTTAATTCAAAGATCCAGTTATCACAAAAACTCTGCTGTGTTGATGTATTTAGGATATCTAGTCAAGTTTCTTAGTGTTCTAGTCCTTAACATCAAATTAATCTAGTTTCAAGAAATATGTAAGTACCATCACTGAGAGAACAACAGACCCAACACAAACCTGGTGCAAATTAGCGATGTTTACCATTTCCTCTCTTCTTGGATAGTCTGGAAGGAAGATCCCTGAGCAATCTAAAAGGAAAGGCACAAGCTGGAGGGAATAATAAAGAGGTATCAATCTAGCATACCACACCATCTCTGACACAATGGCATGACAAGTGGAAAATAACTTAACTCTGTAAAATGGGGAAAAGGCAGTAAAAAAATGAATTGTGTTACAGTTTCTAAAACCTGCCTCAATTCAAGAAACAAATGCTCCTGAGCATTGCCAAGGTGTGTGATGTTCATATAAATCTCCCATGTCAGCAAATAGGCAACATGTAAAACCTTAAGAAACAGTATCAGAAAATACCAGATTTGTTAAGACTTCGAGATCACTGATTAAAAAAGGTCCCATCTTCAGTCCCAAAGGCCTTTTTCCTAGAATCCATCCTCAGTGCCATTTACTTCAACTTTCTCCAATAAATAATATGACTGACTATTCCCAGAAAACATTTTGACATTTCCTATAAGTGACATGCACTTTTGCTGGATATAGGCATACTTACAGGCATGTTCTTCAATGGTCAGTTCCTTTCTTTTCTTCAGGTTAACTAAGTTAAGGCTGCAAGGGAAAACCTTTGAAGCAGATTCCTTTGAAAATACAGGCAAGATCTTATTCCTGTTATGTTATTATAGTAATGCAATAAGCAGTGCTCTTTTTTTTTTCCAGAACTTTCTGTGTGTTTTATACTGTTCTTCTGAATATATCTAGTCCAGATTAAAATCAGTACAGAGAACCTTGAATATTTCAAAATGGATCCAATTTGACCTCAGGATGAAAACACCTTCTGCAACAAGTAAAGCACATTGCAGAGAGAGATCCAAAGAGAAAGTTGTAAGGTCAAAGACAGGGAAAACAGGAGTAAGCTGGAGGTGCAAAATGGGCAAAATCTGAACACTAGCAACTAAACCACACGGAGACTTTATTTGCCAACACCTCTCAAGACTTTTCTTTGTGTTTGGTTTCCTGTATTTATATTGAAGGATTACTTATGTAAGGAAGGATAAAAGGAGGAGTAAGGAATTTTTGCTCCTAGCCATTTTTAAGCATTAAGCAAAATGTGTGTATTTGTTCGAGCTACACCATGATGTACAAAACACATAGCGCTTTTGGTGATCATTCTCTCGAGTTCCTGCTGGAGAAGGTGAAGCATACTCACTGCAGCACATTAGGGATTGTTTCATCTCCTTTTCCTTTAAGCCTGTTTCCCTGATTACAGAGATGTCAGCAGTTACATGTTTTTCATGGGGAATTCACAAAACCCAGAGAACTCATCTATATTCAAGAACACTTCGACTGTCTTTTGTATGCACTTAAGAAGTTAGAATTTAAATATATGGTCATCTGTTTTGTTCTTTCTTTGACCAGAACAGGGAGAATGGATTAGGAAGAGAAATAAATTCTATGTATCTTTGGATATATAGCTTCATAATCTGACTTTCAAAGGAACTAAAGAAACCTGAAAACTAACTGATGACTATTCTAAGAGCATTTCTGCTGCTCTTGGCAATAGTATCAAGTAAATATTTTTTACGTGTTTTAGTTCCACTTTATATGAGTGTTTTAACCTGTGATTGTTCTCTCTTGATCTAAGAATTTTGATGCTTTTAATATCATAGTCAACATGTATAAATGTTTCAAGTAAAATTTTGCATTAACTAGGCTGTACACTTTGTCTATATAGACAGGAAAAGTATTTAAAAAAAATAAAGAGAAAGTGGACTTAAAATCGCAAAACAAAGTTAGGAAAACTTCTGTTGAAATGATTGCTTCTGAAGACAAAGGAACAGTATTTCTAGTTGTTCAGAATTACTAATGTTTCCATCAAAAAGAACAACAAACAAAAACCAACTAAAAGTATGCCCTGTTCAAATATGGCTGGAGGAACATCTACAGTAATAGATGAAAGGGCACTGCATGTTTCATGGAAGGGACATTGGAAAACAGGCTTCATAATATGTCCAAGGCTCTTCCTGCTTAGAAATTTTAGGTTTTTGGTGCAGATGAAATGCATTTCAATTATAGCTGAATTTTACGGTGAACTGATATAAGTCTCTTCTCCTACTGAAAGGATGATGATGATGATAGGAGACTTGGATGTTACAGTGGATGTCACAAACACAATTTCGGATTAGCTTTTATATACAGAAAATACCAGTTCTCAGAAAATTTCTGTGTTGGAGTATTCGACACATTTCTTTGTATTGTGTGTGCTAGTTATAAATATTCTGAAATGTTTCTATAGTAGATTTATTTCATGAGGTTATCTTGTACCTAACCTATCATCTTTTTATCCGTTAATTCTGCTCTTGTTTTAGCTTTAATGTCTTCAGAACTGGATATCACAGTCTATAGGATTGAAACCCAGGTAGAAATGTATAGTTACATATATTTTAAAAAAAGGAAGAAAGGATGAGTCCAGTGTATGTGTTTTAATATGGAAAAGAGAGCTTTGGGAGAGAAATAGGAGAGAATGCAGAAATCTTTGAAAGGAGTGCAGTATTTGTAAAAAATACAAATTCTGTGAATGTAAATTCTTTGCTCTTCCTGCTCTGGGATGTAACTCTGATGAAATGTACAGACTTCAGTAGAACTATGCTAGTGTTGCAGTGCATTCAGTGAAAAGACCTTGGTCTTCTGTTTGGTAAATACTCTTTTTATGGCCCCTAGAAAAATAAAATATTTGTGTGTTTAGCATTGCACAGGGTGAATATTCCCATTGAGATCTGCATTCAGGAAGGTAAGGATGTGCTAATTTAAATAGACTGTGCTTGTCAGGAATTACTGACTTAAAACTAATATTTTTTTTTTTAAAAAATCTGCATCTGTTAAAGTTCTGTATGAAAACAGTTCCTGGGGATGAGGAAATTTTATGCTTTATTTCCTCTTTTAAATGTTTATGTAATTACATTGCCAAATTACTTTTATTAACATACCCTTGTATACTTTGTATGATTTTTCTTCATAGAAGTTGCCATTATGGTTTAAACAAAAATATTTTGAATTTTTAGCAGGGAGTTTTTTCTTGTGCAAAAGAATAATTCTTGTGACAACAATTGTTGACCTTTTTTCTCTTTCTTTTGTTTTGTTCATTTAATCTGGCTAAAATGACATACATATTCATATATTTTAGTAAGAACAAAGCATTACTCTTGGATATTTTCCATAAATTTGTTCTCATAAGCAATTTGATAGACAACTTCTATAACTGTAATGGGGGAAGTTCGCAGTAAATCAGTCTGCTAGGTTTAGAAAACTAGAATTTATTAGCTCATTTCCCAAAGGCCCAACATTACCTGTGAGATTAGGTAATCTCTTTTAGAACAGGGACAGTTTATAATCAGAGTATATTGTTAATCATTTCAAAATTTATTGTATTTTTTTTAAGTGAAATCAATTTACCTCATAGTATTACTTGTTGGTAGCATTATGGACAGTCAGAAAGGCTGGAAAACACTGAACATATTGCAATTAACATTTTTCAGCTGGGTTTTTCTGCATTAACTCCGACCCACTTCTAGAGCTAGCTATGAGAGACGAGTCACTGTGCAGGCTAGCCATTGTCCTTTTGTACAGAAATCTTCTAGCAGTAGTATCAATAAAGTATCACAAATAAACTTTCCCTTAATTGCTCAAGTAATGCCTCAAGATGCATGGACCACAAACAGGATAACTCATCACTCCAGTGGGCTAGGCAGTATGTCATGTTAAGAGCCTGGGAGGATATATGAGCTAATATACAAATCAGTTACACTCTGGGCATGAATGAAGTGTTAAATATGTTCAGGAGAATACTTAACATTCAAAATTAAGAGTTACTTAGATTTTTTTTTTCATTTATGCCCACAGAGCTTTGCCTGTACCCGTTAACTCCTTGTGTTTCATTTTCTTTTCCATTGCTTTACCAACATGAAACAAAGAACAACTTGTTAAAAGAATTGGGGAAAAAATTTGATCTGATGCTCTTTTCAGATTTTAGCTGGTAAAGCCAGCTGAAGCCTTTGGACTTCTAAAAAATATGTATAAACAGGAATATTTCAGTCCTTTTTGTATTAAGGGGAAAGAAGAAGATGTTAGAAAAGTCAAATAATAGAATGCATTTTTTTAGTCTTAAGATTTTTCACCAAATCTGATGCTTTTATAGACTGTATAGATGGGCCCATATAATCCAATTGAAGGATTGGAGCCTTCTCTTACAAAATCAGAACTTATTATCAGAATTTGGTTGATTAATCTTTTTTTTTTTCTGCTCATTTTCACTTTCTGATTCTCATGTATCCACAATTCTTCAGTATTGGCATTTATGGAATAACAGGGAAAAGGTTATATAAAGATAAAGGAGAAAACATTTTAAAAACATTTGTTTCAATGATGTTATGTAAATATGCAAATACCTGTTTAAAAATGTTAGTACATTAGAATCATAGAATCATAGAATCAGTCAGGGTTGGAAGGGACCACAAGGATCATCTACTTCCAACCCCCCTGCCATGGGCAGGGACACCTCACACTAGATCAGGCTGGCCAGAGCCTCATCCAGCCTGGCCTTAAACACCTCCAGGGATGGGACCTGAACCACCTCTCTGGACAACCCATTCCAGACTCTCACCACTCTCATGGGGAAGAACTTCTTCCTCACGTCCAGCCTGAATCTCCCCACTTCCAGCTTCATTCCATTCCCCCTAGTCCTGTCACTACCTGATAGCCTAAAAAGTCCCTCCCCAGCTTTCTTGTAGCCCCCTTCAGATACTGGAAAGCCACGATAAGGTCACCTCGGAGCCTTCTTTTCTCCAGACTGAACAGCCCAAACTCTTTCAGTCTCTCCTTATAGGAGAGGTGCTCCAGCCCTCTGATCATCCTGGTGGCCCTCCTATGGGCACGTTTCAGCATGTCCATATCCCTCTTGTAATAGGGGCTCCAGAACTGGATGCAGTACTCCAGGTGGGGTCTCACCAGAGCTGAGTAGAGGGGGAGAATCACCTCCCTTGACCTGCTGGCCACACTTCTCTTGATGCAGCCCAGGATCTGGTTGGCTTTCTGGGCTGCAAGTGCACATTGACAGCTCATGTTGAGCTTCTTGTCCACCAGCACCCCCAAGTCCCTCTCCTCAGGGCTGCTTTCCAACCAGTCACTGCCCAGCCTATATCAGTGCTTGGGATTGCCTTGACGCAGATGCAGGACCCTGCACTTTGTCTTGTTGAACCTCATGAGGTTGTCATGTGCCCACCTCTCCAGCCTGTCAAGGTCCCTCTGGATGGCATCCCTTCCCTCCAGTGTGTCTGCTGCACCACACAGCTTGGTGTCATCAGCAAACTTGCTGAGGGTGCACTCAATGCCTCTGTCCATGTCACTGTCCATGTCACCGACATTAACTGAGCTGTCGGCATCCCTTCAAACAGATCTTCCACTGACACGTGCAGTATTCTCAGTACTCTGCAAAATACTGGAACGAATGTTTGTACACTCTGATACTTTGTATAAAATTCAAATATTTCTTGAGAAGAGTTCTGTGTGTGAGGTTGTGAGAGTCGATAAAGACCAATTCGTAAAATGCCTCCATGGCAAGGCCAGTTCAAATGGATCCTTCCTGAGCTGAAAATCAGGTGGTTTTTAATCAAACACACATTGGGGTCTTTAATGATGCCACATTTTGATTTTATGCACTGGTTTGGACCATCACTTTGAACACTTCTCATATATGTAAGAATGGATCTGCGAATGCGAAGATATTTGTCCAATGAGGAGCTATGATAAAGAGCCATTATCTTGGAAAATGCCCTATTATAATGCTCTGGTTTCCATCTGCTGTCAGAAACTTTGCAGACAGATTTTTAGTTCTGAACTAAAAGTTGGTTTGCTCTGTTTAACCTCTGAGTAAAGGGTTGAAATTAAGGACGTATCAATTACATTCCTTCATACTGGGGAGGGCAGAAGAAAGTTTCAGATTAATTGTAGCACATTGTAGATGAAAATATTCTGTAGTAATTTTCTTGCAGGATTTAGTGAAGCTTTCACTGTCGTTACCAGAAATTATAGGACAATGTTTGTAAAGAGTTTTTCTATTTAATTAATTTTTTAAATGACAAAATAGATTTTTTGGAGTAAATTATCAGGATTTTTGCAGATCATTAAATGCACTACTACCCAACTTTTTCTGAGGAAAAAAAATACTTTCTTCCTGAGTTAATTTTACCAGTGTTACATTAAGCTGCATGTAATGGAATGTTTTTCCTGCCACCTCTGGAGAATGTATCTGCTTTCTTTGTTTCCACCTTTCAAAACAATGCTATAAGATAACACTAATAGGAAGCAATTCCACCCCATTGTCATCTTACATTATTTTCTTTATTTCACTATTCTGTGTCTTGGTTTTATGCCCATCTAGCCGCTTGGTTTTGAAGTTTTTGTTTTGTTGTTAGCTCACTGGAAATAGTGAAACAAACAAACAAAACCCCTTTAGGTCGATTTTTATGCATTAATTTGTGAGATTTTCAGGCAGGAACAATACTGCACAGGAAGGTGCTGTGGTGATGTATGTCAGTACCTTCTGAACATATTAATCTAGATTGCTGGTCTTTTTCCTACCAAAGCAGCAGGTAAATATTTCCCTTTTTAGAAAAAGCAGCTACTTAGAGTAGTCAGAAATGGAGTAGGAACCAGAAATTTAAAATTTCTCACAGTCTTAAAATGTGATCATCTGTACTATGAACTGTACCAAAGCCAGTGTTGAACTTTACTCTTGTAGCAGGTAGAATTTTAAGAAGCAGGAAGTTAAAATATGTGGACAGGAAGAGCAAAGTACAAGAAAAGCCATGTCATTTGCCAAAGACACCTAAACTAGTAATATATTATTTTATCTTGAAGTGGGATTTAACCTCTAATTGTACTGCAAGAGTACTCCAAGACCCTAAATAAAACCCTGAATACTGAAAAAAAACCCCTGCAAATATAATGACAGTACAGAAGAAAAAAAATGCTCCTTTTTTTTGGCTACAAAGCAATGCCAAAATGTAAGAATATCAACTACATTTTCCAAGCTCACGTTTTCATATAAAGTTGACGCTTAGGCTTAAAAATGCCTCATATTTTACAACATCAAGCTGGCATGCACTCATTAAATTACTTTAGTTTATTCTAGTTTCTAGTACAGTCTTCTGTATAGGTTAAAATTGATAAGCATACTTAGGCTATAAATCATGATAAAAATGAAAAATCTCGTAAAAATGTACTCTCCGCAACCACAGGCTGAGACATGGTTTAAGCTTCTTGGGCTGTATTCCCATTGTGCCACCTGGTCTAGATTTCGCAGTGCTGTAGAATACCCTGCAGAAAGAGGGAGTAAGTTCAGTATTCTTATTGTGGCCTTCCAATATCTGAAAGGGGCCTACAAGAAAGCTGGTGAGGGACTTTTTAGGGTGTCAGGTAGTGACAGAACTAGGGGAAATGGATCCAAGCTAGAGGAAGGTAGATTTAGATTAGATGTTAGAAAGTTCTTCACCATAAGGGTGGTGAGACACTGGAACAGGTTGCCCAGGAAGGTCGTGAATGCCCCATCCCTGGATTTTTTTAAGGCCAGCCTGGATGTGGCTCTGGGCAACCTAAGTGTCCCTGCCCATGGCAGGGGGGGTTGGAACTAGATGATCCTTGAGGTCTGTTCCAACCCTGACAATTCTGTGATTCATGCCTACCTTTTGAGGAATCTTGAAGTGTGAAATTGATGAGATTCCACAGATCATTGTCTTATACTTTAAAAGAATAAAAAAACAACAAAAGTGTAGTTCCTAATTAGTCAATAGATAAATATGAGAAAGATAACATTACTGGTATTGTTATGACTATGTTAAAAGAGAAGACAATGTGAAAATGATATTTCCATGAATAGACTGTGGAGAAGTCCAAAATTCCGTGAGAATATTTTTGTACCACGCCTATTTAGACTCAGTTGGCAGTATAACTCCACCTTAATGTGATGGTTTTAAGACTATGTCTTTCATTTTTCTCCACAAAGTTCTGGGGTCATGGCTACAGAGGCTCAGAAGCAAACCATACTTCAACATTATCTGAAACTGTTAGTCAGTCTTACTTTGCGAGATGACTGCAATTTGGAAATAAGATTTTGCTCATCTTAACTCTTGTACAGTTCAGCACAGAAAAATAAAGCCCCTAAAATTAGGGAACTTGTTTGTTAGAGTGAAGAACTTTTAATTTTTCAGTACATCAGTTTTAAAGCTCCAGTAGCATGAGAGCAATCCTTTCTCTTTTTCTCATTCTGTTCCAGCAAAACAAAACATGAAATCACATCTTCTAGATAGAAAGCCTAATTCCAAGCAAGCTATTTTTTTCGTCCCAGTAGGACCAAGATGATTTTATGTAGCTGTTTCAACTCACATGATTTCTGGATCTCAGATTAATTCCAGAATCCTATATCATCCAAGTCACTAAGTGAAATATTGCAAAACTGCACATTATTGTATCTGAAAAGGGTATTGAAATCTTGATTCATGCTACTGGTACTTCACAGTCCAATTATTATAATGCATTTCATTTCAATCTTCCCATCTCTCTTGAGAGCCACCAGCAAATGGTCCAGAACTTCTTTTAGACTTCTTTTCTATTAGAGTTGTCACTAGCATAGCTCTTGAATTCTTTATAAGTTCTGGTGATATGATCTAGAATAAAGGCCTGCTTTTGACCTTCAGGCATTGCTGTAGGCTTGCCCAAACTTACTTTTTGACCTTTCTGTGTCCTGGTGAGCCATGCCCTTTCCTTGGATCACCAGCCAAGCCGACTTGCCCAGTCTGCACTTGTCACCTTAAAGTAATGGTTACAAGTGTGTTGATGCAGTAATGACTTTACAGCCCAGCAAGCTCCACTTCATTAAATTGATTGTAATTTGAACTCTGAAACAAGATAGCATCTTGTGTAACAATATTTAAATAAATTAGGGTAAGAACTGTGGTGTTTAGTTAGTGATAGATTGCCTTTATTCTTATACCTTGTCCCAGGGTGTCATATGCATAATTAAAAAAATAAGGCATATACAATTAAATAATATGGTTATGATGTATAAGCACATTGACATGAAATTTAATAGTGCAATTAGCAATGATATTTTCTGTGTTATTTTACACAACTTTTGCAGTATTTTACACTACATCCTAATTATTATGTGTGTGTATATATATATATATATAAAATTATATCTATTATTATGTATTTAGTATAGTAGTAATCCATGGGATGTGGGGAGAAGTATTATATGATTCTAACTGTTTAATTTCAGAGGCATCAGGGCTTTATATATTCATGGTCTTAGTTCTGCTTTGCTTTTCCTTCAGAGCTTACAAATACACACATTTTGCTGCAATGTGGGTCCTTCCTCCCTTCAGAAAAGAGAAGGAAAAGAAGTGCAACTTTTGTGGCCTGTATTTAGTGACCTAATTACAGTCTCTTTAAAATAAAATCAGCTTGAGTCTAGCATAATTCTAATCAAGCTGCGGTAGTATAATGATCAGAAAAGATCACATTTAGGTGCTAGGAACTGAGTGCAGAGACTATATCTCTTCCAGAACAGAAACAGGTTGGGCTTTTTTAATAAGTTTTTATGTGAAGTGTAAAAATTATTATTTTGTGATATTTGAGAGCTCATAGTGGGTATTGCATGTTTAATGCAACAAAGTAGATGCCCTCTTTTCCTTTTTCTTTTTTTCCTTTCTTCTTTTTGCACATTCACCTCTTCTTGAACAGAAATAAAAGGTTCAAGGCTTGTCAGCATCAGTTTATAGATAGCTGTTTAAAAATAATGAGATATTGGGTATTGTAAGGCTCAGGGCTGTCTTGCCAGACTCATTTATTTCCATTCACCTTTTGTCAGAATTGCAGACAGAAGACATTCAATTAAAACTTGTCACCTGTTGCGTGTGACCTAATTTGTATTTGTGAGTGTCACAGATTAGAATACTTAACCTCATATGGAACCATTAAAAATGTAAAGCAACAATAGGACTCTTAAACATTTTATGCCAAGTTTTCTCCATGTGAACGTTTTTGTTTATGGAGGATCTTCAACAGAAATCACTTGTGCTAGGAAATAATAGAATTTATTTACACAAAATCTCATTTGCATGGGAAAACTAAGTAGATTTTATGCATGTTCTTTTATGTTTTAATGCATAAATGGCAGTGCACAAAAATTCAGCATGTAGATGATTAGTTCATACAAAGTTAATGTTCCTTTCAAGAGAGGTTGAGTACTGAGCTGTGTAAGTAACACGTTTAATATCAGTTCTTTGTCAAACCAAAAAAAAAAAAAACCCACACCACCTCTGGGCTTTAATTAAAGAGATTTCTTTTTTTTTTCCTGTTCCTGCCTTTTTATCCCTCACATCTGGGAAAAAAAGTGAATTTTCCAAAATGTTACTCTACACCTGGTTGCCAAGAAACATTTTTGTTTATTAAACTAGTAAAATCTGAAATAAAACATTGGCTTGAATCTCTTGTTTTACAAAAGCAATGTTTTCCTGTTTTGATTTTTCAATCTGTCCTAATACTATTTTTGAAAAAAACAAACAAACCACAACTGGGTTTTTTTTTCCCATCTTTGGCCAAGGAACGCATAAATTAAGCAACTTGTTCATAGTCACAGAGCAAGTAGGATTTTAAAGTAATGAATGCTGTTTCGTCTTTCAGTTCATTATATGGGCAGGTTCCTGAGTGAGATTGTTTTACAGGCACCTCTTGAAGTGCAAATTTTATCCTATGTTAACAAATGCTGTTTAATACTGACTGAATGTGAAATAGGAGGATGATTTTTAGACTTGGATGCTACACTAAATAGTGTATTTAATAGTGCAGATAGCTATCAGAAGACAAAACACCAAAGCTTTCCCCTGCTAATTGATAATTCAGCTGTAGATCAGGAAAGCTTTGAGTCATAGCTGTTATCTTCTTTGATGACTTAGAACTCTGTTTCCAAAATGTTACCTGCCTAATGGACACATATTGTGCATCTCTAGCTGAATTTTTACCTACACATGGTATTATCCAAATACTTGTAAAAATTATTTCAGAAGCACTTTGGCATCCCTATAATTCAGCACACAAAACAAATATGCAGATCCAGAAGAAAAAATAGCTCATACTATCCTTTTTCTTCATGCTGTGTTACCTGCTGCATGTTTCTATTGTATTAAGAGAGATCTTTTGTTGTTTAAAGTGCAAGTATTTTTTCCACTATAGATCTTTCAGACTATAGGATTAATGCACTGGCCTCACACTTCTCTAATCTTGAGCTATAGAGATTATGGAATTGTCTGAAGAGTTACTAGATGACCATGCATTCTTATCTCTCAAGTACATTCTGTCTGTATTCATGGTGGAAAAATCAACTGGTTTTCCTGTTCTATGTGAATAAATGCAAACCCCAGAGTTTATAATATTCGCACAAGCTTACCCAGCAGTCTTAAAAATAAGTACAGTATGTTCAAATGAACTGGAATGCTTTATCAAGATTTTTGTCCCATATGGGAGAACTACATCAGAATCTGCCATTAAGATTCCTTCTGCTTTTTCTAGTTCTGCTCTTAATCTGTTTTTCTTGCCTCTCCTACTGATATTATTCTAAAGCATGACAAGATGCAGTTACGTGGGTATCTGTTCTTACTGGTCTCACTGTAAAATTTAAGACAATATTTCTCAGCCTGGAGAAGAGGAGACTCCAGAGGGACCTTATAGTTGCTTTCCAATACCTGAAGGAAGCCTACAGGAAAGCTGGAGAGGGACTTTTCCTAAGGGTCTATAGTAACAAAACTAGGGGTAATGGTTTTAAGCTGAGTGAGAATAGGTTTAGACTAGATCATAGGATGACGTTCTTCAGAATGAGGGTAGAGAGACTCTGGAATAGGTTGCCCAGAGTGGTTGTGGATGGCTCCTCCCTGAAGGTATTTAAGGCCAGATTGGTGAGGCCTCGGAGAGGCATCCCTGCCCATGTCAGGCAGGTTGGAGTAGATGATCTCTGAGGTCCCTTCCAATCCAAGCTGTTCTATGATTCTGTGACTCTTCAGACATCTGTAGAAAAAGGCTCCTTATCCGGTTACACATCTCAAAAATTGAGATTGTAATATATTTAGTATATAGAGAGTGCTGATATAGAGGTGAGTATTGCAGGAATGGTGTTGATGTAGAATGTGTCTGCTTGCTGTATATCTGTCATGTAGGGAGGATGGAAAGGGAGCACTTACATACCAAGTTGAGATTGTGGGTTTGGTTCTGATCTCAAACCTATCCTTTACTGATATACTCCTGAACACGTGAGCTCATGGGTTCTACTTGTTCCAAGGTATAAAGTGAATGTGTTGCAGCTGACTGCTGAAATCACATCACAGGTGATAGCAGAGCTATTCTTTCTATTTGTACCAAATAAGATGCCCTGTGGTCATCCCTGCTTTTATCATTTGGGCTTTTATTTCTGTTGAATAATTTTAAAATGGAACTCAGTGTTGGGGAGTGTGGGCAATGAACTTGCTTGTCTTCAGTGGAGCTTTGTTCAGTGACATTAAGGGATGTTTTGACCCTAAAAAACTATGATAGTAGTACATACAGTGCAGTTTACTGGGAGATGTGCTGTGAGTTCATGTAGTTGGGTGGATATCCTTCTTTTCACTTTGTGATTGAGGACTGACAGGGTGAGTGAAGGGAGCTGCTGAAGGCTCTGGCAGGCCACATGCACAGCAGAGTTAAAGCAGAGGTCTGCTTTACCCTTTGCCATAGCTAGGTGCCACAATATCCTTTTGAACAGCCTGAGTACAGAGTATGTGTTGAATTACAGCAGTTACTTCTGGTCAAGATGATAAGCCCTTCCCACTCCAAATGAAGATCTGTATGGACAGAATTGTTTTTCTTTCTTCCCTTTCTTTTTCTAACAAAGAAGGCTTCAGCTGTTACTGTCTTGAGAGCAGTCAAAAATTTCAGTTTCAGTGGATTTTAGTTTGCTGCCTGCCAAATGACAAGTTTGTATGGAATATCAGACAGGTATACTCTCTTAGGTGATGTTTCCCATTGTGTTTGCTGCTATAAAGGTTCTTGGGAATTAAAATACTACTTAGACTATGTTGGATTGTCAGAAACTTATTCTAAAATAGCTACTTTGTAATGGTAGTAGGAGTAAGGAAGGCTTAGGCACTAAAATGACAATAAACTCTGTATCAGTTTTAATGATAGCGTCATAAACTTCTAATTTATATTCTATTGGTATTGTGTTATCAAAAATGTTTTAACAGTAGAATTAGTTATATTGTAGATTTAGGTCATTTTAAAATGTGTGATACTGTTAGTCCCCAGTTATGTAGACTTTTTTTTTTTTTTAAAGTAGCTCTATTTGTAGGTATAGCTCTGCATAATCAGCCAGTACGTGAATCCATGTGTAATTTTACTATTGTGATACTCATCTGTATTTCCACTGAGTATGTGAATAGCTTGAATGTGTATCTTGGCAAATGCAAAGGAGGTAAAAAAAAATCGTTCATCTTGGTAGATTTATATTATTTTAATTTAAGCTTCAGTTCCATTGCTTTTTGATTAAACATACTTCTATCTGATGCTATCCATCTTTTATCACTATGAAATCTGCTCCCATGCAGAAAGAAGGATTGCATCTGAATTATGCAGAAATCATTTTCTATCTATTTTTCTTAAAATGCTGGGCAGTCTTCTTAATAATCCCACCAATATCACATGGGGCTTGTTCTAATCCTCTGCCTGTTTCTGAATATTCAACTGTCAAACCTTGGCTCTTTATCTTTACAACAGAGTATTTTCCCCAGATTCCATTTGCTTCAGGTATTACTCAAACTCCTAATTGAAGGGTGGAGAACACTGAGTTATCATTAGCTCTGAAAAGCTTTTGACTATCAGTTTTTGAAGTGTAGTTGCAGTTGGTGTATTTCCAAGTATAACTTTAGAAACAAATATAAAGTAACCATCCTTTGATGATTGAATCACTGAATTTTGTAGGCTATCTTAGACCACAAATAGGTCACAAGTCTGGTAGTGAAATAGGTAAATATCATGTGTGAGAATACAGTCATAATTATACACTGACTTGTTTGGACATGTGGTTCATGTAATGTGATTCACGAAAATATAGATGGTGACATACACTGTGAAATAATACTTCTTGAGTTTAAGGGAGTGAAATAGTGAATGTTCTGCAGTAAACCAAATGAAAATTCACTATTCAATAGCAGTGATCGTTACCCACTTTCTTGGTGAGCAAAACCATTTAGCTCTGTTGTATACTGTGGGAACCCAAAACGGGAATAATAATGAAATGTTTTGATGGCCTTCAAGTCTGTGAGTCCCTGGAGTTGATAAGAGATGTTGTACCTCCAAACCGTGTGAGAAAAGGATGGGAGTAAAAAAAAACAATGTGTTGCATCTTTGAAATGGATGGGAAGGCAACTGGGGAGCAGGGCACCTGTTAAAATAAAGATAAATCAGTGGGCTTAAGGAGGCAGGCTGTGAGAAAGTGGAACTGTAACGTTCACATGCGTCTCAATAAATAGCCACAGGCTCCACAGGTCTGGGCCACTTTGCACATGCTGGGGCAGTGGTCACCTCCTCACAACTGGTCTGTTGGTTGTATTTCTGCTCTCCATGTTGAGACCAGCAGGTCCAGCATCAACATACCGCTCGATGTGCTCAGGAAAACCCACAGTACACAATTACTGTATTAGAGATACAGACTTGGGTTGTCTCCTTAAGCCAGGTATCTCCTATGTTGCTAACCTATGCAGATACCAATGGTCCCTTGGGGCAGATGAGAATCCCATGTATGCAAAGCCTTGCCTGCTGGCTGAGGAGCACAGAATTGGATCTGTAAACTGCTGTCTTCCTTGGGTCAGCTAGTGAGTGTTCTGGTGTGTTACTTTCGTGTCAGCTTGGAGAGTAGAAGCTAGAATTAAAAAAAAAAAAAAAGTTAGGAAGAAAAGAAAGCAGGAAATGTAAAAGAAGAAGAAAACCAAAGCAACAAGAGTTGGTCTTGGATTTATGGCTAGTTGGTAAAATGGCTTTCCTTCTCCAAAACCCAGTCAATCATCTTTTGAGTTTTCAGGATGAATGGAGACTGGCCAATGTTTCCCAGTAACTAGATTGTGCAGATTAACACACAGCAAGTAAACTCTGTGCTGTATTCTTCTTGCTTTGCATATAAGCAGTAAATTCTTTGGTGGTGGCTTCTCTGCTCTCCAGAGACCGCCAGTTCAGGAGGTATTTCCTGTGAGGGAGAGGCTAGGGAGGTGGGTAATAAAATAGGGCACAGTAATGGTAGTAGAAAAGATAAACAGAGGGAGGAGAGTTAAAATAGAGAATGAAAATTGCAGAAGTGAGCTGCACGTTGTTAGGTCACTCACAGGGATCATCGATACCTAATGTGTCCTTGCATTCGTATCTAGTTAAATCCATGTCATCAGGAACAGATTTTGTACTTGGTATGACTTGGCCTGCATGTGTGCTGAGTTTTTCTACTCCAGTGTTGTGTTACTGCCTGGTTTTACTGACATTCATCATGGCTGTCTGGAAATCTGCCTGGGTGACTCAGAAAGAAATAAAAATACTTAATTGTTTTATAGGACCTACTGTCTTTTTTCTCCCCCTCTTTTTTTCTTTCATCTGTGAGAGCAGCTACAGCTTGTTTCAGGAAGGTAAACTCCTATATATCCGTACAAAAGAGATAGCAGAATGCTTTATTGAAGCAATGAACAGTATGGAGGTAGAACACAAATGTTAATTCATTATTGATAACATCTAAATACACAGCCATACAATTTCTTTCAAACCCTCATGAACCATTTCAAGTCTTTAAGCCACGTATATTCTTGCTTTACTAAGGATAATTTGTATCCTCTGGTCATATTAATCCATGTTAATGAAAACCATTGGTTTTGACTATCTAAACTTTATGCTGCAGACATTATTTCTAAAGTGCTAGTTCTCTGTACTTCTGTGCTCACAGTATTAGCCTTGTATATTCCTGGTGGTTATTACATCTTTGTATTTCTGCTTCTGGCAAAGGTGACTTGAGATCAGGCTCTTTCACAAGGCAACTGAACTTATTAGTAGCTTTCAATAATACGTAAATATGAAAAATTGTTTTTAGAGAAATAGGAAATGATCTTGTACACTTAGTCTTTCATGTGTGAAAAATCAAAGCATTTTGCAAATACTTGTAGCACTTGCTTTTGCTTGCTTCCTAAAATTAATCTTTTGAATTAAATGTGCATTTTAAATAAATATTGGAAGGCAAGAGGTAGAAAATTGTTACCTGAAAGGCATCCTTACGATATATTTAATTATGTTTACTTATTTTTCACAATGTAGGTGTTCGCCTAGACAGAGTACGTGGAGGTCGCCAGAAGTACAAGCGCAGAATAGATGCAGAAAATAGCCCATACCTGAACCCTCAGCTAGTTCAGCCAGCAAAAAAGCCATGTGAGTACACAAGCTTTACAAAATTTCTCTTTGAATACGGCATATTGACTCCTAAGCTCCTTCTGACTGGGACAAGGGTTTGGCCAGAAGATACTACCATGAACACTATATCCGTTTAGCTGTTAACGTATTTTGTTTTAAATATGCTCATCTTTCTCAAGTGGAGTTGAACAAAGAGTATTTTTACAGGTGGCAGTGTATAAAAGCATGGTTTATGCAGTGCAAATTTTACATTTACAGGTTATCATTATTTTCAGTGGTACATAAAATGGTTCATACTGTGATCATTAGTTCATTGAAGCTTCTACTTTCAGATTTCACAAGAAAGTGATTTTTGTAGTTTTCACTAACTAAATGAGTTTGACTGCTCAACCTGCCAATGAAAATACATTAACAGCCTCATTAATTTATACGTATAGATTAATACACTACCTAGCATTAGATTAAAACAGCAATATGCCACACTAATAACAAGCAGAGATTGGTAGTTTGGGCTTTAGTACCCTAATAGATTTTTTTTTTGCTTTGTTTTGTTATATTTTAATAATGTCCTTGATTGTATCTCACCAGGCTGAAATTAAGAGAGAGATGATCACCTCATTGCTAAAATACAAGTTCCATCCTCTTTGCGATTAACTAAAAATAGTTAGGGGTTTTGCTTTGCAGCTTATATAAACTCAGGCAGCAACTGTACTAATTCCATGAAGTAAATTTAATAGCATTATAGCTGTAGTGCAGGAGGCTGGTGTATTACTCTACAAAGGCAGACACGCTGTACCGAGTGTGGCAAACTCTTCCAAATTCAAATGAGAATACACACGTCCAGTTGCTCCTGCTGAGAAGGTTAATTTGCTCCTTGAATGGAGAAATAAGATGGAGAAATAAGGAGGGCAAACTCCTTCTTGTCCACTTCCAGGACAGTCTCTTGTTTGCTTCTGCCCCTCTGCCACTAACAACATGCATGTCAGTTTTAGGCTCTTGGAAATTCCTGACTGGATGGAAAATGGAATTTCTTTCTATTCGTGTTCCCCGGTAGGGGACAGTGCTGTGTACAATACGCTTGAGCATATGGGGATCTGGAGAGCAAATAAACAGTCTTTGAACTGTAAGTGAAAGGGCATTTTAGCTGTGTCAAAGAAAAAACAGCCAGTTTTACATAAAATTAAGGCTTAAGTGAACATATGGCATAGTTTCCTTTTGCCTTTCCAAAAAACATTATGCTGATTATATTCCTTCAATTGTCCAATCTGGCATCTTCTACTCAGCCTCCATAAGCTGTCCCACTGTTCTGTAAATACAATCTAGGGCTGCACTAAGCAGATTTTGCACATTATAATAAAAACTTTCTGATAATACAATAAAATTTAATAAACTCTAATGCTTAATTTCATTAGAGGTTTAGTTTTCCTGAGTGCACAGATTGTCAGTTTTTCATTTACTTGATACTGTCATTGAGTGGAAATGCTGATAGCCTAGCATACCAAAAAAAGCCCAGACCAAACAGGCAAAAAAAAAAAAAAATCCAACCCAAACCCTCAAGCCCTTTAATGTGAGCAGAGGTTTGTATTAACTGAAATACAGGAATCTCCATGTAAACCCAAGATTACTGCAAAGTAGTGCATTACATTACCTTTAAGTTGATAACTACACCAATTTCTGTAAGCTCCATTTGCCTGAGATAAACTAACCTCCTTATAAATCATTACTCATTATCTGAGTGTCTCACTTTATTTTCCTTAGCTTGTCCAATTACAAACATTTTTGTAACAAACATTTCTAAAACTTAATTTTCAGATCCTGCCAGATAAGTGTCAAGACTTGAAACAGTTGAATTGGCTTTGAGTGCAAGTAGCCTGGGAGATTTTCTGGACCCTGACTGATAGTTTGTGCATAGCAAAGGCACAGGAATGAAAATTGGGTTCTATTGATTCTAATTAGGGAAACATTAAATAAGATTTACCTAGAAACAGTGCTTATGGCTATTCAGTTTCTTCAGTGATGGAGCTTTCTCGGTACACTCAAAATTTTCCTGTGGTCTGTACTAATCCACACTCCCAACACATGTAGCTTTTTCCCCCATAGAGAAAGAACAGGTGTTTGGAGGATCTTTTCTACACCTGCTTCTGGTCTGTATTCTGTTTTCCAGATTCCCCATGGAATCTAATGTCCTGGCTGTATATCTTGTTGATTGCAGAAATAAAAAGAATTTGAGGTTTTGCAAATCATGAGTCAAAATACACAGTATTCTTGAATCACCTACAAAAAGCCATTGGTGAGGAACCTAATTAAATTAAATAAATAAATAAACAAATAAATAAATAAATAGAAGGGCTTCTTTGGCCATTTCCTCAGAACCTGGGGATGTGAATGCTTCTTCCTTCATTTATCACTGGTTAAAAACCCATGGCTGAAGTCCTCAGCTTGATATGGTCTGATGTTAAACTCTACTTTATTTATCCTTCTTTTCAGTACATGTAAAAGTATTGGAATTTGGAAAGAAGCAATGTTATCTCTTCTCACTTAAAAAGATTATGTTTTCAGTGTGAAATTAAACAGAATATGAAAGGACTGTTCAAAAAAAGAGAAAAATAATGTGCAAAGGCTGTTTGCCAATATAAGTTAAAACTACCATCTGTCATCTTTAAATAAGAATAGAATTCCTCATTAATCAGTTTGATAATCAGTGGAATATTGAGATCAAGAATTACTCAGTTGGCATAGTTCCTATAGTTCATATAAAGCATGAATATATCCCCTTGTAATAAAACATGCTTGATGTGATGGCTTCCAGTTGGCTCTTGCACTTACTTTATGTAGGGCTAAGATATATCACAACTTCTGACACACAAATTTGGAATAAAGCAAAAATTGTAGAGACAGTAGATCAGAATTGAGGAGTCTGTGTTATAAAAGAGCAGTAAAGCATCAGAAATCTGAATCAAGTGTGTGTTTTAGGGAAATCTATCATGGGCTGGTAGGGAGCCTCTCTGACACTCCTGGGGCAAGCCACATCCCCATTAGCTCCCATTACAGCTCCCCCACAGGAGAACAGCGTGTTCCATCTTGTGATTTACATGTAGAAGGGGAAAATTATACAAATTCTGGCAACTTTTTCTGTAGCCAGAAAATACTTTACAGTGTCTTGCAGTGCAATCTCATTTATATCAAGCTTCATGACTCTTAATCCTAATCGAGGCAATAGATTTGTGTAAATTCACTGAAGGGTGCCATTTGGGATTTAAATTCTGGTGGTGCAGTTGAGATCACACAATGCACCTACCATAACAAGTATGATGTAAATATATTTGGAAGTATAGTAATGTTTCCTGTATTAACAAGCTTAACAAATTAGTCCTTTTCCCTTTTTTCAGTTCTGCCTTCTCAGACTAACAAATTAGGCTCCTGCAGAGAGATATTTCCATTTTGCCTCTACATAGATATAATGTTCATTTTATGTTTCTCCTACTTAGAGAATATAGAGTAGCAACACTGTATTGTAAATCTTACAGGCTCTTTTGCTCTTTTTTATTCCTCTCTTCACTTTTCCTTATAACTTAGTTGATTACTCCAAATAGATTCCATGAGTCATCTGCATGAAAAAAGTAAACATTAAATACACAAATGATAATGCTCTATAGATAAAAATAACTAGTGTGTGGTAAAAGTACCATTCTTTGCACAAACTCAGTTTTCTGAAGTAGAGTCTGCATTTGTTGATACATTCTTTATTCTTACTAATTTTGATACCTATTACTGACTGGCTGGAAATGAGAGCTCATAGTCTGTTTTGTACTTAAGCTAATTTTGTGTGTTTCACTGGGAAGCAAATACATGACAACACTCTCCTTTTCTTACAGAATAGGCCACAAAGAGTAGAGATTCATTCTTAACACTTCAACAGGCAGGGGGGGTATCCATAATAGATGATATATGGGATATTGAGCACTGAGAAAGTCCTGAGAGCGTATTCGTTGCAACAGTTCTAACAGTGACATCTAAAATAAAGACTGGTAGTTGGAATCACTGGCAGAAGTTACAGATTTCAATGACTGACTAATTGCTTGTGGTATTTACTTGCTCAAAAAATACACCTGCCTTTCAGGACAATGAGCGTTGCAGATAATGCGAGGAAGGCAAAACTTTTCTGTTTGCACAGTCCAAAATACATTGTAATACATTCATCTTTTTCTACAAAGTTAGTATTTGAATATTAGGAGGTGGTCATGCATTTTCAACATAGAATCATAGAATCAGTCAGGGTTGGAAGGCACCACAAGGATCATCTAGTTCCAACCCTCCCTTGCCATGGGCAGGCACACCTCACACTACATCAGGCTGGCCAGAGCCTCATCCAACCTGGCCTTAAACAGCTCCGGGGATGGGGCCCCGAACACCTCCCTGGGCGACCCATTCCAGGCTCTCACCACTCTCATGGTGAAGAACTTCTTCCTCACTTCCAGCCTGAATCTCCCCACTTCCAGCTTTATTCCATTCCCCCTAGTCCTATCACTACCTGAGATCCTAATGGATCATAGGTGATTGTGCTGTAACCACTTGTAGAAGCCAGTGAAGTTGCAATAAGGTTTAATTAGGTTTGGTATCTTAAGAAAAATTCTCATGCACTTTGCCATATGAACCATCTGTTTGAAAAGTAGAAGGATGCTACTGGTGATCTTGTACTGTTCTGGACTGTTTTTACAGATAACAAGATTGTCTCCCATTTGCTGGTGGCTGAACCAGAGAAGATCTATGCTATGCCTGACCCCACCGTTCCAGACAGTGACATCAAAGCACTTACCACTCTTTGTGACCTGGCAGACAGAGAACTGGTGGTGATCATTGGATGGGCTAAGCATATTCCAGGTACATACAGTATTTATTGCAAATAGATGACATACAGAAATCATCGCATGGGTTACTCTGTTCTGGTAAAAAATATGATTTATTGTCTTACTACAGTGCCTGAAGGGCTCCACACATAGGACATAGGTTAGATATCTTACCTTGGAAATAGAATTATTGTTGCTGTTACTGTGTTAATAAGTTTTAATGTTAACTGTGTTAATAAGTTAATAATGTGTTAATAAGTTAGAGTTACTGTGTTAATAAGTTTTATATGCTCCTCAGTGAATGAACCTTTTTCCTGTCTTACCTTTAAACTTACCTTGCTATCTACAGCATTAGCCTGGTGTGAAGGGTAGTTGAAGTCTGCTTCCTGTATTACATAAATGCAGCCCTATCTTACAATGACCACAAGAGGTGGAGAAATTCAGTTATATTTTCACATAGCAGAGAAAAATTGTTCTCTCCACTGAATGAACCAGTGTGAGAACTGAATTGTTAAGTAGAAGGTACTAGATTGTACCAAAAGGTCTCTTCTTAGAGTTAGTAGCTTCTTGAACTGCATGAAATGACTGCAGTCTACATCATGGAATGTGTTGATATTATAAAAGCAGACTAGCACTACTGTTAGCAAGAATATTGGGGGGGGGGGTGTGTGTGTGTGTGTCACCAAAAGCATTTTCTCAAAAAATGAGTGATTTCTTCAGATCAGATGTGTTTTATTTTCCCCCAATGCTGAGGTATTTGTGCTTGCTCTGTGAGGTACCAGACAAACTTGGAGAGAGTCTCCAGGGCTCTCAGTCTGTCACCTTTCACAAATGGTAAAGACATGCTAAAAAGGTTTGCCTTTTATTCTGTTTTTTTAAGGTGTTTTTCTAGTCCAGTAGATGAGTGAGCATGTTGGTGTGTTTTCATCAGCTCTTTATAAAGTTATCTAATTTTGATAGTGGAGCCTTATGAGCCTAAGAGCAGGTAACCTTTAATTCCATCATCCACATTGTAGATGTGGTTTTGGGATACCTTAATAGTAGAATAAATGATGCACTCAGTTGTTTGTGTATCATTTTTTTTTTTTTAATTTGTAGTATGAAAAGAAATCCCATAGATAGAAAGAGAGAGTCTTCCTCTTGTTTTGTTTTTTTTTTTTCCCCTCTGTGCTAACCAGCACAAGACCTCAGTTCTGTTCTGGTACATGCTGCTGGGTCATGTTCAATAAATATAAACACCAAAAAAAGGAAGAACAATAAAATAATTTGTATATTTATGAAGCATTATTTTAGTTCAGAGAAGAGACAACAAGCTATAGTCTCTAAAATAGTCAGTATGCCACACAACTGAAATGTAGTTGTTCTCTGTGCCACAAACGGTGTACAAACGAGCTTTTGTATCACAAGCAGTGTTTTTCTGGTACAGTTAACTTATTTCTGTCTCCTTAAACTAGTTTGTCTTTATGCTTTGAATGCTACAGTAATTTCTTTAATCAAATTGATGGAAGTCCCTTTCCCAGCCCACACTGAAACCAATTTATTGGTCATGATACGCCAGCTATGTTGCTAACAGTCGTAACGAACTGTCAGGCAATATCGCAGTGAAGCTAATTTGAAGTCATTAGGTGTGCAGCGTTCAGGCAACAATTTGTTACAGTGGTTAGGAACACAGCTGACATTTCTGAATGGCTTTGTTCAGAGCAGTTCTAGATGAGCCCAAGCAAATTGTAAACTAATTTAAACATCACTCTGTATTATACTAGCTACTTTGTCTTACACTGGTTGCTAATAAAGCACCCCAAATTAAGTCAGAATGAGTTAAATAGGTGAGTTTGAGTTTCATCTTTGGAAGATACCTGAATCACCCTAACCAATATAGAGTAGTTCTCAAAGAAGTCAGTCATGCTGCGTAGTAGTAGCAAGGGAACTTTTGTCAGTTTGCTTTGTGAATATGCTGTGCAGCTTTGATTTGGCTTTGGGGTAGGAAGAGCAGAGGGATGAGGCTAAGCAACCTTTAAAATTATGTCTTGGGTTAGCCTGGAAAAGGTATTGAATGCTGTAAACTGGCCTTGAAAATGTAAAGTCTGATCTGATCCAGTTGAGGAACGTATCTGCCATGAGGCAGCCTTTTATTACAAGGAAAACTCAAAAACATGCCATGGTATAGCCACACTTTAGCGAAGTTTACTCATCTGTCAGTTTAGGAATATGAAGAAAACAATCCTAGGAAATAAACTCAATCTTTTTATAAGCTTTCTGGTAAGAGAGAGCAGTGATAAAATCTGTCTTGCATTTGCCTTGCATTTGATCACAAAAATCAAAATGCAAAAGGGCTTGACATGCTAAAGCGCAAATGTGATGAGCTTTTGTAGCTTGGTTTTGAATGATGGAGTACTGCTGAACTTGGACTGCCAATTGGTCAGCTAATGTCTGACACAAAACAACTTGTAGAAGAGGCTGGATTGCTGCTTGCTGACTGTTTTCTGAGCTAACAAATGTTACTGTAGGCAGAAACATAACAATTGGAAAAAGGATGAGTTAGAAAAAGGGTGCAATTTGCGTAAAAGTTCAGTGTAGCTTAGTGAACTAAGTAAATCCTTGGTGTAAATCTCTTGGAATCAATTAATTATACTAGTAGTGAATTTGTGCCTAGCACAGCAAAGCAGCAATCAGCAAATCTTTCTTTACTGTGGTGATTTCTTAAGGTTCAGTATAATTAAAGGCCTTTATATATCAAGTGCTTAATAACTAATAAAGATCTCAGCTGTAAAGCATTGCAGCTCAAAGTAAAATTTGTCTTTGTGGAAGAAACCAAAATAACGTTTTCGCTATTAAGTCTTTTAATGAGTTTATCTATAAAAAACGTAACAATGCAATATGCATTCTGCCCTGGCCAACCATTTTCCATTGCAGTCATTGACTTAAAAAATGTTTTAGAATTACACAAAGTTCAAATTCTTTCATAAAATCATTACTTTTTTTGTGCTATTGGAAACAGTTCAATAGTTGCTTTTATTGAACAAAAGGTCTATGCCATCTACAAAAAGGAAATATTGAAAGAAAAAAAATATATGGAAAGCCTTTATCAGTAAATAGAATTAGTCTCCTTGCATTTATAAATCAAATAAATGGAAAGTGTGTTGTTATGAAACATGACCATGTCTTATCTGAAGAAGAAAAAGATCACAATGGCATTAGGAAATGCTTGACTTTAGTTAGAGGAGCGTAAGGGCACAAGAACAGATGATGGTGCCCTAATAGCCCTTTTTAAGAATGACAGGGCCCCGCCATTAGCATCCTTTTATATCCTTGGAAATTGCTCATGCCTCGCTTTTCTGGTTCCTATCTGCCTGACTCTTTTTTATTTCTCTTTCAATTTCATCCGCGCTCGGATAAGCGCATGCTAACACAATATGATTGAGCTGTAAAATGGAACGCTGTCGCCTCTAATCTCTTTTATGTAGATATGGAGGTACTTCCACACTCCACTTCATTCTCTCTCCATTGTTGGCCTTTTTAGAATGTGTTGCCGAGTAATGGAGGCTCAGTCAAATATTAGAGCTAGGTTTCACAGGGTGTGATAAGAAGATTATCAGCCCAGCAGTCAGATCTATTGTTGTTCTTTGTGTCAGATTAAAATATTCCGATGTACTGTAACTTTGTTAGTAAAATACTGAAGGTGCTTAGGGAGAAGCCAATGCTGCTTTGTCTCCTGCCTGGTGAGACAAAACCCCTATTAACTGACCCAAAGATATTGTAAATATAAGACTTTTCGATTTTATTTTATTTATCTTTTAAAGAAGAGAACCCTGATAAATTCAATATTTGCTGGTGGGTGAGTTTCCTACACTTTACATTGTATTTTGGGGAGATTCCACTTCATACTGGTTGGATTGTATTAATTAAACTCTTTGCCAGTATAGGGTGGAATTCTGTTGGTACCCAGTCACAGTATCAGAGTAGTTTAGGCACAATTTCTGTAATGTAGCTATCTCATTGACATTCAGCAAAAATGTGCAATGTTCTTTCATATTAAGTGGAGGCAGAAAAAATAAGCTCTTAAAAGTGTGCATAACAGGAAGCTAAAGACAAAATGTTCTCTAAAAAATTTGCATGCATGAAGAAACATCAAGCAGACCATAGAATTCAACTTTTTACACTTAAAATGAAAAATTTGTTTGGAAAGAGTAAATCAGAGTAATACATCAAAAATAACTACTTACATTATTTAGTGAAAGAAGCCTGCTTATCTTCAGCTATATCCCTGTTTTGCTAGCAGTAACCGTGTTCAAGAAAGGGAGTATTTAGGAATTGATACTGCCACTGGTGCTCATATTTAAAAAAAAAAAAGGGCATGATTTTGATGGAGCAAATCCAAGGATGTTTTGAATATTTTAGTGTTAATATTTTATGAAACATTATTATTCTGGATACTCTTTGTGGAGGACAATATTTAAGCTTTCCTTTCCAAAGCAACACTCAGGGGTATAGTTTAACATTGTCATACTGAACAAGAACATGATTTGTTGGAGAGCTGTCATTTCTAAAATGCCCTTTTCTCACCACCTGTTTCAGAAATACCACTCAGTGTAGGTAAAAGTACAGAGAAAAAGTTAGCCACTTTTAGAAAGCTAATGTTGAAGAAAATATGAGAGCTTACATACATGGCACATCCATGCAGATATGAATTAAGTATATATGTACCTGGTTTCATGGATGTAGTTATTTATGTATCTACATCTCAGTGGCCATACACCCTCTGTTGAAGTGACAGAGAAAAAAATGCTGAAGGACTTTGAAGAGAGACTGAAATCCTGTTTTGAAACTACCTGGTGTTTATAATTAATTGCACACATTTTGGCTATAGCCAGCATCCTGTTTTATGCTCAGATCCTTCTCTGGATTGTTACTGGGGTGGTTTATACAGAATCTCAGTTCTGCAAGGGCAATAGTCACCTTCCTTTAGGTCTGTACCATGCTGCTTCCTGAGTAAAATTTGTCTTTTTTGAGGCCTTCACCAGTCTCTAGTGCTGCTAGCTGACTTCAGGACCATTTCAGACAACACAAGGACTCCTGCCTGTATCTTAGAGCCCCCTCTCACAGGGTGCCTGTCACTGCACAGGCAGGTGGACATGTAACTGTGGTATTTACTGCTCAAGTTGCATGGAATGGTGTATGTTCTGTTTCATGCAAAGTTTGTAGTAATAATAGCTTCAGCCTCCTGGGGAATCAGGACATCCTACCCTATATCAATGTTCAATCTTGGACATTTTGCAAGTTCTCTTGCCTTCTGTTTATCAAAAGCCCACTCTCTGCTCTTAACTCCTTCTACAAACATCCTCTAATCATGGAAATCAGACATGCTTTTCCTATGATGGAAACGTTCTTGAACTCTCAACTTGTATAACATATATAATCTAAGGCAGACCATTCCCTGAGTCTTACAGGTAGAGATTCAAAAACAGCTTCTCAAGGCCTACTGACTTCCTTGACCTCTGTCACTAAATTGTATAATATGGGAAAACAGCAATTCACTGTCAGTTTTATTTCTGAGCTTTAGCAGATAAATTCTCTGACACTGCTAGTGTTTAGATCATCATGTTGATTCAAGCTTCTCTGAGCAGAATGGAACAACTGTGTGCCTAAAATGCCAGAGGTTCTCCTATCCCATTATTAGAAGTGCTAGGAATGATGCTATTTATTTTCTCTCTTTTTTTTTTTTTTTTTTAATACAGTATCACAGAGAAGATTTAAGTGATTTTGCAAGGCATGAGGGAAGAGGAGATAGGATTTCCAGGATAGTGCAGAATAAACACTTCCACAGCCTCTTAGCATTTTCAAAACAAACCAGGTATCTACAGTATGGTCGAAAGTAGTTACAGAAAGGTCTGTTTGTTGTGTTGGTTTTTTTTTTTTTTAATTGTTTAATGTATCCACATGAGACTGTTCTTGATGGACCCGTTACCAAAGTAAGTGGCAAAATTTCAGCTGATTTCACTACAGAAGAGCAGGCTATGTGTGCAGTTAGAGATGCACACATTTCATGTGTCTGCTGATCAGAAAAGTCTGGTTCCAGTTAGAACTGAGAGCCACAACAGTGGAGAAGGGAGGATTCCAGTACTGTTAGACACAGATGTCCTGAGGTAGAAAGAGCATTTCAGTTTCCTGGATAGTCACTTCTGACATTTTTTACTGGAATTAGAATTAACTAAGGGAAAAAAAAAAACAACACAACAAAAAAACCCAAACACATAATCCAAAGCATACAAACACCTTGTCACCTGAAAACCAGACATGAATATAAAACAAATGTGCAGTAAGACTTTTTAAAAAGCATATGGAACTCCTGGTAGCTTTGATTTTATCATCTCTATGTATTTGTTGAAAAAGATTGTTTAAGAATAATTATTGACAAAAGCAAAAGAAAACTAAAAAAAAAAAAATAGAATTTACAGGTAACAAAATAACTTGTCTCAATTCTTCTGTATTCTTTTTTTTTAATTAAAAAAAGTCCTTCATTAAAATCCTCTTCTCTCAAGATCAGAATTAAACAGTAACTTTGTATCTCTATTAAAGTTCACCTGTCTCCTCTTCCTTCTGAGTCACTGTCATCGTTTTTGTTTGTTTGTTGGTGTTTTGTGGGTTTTGGGTTTGGGTTTTTTTTTTTTTTTTGGAACAGTCCTCTCCCTTCACCCATGACCCCAACATACACACTACACTGTCTGGCTGTTGCACTTCTTTTTTTTTTTTTTTTTTTTTTCCCAGTGTCCCCCTTTATCTGCCTCAACCAATCTCCAAATGAATGCATGTCTATCATGGCCTTAGCTTTGACACTCTGGATATATTGATTAATAGTTGCCCTAAGCTCCTTTTAGCAAATCAAATTTTCACTTTTAGCAAGGATTTCGCCTCTGATTTATTCAGCAAAGTGAAATGCACTAAATTGACTTTGACATTCAGGGAAAATGGCTGAAAAACAAAGAGGGGAGGAAAGAGATATAAATTGTGTGGCAGCTGGAGACTTCAAGCATAAAAGAGGCAGTTTTCTATAGAATATTACTGGTTAATTTGGAAACATGCATTTAAACAGGAGTGGAAATTATTTTCTTAAAATTAGATGTTTTTTAGACTAAGGATTTGGGATATAATAAGGTTTACTTAGCAAAATGCAATGTATTCAACTCAAATTCATCACTTGCTAATCATGGTGCAAGTGTGGGGATCCACTTTTGTTGCCACTAATAATTATTATGTTAAACGAGAGACAAAGAGGTTTCTGAGTAGTTTTATAATGAGGTGCTAAATTGGTAAATACCTTCCTACCATTGCATTATGTTGTTCACTCCTGTGGCCCCTTAAAAATAAGGAATGATTAATAAAAAGAGAGCAAATCAACAGTAATGAATGCCAGTGCTTTTCATTTTCTTTCTGTAAACAAAAATGGCTGTTATTTGATTCTTAAATGCAAGAGTATAAAAAGATGTAGCAGCCTATTCACTATTCTTCTTGTAGGAAAATCAAGAGTGTTGTATTACCCAGGGTGACTTGCAGACTGACTTACACAGCCTGCTTCCTCACTTGCAAATACTGTATTACAAAAGTCCTATGAGGCCCAAAGTACACCACTGCATATTTAAAAGTGTTTGAATATGGTGCTAAACAGAATAAAAAAAATATAAAAAAAAAAATTAAACTATTCCAGTAGCACGGCTGGGTGTTTTTTGAGAGGGGGTGTAAAAGATCTAGAATAAAACTGTAGGATATGGTTTGCTCTTGTTCAGTGATCAAGCATTACAAGAATTTCTAAAAGAAAACACATATAGTAGTTTGCCTAGTTAATCTACAGAGACAGACCAGGAGCCTTCGGTAGGATCAGTTGTCATGGGTGTACAAGTCAAATGTGCTGTGCCAGCCTCTGTTGTTCAAGGATCTGGCCCTGAAGGGATAAACCCCCATCAGGAGTCAGTGTGTACACTCAGTGGGAGCTTTGAGTTTTCTTTGTCCCCTGTGTGTACTCACTACCGTAGGACTCTACAGCAATGTGCAGAATCAAGCTTCAAGCAAGTATTTCCACTTAGAGGACAACAATACTCACCTTTGTACCCACTTCTTGTGTGACAAATGGGTTTACTAGATTAGGTCTGTGTAAATTGCAGATGACTCAGTAACAGTTTTCCTTCTTCTGAGTCAACAAGGAATTAATCTTATTACCAGAGGGTAGAAAGTCTAAATGTATCTTAACCTTTTTAATTTTACTGTAGTCTTTGTTCTCTCTTTTTTCTTGTTCTCTCTCTCTTTTTTTTTTTTTTTTTTTTTGCAAGCAAGCTGAATCTGAGATTTCAGCAGTTACGGCCTTTTGCAAGTGGAGCAGCATCTGGAGTGGCATACAGGGAACTAGCAGGGCACAGTCTACTGTGCATGTCATCTTTTTAAAGTCAGCATGTCATCTTTTTAAAGCTATTCCACTGCCATCCCCCAAAATTTAGTTCAACCTATTAAAAGGCTGCCAGTTAAGAGCATATTGTGTGAAAGAATTTAAGCTTCCAAAAGAGTCTTTGAGGGGGTGTCCTTTCCCAGCCTTTCCCTAACTGTACAACTGATATCTCAAGGACAGCCAACTTCTTATAAGTAATGTGTGGCCGCAAGGCAGGAAGATGCCTTGCTCAGTAACACAGCAAGAAAGTTGGAACAAATCTTGACATTGTTCCTTAGGTGAGGAATTTGCAGAAGAGGCAAATGCTGTAGAACTGAGCCTGTTATTTATGTTCACAAGGTACCACTTCTGTATTTACAGGACAACTTCCCTCCTCTAGAAAAATAAGGCTCTTTTCAAACATATTCAGAATGTAAAGAACATTCAAAGAGGTTTGTTTTGTTTTTTGTTTTTTTTTTTTTTTTTATCAGCATTAAAATTCCTGTAGGCTTTGTTGTAACCAGGATCATGAATGTTACATGTAATTTAAATTGGCCTGTGAAAGCATCATAGCAGATGCTGGGAATGCAGAATTAAAATTAGAACAACCTACTCCTCTTATGATAACCATTTTAAACTAAGCAGGTACCTTACTCATCTAACTTAGCCTCCAGCAAAAATATGTTTCCTTTGTACTGGGTGAGGAAGAAAAGAGCAGCTTTTCAGTCATATGTGTTGATACTCTAAATCTAGTATGGGAGCAGGGAGGTCAAAAAGAGCCTGTTTCTCAGACTGGATTTAGAGCAGACAGGTCTCCACCTGTATGACTGGGTCAGTGGCACAGGATGGTCTAGTTTCCTAAAGTAAGCTGAGACCAGTTAAATACTATAATTCTAAGGATGCCTCTACTTTCTCCCTGGATGAGTTCAGCTCCACACCTGCTTAACCTACATTACAATAGGATTAATTACCTCAATTGCAAGGCCCCCTTAGCCAGTCAGCATGTTTCTGGCAGGGCACATGGTGACCTGGGCCTGGTTATATATGGTATAGGAATAGCAGGGGAGCACCTGGGTTATAATGGTAAGGCTCAGTCCAGCCTGATAACAGAGTCTTCAGTATTTAAAAATGAGCCTGCAGTAATCACCTTCTGCATCAGATGGATCATACAAGAGCTTTATGAACTCATGTCTTCACTGCTAGTAAGCTTCTTTTAATGTGCAGTGCTCAATTTATGTACACATATGTGTGGAAAAAGAATCCCAAGAAACACAGGAGAGACAGAATCCAAAGAATGCTGATACTGAATGCTCCTGCATTTAATTGCTGAAATGGAACACTTACTTGTCTGTAAATTTTAAGCCAGTTTTGTGTATTATTTTAATTAATTATTTCCAATTTTAATATTTTATATCAGACAGGAATATTTGGGTAATTTTCCATGTGAGAAAACAAACACAGAACCTTCCTTTCATTTGAAAACGTGTTCTATGAAATTCTCTGTCAGTAGAGCAGGTCTGCCCAAAGGATTTTCCACCCTTGACTCCTGAGGCACGTATTATAGACGAGTGGAAATTTCACAGTGTAGCTCTGAACCTTCTCCCCAAGATGTTTTCATCTACCATGTTGTGCACCATCAGTTTCAATCAGCTGCATTAACAGTTGAGATGAAATCAAATATTAGAATGAGATCCAACTAACAGACACAGAAAGCTCCAAGCTTCAACAGCAATGGCACTTGGAAAGTAGAGTTAGATAACTTACCAGGTCCTGACATGTTATACATGAGAACACTATGGCAACGAGTGATGATGATGATGGAGAAGAGATGGGGGCAAATCAGCAGTTCAATCAGCTGTTGGAAAGATTGGGGGTACAGTTTAGCATGTAATGGCTGCAGCTCATATGTTTGTTCTAAGAAGATGCTACACTTTGTGGCATAAATATAAACTTTAACAGGTTTCAGGGTGTATTTCTACAGAGATCTTTGTATAACTGTGCTATATAGCATCATGTCTGTCTTGATGAACAGGCTTCAGGCTCTGAACTTGCCATGAATCAAACAGCATACTGAAGTTACCATGACCATTGTATCTTTCATTAATTAACTGCACTTTCGGTGAGAATAATTTTGAGTCCTTCCCCATATTGGCCTCTTGTAGAAAGCCATTCTCCTTTGTGATCCATTCTTCCCTTTTTTACTACTTTGAAGTTTCACAGAGGTGAAGTTAACTGCTGTGTAGATTAAAGAGTGCATTGCTTAGTTATCAGTGAATCTTCAGCTACAGATTGAGCTTGCAATACAGATTGTGAATTCCAGATGATCTGCATTCCAGTGAAATCAGTGGGAGTCTAGTGTGAAGAGTTTCTTTGCATTTTGAGTGACTGAACATTTTCCAGAGACCATTAATGACTTGTGCTTAGCACTTTGCCTAATGTATTCCACACAGATTCAGAGTTCATGGTGATCACCAGAGTGCGCCTCACATTTCAGCAATGATGAATAACCTCTTGTGTGCTATAATCTTCTTATATGAAGCACACCATGGTCTCTAATGAAAAGGCCACTGAGAAACAGAGTGCTGCAGAAAGGCACTGGGCAGAGAGTGAGGTAGTGTTGGGGGCAAGCAGCACACACACTGTGCAGGATAATTCCATTGGTATGATAAACCTACAGAGGGCAGTGTCTGACAAGAGGCTTAGATGGGCATTTCAGGAGATAAAGTCAAAAGAGGGTGTTGACAGGGAATATTTGCATACTCATAACTGTAATCAGCTAGCATCAATGACAGTCATATCATCTTTCAGGGAACCTGCTTAGAGGTAAAAAATACACCTGGAAAAAAGCTTATGACAGCAGGAGATAGGAGCACAGGCTGTTGTGGGTCTCCTGAGTTCCAGAGCTGTAGCCAACACAGGTGAACTGGAATTTGCCATCAATAGATGCACGAACAAACATACTGTCTCCATGGTAGAAAGTGGTAGCTATTTATATACTAAATGGCAACACTAAACAATTTAAGAGAAGCAGTGAAGTGTGTCCTATCCAATTAAAAATGCAGTGAGAATTTTAGGTAGGCAAAATGTAATTATTTAATTGGAATTTGACCGGGATGCTTTTCCACTATTAAAATAAGTATAAATTACATCAGCTGTAAAACTTTAAATTATGAAAATATTTTGAGGTCTTCGAGCATGATAATTGGAGCTATATATTCAACTTTGTTTTTAACTTGACACTTCATAATAGCTGTTCCCTAAAGCAAGAGGTTTTTTTTGGTTTTTTTTTTTTACTTTATTGAATATCCCTTAGTGAAGCAAATTAGCAATCAGTCTGGAAAATATTTAAGCACTACAATCACATTATTTACACAGACATTTCCATTGTGCAGAATTCTCTGTGTTCCCAAATATTTGTGGGATCACTTCTTCAGCTGTCAACATTTACACTTGAACCTTCCTCTTTAGTAAGGCTCTGTATAAAAATCCATTTAGACCAATAGAAAGACTGGCCTTGATTTCACTGTGCTTTGGATCAATCCCTAACGCAAGTCACAATCTGAGACCTGTGTGGACTGCAGAGCTTTATTATTTGCCTTCTGCCTGACTTACCACTCTTGTTTAAATGGGGGAGGGGGCAACTTGATGCAATTCTGTGCACAAAGCTTTTTTTATTGTTACTATTAACAAGGCAGAGAATCCTATTGTGGAGAATAAGGGTCATTTACTGTAAACAGAATAAGAGTCTGCTCTTATCTAGAACCATATTTCAGCTCTCATGGAAACTTCAGCATCTGGCCAGAATGATAAAATGTTTATTGTGAACTATATTATTTAGCTGTTTATATTATCAATATGGTACAGATAAAAATCTACAGAAAGCCTTCATTAGTATTTGGGAGGATTTTAAAACCCTATCCAGCATGCCTCTGGAAATAGATTCTCTGATGCTGTGGCTGCAGAGAGTGATTCCAATTGCTCAAATCATATTGTCCAAATTACAGTCCCTAATTAACATCCCATCAGGTTAAGGAGTTCCAAGTACTTACTGTGTAACTTTCGTCCTGGTGAGGAGTGTTCTCCCGGGGTTCCCTAAATTAAACACTTTATTTTTTTACAAAGTTTTTTTCCCTGCACTCAGTAAAGGCTTTTTTATCAGTCAGTTTTGCTCTTTGGCTTTTTGCTCACTGCTTTTTAACATTTGAGGGTACAGTAATTCGTATCCTGGTACTCCCATGGATACATTTGTACAGTGCTAAGATAGAGGCTCCGTGTTACATCCATACTTGGCTCGTTATCCTCTTATCAAGCTCTTTGCATCCCTTTGTTTATTTGAGGAGACAGGAAGACTGTATGAAGGCTGCTTAGTCAGGGATATCAGCGTTGTTGGCAGGGGAGTGATTGCCAGTTGAAAAACAAGGCATTATTGCTCATTTTTTCCCTCTTATTAGTTTGATTACATTTGCAAATCAAATCAATCCATCAGACATGATCAGGCCTCGTCCGCATTTTAAGGAATAGTAATCTCCGTCTAATAAGATGCAAATGTGTCACATCGGTAAGTAACCAATAAATCATCGTCTTGTCTTTGGCAATCATTAAATATCAGAACCAACAGTCAATTTTTAGTATTTTCAATTTGCGATATGCCGCTGGAATATAAAGATAGATGGACGTAATTACACAAACCAAACACTATTTCAGTTCATTCCAGACAGCAAATTTAGTGGAAGGTATAACTGGCTTGTCATCACACTACATTATTCCTGGCGGTTCATGCAAAGTTCACAGACAAGCTTCAAATGGACATTGCTTTTTTTTTTTTTTTTTTTACTTCCCTTAACAACAGTCCCACTGCCACCACCAAACTTCAATAAATGTCTTGAAATGATGTAGGACATCGCTTCCATCAGTGTGCACAAAGACACGAAAAGAGAAACTTTACCTGTTTTCCAGTTCAGGCACCTTGTGCATGGATGATGGAAAGCTGAAAGTTTCCTGATATTTGCTACATTCTGCCTCTCCTTTTGTTTTGAGACATCTTCATCTGAAACTTCAGCTTTTCCACTGACACAGAATACTTTTTTTTTTCCCACAACTTTTTTCGAGCTAGCTCACATTTAGTAATTCCAGAACACAGTGAAGAAGTTGAAGACGACAGGTATACCAGAATTACTCTCCTCCTCCCATGCCCATGTTTTAAAAGGAGTGGAAATTCAAATTGGTTTTCTTTATCTGTGTTGTTGTTGTTGTTTTTTTTTAATTAATTTGGGATTTGGGAAAATTGATTGCCTCCTGTGCATCCCAGGGATTAATTGATATGTCTATTGTCTGATTTGCAATGTCTTGCTTTCCATTAATGACTTTATTTGGGTATAACAATTTACATGCTTTTCAAGAGAGAAAACAACATAAACTTTTATCCTGGTAAGACTAGAAGCGAAAGAAACCCCATTCTTATCTTAAAAAACGTAGCTGTTACTGGAATATTTTAGACTGTTCTAATAGTATTGGGTGCAGACCCTAAAAGTACAGACCTCGAGGCAAACTGCTAGTATCAACAAGAATTTGGGCCAGTTGCAAATGATATTATTGAGCCTTCTTGCAATGCTGAGTGACATGAGAGAGAGAGTACACCGTCTCTGCTACAACACAAGCGGCTGTGCGGAAATAAGAAAAGAGGATTTTGTAGGCTTGTGCTGACTTATGTAGGTTTCCAGTGCACCAAAGCCAGACAGTGGGGCTTACTGCATTTGACCTTAAGAAACTTCTTGCCATGAGCTGTGTGCCCTGGGTGGACCTGCTGTTGCAGCATCCTGTCAGTTGAGTTTGTCTCAGCTAACTCGCTTTGAGCAGGTGAACCTCAGGTGCTTTGGAGTGAGTTTTGGAGAGAGCCTTTAGCCCCTGCCTTGAGAAAATAATTTTCGTAGTAACAGTTTGACTACATTTGGTAAACTAATTAAAGGGAAATTACGAAAAGAGGCATTGCTGGTAAGCACATTTCCTTGCTTTGGGTTCTCCATCATGCTGAGCTCCTTTAAGGAGTAACGTGTGGGGAGAGTGACCTTGCAAACATGAACATGTAAACTCCTGGGTGGTCACTGCTCATTATTAATTCTTGGCACCAAAACTCTTGTTCTTTGGTGAGGGGAAACTGCAAAGAAATTCTTGCGAGCTGCACACAGTATTGATTCCACATGCCAGAGACTGGACGACTTAAAATGTACCATCAATTAACAAATAACTCTTTTTGCTGTATTGAAACAAAAGATGGTATTACCTGGTTTTACCTATTTTTATCCTCAAGGTGGTGTAAAACTGCAGCAGCTTCATGAAAATGAGACATTTATTCCAGATTTAAAATGAAGCAAATAAGCAACATCAGCTCTGTTGTCTTAACAAAGTTTGACCTTCCTGAAACTTCTTTTCTAAAGATCTCTCTACATTATCATATCCCTCTATGTTTCATGCCTCAGTTGCTAGCCTCATGCTCCCTAGGTCTCTTGAAAAAGTCTCCTCTGTTTCCATAATCTCCAGAGACTTTGGTAAGTAAAAGCTGCACACAGAGGCCATGTGCCTAAGAAGCTCAATACCAGAACCTTATGTTCTGTCTAACCAATTTACATACTACCATGGTATGTTTAATTTGCTTTTTCATCAAATCAATAATGGGTCTAATTGAAAAAATTGGCAGAACTACATGCAACCCATGTGAGTGTTTTCAGGAAATCAGAGATGTAGCACAGCTCTGCAAGTAACACCTGTGTGCACCTCTGTTACCATGGTGTACTGAAACAAACATTACTCAGGTGCAGCATCTGTACCAATTGATCACTATGCTATCAGAATTAATCACCTGCTATTCGGCTCAAAGCATAAAATTTACATCTTAATGTATGACACTTACTCCAGCACATACGTGCACTACTAAAAATGGTACTGTTCACTCCTGTTGGAAAGGGTCCATCTATTTTCATAGGCAAAGCCTAGCAATTCTTGTTCTTAGCAAATTCCCACACACTTACAGTGGCTGCTACTATTAAGTTCCATTCTTTCAAAGACAAGCTCCTATGGGACTGTATAATAAAACAGATTTTGTCCCTGGAGTTACATGTCTCAAAGCCTGCCTTCACTTTCACAAGAAAAAGAGATTTTTTGAGTGCTCTGCAGAAAATAACCCACATGAAGATACAGAAATAAGTCACGTTTGTCACTGTACAAGACTGGCAAGCCTTCTCCAAGGTGGTCCAGCAGCGTTGCAGGTGCATTGGCTATCAGTGTGGAGGAGCTTGTGTGAGAACCACACCGTTCTGTAGCAAATGCTCTCAGTTCCTCACTGACATGAGTGCTCAGCTAGCACTGCTGCTGCAGATGGAGCTGTGCTTTATGCAGAGTCTGGCCACCATCCTTGGGCTGGCAGAAAGATTCAAGCCAGGTGCCCTGATAGCAAGATGAGGTTTTAAAAATATTAATTTTTAAAGAAAGAAATATGGATTTCAACTTTACCTTCTTCATAAATGCAGAGCTAGTGGGTTTTTTAAAATACGTCAAAGCATTAGCCATTACCATAGGGTAATCACCTTTGTGGTTTAAAAAAAACAAAATAATAACAACAGAAAAGGTATTGCACATTGACACATGGAAATCTAATGCTTTTCAGGGAAATTTTGTAGGGATTTTTTATTGTGTGGCTAATTACATATTTACATGTAACGGCACTAGCAGAGCTATTACAGTCCATTGGGTAAATAATAATGCATTTTAAAACCCATTTATAAATATGTATTTATTTGATGGACCAGAACGGGTTTTTGAAGTCATTCTCATCCACTGAGTAAATAATATATGGATTGCTTTTAAAAATAAATATGTATTTCTCCAATAGATATTCCAGGCAATTGGGTAAATAATATGCTTTTTTCAAATATTAAAAAAAACATGTACGTGTTTAGGCCAGATTTCTATACATTTTTATCTTCCTGAAAAATCAAAATGACTCGAAAGGTGTCAGGCAGAGCTTTGAAATTCCTGTTTTAAACTGGCAGTTTGTGTCACAACCTGGAGTTAATTAAGTGTATTTTATGCAATTTCACACATACAGTGTAATATCATTGTCTGTTTTGGGTTTTATAAAACTAGTGCACTTGACCCTCTTATGTGGTGTTATAAAGTCAGCACTAGATGGTTAAGATCCTAGTTTTACTCTGAGTTCATCTTAATATTAACTCAAAACACATTAGTTCTGTGTGCACAGTCCTGCATCCATAGAAATAAGTGAAAAAAAACTGATCACCTTCACAGAAGCCATCTTCAAGCTTGACTTAGAGCTTCCTCTTCATGTTCTTCTGGACTTTTTCTGACCATTGGCTGGCAGGCAAAGTATGAGAAAACATTAAATTGTTTCTTCACATGGGCTTGATTCAGAGCCTCTTTGTATGAGCAGGACTCTTTCCAGTGGCCTCAAGAGAGTTTTAGTTAAAGATCTGCCATAATCCATAGAGACAGCCCAATACTAGAAGATGAAGGCTAAGTTTCTTTCTTGACTCTTGACACTGAATTACCGTATGACCTTGGGCAAATCATTTAACTTCCTTACATTGAAACTGATTTACACCTCCAATTTTGGGAGTCCTTTGAGAGCTATAGATTTAAAATGTTAAACATGATTCACATCATGCTAGGACTGAAAGATGTGAGCACAATGCATCAACAGTTTATTTATTTTATATACTACAGGTTAGAGTTTATCCATGCTTTTCTAAATATTTTGAGCAGTTTGTATCTTCATCCATTTCATATACTTTTCAAGAACATTGAACATACTTTGTAGACCTTTCTTTTGTGAAAATAGTTGTTGTTTTCAAACATTAATAAAACAGCATAATAGCCCTGTGAATTAATAGAAATATTAATAGCTTGCACAGAAAGACTGACACAGGGGGTGGAAGGGGATTTGAGTAATTCCAACACAGTCACAGAGAAAGTTAATGGTAGATTTGGGAGACTAAGTTGTCTTTCTTATATTCTTCCTGTATGTATGTATGTCATGCTTCATCTATGCCTCTGACATCATCTATGATACACTCCTGTTAACTGTTTGATACAGGTATATTTGCAAGTGCCAATTCTAAATTCTGTGTGCCCTGTGCAGTCATGAGAGCTAAGTGGGATCCATTGTCATTCTGATTGTTACTTTGATATCAAAGGAATGAAAATATAAATACATAGTGAGAATGTTTCACTGCACCTCTATTGCAAAGCCAATCCCAGCAGCAGTGAATTATTACAAAAGACCTTTTGGAACCATCTCTCATGGCTGTTGTTGCACAAACATCACTGCGTGGTGATTGAGCCTTGGTACCAAACACTGCCTGAGGGCCCAGCAAACATCATGTTTTGACAGAGCAGGTGAGGAATTTCTCACTTCCTTCCTTCTCAGATCACTGATAGAGCAGATGAGTCCATAAGGGAAGGCATAGTGAGTGGATGGTCACCATAAAGAAGCATGAGTAATAAACAGGCATGTGAAAGCAAATAACGGGATAAGAAGAAAGCTGAAGGAAAAAAGATGATCCAGCAGTATTAGCACATGTAAATTTTGTTTCAGACCTCTCTAATGTACACATGCACACAAGGCACAACCATGCTTCCTGCATAATTTCTAAAACTACTGAAAAATGTGTTCAAGCACCAGACAGTAGAGCCCATCACTTTGTGTTTACAAGAATGTAGAACATAGGGTGAGGAATGCAAAATAAATCCCAATTCTCATAATCAAAGTAAAGCTTTCCAAAGCACCAAGAGCTGCATGTAGGTAAATTAATGTGCACCAGTTAAGGACAGGGCATCACTGGTGATCCTTTAAACTGTGCCCAGAAGGAATAAGAGGATCTGGCAGGAGAAGAATGCAAAGAAAGGGAAGGCTGAAAGCAATGGTGAGAGAAATGTGGTTCCATGAAGTAGCTCTGATGATACCTAATGCTTCTTTTCTGAAGTGCATAAGTAACTGAGATATTATTCGCTGTCTGCTTGGTCATTATCAATCACCAGTTTGGTAAGTCTTAGCAGTGGGAGTAGCTCACCACACTTGAAGGAGCAAAAAGAAGGTGGTGATATTAAAAATCACCTTGGGAAGGGTATCTGTGCATTAAAAGGTGGGAGACTTGAAAGAAAATGTGAAGCTGCTGAAGGATAAGATGGTACAAGTGTAAAAGGCTTTTGTATCTTAGTCACTCTGTGACCATATTGAATATGGCTGTTAAAGTCTCTGTATTATTAAAAGATAGAGGCACTCATACATTTTGTTGCAAATTGATATGATCTTTTTTGTCAGTTATCTGAGTAAGATTGTACTATAGTTTTTAATTTAGCAGATTAAGAAGCACAATTAAAATATCATGAAAAGGATCATAATCTAAACCTCTGGGTAGGTTTTCTTTGTGGTTTTGTTTTTGCTCGTCCCTGCCAAGTTGATACCAAGAGCCAGTGTATGTAACAATTACCTCCACTACTGTAAATTTACTCTAGTTTGTGGGCTGAAGTGTTAATAAATACCTAGCAGTATTCCAGAGGGAGAAGCTCTCCATCTAATTAATAAAACTAGGAAGAATACCCAGGACACTGAACCATATCTTTCTTATTAGTGTTGGCTTCTACAAAGGAGAATCCCTGAATCTCAACACATTAGTAAATGTCATACTCCTGGGTTGCACAGAGACCTCTTGAAAAACTGCTGATTTGCTGTGGAAAAAAAATCACCATAGACTTCAGAAACAATTCAGCTAGGGAATACCAAGTGTAGAAAATCAGTGTTAAGCATGACATGCATTATAGCAGCTACAGATTTGTGCCACATTTGGTGAATACTGAAAGAAACGTAGAATTATAACCCCACTTCCCTTCCATTTTTGCTCTCTACTTATGCTAATAACTTTCTCTATGTTCAAGTGTGGTCTTATTGCAGTTAGGTTTTTTAGAGACTTAGCAAAACCTCTCCTTTGCATGTTGTCTAAAACAGGTTTCTTTAAAGCACATTATACTGATACATAAGCTGCATGTAACTATTTATTAAATGGGAAATTAGAAAGGATTATTTGAAGAAAAAAATTGTTTTAAGCCCAGTACTGAAATGAAAGTCTTTCATGAAGTATGTAATTCCCTTTTCCTTTGCAATAATTCATATTTGGCAAAAACAGACTTCATCTCACCATGTCTGAACCAGTTGTTTCAAGGCAGTGTGCAATAAACCACAAATTAACAGCCTAACTTTTGGACCACATAACTCAGCTGTACTTGACTAAAATCATAGTGATAATCTTTCATTGTGGAATACTGGCATGCATTCTCTGACACAGACTGGACATTTACCAAAGTGAGTAAAAATCCATGCAGTTCTCTTATAGCATAACAATTATAGGAGGATATATATGTGGTTTCTACTTAATTATCATTATTTTTATTAGGCTAATGTGGCAAATAGGTATTACTTCCTCCAATAGAAATAAAAATAGTATATTTGAATTTAATTCTTACCCAAAGTTTTTGCTCAGAAAAATACTTCTGATGAATCTATTTGCATCTACTTTTCGTCCTACTGATATGACTGATTGGGAGGATAAAAAAAAAAAAAAGGTAAAGCTACAGAGATTATCCAAACAGCTGATGCTGTTTTGGCTAAATATGAGTCAACTGCATAGGAAGTGGAGGAGGTGAAAAGATCTGCCAGTTTCTTGGTCTGCATTCAATCTTCTCAGTTTTCATAGTCCTGGAGTCCTCACTGAATTCCAGTAATTTATTAGAGCATAAGAAAGCAATGTAAGATGCTGTCCAGGAATCAGAGTCCAGCAGTGTCTATATAGTCTAGTATTTTAGATGTTCTGATGTACTGTATGTACTTAAAACTTTTGAGTTGAGTTTGTTGGGGTTTTTTCCCCCATTAAGAATGTTTATGATGCTTCCGTATACGCTGCAAGGGAATAGATCAATTCTCACCATGTACAGTGAGCCCCTGCCATACGTGCTGTTTCAATGACACGTGTTACCAGCAGAGACTGGTCCATAAAAGACCACATATCAAGCTTCCTTAGCAATATGGTGGAAGAAACTGAATTGCACATTCCCTTTGCCTGTCTTCGGTTGTAGCTTTGTTGACCAGTGACCCTTTGTGACTACTCTGTTCCTTGTTTCAGGAAATATTTCATAGAATCATAGAATCTCTGCTCTGACCTGGGTAATTACACTGTTATTTTGTCCTTCAGCAAGACATTTTTTTGTTATATTAACCAAACCCCATATCTTTAATAAGCAACAAATACAAGTTAACGAGGAGATGATCCTTACTCATTTTGATAGCTTTTACAATACCCTCAGTTTGCTTAGTACAAGTGCCTGCTTATACAGGCTTATGTGAACACACATGCATATATCTGGCTGCTTTTATGTATCTGATAACACTGTGGCTCTTCCATATCCGTTATTTTTGTCTTTCTACAGTAACAGTTCCAGAGTGAGAACCCAGTTGTTCTGATTTTGAAATTCTTTGCCTGGGGCACATCGCTCTAAGCTCTCTTCTGCTACGAACTTAGATTGCGGGAGCAGGTTCCAAATACCTCAAAGGTGGTCCAAATTGTCAGGCTTCAGTTTTTAAGACACCAGAAACTGAATGTTATAGGGCATCAACATATACTCCACTGTTTCTATCAGTGAATCAGCCTCAGGGGAAGAAGCATGGGCCCCAGAGTAAGCAAAAGCCTCAGGAAAACTTTTTCTAATTCTTTATGCTTACTGGTTAGACTAAATAAGGAAGAAAAATGTTCTTGTCCTTTTGATTTGGATTTTGAGTATTATACCTGGAGGTATTCTGGCTGTCCGTGTAAGCATCAGCTCCCTCTCATGAGTTTTTTGCTTCAGTGACATCCTCTGGTAAGGAGTTCCCCAGTCCATCTACTCTGTGAATGAAAAGTTTCCCTTCTTTCTTCCATTTTGAATTTCCTGTTTCTCTGTAATAGTGTTTGGTCTGTATTATGAGAAAGGGAGAATAAAAGCTTTAGATGTATTTTGAATACCATTAGTTTATATATACTTTTAGTGCATATTTGCTTATATATCACTCCTTTAGGAAAACAATTTCTGCTTCCTTAGTCTCTTTTCATAAGAGTTTTCCCAGGTGTGTTACTCTGTTTTAGTTTTCTCTGAACCTCCTCTACGTCTGTCATGCTTTCTTTGGAAAGGGCTGATCCATTCTGTTGTTAATATTGGAAATCAGAGAGTGTTGTTGATACTTTCCTTCTAACTTTTCTTATCTTCTGAGGTGGTTTTAACCTCAGCCATGAGCACAACATCAGCTTCACAATTAACATTTGAGCTTAGAAAGGGTACTAATAGATGCAGTTTTAAAGCTAATGTTTTTACACGCTTTCATAGAATCTTTCATAGATTCTTTCATAGTTGGTCAGGAGGCTGCAGCTCTCCATCTCTTTTTCTTACCTAGAGGTCGTTTATCCAGCCTCATCTCAGTCTGGAGGGACTAACAATGTGTACTTGGAAGGCCTTCTGTCTTAAATTAAACAGGGTACTGATGGATGTGACCTCCATAAAGTCCATTCTGGTGATGCAGGTACCAAAATCATATATAATCCTCTTGTTGTTTTAAGTTGCACTGAATTTTGAGAAGTATTTTCGTTTTCAAACTGAAAATAAAATAATGTAGGACAATGTTGCATGAAATTGCATCTCTGGTGCTGCCTCCAATGAAAGCCTATCATCTGACTTCACCTCTGTGCATCTGCTCAGGGTAATGCATTTAGAAAGCAAGGATGTTTTGCTTTTTTCAGTCTTGGAAGCAAGTGACCTGTATTCATATTTAAGAATATGATTTTCAAACTTGTTGACTAGGATTCTTCATTTGGAGGACATGCTAATTTGTCTGTATAAATCCCCTGGGTCAAATTTACTAGATGGATTGTCTTCTATAGAAAAATGCATTAAAAAATATATTCTTTTATTTTTTGGAAAAGTATGAGAGGATTTTACATCTTTAAGAAACCAAACAAATTCCAAACTGAATAAGAGAAACGGAAAGAGAAGGTTGCCTTTCTGCAAGCCGACAGCTTTCCCAAGTGTCTCATCCTCTCCTCTCTGTCATCCTGAGGCAATGTGCCTGCATTTGTGTGTAGATTTATAGTTTATTTTTATCTATGGCTTCATCTGTAGGTAGCTATTATAGCCGCCTTGCCTGGATATTGTTTGGGCCTGATAGATCTGTCTGTAGTTCATCAAAGGGGAGCTGAGTGGCTAAAAGCCATTGGGTCCAGCTGAGGATGAAATACGAGCCATCAGCCTTGGTAATGGCTGTAAAATTTCATAATTACACGGCCTTTATTACATTGCATAATGATCCTGAAGCAGTATGGAACAATTAATTAAGATTTTCAACCGTGGCTCTTTCAGAAATTAAAAGGTGCTAGTGTCTGAGAAATGGGGAAGTGTCTTGTCCTAAAAGCATTAGGGATGCTTAAGAAGTACTTCCTGGGTACTAAAAAGAAAAAAAAAAAAAGAAAGGAAAAAGAAGTGAAGAAAAAGACAAGTGAAAGAAGATTGCCTAGTTAATCATCTAATGTCAGAGTTTTTGTACTTCACTGCTAATTCTTAATGTCAAAGATGGTTCTAAACTATTGCAATATTCACTGCCATAAAGCTGTTCGTTTTCTGTTCTGTCAAAATTTTCATGCCTTTTTCCCCCTGTGTTCTGTTCTAGCCATTTGTCACATTTATAGGAGTTGAGCTCTGCACATGATTAAATAAATGCATGCCATGACTTAGGAGGAGGGTCACTTCGCTGCGTATTGGGGTGTACTGACCAAGGATTTTCTCTTACACACTTTTCTCTTGTCTGAGGCCACTGAAATTCTTTGAAGATCTCTACAGTTTGACAGACATCCCCAAGGAAGACTTTTTTTTTTCCTTACTGTTTTGATATTTGTCTTCCTTCTGTTTCTTTCATATAAATGCATCACTGTCAGATGTAATATAATATTTTCCATGAAACTCACCTCAGACCTTATCAGAAGTAATTAGATTCTTAAGGTGCTGCAAAGGTGTCTGATGGGCTTCTGATGTATATACTGAAGCAAAAAATATTTATATATGGGCAAAAAATGCACAGGGAGAAACAGGAGGCCTGAACCTATGCATGTACACGTTACCTGTTATTATCAGTTGCTGGGTATATTTCTGAAGGCCAGCAAATCATGATCGAGATGGGGTGTGCCAATGGTAGTAAGACTGATGAGAAGGCAGCAGAAATAACCCTGGCATTCTCCACACACACTGTCAAAACTTCCAGATCTTACGGAAAGCAATTTGCTTTTCACTAGGTCCCTTTTTTCTTCCCCTCAAACTATTTTGATTCATGCAAATTCTTGATATAACTCTTAGATAGGGTGAGCATTGAGTATTATTGCTTTTAAATTGACCGGTCATCATGTAAGGCCCTGTCGTTCTAAATGTTTTATGAGAAGCTAAGGTTTCCCCCAGGCACCTCTGATAATAAACTTTCTGCAGAAAATTTAGAAGGGATTATGTGTTTCAAGGAGGAGCCAGCTGCTTGAAGTAAATTCTCTTGTTGAGTCATTTATTCCCTTAATAGGAGTTTTCTGATCTGCTGTCATTCTTGTTCACACACTGGGTGTCACTGCCTCTAAAACACTTGTCATTCTTTAATGGAAACAAAATAGTCATTGCAGTCAGAGCCGCAATGTCATTCCACTACCCCTTGCTGCGTCGGCAATAGTGAAAATGACAGAGCGGCTCTCAGTAGGGGTAATTAAAATGTAAATATTGATATTTTATTATTTGAAATTACTTTCCAGTGCGGCATTTAATATCTCTCCATCTGTGCGGCTCTGTTTAGCGGTCACTTTAGTGCAGCTCTGGGATGCCAAGCGGCGGCTTGATCCCCGTTATGTCAAAATGCTTGTTGCTGCTTAATTTTGATATCTAATTAAGTGGAAAAGTACAGTCCACACTGTAATCCATGGCATCTTAACCAGCTGCTTGGGTATATTTAGAATTAATCTCCACTATGGAATCATCCTAATGTATGCAATTAAGAGTCTGCCGATGGCTAATTAGGTGTATTAGAATCAGGCAGCTTTCTTTTTTTTCCCCTCTCTTTTTTTCTTTATGTGTGTGGACTGTTGTAGACTTAAGACACAACATTAAGAGGTGATCTTAATGGTACATATACACTCAACTAAGTAAACTAGAAATTTCACATTCCTGTAGGAGAATATGTGTGACTCTCTTCCCCCAAACTAGGGAGACTGTAAACATAATTTGGGTTTTTTGGCATCTGCACCACGTTTAGAAAATCAGCTAATGAGTAGAAAAGTTATAGAAATTGGGAAGAAGAAGAAAGATGTGTAGCACACCGTTCTGAGCTGTTGATTTCTTGCCAGAGGGCAAAAAGGGTATATTTACCGAAAATCTTACACAGGAAGTTTTTGGGTTGGTTGTGGAAAGAGATTTTTAACTGGCTCAGCACAGAGAGAGTTAACATAGGTGCCTTGATTGGATAGTGAGCATGGTTATCTCCATATGCTAATACATTCCAGCATTGGATACATATTATTAGCATGATTGGGGAATTCCTGGAAACCTGACTTTGCCTTGATGGAAAGATAGGGAGGGAGCAGGGATTGCCACAGCTCTCAGTGAGGAAATGACTGGTGGCTTCCCCAGGGGAGCAAAAGACAAACAGCAGTGACCCAGCTCTCTTTGAGGAAAAGTGCTCTCAAAGGGGACTCTTAGAGGTTATTAATAAAAGGCAGCACATATTAGAGGTACAAAAAATCAGTCTGTTCTGTGCACCAGGCTGAAGATGCTTGAACTCTAAATTTATTTTTTGATAGTCCCAGTCTGTGTGCAGTTGTTGGGAGGCATATGCGTACAAAGGCTGAAACGAGCAGTACCTGAACTAACACTGGATGTTACTACTTTAGTTAGATTCCTCTCTCACCTTCATGCTGTTTCTTCATATTTTGTTTAGTACAGTACAAATTTTAATGAAAATGCAAAAAGAAGGACTCTTTTTGTTTAATTATGTGTGATTGTAGTTTCATTTCTGGTAGTTGAACTGTTGGAAGGATCTAGGTAAGGCATACCACACGCAGGAGATACTCAGGTATGATACTATTTTAATCTGTGTTATCATTTTTCTGAATTGGGCTTTGAGAGAGATTCAGCTCTGTTCATGATCCTTGTTGGGTTTTGTCTACAGTCACTTTACCAATGAGAGAATGTAGTTTTTATCTTTTCACCCACAAATCATCAGGCTTTAGCATACTTACATACATGCACAACAGATTGAAGGAAAATTTGTGTGAAATCAATATTTATGTTGAAAATATGATTGGTCTGGATTGGTGTTTGTTTTGGTTTGGTTTTTTTATAGGCACAGCGAAAGAAAATAATCACGGTCATAAATACAGTCCTGCTTCATTTTCTCCCATTCAGATGTCTGGGCACACAGGTGATACCTCAAAATATGCCAGACATTTTTAAAAGCAGATTTCATTTAAAACACTGTATCCAAGGCACAGACTCCAAGTCTAGGAGCAAAGATGGCTTTAGGAACACACCATGTCATATCACATCACCTGCCTCTGCTGTCCAAAGGACCAGAAACAACCCATTGTCTAACCAAAACATGTTTGGGAGGTACAGTTTAAAGAACTGCAAGAGTTAACGTTAAATAAGCAGATCGGATCACATATGTAGTGCTTTAAAAAGATCACCCTCAGAAATCTTCAAGTTCATATTGTTGACCTTAAGGGGACCTGCAGCCACATGAACCCATATCGGACTAATAGTTTGAATTTTACAACTTTTCATTGTTCTTATCTTAGAATTCAGAACCTCACCACTAAGAATGTAAAACACAAGGAGTGGTGATTGTTTAACTTAAAAAAAAAAAAAAGAAAAGAAAAGCATGTACTTTACCACTTATCAGGTCTTCCTCTGTTCCTAGATCATTTAGTGATAAATCAAAATATAAGTGTTTGGCCTGGTTTCTTTTTAATGTAAGGTTGATTTGTGTTTGGAGTTAAGCTCTTTTAAATCGTGGAAGTTTCCATAGTAAAAACAAACCCAAAGGGAAAAATCAAGCATTAATCCTTTTAAATCTGTTTTCCTTTTTCTCAGGGAATACTGAAATAATAAGTTATGAAATGAAAACTGATTGAAATAAGAGTGCAGTACTTCGAACCATATGTTTCCAGAAATGCAGTTAGAAGGTGCTCCATACGTAGAGGTTTTACCAGATCTGTCCTGAAGCAGATTTTTGCATCTTTAATGTTTCTCTTCAGAATATTAGCAACCTATGGTGGTTATGTGAAGTCAGGGTGACATTCTTAATCAGTCACATTTTTCAGCTCCTTACCACTACTATTGCTGAAGAGACAGCTTGCAAGAGCTGGTGCTGTTGCAAAAAAAAAAAATTAAATGTAGCTGCCTAGAAATATTTGGGTGATTAGAGAGGGATGTCTGTGATTTAAGTACTTAAATCAGTTTGAACTATAATGAGTTATTGTCTCACTGTATGCATCTTACCCTGGGAAGGAATGACAAGCTTAAATTGCTCCTGTTTAGTGTTATCATGTGAGGTTTCACAGGGTAAAAGACAAACCAGAAATATTTCGAACTGTTATTTAAATTACATTAACACCTTTTTGTATAGCTTGAGTGAAAGGTCACGCTAGACAAGCAGCATCTTCACTGTTTGTAAATGTCTAATTTGCTGCTTTTAAATTGCTGTGAACTTCACTTACTTGCTCCTGCTGAATGAATCCACTGTTGCAAATACTTCTGACAAGCGAATATTTGCTTACTGAGAATCCATTGTTCATAATGGATTGAGAGGGACATGCAGTGTGAATGCATTTTTATTGCCGTGCCATCTCTCTGCTGTTGTTTCAGTGAGATAGAAGTAGTGTTGTGATAAAAGCCCCGGGTTTCTTAGTGCTCTGTGTGGCATTTCCCCTCTTCCTGGTAGGTGTTAGTGAAAAAGTGCTTATCATAAGCATTTTTTCATGTTACAAAAATTTAAAAAATTTGTATATTTTGTAAGAACTTGGACAGCAGGAATTATGAATACAAACACAAATAAAACCTGAGAAAGCGCAGAGGCTTGGCTGAAGACATCCCAGCACTCTCCAAACAGATTTTGCTTTTTGTACTGGAGTCAGAGTAAGTCTTGGGCACCTCTGTGTGTGCAATCTGATCTTCCCTCTCCCAGGGCTGCACAGCTAACAGATGGCAGTCACAACTCCAGTGCAGGGAGTGCCGCTTGCAACAGAGCCCTGGCGCTGCTTTTGCAGTGCTCTGCTATAGGTGCAGAAGGAGATGCTATACATACAGCAAGGCATCACTCAGAAAAGGCAGTGGTTTTACTGTGCAGAAGTTGTTGGATGAAACTAGTTTTTAAACATGACTTTAATCATAGCACATCATTTGTAAGTAGCTTGGAAGCTGAATCCAGCAAACAGCTTAAGCTGTGCTTTTGGCTGTATTTCTGGTCAGTTGCAGTTTGTGCTTTGGGACCTGATTTGTGATTTTCAAGTTAGGTCAAATACCTTACTGTGGCATCATGTGCTGTTATTAGCCCTTTAACCAGGAGCTCCATGAGCAAATGGTTAGTAAAAAAATACCCAACAAAAAAAAAAAAATCAACCATAAGAGAAAGAAAAAAAAAAATGGGCTCAGTCTGGCATAATGAGTTGTATCTGTTTCTGTTCCAGCTTTCACCAAATTTCATCCGTAATCTGTGAAATATGTTTGGTGATTAGTGAGAGCACTCTCCTTCTGTTTAATGGTTTTCATAACAGCTGAAATGTTGTGGGACTTGATACATATTTTTAGACTACACACTATTTTGAAATGCAATTAAATCTGTTTGTTTTTTTTTTTTTTCCCTTGGATTAATATAATAAAAAGGAATCATGCCATCATCTTTCTTGGGTTTTTGAGAGAATAATAGTGGCAGTCAGGCTACAAAGGTTTCCTTCAGCAAATACTGTGATCATGTCTAGAAAACATTTATGTAGCCCTAGCAGAAATTTCACTGCTGAAATTTCCCTGGCCTTTGTTTACATCCCTGGAAGCCAGATGAAGTTGTACAATGGATCCAGGCAAGCACCAAGTGCGTGCCAGGAAGGGAGCGGAGGGCAGAGTGACAGCTGTACATCCGAGAGCACATTGAACCCTGAGTCTGATCTTGGAGTTTCTTTCCCTTCCACTTCTGTGCAGCCAGGATAAGCCTTTGGCCCACTGCTTATCATTTGACCATGAGCCCATGGACTCTTTAAATAAAGTAAATAGGGCTGAAGGAAAAGTATGTTTTAAAGTGTTTACAGTATCCGTTTGTTCTTTCAACAGTGGTGACTATACATCATTTCTGAAATGAGGAAATTGTGCTGGAAACATCAGTACCCATAAAACATTTAGCGGGAAGTTAATCTATCAAAATTAAGTGTAAATAATTTAAAAATCCAACTCTGATATTTCAACTGTGTAAATATATTGAATCTGCAACACACTAGTGAACACGTCATTTTCGAGCACAGCTTTGATTATACAAAATGTAAATGAAGATATTTGAAGTACAAACCAGGGCAAGCGTGAGGAATATTTTACTCATAAAACCAACAATCACAAAAACAACTGGTAAAATAAATGGGAGGTGGTTATCAGAAAAAGCGAGCGACTGCCAGATTTGCAGCAATTTCATACCTGGTTGGATCAAATATTTTTATTTCTAAAACACGTAACAAAGGAAGGGAAGTTCATTCCTTGCAAAGTGAAATAAAATAGGATTTGACTCTTAGTGGCCTGATTTTAGGCTGAAAATAACAGTAGGGATAAGTCCAGCCTCTGTCTTTTTTTCTGCCCAGTAAGTCTCAGAGTGCTGTGGGTAAGGCACAGATCTTACTTTGGCACTTGACCATCTGCAGCTGCTTCACACTAGCCCCTAGTGACATAGTGTCCATGAAGTCCATCTTAATGAAGTAGAGGAAAGAGGTCTTCAAGAATATAAAAGATTTACTCTGCTTAGCATGGAGCTATATGCAATGAGAAATAGAGAGTGAGTAGTGGATATGCTGGTATTTGGAAAGATCTGTGGTTTGAACAGCCCCGTCCATGTAAGAGGCTGTGAAATGTGTTTAGAGCTGGCTGGGAGTGCTGAGTGCTGCAGAGCGAGGTCAGTTCACCGCCAGTCGTTCTGTAATAAAACTGCTAAGGCCTTTTTACCTCTTTCTTTCTGCTTCCTTTGAGCTTTGGGTTTACTGGTATGCAAAAGGAAACAAATTGAAAAAAAAGAAAGAAAACAAGCATATGTTCAGTTGCTCAATCAACCTTTTCTCAATCCACACTCGGTGATCTCAGTGAGTCATTACGGCATAATTACAATTTGAGTGTGATACGCTGTTTGTGGAAAAGTATCTATTTTTAGCTGAAGAAACACTACAGTCCCTGAAAGGAGGAGAAAGAAAGAAAAAAAAAAAAGGAAGGAAGAAAATCTGTAGCTAGCAAATCAATGCTATTGTTAACTGATATTACGAGACACCCTGTAGATTTACAATGCTTGCATTCAGCCACATAAAAACCTCACTGAAAAGAATGCCTACCAGGGGTTAAATTCATATGCCTGCGCTGCAGCCTATTTCTGTCAACACTCAGCTCAGGAAATAAACATTTATGCTTTCTGAAATGAAAGTGTATTTTTGAAGACTAGCCGTCAGATATTTTTTGCCCTTCACACTTTCAAATGCTTAGCCTTTTTTGTAAGTTGACTGCAAAGTGCATCAGTTTGCTAGGCAAAAAGAGAAAAAAAAAATCTTGACAAGTGCCCATGGCATCATTGTCAAGCACATGAGCGTCTAGTAGAAGATGGCAGCAGGGTTGGCACAAAACATGCTTCCTTCAAGCTTCTTACCTCAGGGGTACCTGACTCTTGAGAAGCCTTTCAATCCTTCCAAGTGACGTTATTGCAAACTGTCATCTGGTTTATTTGGAGTGCGCTGTATCGCAGATAAACATGCTATTTAACTGCAGGTCAAGGTACAGAGTCATTCTGCTAGCAAATGCCTGAGATACATTAAATGGCATTGACTTGAGGAGGGAGATGAAGAGAGATCAAAGTTGTCACCAATATGGTACACGCTGAGGGGGGAAAAGGTACACAGCATTATATTTTAAAAAGCCATTATGTAGTTCTACATTTAAAACGCTGACCTGCAAGACTCTTAAGGATTAAGGACCCACAAAATGGCACAACAAAGTTCAAAACCATGCCATCATGCAGTCTCTCAGGGTGGTGTGGAAAGAGCTTACAGTTGTAACTGGGAAGGCTAGTATCAATTCAGAAAGCTGGAAGTCTGTTTCATCCAATTTGGAGATTTAAAAAAAATGGTTACGTTTTAAAATGGAAAATGTTGTCTTGTCGCAGGACGTGGCTGAGGGGATTCATATAACAAAGGCTCAGGGAATCAGAGCACCGTTTGGCATTAAATTAGTATAACCTCTTCTAAACAATTAAAAATATATAAATGTATGTAAATAGATATGCCTGTGTAATCTATTCTTTTAACTGTGACTTGCTGAACAGCTATTAAAAGGGCATTGGTGTGATAGAGCAGGCATGCTGGATGCTTTCTTATACATTTTCTGAAAAATCAAAACAAAACCAAAGCAGATTAATTACAACTTGATGCATTCCCACGAGGGATGCCTTTAAAAGTTAAAACGTGTTTTCACTGATCAGGCTTTCAAGGGAAAGTCACTTCAGTCAGGAAGAAAATAATCATATTTACTTGATTTATTATTGGAGAGCAGAATAGCGTGGTTCGTATTTGCCAGTTTTTCTATAATGTAAAAAATTTCTTTTGAGTTTTTTTATGTGTCATATAAAAACAATTAGTGTATTTACTGCACCAGACTGCAGATTTTTCAAGAGTGCAGTACAATAAATTATAGGCAACATCCCATTTTTCCCCCTCACAGAGCATATGTAATTTCCTTTGACTGTGGCACACAATAAATGTTATTGAAACATGGCATTATTTATTAAAAAAAAAAAAAAAACAAACCAAGAAACTTGGACTAAAATAAATAAGTAGATAAAAGAAGTTTGGAGCTTTCTGGAAAAAAATATCAAAATATATAAAAAAAACCCAAACAACAAACCAGTAGGAATTGCAGGTTAAACTTTTTTTAATCAAAACTGATTTTTATTGCTTTTTGCTTAATTAAACTTCTCAAAAGCGTGTGAAACATTGTTATACCTGAAAATTTGTTAATTTGTAAATCACAGGGACAAAAGGGCTTCACTGCAACTTTAAAGTTTCTATGCACGTAAATGTCAATAGAGTGCCTTCTCCATCATCAGCACTAAATTCACATTGATGCCTCTTTTCTTCTCTGTATTGATCCTTCCATGAGAACGTAGATTTGTATCTGTTAATTAATGCGTCCTGAAACAGCGTTTGTATTAATCAGGCAGATAAGAAAAATTGGATGCCTGCACCCTCATGACAACCGTAAAAGTGCTGGCCCTGATAAAATCGTGGATGGACCTCAATAAAAAAGTTCCTCCTTCCACTCAATAAACTAATCATCCTGCTTTTAATTATTCGGCAGAAAGATGTGTGGAGATTGGAGAATGTGTAAATCTATTTACTAACAGCAGTGTCTGGGAGGGAGAATGGGGCTGTCACAGGACGGTGCTGCAGGCTACGTTCTCTGTCCATCTGCTACTGCAGAAAAACTGGTTCTTGAAAGACGGGAAGGAACAGAAACGTTGAAGCTAATTGAAATCGTGAATTCCTCCCTATAACCTTTCAAATGATTATTTCTTCTCCATTTCTCTCTTATTTATTTTAATCACAGATGTGTTATTTTCCATTGTCACCTCTCCAAGTGTTTCCTGTTGTTGTTGGCTCAGTTTTGTATTTGTTTTTTGGTGGGTTTTTGGTGGTTTTCTTTTTGAAGGCAGAGAGCTGCAGTTCTATCATAAGACTCAAAAGACAGTAAGAGAAAATGAAAACAAATAAGGAGGGGAAGAAAAATGAAAGAGAGAGAGAGGGAGCATGCAGCCAGTTTTATGTTTCATTTTTTATGGATGCCTAGTGGTTTGGATGTGGGGTTTTCTTTTTTATTGTATTAGTTTTGCTGCTTAGTGCTTACAGAGAAAATCTCGTTTGGAGTAGATGCCTTGCAGATTCGCTGGTTTATGATATATTCCTGCCTGACTGTAACTCTTGACTTTCAAAACAGAAAAATGCATTTAAGTGTAATTGAACGCCAAAAAGAATGTTCTTACAGCAGGAGCCCTGTCAAAGGACATGTAAGCAGCTCCATAAACAACTAAATGAAAGCCTCAGACATGCCTTAAGACCCTTTAAGAAAAGCTTGACTAATCCCCTTTGATGATTTTATTAAGTACTTGTGGTTGATGGTGCCAACTGGCAAACTACTACATTTCACCAACAGGCCAGGAAAATCACTTCCTCTCCTGTATTGTTTTCTAGCTCCTAATGTGATTGGGATATTAAGTTTGATATAATAAATTAGCAAGTATTGTAAACAAGAGTCTAAAAAGGTAAGACAGTACAGATGTTTGCCCTTAGCGATCCTATTAGGAAAGACAGCAGGGGCAAAAGGAGAAAAAAAGGCAAAAGTTAAATTTATTAAGAGGCATGTATTAAAATTTGGATTGTCCTCAGTAGAAGGGTGATGTGACCGCTATTCAGTTGGCACTTTATGATGCAACCATGTTATTTCAACAAGTGTAGGAGAGACTGGAGCCATTACAGAAATAATTAGTGTCTTTTCTGAGAAGGGTAGGTGTTACTTCTCTTTATTCTGAGGTTAAGTTCAAAAAGAATTTTCTTCTTTGTGCTAATCACCTTAATTCTATTAAAACATCAAATCTTCCCTTAAAAAAAAAAAAAGAAGTTTTGGTTTGTAGTTATTTTTTCAACTCTCTTAAATTACCCTTCTTAGTTTATAGAAGTGATGGACGGTTATCAGATCCCTGCTTCACAGCCTCAGGTCCTAGAACTAAACATGAGTGTTTCAGAATAACAATATCATGCAAATCACAGACCCTCACTGCAATACTCCACAAATTAATAGGATTTTTAGAGAAAGAGCCTGCACGATGCAACTTGTTTATAACTTCATGTGTTGACTAGAAAACGTTTGATTTTATATTGATTTGCTTTCCTGTGGTGGGATGGGGAGGAGAGGCACAAAGGCAGAAGGAAAAATAAGGGCACATGCGTTTTTTTATCACAATACATAACATTGAAAAAGAGGAGCAGATTTCTGACAAATCCAAAAATGTTTAATAGTTTTCCTGTATTTCTTTCCTCTTCAGGATTCTCCACTTTGTCTCTGGCTGACCAGATGAGCCTTCTGCAGAGTGCTTGGATGGAGATTTTGATTCTCGGTGTTGTATACCGGTCACTTTCTTTTGAGGATGAGCTCGTATATGCTGAAGATTATATTATGGATGAAGACCAATCCAAATTGGCAGGCCTTCTCGACCTTAACAATGCCATACTGCAGCTGGTAAAGAAATACAAGAGCATGAAGCTGGAGAAAGAAGAGTTTGTCACCCTCAAAGCTATAGCACTTGCTAATTCAGGTTGGCACAGTGGCATGACAGTTTTAATGTCACTTTTTTTCCCCTTCATAATAGTTTCTGCTTGCTCATTTAAAAAAAGGTTTTAGAATGAGAAACTGCTAATCAGACTTTATTTTAAAAGACAACAAACAAAGCAATTCAAACCTAAGAAAAACTTTGTGAATAACTGTGGAATATGTGCCTAGGGGAATGAAGAACACTGCACTGTATGTTTTGGAGACTGTTTTACAGGCAAAGATCCCTTCAACTCTCTATAGATGTTACTCTAAATCCATTCCATAATCCAGACAAGTCTAATCACGGCAATTAAAATTAAGAGAAAGGATGCATGAGAATATGCTATATAGCTTCTCTTTGAAGGCAGCTACAGATGTATTTAATAAGGGGAATTCAGCATATGGGTGGAGGGAGGAATTCTTCATCTTGCAGTGACCACACCTTACCACACAGATCTTCTATGTTTATGAGCATACTTCTGGGAATGATATTACCTATGCAGGAAGGGTTAAAAATCTCAGACAGATTTTTATTTCCCTTGCATTTAAATTTAAAAGTGCTGAAGCAGTGAATACTGTCAGATAAGTAGAAATCGTTTGTGCTTTGTTGTTTTTCCTTTTGTGTCTCCTTAATGCTTTATTGTGGTCTTAAGTCCCTTTTAGCATTTGCATAAAGTTCACGATAGATCCCTCTTTAATGACGTGCTGATCATTAGATACCTGTGTGTCAATAACATGCTCTGATGCTATGTTCCATTGACAGTCACACCGTGCCCCTCCATCTGCTTTTGTTTTGACCCTATCTTTGAACTTTATCTTGGTTGCTGGCCAGTAGTTTTCCCTTTAATTACAAGAAGGAAACTGTCAATAAAATCTGTTAAATGGGATGCAATGAGTGGCTTGAATGGGCGGACGGCTATTTGTTCAAATTCTGCAGCATTCAAGGTATTGACAGTTTGTTTTCTGGGGCCATATGTGACGATCAATCTCAGGCTGGGCTCAGCCGCGCTGAAAAATGAAAAACCAGATTGCTTTTGCTTACTTGTGGATGACGACTTGTGATTTGGCGCGGTCCTAGTGAGATGAGACCTTCTGCCCAAATTGCCCCCCTGAGAGCCAGGACGCGTGACTGTTTTTAGAAATAATTTTTTAATTGATTTTGTAATTAACAGTTCATCTACAATATTGATGCATGAATCCTCAGATTGATAGGAGGGAAATTGTTTTCAACAATGAAGTTGTACTTTCCTATTTGTCTTTGTAATGTGATTTAGCACTCTGCATTTTTAATTGGAAATATAATTCAAAAAACATGCAGAGCCAAAATGCTTATTAGTTTCTTTGTAACATATTCTCCACCCCACTAACCCTGCCCTTAGTTTTAGAATATTGTCTTATTTCCAGAATAACCAAAATGATGAAGTGCCCCTCAAAGATAAAAATTATTTTTAATTGAGGATTTATTTGTAATTTTTTGCCATTGTAAGTAGACACTTGAGGGTGCTTTGCAGCTATAAGAAGGATTTTTCTCAAAATTGGTCATGCTTAATGAACAGAGCAGGAAAGTTATCTGGAATTAGGAGTCTAAATTGAGAAGGGGGTTTTGTATTTATTTGATTCTGTAATTCGAAGACTGAATTAGAATTATTTCTATACTTCCCTTGATGAAAAAAGGATAAGAAGCTAGAAAAGAAGGATGTGGTGTTAAATATTACTCACACCGGTTTTTGTGCCTCCCCCCCCCGACCCCCAAAGGCATGCCGGGTTTAAGTATTAATAAAAGATGCTGCTGCTAAAAAAGTTTAGTCATACATTGTGCAAAGAGTGTGCCAAAATAATCTCTAGTTTTGTTAACTTCACTGGGACTTACAACTAGGATAATACCACAGATAATAAATACAAATCAGCATACTAAAATTTAGGGTACGTTTAAGTAAAAATGTTTCCTTCCCTGATCTTAAAAGAAATAAAACTGCTGTTTTAAAATTAAACTGTTGCAAAAGGGAGTTAAAAAGCAGCCCAGCCATTCAACTTCCCTTTCAATAGAATGTTTTGACTGCTAACATTCAACATCTCAGCTTCAGGTTGTAAATGCAGGAGATGCCAAACTTCTATCAGCTGTTGCTACACTAACCTGAAGGTGTAAAATAGCACCTGCAGAATTACAGCCTATCAAAAAATGTAAGACCCCTAGTATTTTAATTTGCAAATGTAGCTAAAATTAAAATAAAATTAAGATTAAAGTTTTTCTCTTTTTGTAGACAAACCCAGAAATAGCTTATTTTCACATAACTATTAACTTTATTAATGTAAATGCAGCTATATCTGAAGAAGAAAAAAGCTATTATGAATTCAATCAGCTAGCAATTTACATTTTAATATATTTTGTTGCTATATCTGCTTTTTTCCCCCTGAAAATTTCCACTCCTGATTTTTCCTGTTTAAAATATATTAGCCTTTTTAAAGCTGTGGAGAGATTGGATGAAGCACAAGAAATCTTAGGCGTTTCAGACATTTTTTTGCCATATCCGCACTATCTAGAAAGATTCCCAGGTTAGCTCTACTGTAAACAGTAGACAAAGATGGTTTTATAGCTCCATATCTGTGTTAGTGATTTATGAAACAGTCTGCTAGTACTTTCCCTGCTGGTGTGTTGAAGCAGGAAAAAGAAATTGTAGATTGTCTTCATATTGATTGTGTTTTGTTTGGATAAATACTGCAAGCTTTGTTTTGGCCAACAAATCTCAGTATCATGAGCATTAAAATACCCCAAGTGCTGACTTCTCTTTAGGCCTTCAGAGTCTACTGGTGCCATTCCTCATCTCACATAATCCTGTCTTTTGGTTTCTAAAAGGTGGGGAGCAGTTTTTCAGGGAGATTTCTCTGACAGCCATTATCAAATGTTCCTTTGAGGGTTTGGCCAATGCCATGCCGCTTCTATAAATTTCCACTAGTGCAAGATGTATCAACCTTGTGGATTGTCACTGACTTCAAAGGGAGTGCATATAGCATTGGAAAAGTTTAAATACATATATAAGGGCACAATATTGAAATGTATAGACATTTCAGTCCTGTATATGTTAAAGCCTACACAGGCATGGTTTTAACAGTTACAGTTAATATGTAGTGCCCAATATAGAACTTACCATGTTAGTTTTAAATATCTGCATCGATTCAATAGTAACTAATACAGCCTTCAGGCTTGAACTCTAGAGAAGTCCCTCTCACCACATCATTGCCCTTGTCCTGTCAGTATCAGGAGTCCCTTCCTTCTTTCTCAGGCTTCTCTGCACAAAAGCAAGCAGGTATCTTGGAGCCGCAGGATGCAACTGCTCTATATTCCACCTCACACCGCCCAAATGAAGCAAGCTGGCGCCAATGAGCACTTTGTTTACCCACGCAGAAAATCAACTTTGAATGGTTTCCAAAATGTGCATGTACCAATTACTTCCTCGTGTGTAAGGGAAGGTGAAATATTTACAAAATGTATCTGAAGTGTGTACAAGTGCTCACACACTCAGGTGAACGCTCCCACACAGGAAGGATGACCTAGTCATCTCTTTGGTATCAGAAAATGCTTTCAGCTATCGATCAGGTAATACTAAACAGGAAGTTGCAGGTGAGCAGTTTTTTGAAACTGCCTAATCAGTAAGGACTAAATCGTGCCCTCAGGCCAAATGTTGCAGAAGAGCTTAGAAGTCACAACTGCGAACAGATTTTTCCGTGAAGCTCAGTTCCCACCTACAACCTAACACGAGGAACTATAGAGTGTCAAAATATATTAGCACATACAAAAATCTGACCTGTGTGTATCTGCTTAATAGGCTGCTGGCATCTTGAAAAATCTGACCCAAATGTGAGTGCTAGGCACTTAAAAGTAGAACTTTATGCACTGTTGAAAATTTAATCTTAAACACTCATACTAGCTGTCTAGACTGTACCAGCAGAAGGAGAAAAGGACCTCTGCTCACCACCACAGTTTCTGGTCTAGCTTATTAACTCTCCTAAAAGAGACCAGCACCTTTTCTAATACCAAAGGAGTAAGAATTGTTTTGTGCATTTTAATATACTGAATCACAGATCAACAGATTCCAGTAAAGGTATCGGATCAATTGTTCTGGTTAAAAAATTAGTTTGTTCTTACAACTTCATTACCTTTCTAGCCACCAAACCAGTATACTCAGAGAATCACACTTTTATTGTTAAATATTATTATAATAATTAAAATCCATTGGTAGAACCCTATAAGTCACTTACTCCAGAAGACATCATCTTTATTTCCAATACAGACCATGGCTTATGCCACAACATAACTGTATTTAGTTTCCAGTAGCTCCAGGTTTTTAATTTGATCTTATTTAGTCATCTTCATAGTGTTAGAATTCATGATTAAAAGGCATTTATTGTGATTAGACATATATAAAATATGTATATACACACCAGTGCGTTACTGGTGTGTTACCAATATTTACTTTCCCAAATATAAATAGCAAGATCTGTTAACTGTTCTTGTAATTTTGTATAGAGTGAAATGGCATAGAACATTTTTTTAGAAAAGGATGTTGCCACTTCAGTCAGAGTTTTTGTGTTGCTGGAGCAGTTCCTTCCTCATACTCCGTTTTCCTGTAACCAAAGAGACCACCCACAATTCTGAGAGAAAATAAATAACTCGTCTAACCTTTGCTTAATGATTGTATTAAGCAAATGGTAGCAGAGTTAATTGACAGTTTAATTTTTCTTTTTCATTTTTTTTCTGGCAGTTGATATAGTAACTGAATAACCCTGAGATATTCCTCACATAGCTATGAAATAGGTAGATATTATTTACATATTAGCAGCCTGAGACTCAGTGGAAGGAGGGAGCCCCCAGGTTCCTTACTGCAGGAGCAGGACTGTGAGGGGAGCACTGTGTTGTGTCTGCCAAGGGCCAGTTCTGTGCTGACTGGTGAGGTTTCTAGGTAGGAAAGCATGATAAGAACCACTGTGTCACCACTGCAATTGCTGCTCTTCACTGGGACTCATCCTGCTTTTCCACAGCATTAAACTAGTGGCTCTCAATGGTAATTATGGCAATTACTTATATCTTGTAGTGGGTAAGAAGGATTTTGAAGCATTCATTCAGCACTTTCTTTTAGTTGCTATCTTGCCCCTAGATCTGTCATTCAGATTCTGCTTTTCCAGACTTTTAGTAGCTTTATTGAGTAGTTACTCGAACCAGTTCATAGTATGCAATTTGTTCTGCACTGCAGAAATATTGCTTTATCTAGTGCCCTCACTACCTATCCTAGTGGAAAGTAAGCCATTTCAGGAATTAAAAAAAAAACAACAACAAACAAACAGGTAGTTTACTGTATTTTAATTTATCTTATGCCTGTGGGTTTAGTTCACTGTTAGCTTCTGAAATAAATAGGTGTGTTCCATGAACCAATTTATTTTCCTACTACACCTTCATTTCCTGCTATGTTTCAAAAACTTCTAAAAACTTTTGAGGCTTCAGTTTTCATATCTCTTCTTAAAACTAGGCCAATCCAGTGCAGTCCAGATTATGACCTTGTTGACTAAAACAAATCATTCAAGCCTTTGTTTTACTTTTTTTTTTTGTTGTTTACACTGCCTATAATTCCAAATGATAAGGAATTCTAAATTTATTCCTCTTTAATTTCCAACATATATTTGATTGAAATCTCTGTTTCCAATAGAATAATCCAGATGTCAGACTGGTTTTGCCATACTCTTTTGCCAGGGAAGATGTTCTCTTTGTTTATCTGCTTGTCTCTTAGCCTGACTGTGCAGACCCCAGCACAGGAAAGACAGGCAAATAGCTGGCCAAAATGAAGTATATATTTGTTGATCCCAAACACTGAGGACCAAAGTAGTTGGGAAAAAAGTTCTAGACTGGAAAAGGATGGGAATTCTTGCTGGATGAGGGAACTCAGAGCCTAGATTGATTTGCTATCAACAGTTTCATTAGGTTGCTTCTGTCTTAAGCAATATGCTTCTCCAAATGTTGCCATGTTGTGTTTCTCATAAAAATTATACAGTGTGGGCAAACACTTTGGAAAAATGCAGGTTTCTCTGTGTAAATCTGGCATATGCTTCAGGCAGGAGAGGAAATGGATCTGTAATTCTGAGAACAGTTCACCCATCAATAAACCCTGCTGTGGTTTGGTGGGGGGGGGATGTTTTTGGATTGCCAGTACAGTCTAGCTAATAAATCCCTCTTATTTGAGACATAATCCAGATTTGGATTTTGTTGTCTTTACGTAAAGCAAAAAATGTTTCGTCTGCTGTTCTTCCTATTCATCCCATCCTGTTCTTCCAGGATCCCACAGATTTCTAAACTGATTCACCTTGTTTGGGTTCAGGAATTGCTCAGATGTATGAAATCACAAATGTCACAGCAATTTCTGTCTTTAAGTACTTGTTGATATTTGCCTCTCCGATTTGCTTTATCAGCATCTTAATGTGTGCAGTTGCTGTTTCATACTCCCTGCTGCTTGATTTACTATAAATAATTTCTTCCTTTATGCTGCATGAATTTTCTGACATAAAGAAAAACTTCATTTGAGACCCCTGGATTTCTATTACGTCTTAGTCATGTTATATGCAAAATACATATAGACCAGCATGTAACTTTACTCAGAGCAGTCTTTTGAGAAGTCTCCTTGCCCTTAGTTCAGGTGCTTTCTCATCTGTAGCTAGTTGTCACCCATTGTGGTGTGTTCTAAATGATTCCTGGGTGGCTGGGTGTTTCTTTTCTGTATTTGAGATGAAGCTTGAATTTTAAACAAGGTAGATTGTAATCTGAATTTCTGTCTGGACCTTGTGGAGTTTGTCTTGGATGAGAACTCTAATTTTCTCCTATTTATGCACAATGATACAATCAGTCAGCTGATTAGAAGAGGTACAATTCTATTTTCCCATCCTGTGATGGTGAAAGAAAGCATTTGCAAGGGTAGAACAAGAAATTCAGAGCTCAGTGAGTTGATGCTTTCATTTGTTGATCTTACTCTTGCAGCACCGATCAGTAACAGCTTTTCCCCCTGCTAGACTGAAATCCCATGTTCTCAATAAGGTTTGTATTTATCTGTTGAGCTGTTCAGTTTTATCAGCCTGGGATCCTTTTTTTTGCAGGGTGGCATTTACAATCAAATCCTGCTTGCTTTCAAATGGCAACACTTTCAAATTACCCTGTTTAATTTCATTGTTTATATGGGCAACGATTTTTACCTCTGGGTATTGGTTTCCTCTGAATATTAACCTGTTAGAATGTAAATTGTAAGTTAACCAGATTGCCTACAAAGCAACTGTAAAAAAAACACAATTCAAAACCAAAGGAAAAGTGTTTTTCTTGGTATAGGAAGAACAAGTCTTTGCTCCTAATTTATAATTCAATTTCATATTGTCTGTGGGGTTATTTATTTAATTCTGGATTGCCAGACAAACTCTCCTTTCCTTAAATTATAGTGGTTCTTGTTGATATTGCCCTCTCTTACTAGTGAGAATTTGGTTTATCAGCAATAAGTTAACCTGCTCTAAATTCACTTCTACATCTGCCAGTCTGTACTTACTGAAGAGAGTTCTCTTTTATTTTTCCTTCTCTTTTCCCCTTGGCTAGTTCAGCATTTTCAACCATTTTCCTTATTTTCAAAGGCTTATGCCTGAGGGATTAAGATCTACATTCGTTTAATATCAGGAATAAAGTGGAAGTTCCAGACTGCAAGGCTAAAACTTGAAGAAGGATCTTTGTAGAGATTAATATTTTCCTGAGCAATCTGTGAGCTGAATCATGGTCTAATTAAATATCACAGATTTAGTGAGTTTGCATTTAAACATTAGCAGACTCTAGGATGGGTAAAGCTAAAATGAGTTTGAATCTTCTCTGCAGATGGGAAGTTACATTATCAGAGTAATTTCATTAAATAATTTTATATCTTTCAGGCTAAATCACCACTTTAAAAGAATAGTTTGAAATCTTAATCACTGTTTGGAAGTGCCCCTCTCTCTTTGCTGTTTTTTTCTTACCCCATTTCCTATGGCAAAATCTGTTTCCCAACGAATAGATTCCCAAACTGCTCCCCAGTGGAGTCTTTGCATTTGGCCAGTGGAGAGCTGGCTGGTCGCCTTCTTCCCAGCTGCTGAAATTATTTCAAAGACAGCAAGAAATACATTAAATGTTCTACTACTGTTACCTTTTCCATGTAAGCAATTGCTCTCTTTACTGAAAGGATGTTAGACAATCACCCCAGCTAGAAGAAGACCCTTTGTTTTAAGATGTTGTCCACACAGTGAAGGCGTTTGAAAGCATGGGGTGTAACAGCTGTATCTGAGAGCAGGCTTTGGTTCACCTTCTCTTGCATTTTCTGAGGGTGTTCTTTTCCTTTTTTCCCTCCTCACCAAGTTTCAGTGTAAGAAATAAGTAGAGCATAGATATTCCTAAGACTGCAGGCCAAATTGCTATCCAACTGCAGAGCTAAGGATCTCATACAAGCTTCAGCTGTCTGTGAGAAGTATATTAGTCTGGACTCCATCCATATATTTTCAGAGTCAAACATTGTTGAAGTTACAAATACTGAGTCTGGGAAGAATCAGGCCAGTTTTGTACAGAGTTAAAACTAAACATTTACAGTCAGGTTCTCCAGAAAGACATGTTTCTTTATGCTGTGTGGCATGAAAAAAATAATTCACAAGAACAGTCTTTGACTCACCAAGCATTTGTTGCAGATAAAATGCTCTTATTTGGTTCCTCAGCAAATCTGGCCTTGGAACTCTGGGTCTGGGAAAAGATGTGTAATTTCTCCACAAACTGTCCATAGTTTAAGGAAAAATGATTTGGAGCAACAAATTGTATCTTCTATGGCACAAGGGTGAATATCCAAGGTCTTGGTAAAGGGAGTAAAGGCAACAATTTATTTGGAGTTTGCATTCCAGATTAAGCTCAGTGGCTGGACACTCTGCTTAAGACAGCAGTCAGGTTTGTATCTGTGTGTTAGCATGTCTGCATTGGTAACATCTGTTTGCAGGACACAGAATTTGGGGATTTTCTCTTATTGACAGAGAATTATTTATTAGAATTGCCATATTAGAAAACTATCAAAAATGTATGGACTGGGGGGAGTCGTCTCACGTTAATTAGAATTAAATTTTGCTGGAGGTAATATTTCCCTGTCATCTTTTAAAAAATGTGGTAGCCTTCTGAGAGAGGTGTTTTTGTGTTTCTCTGCTTTTGGCAGAGTGCACCTTGTTGTGCAGTATCACATCCCTGCAGCGTATGTCTTAGCTGCGTGCTTCTTAGAGTATGTATTCACTAAGACTCAGAATTATTAAACATGTAAAATTCCCATAGGACTCCATTATGTGTAATTAACAGATAAACTGTCATCAGAATCAATAAAACGTGCTAAATGATCCAAACTTGTATATAATTAAGTGTCTGTTTTAGAGCAGGAGCTGTAACTTTGTTTTTCTTTTTTTTTTTTCTTTCTGCTTTTCAATTTGCACATTTGTTTTGACAATAGGAGCTGGAACATTTTTGTTAACCTGTTACTTTCTGGTTTGTGTTTTACTTTACATGTTTGTGTTTGAAAAGAGAGAGGTGTTTACTATCTGGCTTAATTATTGGAGGAAATAGCTGCTTGTCAGCTTTTAGGAAATTAATGTTAGATGCATCTTAATTCTCTGAATGTAATTCAGATATTTGAAGCACGTGCAAAGTTTGGTGTGTTGTCATCAACAAGGTAAAACGTGAGGCTCTGTCAAAATACTGATCCAGGGTATCAAACTGCTTAATAGAGGGCTTGGAAGCAATGATAGAAGTGGTTCTTCACCATCTGGCTCCTCAGTCGTTATTCTGCCTGAGAGCAGGAGCTTTATTCCAAAACCAAACACTTAAGATGCAAAGCAGTGTTGTACTAACTGGAGATTTCAAGGATATGCTTTAACAATGCCATGACCTAGTTTCACCCTGGGTGGGTGAAGTTTGTGCAGTGTAGCCTGTCCCTAGGACTCACACCCCTCCCAGTAGTTATTTTTTCATATGGTGTTTTATTGGCTCTGTAATTCTGTTAATCATCCAACTTTTGGTAGCTGATAAGGGCTGTTCAGTGGCCTCTTTCACCTGTGGCTGTTCTTCCTTACTTGCATTCACCTCACTTTGGACCACATCAGGGTTTTTTGGCATTTATGACTACATAAAAGTCAGAGAATTAGGGCTGCTCATCCAAAGTCATCTCAGCACGGTCCAGTAACTGCATGTTCTCAGGGACATCTTCCCTTTCTGTATCTGTGCTGTTGAGGGTTTTACAGTTATTTCAGTCAGATCTTTCCTTTTTATTTCACACTTCTATTGCTTTAATCTTTCTGGGTCATGTAGCAATTTAGTTTAGTTCCTGGTGTGTGTTGCTTCTAGGCTTCTCACACAGTACTTACTCCACCAAAACATCTCACCTGGAAAGGTACAGGGCGAGGTCCTTGCTTCCAGTGATTTAGAAAAAAACCGCAAAACCCCAACAATGGGAAGATTAACCACCCTCTGAGTGGGTGGGAAAGAATTACACCTTGTAGGAGATGTTAGCTTCACAGATCAAAAGCTCTTCAGGAACATAGTAAGTGTTGCCTGCCTGTCTGAATGTGCCCAAGGGAGAAAAAATTTGCTAAACCTATTAGGAAATCACATCAAACCTGCTTTTCCCTGGTGTCAGTGCAGTGGTCGTGGTCCTAATCCCATGATTAGTGTCTCTGAGATCTGGGTAACGACCATGGCTTCCAACTCCATAGCCTCAGATCCTGACACATAAATTTACTGAGCTTTTCCATAGTACAGCAGTCATTCTTGCTTCCCAGATAAAATGCAGACCTCTATTCATACAGCCCTTTGGCACTATCATTTCTTCAAAGCAGTAACTGTAAGAGACGGTTTATGGAGCAGTGAGAGTGATCATTTTACTTGTTTGAGGAAGATGAGGAGGAGAATTACTTACACAAGAGTTAATTATACATTTGCAATTCCACATCAGCTCCAGATATTTTCATGAAGGTCAATATAGAAATTAGTGGGTAATTAACTTCCTTCTTTGTGGCAGGAGGATGGACAGAACTAGTGAGTGTGTTGTGCAGCCATAGCATTCTCTGACTTTGGGCACACCAGACTGAAACCTCCTGTTGTTCCTTTGTTTTGCAGACTCAATGCACATAGAGGATGTTGAGGCAGTGCAGAAACTTCAGGACGTCTTACATGAGGCTCTGCAGGATTATGAGGCCGGGCAGCACATGGAAGACCCACGTCGTGCAGGCAAGATGTTGATGACTCTCCCACTTCTGAGGCAAACCTCCACCAAGGCTGTGCAGCATTTCTACAACATCAAACTGGAAGGCAAAGTCCCCATGCACAAACTTTTTTTGGAAATGCTGGAGGCCAAGGTCTGACTAAAGCATCATGGGCTTCCCCATCATGCACGTTTTAAAAAAAAAAAATTAAAAAAAAAAGAATGAAAAAAAAGAAAAAAAAGGGAAAATAAACAGGATAATAATGGCAAAGAAACTTAGTGTTTAATTAAGGAAAAAAATGACTGCACTGATATTTAGCAGCAAGACTGTGAAGCAGCTTTCAACTTTTACTTCTGTGTCTTTCTGATGCAGTTTTTCTTTTCCTTTTCCTTTTCTCTCTTTTCCTTTCTCTTCTTTCCTTTCCTTTTTTCCTTTTCTCTTTTTTTTTTTTTTTCTTTGCTGCTGAACTTTTAAAAAGAGGTCTCTAATTGAAGAGAGATGGAAGCCAGGCCTGCCAAAGGATGGAAATCCATAATATGGATGCCAGTGAACTTATTATGAACCATAATGTCCCCAATGACAAAGGAATCAAAGAGAGAACCACCGTACCTAGCAGTACAGTACAACACGATGAACTGACTGAATGCAGTATTAGATTTCATAGGAGCAGTCTCTAATTAGACGACTAAGCGACGATGCATCGGCTGCTTCTTATCATTGCATTTTCCATCTAGATCAGTTACAGCCATTTGATTCCTTAATTGTTTTTTCAAGTCTTCCAGATATTTCTTAGGTTAGCTACGATGTAACTTTTTCAGGGAATAGTTTAAGCTTTATTCATTCATGCAATACTAAAGAGAAAGAAATACTGCATTTTTGTGCTGGCTTGAACAATTATGAACAATAATGAAGGACAAATGAATCCTGAAGGAAGATTTTTTTAAATGTTTTGTTTCTTCTTACTAACGGAGATTTTTTTGTACCAGCTTTACCAGTTTTCAGCCATTTATTAATGTGGGAATTTATCTTACTAAAGCAATAGTCGAAGGGAAGGTGCATATTATCACGGATGCAATTTATGTTGTGTGCCAGTCTGGTCCAAAACATCCAGTTTCTTAACATGAGCTCCAGTTTATAACTAAATGTTCACTGACTCAAAGGATTAGATTACACCTACAGTATATCCAAGTAGTCTAACATAGAAGTATTCCATGTCAAATACCAATCCGTAACGGTGTTAGGAGACAGCGACTGTACAGAGGTATAGTTGCTATGTGATTTCTAACTGCTTCAGTTGCAAATGAACAAGATACTGCCTGTTTGCAAAATTATAACCTCACATGCAGAAAATCCCTATCAACCAATAGTAGCTTAGAGGCAATAAGGCAAATGCCGACATTCGCAAAATTAAGAAATCAGAGTAGTAGACTTCTGACCAAATTGAAGAATTTAACAGTTCTGTACCTTATTTATTGATTTAGATTTTATTTTGTAAATGGCAATCTTTAACAAGTAGCTAAACCAGTATATGTGCTTTTCAACCAGTATTGTCACAGCATGAAAGTCAGTCAGTTTCAAGACTGTTACGAGGTGTAATCTAATGTATAAACCGATTAGATGCCCCCAGAAAACTACAGTCGCTAAATAACCAACAAACAATAACCTCCATCAAATGCTATACCAATGTACCAGTGTTAGTAGCTGCTCCCTGTACTATGTGAACATCCTTATTCTATGTACACAGATGTAATTAAAATTGTAATCCTAACAAACAAAAGAAATGTAGTTCAGCTTTTCAATGTTTCATGTTTGCTGTGCTTTTCTGAATTTTTATGTTGCATTCAAAGACTGTTGTCTTGTTCTTCTTGTGGTGTTTGGATTCTTGTGGTGTGTGCTTATAGACACAGGGTAGAATTAGAGACAATATTGGATGTACAATTCCTCAGGAGATTACAGTAGTATATTCTATTCCTTACCGGTAATAAGGTTCTTCCTAGTAATAATTAAGAGATCGAAACTCCAAACAAATACTCGTTATGAACAGATACACACTGAAATCATAATATTTTCAAAACAAGGGATAATTTCTGTAACAGTTTATTATAGAATACCAATGTATAGCTTAGAAATAAAACTTTGAATATTTCAAGATTATAGATAAGTCTAATTTTTAAATGCTGTAAATATAGCTTTTACTCAATCATCTCTCAGATGTTGTTATTAACTCACTCTGTGTTGTTGCAAAACTTTTTTGGTGCGGACAAGTTTCCAAAACTATTGCTACGTTGTGTGCTTTAAAGAAAATAACAATGGGCTGATGCTCCATCAGCCTTGTGCTAGGAAAAAAAAAAAAAAAAAAACAAACAAAAAAACCAACTGTGTATCTATCATTAGCTATATGGGACTATATTGTAGATTGTGTTTTCTCAGTAGAGAAGTGACTGTAGTGTGATTCTAGGTAAATCATCATTAGCAATTCATTCAGATGGTCAATAACTTGAAATTTATAGCTGTGATAGGAGTTCAGAAATTGGCACATCCCTTTTGAAAAAAAAAAAAATTGTCAAAAATAAATAAATAAATAATACAACTCCTGGGAAAAAGGTGCTGATTCTATAAGATTATTTATATATGTAAGAGTGCAAAAAAAAAAAAAAAAAAGGTAAAAAAAAAAAAAAAAGTTTATTTTCCAGAAAGTTTGTGCAGGGTTTAAGTTGCTACTGTTCAAGTACACTATATATATATAAATATATAATATAAATATTGTTTTTGCTGTATCACATTAAAGAACTTGGGCTTCAGGGTCAAAAGCCAATCAACTAGAAGTATACAAAAACACACACAAAATGGAGATGTGTTAAAGGCACACGGTGCAAACTTTAGTTTTTCATTTTCCGTAATTTTTTGGAGCTGCAAAAGAACAACTATCTCAAGACTGTAAAAGCATTACCTGAAACATAGCTAAAAAAAACTGCACGGGCTTTATAATGTTCTTCATCTTAAACCTTGCTGGAGAAGAGTTCTTTCAAGACCACTTACATAATGTGAAGTGTTGGGAAAATTTCAAAGGGTGTATGTTTTAGCCATAACGATTTAATTTCTATTTTTGCTTCATTTTTTAATTTTTTTCTTATTTAAAGCAATATGATTGTGTAACTCCCAGAAGTTACACATTTGTTTCAATCAGATCAGATTGTTGTATTTATTCCACTATTTTGCATTTAAATGATAACATAAAAAGATATAAAAAATTAAAACTGCTATTTTTCTTATGGAAGAGAAAATGGGTGTTGGTGATTGTATTTTAATTATTTAAGCGTCTCTGTTTACCTGCCTAGGAAAACATTTTATGGCAGTCTTATCATGCAAAGATCGCAAAAGGACAAAAAAAAAAATTAAACTGCTTATAATAATCCAGGAGTTGCATAATAGCCAGTAGTTAAAAAAAAAAAAACCAACCAACAAATAATAATAAAATTTAAAAAAAAAACCAAACATGTCTATAGCTGTAGATGGGCTTCACATCTGTATAGCAATCAACTGTATATTTTTGTGATGTGTATCATACCGTGTGCTCCAACCAATGTCCATTTGTGTAAATGTATTTATTTTATATTGTATATATTGTTAAATGCAAAAAGGAGATATGATTCTGTAACTCCAATCAGTTCAGATGTGTAACTCAAATTATTATGCCTTTCAGGATGATGGTAGAGCAATATTAAACAAGCTTCCACTTTTGATTGCTTTTATTTTATTTTTTGTGTTGTGGGGTTTTGGTTTTTTTTGGTTTTATTTTCTTTTTTGGAGGAGGAAACACAGGAATTAGCATTACCCTGAGTTACTTCCATTCAAAAGCGGAGGCAGCCTTATCACTTCTCCCTTAAAGTACAATATGAGTGTAAATAAATGCTATATAAAGCCTTGTCAGAACGAATTCCAGTGTGGTACAAGACATTTTGCATACTCTTAAATATGCAAAATGTCTCATAGCACATTAGAATTCAGGCTGGCAGGCCTTTATATAGCTCTTATTTAATCTTAAAGCATCTTCACATCAAACCTGCATTACTCAAAATCATTGCCTCTCTGTCAATGTCATAAACAAAAACTTTCCCACTATTTTAAGATCACATTAATATCATCTAAAAGTACTTATTTGCTTTCTCCATCAACAACTGATCACTTTCTGGATCAAGAGCCATCAACAACTATCATTCATTTGCTGCTGCAGGAGACTCCTTTTATGTGTTCTGAGTTAAAAAAAAAAAAATCTCTATTATTTGATGCAGCTTTTCTGAATGGAAGTAAATAGCCTCTGGAGCAATAATATAGATTGGTGTTAATGAAGAGCACTGATAAGTCGTCAAGATGCAGGGGGGTTAAACAGCAGGGCTGCAGGCTGGCAGTAAATGGCCTCTCAGCTTTTTCCCTCTGACAGGCTGCAGCCCCCGTTGCTCAGGGTCAGCCCCTCTTTCCTGAGGACCCTTCTGGAACCATCACAGAAGTGCTAATGTGTGCTTTTCTTGCTTTTTAGCCTATATTGATAGTATTTTGTTGTGTTTGCCAACGTATTTCTCACCTTCACTGCTGGCTGTTCTCTGGAGGTTGTGGCTGATGGCACAAGGGCTACTGAAAAGAACGATGATGCTCAGGGACGGGAATTTGTTTCAGCCAAGGTACTGAGGCAGCGCCAGGGGCTTTTTGTGCTTTGCAGTCTTCAGTAGCAATATGCCTTGAAATAGAAGGGCACCACTTTCCTGCTTACCAGCACCTGCCGTATTTTAGCTACCCTAGGAAAATGGGGTTTTTCTAACTAAAAAGAGCAGCAGGACAATAGAAAGATGAGACCTGTGTGGACTCTTCAAAGGAGGTTAAAATTGGGTTTTGGTGTTGACATGTGCGCAGGCATACATACAGACACATACACAACTGGCTCCCCCCCTTTTTGAGTGTTCTGATTTTGAATTCTTCAAAGGAAAACATAATCCTGCACCGTAACTTAAAAGTGAAAAAAAAAAAAAACAGTGCAACAAATGCTCACACAAGAAAGGAAAAAAAAAAAAGTAAACAGTGGTACTTTTGGCCTTCCTCAACATGTGACTATCTAATTGTTGGGTAAAGTTCTCACAATAAAAGACCCCACAACGTTTCTGTACCATTTGTTAGGATCATGAAGCACCATACAAATACAAATCTAACATCACAGAAGAGGAAATAAAGGGAACACTGAGATTAAGCTAATTCTAGGGATGGAACTGCAGAGTTCTTTTAGTCTTTTTTCCCTACTGTTTCCACAGTAAAATCAGGATGGGCACAGAAATCCATCAGAAATGGATTGGGAAGAAACGTTTCAATAGGTATCTCTAGGAAATATGGCTAGGAGCACAAATCTTTCTCCACTGTGAAAAGACCTACTAAATCTTTAAAGAAATTGTAAAAGGGCTTGGGGTGCTGGCATTTGTAGCCTGACCAACACGTCCTGCTACAGCTCTCAACCTGTGGCTGCAACAGCACCACTTTTCTCAAATAAGAAGATGCAAACTGACTGAGCCTCCCTGTTGTGGATATGGCTTGGCTCAGCCAAACTGGATTTTGACTGACATGATTTACTTCAGCCTTCCCCTCCCCTGCTTCCCTCCCCCCTGCCCATTAAAAGCAGCCATCCCAGTATAAAAGCATGATTTTGCCACCGTAGGTGCTTGCTTGACAGCCTTCTACCCCTACCACCACACCAGCCTGGCAGTGGAGCGCTCTGCTCCTCCCACGCTGTTACACTGGCACCCGTGCCCGCTCGCAAGCTGGCTGATGCCGTCAGTACTGATGCAAAAGGAAAACGAGCCACTTGCTGAGCTGGCTACTGAATGGCATGGGATTTCTGACAGGCTCCAAGTTCTCTTTGGAGCTTTATATCCAAGTAATCGGCTAACAGGATGTCATTAGGGATTTTTGTTTCGTTGGCAGGTTTGGGGTTGGTTGTTTTTTTTTTTTGACCTTGTGAGTTCACAGCGTGGAAAGTTCTGGCAAACACCAATAAGAAGTAGTCCGGTGTGGTCTCTCCAGCTGATTCTTTCTCAGAGAAAGAAATGGCATGAAATATATGCACCAATCATTACACATGCAGTTATGTGTGCTTTTTGATACACAGCGCTGCCCAAATACTGACAGAGGTTAAACCTGTAAAAAAACCCACAAAAGCCACCAAAGAATAAACCATCAACACCAAAACAAACAAAAAAAAAGGAGAGCTATTCTGAAAACTAACAGAGGTGGAAAAACTGTCATTAGTAGGATAAGCCTTCATGCTGTACATTTTTAATGTGTCCTCCTTGAGCATCACCTGGTAATACCCTACTGAAAAAAAACCCCAATCCTAAGCACAAAAACACCTGAGATTTTTGTGTGTGTGTGCACACAGGCTTTTTCTACAGAAAACACCACTTTTTATTTTCTGGGGGTTTGTTCGTTTGTTTTTCGTTAACGGTACCTGTCCTGCCTGGCTCCTGCCCTGAATTCAAGAATGGGACAGCTTCTATCTGTGTCCTGAATTTTTTTTCTTCTACAGCCTTTGTTTATTTTTCTCTAACAGCCTTTATACTTGCACCTTTCCTTCCCTTTGCATTTCATCTCTCCTGTGTAATGTAGGTCTCTGATTTCACATGGCACTTTGCTAATTACTATATCCTTCGTTATACAGCCTGCCTGCTGTAGCTGCCTCACAAGGAGTGTGTTTCTCCTGTCTGATAAGATGCTGATTCTGTGTGTATAGGTTGTCTCTAGCACAGGGATCACTAACTTCCTCCTTGTGGTTGCTATTAAAGAAGAAGGAAAACCCCAGCCAGTAGAGAAAAGAATATGGGTGCATTTATTTGCTTTAAACATTTTTATTCCCAAGTGTTTAAAAGCATTTGTGTTGCCACATCCTGGCCATGCTAATTATTAGTATTTTGTTAAGACTGAAGGCCTTAGTCTTAGTTCTTCGTGTTCAGATTTCCCAGCCTGGCTCCTTACAGTCTCCGTTAATATGAAAAGCAAGTGGCAGTAGATTGATTACATGCAGGCTCTTATTATTAAGCAGAACAGAAAAGAAAGGAATTTCAAAATATAATCCTCCATTCCCAGGAGTATTTGTCTTGTTCTCCATGAAGTTAAAGGTCTGAAATAATGTGCCCATCAGGAGCTCAATGTTGCATGTCCATGCCAGTTGGTCCAAGGGCTTGTTATGATGGTAATGACCTGCTGAAACGTGAGCTTTGATGGCAACAATACAATTGCTACCAGCTCACCCGCTGGGAGAAATATTTTATTATTGTCAAATGCTCTCCGCAGAGATTTGTTTTGCCTGTTCCTGTTTAAATTAAATTCAGAGCAGAACTGCATTATTATTTCTCTAGAGTATATCTGAAATAAACAACTAGTCTCCAAATTTAGGATTCCTGGTTAGTTTAAATTCTCTTATTAGCAGAAAAATTACAATAGGTGACAACATAGCTGCAGGAATATTATTATGGCAGCCATACAAGAGATTTACACACTGAGAGCATGGCCTAAAAGCACAAGAACTCCCTTCTACTTTACAAATGCCAGCCAAATTAATAATTAACTGTGCCATAAATTCTCCGGCCTTCAAGACTGATGTCAATGCTCTTCTGTGTCACAGTAGAGGAATTTTGTCATAAGACTAAGTGGTGTTCTTTATAAAGAGCATTCGCTGCATGTAGAAAGTGGCCCAAGAAAACAGCCCGTGCCACTCCATATTACAGCATCTCGGCAAACGAGTGACAGCAGGGCTTCAGAGTCATTTACTGCTGCTTTCTCAAGGCAAAACTATCTCCTTACGCCTGTGAAACAGAGCAAATTTTGTTCCACATTAAATGGGCCAGATTATCTCTTCCACAAGCTAAAGAGACAACACTAAATCCCAGCTCATGTAATTTCCTTCAAAATTGTTCTGCTCAGGCTGGGTGTTCCCAGGAGCGCCACCAGCAGAATTATCCAGCAATTCAGCTGTACTTAAATTGGCAGATGTCGGAGATTTAAGACAGTCCCGAAGCCTTAACACAAATCCGCTGCTTCTGTGCTGCCTTGTGGCCTCTCCTGGCTCACCAGCCAGTGCCACCGCTGCTGCCCGCTTCTGAGCCGCTGATCCCGGGGACTCACCGACACGCTGCCGGGCAATGTCGCGACTGCCTTGTTCATCCAGCACTGCGAGTTGGGAGGGGGGGACAGAAGACCTGCTGAGAGTTTGCATCTCTGTCTTTTTAAAAACAGACGCTAATCCTGCATTTCTCATTCCTGGGGCCTGGTTGTCTGCTTGCTGTTTGCCTTCCTCCCTGTCACCTGAGTACTTGTGCCGATGCAAAGCTGCTCCATCTCAAGATGGGTGACTTTTGTACCGTTTTGCTGAGAGATGCCTCATGCAGAGAGGCAATTGAGTAGTGCAGACATCTTAGCATGGGCAAGGCAATGATGGTGCAAAGGCAGGTTATCTGCTCCACATCAAGATGCAGACATCTATTAGAGGAGCTACCACAGTCCTCAAGAGAGAGGGAAGGACTGCCTGGTACAATTCCCCTGCAGTGATCCCCCTTCAAGTGCATTTCCCAGCCCCTTGCACAAACCACGAGTCACTTATGCCAGCCATGGTCCAACCAGCAGAGTGCAGGGATCACTGTAGCCAAAGTCATGAGCCAGTGTAATTGAGGATGACAGCCTTCACAGGCTCTCCTTGCAGGAAACACAGGCAAGGTTTGCCAGCTATGAACATTCACCTGGTTGGGCACTGGGGAACCTGCATGATTTTTAGAGAGAGAGAGGGTAAAATGGCAAGAAAAAAGGGTTAAAAGGGGAAAAAAAAAGTGTTTAAATCATAAGTGCTTTACAATTTGCACTCCTAAACTCTCCAGTTCAGTCTACCATGGTCTTTGCAGCTTCATTAGGAATATCCACAAGGTGAGGGGATGGCAAGTTGTGTGAAGGAGTCAAAGAAGTGCCAGCATTACTTGCTAACTTGGAGTTAACTTGAGGTCCACAGGGCTCCTCAATGGTACTAAATGGAGAAACATCATAACATCCTCAGTAGTTTCCTTCTTCATTGCTATCTTGATTTAATTTTTTTTTTTAAAGTCTGGGACTGAATCTCAGTGAGCATCTCTATATGCTGACACCGAAGTGCTTCAGTCTTTCACCACAGGTCTCTCTCCTCACCCATAGCTCTCTCTCCTCACCCACAGCTGAACCTTTACTGAATATTTTGTCCTTTCCTACATCTTAATTAACTACATGTCTACACCCCAACAAGGCTGAAATGTGTGGCTTAGTGACAGACATGGAATAACCTCCTCGAGCAAAGGTTGAAACCAAGACTGTGCTGGACACTTTCAACTCAGTTAACTCCCAGCAGCAGTCTCCCAGACTCCCAGTCTTCTGTAAAACCTCAGTATTCACTTCTTCCCCTCCAGGCTCCTCCTCTCTGCAGGACAAGCATTGTGTTGGTCTGAAACACTGGCTTTAGGTGGGGAGACTGGGCTAGAAATTATAATTTCCTTCCAGGAAGTGTGTTTTCCCCACACACTGCTGCCCAGCACAGCTCTTGCCTCACAACTCTGACAGGGTCTCAGCCCAAGCTACGATTGTCACCTGAAAGAAGTACTTACAGTAGCAGCATTATGTTTATTTGAGCTGGCCCTAGGGATACTATGGAATAGAGGTGTAGTGGTTTGAGAAAAAGAGAATGATATTCCCCATTATCAGAAATCATGGATTTATGACATTTTACAACTGTAGGGCATTACCATAAAGGTGAATGATTTCTAGCTTGATGGGCCCACAATGCTTCAGGCCATCAAGGAAGAGATGCAACATATAGATGGGCTCAAGATCGAGGGGTGGATTTAACCATGGCCATATAGCACAGGTTATCCATGAATGTGAAACATGCACCACAATCACACAAGGCCAACCAGATAAAGCCTTCATGATAAGGGGGGGGGGGTTGATGGCTGAAATATAAATACAGGGAGCCTGGCAAATTGATTACATCACACAGCCACAAACCCACCAAAGCAAACGCCATACGCTTACAATGGTAGAAGCTACCACTGGATGGCTGGAAACATATTCAGTGTCCCATGCCACTGCTTGAAACACCATCCTAGGCCTTGATAAACAAGTGTGATGGTGACTCAGCACCCCAGAAAGGATTGAGTCGGAAAATGGAACTCATTTTTGAAACTGCCTCACAGACACTTGGGCCAAGGAGCATGGCATCAAGTGCGTGTATCACATCCCTTACCACACTCCAGCTGCTGGCAAAGTTGAGCATTACCACACCCTGCTAAAAACCATTCTGAAAGCAATGGGAGGAGGGACTTTTGAAAACTGGGATGCACATTTAGCACAAGCCACTTGGCTGGTCAACACTAGAGGATTTACTAACTGGGTCAGCTCTGCTCAGTCCAAGCTGCCACATGTTGCAGGAGGTGATAAAGTTCCCTTGGTACACATTAAAAATGTCCTAACCTTTTACCTGGGTTAGTCCTGCCCCAGGGAAAAGCAAACCCATTTGTGGGATTGCTTTTGCCCAAGGACCAGGATTCACCTGGTAGGTGATGCAGGAAGATGGAAAAGTTTGTTTTGTGCCACAGAATAATCTCACTCTAGGTGAGAATGCACAGTAAATTGTATAGATAGATATTAACTGCTGTTAGGAGAATACAGATAGCGTGGAATAAAGGGTGGAGAATGTAATGGTTTAAAAAAAAGAGAGACTGATATTCCCCACTATCAGAAATCATGAATTTATGACATTTTACGACTGTAGGGCGTTACCATCCTGGACAGGGGACTCTGGGTCACTCTCTCACTTTCCGGGTCCCGAGCGTGCATGTGTTTTTCACTCGTTTTTGGGATTTCTGGACAGTGTTTTCCCTTTCTCTTTCTTTCTGTTTCGTACATACACTCATGTAATCTGATACTTTCGTAGTGGAGGAGTAAAGTATTCTAAGTCAACTAGAAAAACTCTCCCTGCCTTTTGTCTTATCACTTGGTAAGAGGGGAGGAAGGAGTCAGGAGGGGGAAAGTGAAGGCAGCACTAAAACCATAACAAGAGGTTGCCTGTGTTCCCAAGATTCATGCAAGTGGTACTTAGTGGGCACTACAGATGTGCTAAGCACAGGCTTGAGACAGAGCATTCCAATCTTGAGCAGCCCCTCTAGAAATGCAGAAAGCAATCCTGCTTATTAATAAAGGAAAAGGCCTATACAACTGGGTTCTCATATTATGGAAAAACCTACAGGCTGCATTACACAATTCTCTCCCCTCCCTGGGAAAGAAAAAAAAAAAAAGAAAAAGAAAACCCACAGTAACATAATCTGACTAGACACATGTTTCTATCCTTTCTCTTTGGCTGTCACTTCAGTCTCCATGTGATTTCCATGCCAGCAGCTTTCTCTGAAAGGGCTCTTGCCTGAATAGGATGGCATTGTCCCATCTTCTCATGCTGTACTGCTGTGGTTTAAAGACACTTTTTGGGTTTTTCCCTATTCCCCAGTGACAAGCTCTGGAGCTCTGTGCTCCAGACAACTGAGATCAGCCATATTCTGGAGCATCCCATGTTGGATCCTTTTTTCTGCTCAAGTTACTCTAAAAGCTGTGGCATGAGACTTGTACAACAGCAGCAGCTTCTGCAGAGTTTAAATCTGCAAAGTGCAACAAGACCAGCTTACAGCAGTGCCAATGATGTGACCATGAGTGTTTTCTAGTGAGTAGCAATGGGACAAAGGAATACATATCCATAATAACAAGTTTCTTTCTTGGTCTCATTTGGTTCTGTGAACTTGGATATCCATTTACTGTCTCTTTTTCATCTACAGGGTGGAGACAAGTCCCCATGTCCCACTAATACTATGGTAAATATTGAATCAGCCCATGTATGTAGGCAAAGACTGCTACTGTCAATGTATTCAACTCGTTACAGATGGATAAAATAAACCATTGTGGGAGGCAATCAGTCATTTCTTGAGGCAAATTCTGCATGTTGTAAGGCAACAAGAGAGGATGCAGACAACTAGAGCACTGCATTGGTTTTGCTTTGCATCTCAGATTGGAACAAAATGAACAAGTTCTTCAGTTTCTTTCCATGACTCTTCGTCCTCTCCCATTTATATCTTATCCTCTGACTACAGTAACAACAAAAAAATTGTCTTTGATATATTTGAGATTGTGGTACATTGATGGATTTCAGGCAAATTGTTAAGATGGGCTTTGATAATACTGTAAGATGTAAACGTGCCTATACTTGCAATATGTGAGGTTTTACATAGTTCCTACATTGATTCCCTTGCTCCTTTGTCACCTCAACACAGAGACCCACTCACAAGGTGACCATGACAAAAGTGTACAATGGAGAGGGGGGTCCCTTCCCCCTCCTTCCCTTGCTCCTTTACATTGACCAAATGTCTTTCTAAATGACTTGCTGAGCCAGGCTATTCTTATATCTTACATATAAATGGACTCCTTCTTACTACCAGAAGATTCAGGGGAAAAAAATCTCAGCACCTAATGTGAAAAGATTAAGGTCAGTCATTTTGCACTACAAAACCTTTTCACAAGAGCAACATAACAAAAAGATCTGCAAGCCTATCCACAACACAGTTTATAGCTCCACGAAAAACAAGAAAGAATTGTACCACTTCTTTATAGACTTACAACAGCTGGAGAGAGGAAAGTGATAATAATTAGAAAAAAAGCCCAAAACTTATCTCCCTGCTTCCATTACAGTTTGCAGTGAGAATATCTGCAGCTTATTTAAGTGTGAGAGTCACAGAAAATGTATCACATTTTCACAGAATCACAGGATGGCAGGGGTTGGTTAGGACCTCCAGAGATCCAAGGCTCCTGCTAAAGCAGATACACCTAGACCGGGACCGGGCTGCACAGGAATGCACCCTGGTGGGTTTTGAAAAGTCTCCAGAGATGTTGGATCACATTGGGTCACACTGCAGTGAATGCAATGGTACCTGTGAACCAAATCCCTACAACAGGTGGGGTTTGAGGCTTTACTTCTCTTTGTTTATGCCATCAGTGACTAAAAAGCAGGGGACAGAAGCCATGCCACTCTATACCTGTGAAGCACAACAGGCTCCTTGGACTGAAGCAGTTTAGAAGTGAGATTCATGAAATCAAACAGCCTAAACAGATGTTCCAGCTTAAAGGTATATTATTTTTATTTGGCACTGTGGCCCAGCCAAATTACACTTCTTTCAGTAGACTTCATTTTGGAAAGCAGTGAGTATCAGAAAGGACTTAACCAAATGCATAAAAAAATCTATTTAAAATGTGTAGACCATGACAATAGCAATGGGGGTCTGGAGCAGACGTTGGTTAATATTAAAAAAAAAAAAAAATCCAGTGGCCAGAAGGAACAGCAAACATCAAGCACACACATGGATTTGGAAGAATCTGAAGATGAGAAGGTCATGTCTAGATCCATCTTATGTTTTGCCTAAACAACAGGACAATTCAGGGTAGTGCAGAGGTGATGGGGTTGTGTGGATCTATTTAAGTCTTTGGTTACACCTGTACCAAACATTATGTTTGCAAATACTTTAGTCTAATTTTCTCTCACCTAGTATGAAGGTATGTGATGCTTTGGGACAATTAAGCCTGAGGAACAGGTGGCTCTAATCCCCCTGTTTTGAGGGCAGAAAGAGAGAGGCAAATTTCTTTTTGCTAGACTGACTGCATTGGTTTAAGCTGATTGGCCCGCTAGAAGGGATGGGGCTAACCTCACCTGGCTCCTTGTCTTAATTGACATCTCTGCTCTTCCAGCCTCTTTTTTTTCCCTATCTCTGTGGGGAGCAGGGGGCTTGCAAGAGTTGGCTGTGTGAACCTAGGACACTGAGTTAGACACATTTTAGAGCTTGGGCATCAGATCTAGTCTAGGATGAACCAGTTCCTTCTTTGTTCTGCCCTGTCAGGCATTGTCAGAGGGAGACCTGACATTGGTAGGAGCTACCTCAAACAGATCAGGTAGGTGGTTTGCTTTAACCACAGTTAAAGGTCTGGGCATATGGAAGCCTGTGTGGATTATCCTTGGTTAGACTGAATGGGTGACGAAGCACTTCATGAGCATGTACAATGAAAAGTACTTCTGATATGAAGGCCTTAGAAACAAAAGCATTGCATGGATTGTAAAATATGATTAAGAAATAAATGGTGGGTAGTTACAAATAGTGAAATGGTCTGATCAGGTCACTATGTACCAAGTACTTAAGCAAGCATGTGGGCTTTCTGCTAAGTCTGAGAGCAGCAAGGTCTCATTCTGGTCAGCATGCAAACTGTTCTGTGTGCTTTGGCAGCTGAAGTTGAACTACGTGAAGGCAAAATGAATGTCTATGTTCTACCTTCTATATGAGCAGCTATTTTTGGAAGCTAATTACCCCTGTTTAGGGAGTTGGGTTAATTTATATTTGTGGGACTCAGGATTAGAAAGCAGAAGGCCTCAGCTTGTTGGAAATCAATTTTAATATCCCTATGGTTCTGGTAGCATAAGTGTCAATATACCATATACATGTCTTACAGAAGCTTCTCTTCTACAATTAAGCCACTTGATTTACAGCAGGCATGGCACCTGAGCTGAAGGAGCTCAGGAGGAGGTTTTTTTCAGGGAAAGGTGAAGAACCAGTGATGCTGTTTGTAAATTACTCCTAAGAATAACTACTTATTTCTCTTATCACATGAACTCTTACAAAATTATAAGCATGTATTTGTGCCTGAAGGATGGTCATTTGGAAGGGAAAACATTTTTTACCAGTTTGGGCTGTTCTTTGCACTTTACATTGGCAGTCTGATTGCAATGCATGACTTGCTGACTTCACTTCTAAAGGTTTAGATCATCAGCCCTCAATCTGAAGGGTTGATTCTTTTTACTGGGATGAGGCATGGATCTTGAGATGGACACAGAGACTTCAAAAATAAGGGGGAAAAAAATCTACCTCCTTTTCTGTCTTTTGCAGAAAGCTCCTTTCTAGTTGCCAAGCATATGGAAAGACTAATATTGCTGTGCTTTATTCAATGGATCAAAATTTGTCTTGAAGTATATCTTGCACACAAGCCAGTAGTGTGTAGCACCTTGTCTTACCTCTCTTAAACCTTGAGTAAGGACAAAATTCTATATCAAATAACAATTGTTATGTGAAGGAAGAGCAAACCATTTGCAGCTGCCTCTAAGGAGAGCCCAAGGTCATGCACTGAGGAGAGACACCTGCCCAGGTCAGGGCAACATGCCCCCTCTGAACAGCCTTGAGCAGAAGAGTATCAAGGGTGGATGTCCTGGTGATGCAAATCCCTTACAGTCTTTTTGTGGAGGGGAATTTTGGTTGTGGAAAAGTGAACTTCTGGGGAATGGAAAGAATAGTTGTATTTAACAGTTTAACTGGGCAGTACTGGTGTTCCTAAAGCCTGAATTGTAATTATTTTGTGGAGGGCAGAAGAGGGAAGGCAGCACAGTGAAGGGGGGAAAGGAAAAGATGGTGTTTGTCCCTAAGGAGTTGAGGAAGGACAGGTAATGGAAAGTATGTGTATTTATGGATGGGTGGAGGGCATCCAGCTATCACAGAAAGCAAGTATCATTTCACTTCAAAACTATCAAACAGGGATCGTGGTGAGAATAAAGGCACTGAGATTGAGTGCTCCCACAGCTACTTCTAGCTGCTGGAATGGCTGTGGCCCAACCAAGAGATGGAAGGGAAAGCCATGTGCAGGCAGTGCAGTTCAAGCTCTGGGTAGTGGCAGAAATTCTGCCATTACTGAGGATCACTTTGTGTGGACAATGATTCACACCAGGGCTCTCCTTTCCTTCAGTCTTCAGCTTTCTCTGGAGATTGCAACATAGACATTCATCCTTTTTTCTTCTAAACTGAACTCCACTAGTTCCTGCTCAGAATGTGTGATTTTTCTAACAAGCACATATGCCATTTCAACACTGGCTAAATGAGAAAAAAAATTTATGCAAAGCACCTTCTATTTTGATTTTCTTCTACATTTATTAAGCAGAAGTAATTTTGAAACTGTTTTAGAAAACAAACCAAAGTAGGTAGAACTAATCTGCACAGATTAATTTTGTTCTCCAGCCCCTGTCTATGGGGCAGCAATCTTGCCATGCTTATTGATTATCAGACAAGACTACTAATCCCCTTAAGGTCATTAAGTGTACTTAATTAAAGAGCAGTTAGCAAGCTTCTCTTTACCAAGTTAATAATGGCTGTTAAAAGTGATTTGTACATTACCAATATGGTAGCCATTAATCTAAAAGTCAATTTGTCATTTATATTTTCCCAAACAAATACATTCAGTAGGCTGCAAAGACAGTTGGAAAGCATTCAGCATCTGTTCTTGAAGTTTGTGTAAGGAAGACACTCTGCTATCTTAGACTGTAAGGTTTAGGCTATAGCCATTTCCACCTACTATCTTCTATAACCCACTGCCTTGTTCCATCCTGAATTGGTGGGGGGAGGAGGAGAAGATAAAAATGTTGGGAATATTTAGTTCTGGCAAGTTTCATGAAAAATAACAGCAAGATTGAGAAGCTCAAATTGAAGTCTTCTCTGGCAGAAAGTTTGAAGCTCCGTGTTACTTTCTTTGTTTTTTTTAACTGGCAGTCAGTGCATGAGAAGCTTCAGAGAAGCTTCTCACTAAAGTCAAGGTGTAGAAGGGAGAATCATGGATATGGGTGGCGAGAAAGGAGGGTAGGAAAATGTAATTCTATAGAAATCTGAATTTCGTTGTCCTGTGAAGATCAGATTTTTTCATTACTCTATGCAAACACAAATACATGTCTTTTAATGCAACACAGTCCAAAATGAAATGCATAATGACATACATAATGTTTTCTAGCTTTACTGCACGCATAATTTTTGCAAGATGTTGAATCTTCAATATAGATGTTGTTTCCCTGTCAGAAACCAGTCTCAGCTGAGCTCCTTTTGGGGTATATGTTGCACTGGAGATGGGGGTGTAACTGTGATAGTCATTTGCAACAGAAGAGCTCTGCCAGCAAGTTACCTCTCAACAGTGCTTACTCGTGCTCTTTTACAGAATCACCATCCAGTGAGGAAATCGGTTGCTTTCCCTGTCTGACCTGAGTAGGTAGCTTTGCAAGAATGGAAATTTAAGTTCAGGGGACTGCAGAAAATCTCAAGGCAGACAACTCGCTTCCAGAGTGTTTTAGACTTGGGAAACTTGCAAGGATAAAATGTCAGTCACAAAAGTTTGTTTTAACCCATAATAAGGCTCCAATATTTTGCCTCCACTATTTTATTTTTCTGCTGTATCTGAGATATATATGTATATAAATCTTTTACAAAGATACATGCCATGTTGTAACCTTCTTTTCCCATTAAAAAATGGATTCTGTACTTGCCAATGGGATAAAATTCTCATTTTGATCTCTAGATGCAAATATATCCATAAGCCAGGATAAAACATTATCTGTTCTGATCATACAGCCAGTGTCATTCTGGGATAACACCTGCATTTGAGAACTTCTTTATCATATATTTTTGCTTTACTAATCAAGCCTGTTTAGAAAGTTAGCAGGCACCTTGACTTATGGTGAAGGTCTGTCTTTTGCAGAAGTACTGATTTAAATCTTTTTCCTGCTCTAGCAGGTCAGCAGACCTTTCTGTGATGATGCTGGAAACCAGACCAGGGAAATGATCTTGCTTTAAAAAACAAAACAAAACAAAATCCCCCAAAACAAACCCCCAACAACAACAAAACCCCAACAAACAAACACACACCAAGCAACACCACCACAATAAAACCCAACCAACTAAAACAAAAACTCAAAATGTGGCAAAAAAATTCCTTCCCTATGTAAATCAACTTTCCAATTAAGTTCAAGTTTTGGTTGAATACAAAGCTGAGAAAATGAAGGTTGGAAATAAAATCAGAGAGAGGGGAAAACTGGTTGAAGGGAGCAACTGTTTTCTTTCTATGCTGGTACTATTGCTGTGAAAATGGATGCGGGACTGTTCAGGCAAGGTGGAACAAATTGTGTGAAGTAGTGCAGTGTGCCCCTGGGAACAAAAACTTGTGTTTAATGCAAGATTAAGAGCACAAGAATCTTTTTGGAATTTCACAATTCTTAAGGTCAAGCACATTAGACAGCTGTGTAATAACTATTATTTGTGGGGGAAAAAAAAAAGAAAAAGGAAAAAAAAGAGAATGCCTCTTAGTTATGGGACTTTTTCGTGTTTTATCAAAAGACAAAGTTGACTCTAAATGACTAAGGGTCAAACCAGCACCTTGCCTGAAAAATCCCACTGGGGTACCAAGCAGAAATTCCACCCCCCCAAGAAATAGGCAGGGGTCACAACAGGCTTGGGGCTCAGCTGGAGCACGTGTGCAGTCATCTTAATTTAGAAAATGTATATACTGTTAAATGACAGAGCTCCCTGCCCCCAAATACATTTAATTTGGAAATTTCCAAGCGGCTTATCTGCTAACAATCTTTTAATATTCTATTTATTTATTTAATATTGTTGCTTGGGCTGCTCATATAATCAGATAAGGGTCATTAAGCCAAATTTATGATTAAATAGGATAAAACTATTTATTCTCTTTACTCAGCCTATTAATGTTATAGCTTATGCCGACTAGATGTCGATATTTCAAATGAAGTTACTACATTTTTCAAATATCATAATTATATGAGAAAGCTATATTATCTCATTGTGAGGATTACTTTCCACTACCTTATCTGCGATAATGTCTGCACATATTGGCCTTCAGATTTCCTCATGCTGCTGACTGCAGACATTTCTCTAAGTCTCCCATCTGGTATCTGCATTAACCTCTTCGTAGTTTTATTTTGTCATTTTGTTCCTTAAGTCATTGCTAAGCATTTAGGGACTGTTTCATACATTAGTCAGGCTTTGTGTTTTCAGGTTAGCTTGCAAACCAAAGTGTCAAGTCTTTTCTCCTTTAATTGCAGCTACAACTGTTTGCACCATGAGAATATCACTGTGTAAAGCAAGAGCCTCATGATTCTAGGGTTCATAAAGGGAAGAGTATTCTTTCAAAGATATATTCACCAAAATGTAGACTTGAGTAACTATCTCGAAGCTGTAGACTCTGGCAAGCTTTCTGTTTTGGGAGAAACAGACCTTAGCTGTTTATTTTCTATGCCAAGCTGGAAGAGACTACCCTAAGGCACACTGCACCTTGCATCTCTTTTTGTTTTTAAAAATCTGTGAAATTCGAGGGTTTTCAAAAGCAAAGTTACTGTTGTTCGAGCTGTTACTACTTTTGCCATGTGTGGTAGAATCCTAGAAAGGAAGCAACGTCACCAGCCTATCTGCAAATGACACCCTTCCAGTGTGGATGCTGTCTGTGTCTCCTTGTGACAGACTGGTGACCACACAGCAGCAGACTAGGTCTGGCTCCTGCTGCAAATTAAAAGCATGGCATTTTACTCATAAATATACTGTGATAGTCTGTTTAAAATGTTCCCAAGTAGTTACAAAGTAGAAGCATAAACTAGATTTCTAAAAGAATGTCTTCACATTGTGTGTGCGGAAAATGGTTCATAACTTACAATTCTTCATAAGAATTAGTGTTCTAGTTCACTTCCAGATTGTCTGTGTTCTTGACTTTTTGTCTATAAAAATTGTCTTCCATCTTCAACCCTCATCCTTTCAGGTTTTTCTGAATTTCCTGTTCTCTCAACAGCTGGCCTCAATTTCATCATCCAAAACTTCATTTCTCTAGGCAATCAAGCAAATGAATTGTCTTCATCCATGTTTAAAACAAATTCATTCTAAATTAGTCTGTGCCCCCTCAGCGTTAATTTTCCATGACTATTATAGTCATTGAGCTTTATAGCATGAACACAAGCAAATATTAAGTTTGAAGACTTAAATGTTTTTCAGTGAATTTTAAATTGAGGGCTACATCTTCAGCTGTGATTTGAGCCTGTAGGAGTCTTCAAAGCCAAGGGATATGGTTTTCACGATGTGGTGAGAACAGTAACAGTATGCTGTCTTCATGCTAGCTGAAAAGATGGCCTGTAACCAGTCAAAATAAGATGCCTCAAATTATTATTAACAACTTTTAAAACAAATTGCTTAATTATGGAACAAAACGTGTCGAATGGAGCTAGGTGTCACTTCAGCGTAGTCCAAAGTTGACATAAATGAGCTGTTTGCTGTTTTGCTCTGGGATAGTTGGCTGAAAATTATTTAGTATTTATTGCAATAGTAAATATTTAAATATGAAATGCACTGAGGAATTTTGCAGTTGATTCAAAGGACCTGGAAATCTCACACAACCGTAAGATTTTCAGAGCACTGCTTTTATTCAAGTAAGATATACCTCTGACATATGAGTATTCAAACAAGGAAATCAAGATACAAATCTTAGAGAATCAGTCAGGAACAGAGGCAGTGTCTTACCTCTTCCTCTGAGCTGTTCTCCAAAGGAACCTGATTTAGGTGAACTAAATTAGCCCTCTCTATCTGCACTCAGTACACAAGGCCTGTAAACCTAATCATCATGTATTTAAAACTCTTACAACCATACTCTACCTGCAATTGTCTAGTTGAGGCTTATTCTATTTTTCTCTTCCCCTCATGAGTTAGGACACTGGTAAATATCATAAGGTTGCTTAACATCTGAAGCAAGGGTGAAGTGGAAAAGGAATGTGAGTGGAAAAAGTATGTGAGTATTACTTCAGTCTTATTTTATATTTTTGGAATTTAATACTAGATGGTGGAAATACTGCGTTCCTTGTCTGCTGGTTCAGCTTGATCTTGTTTGATTTGGTGACAAAACAGTTGTTATTGTGTGGTGCTTGTATGAAGATAAATTTGACTCAGGATGAGTCAGGAGGGAGACTATAAGTTTTCAAATAAAATAACTTCCACGGAGCACATCTGCTAATCATAGAACTTGTTCCCTTTGTTGGCTTTGAAGTAAAATGCTGAGAAAATATGGTCTCAGTTACTTCTATAGAGACCAGTCCTCTACATCCAGGTCAAAGTATGTTGGCAACCTATCCATGAATATTATATTTCTATATTCATTTGTAATACAGTCAAATAAGCCTTCAATATTTCAGGGGGTGGTGAGAGGCAGGGGATACTGTTTCTTTTATAAAAAGATTATGTTCAGTCTGGCAGCTTCAAAAGGAAGGTTTTCAGCATCTTTGAAGTTCCCTATCACTGCTGTCCAGCCGTCATTGTGGACTAACATATCAAACAGGTTCCGGATGATTTCAGGGGGATGCTCAGTGTTTTATTTAAATTTGTAACAATGTGTCCTACTTATCAGACTAGCAGTGTTTCACATATGCTTTTTATAGCCAGGAGTATTTGGTTTCATGGCATCGTGTGAAACAAACACCCTCGAGTCCCTGCTCCTCATGCTATTTCAGCTCTCTTTTTATGTGTTGCTGTTGGTGGTTTAGTTCAGACTTCCCTGATGTATCAGTGGGCACCCTCAGGAGCTTTACGTGGCAGGGAGAAGTATCACAGCTCTTGATTATAAGAGACTGACATGTTGGTCATGAATGCTGAAGACTAGCAGGCACTTTCTACACAAAAGCCTTTATAGAAAATGCTCAAAACAAAGAAGTCTGGGAGTTGGGAAATGGAGCAGGGGGAAGACAAGACACTGTATCTTGTCAGCTCTCTTTTTATTCTATTTGCCTACAAGGAGATTTCATCTCATTTGAGTAGGAAGGAGCACTGCAAAGGGAAGAGGCCAAGCCTGACACTGGAAGATGTGTATGACAATGCATGGGTTATAGGGAGCAAACACTTTGCTCCAGTTCAGTTTTAATTATCCTTTCCTTAGACACATGCTCACAAAAAAATATGAATTTGAAGCAGGCTTCACTGCAATATTATAAAAGCAGGAATAAATTTTAAATTGCATATCTCTGTTTTTTTTTCTCTCCTCTTGTTAATTTCTGGACTTACTTGTGATTTAATTTATTTTCCTGGAATTAAAGCCTTAGAAGATTTTCCTTTGTATTCTAATTGCTTTGCTTGTCCCACAAACTGAGTATGGTCTTATGTAGGATAAAGTATCACAAAAACATCTTAGAAACAAGGAAGATGACAACAATTCCTAAAATCACATTTAAAATATCCTAAGAGGAACAATGTATCCTATAAGTCAGCATGTGGTAGGTGGAAAAAATTGTGTATTTTGTCCAGGAAAAAAGCTGGAACTCTTGTCAGCAGCTGACTGTGGTCTTTGTCATCTGGCCAGTTCTGCTGTCAGGGGCTGAGTCACGCTAATTTGAGAATCTGTCAAGAGAAAGAGTACATCTCCCAGACTGCAAACACAATTTTATTTTGACACTGAACATTTCTGTTCAGCAATTGGGATGAGAGAACAAAACACAGAAGTAAGAGTGAAGCTGGGTTATCTGAGCTGTCTTGTTCTGAGCCATGCTGGAGGTCTTGAGTTAATACCCTGGGCTACTTCTAAACACCCTGAAGGCTCAAATCAGTTTCAGTGTTTCCCAGTTTCTCCTTCTCTTGTATGGCTGCTCTAAGTTCATCCATATCTTCCTGAATCATGACTTCCAAATTAAAACTTCTTTGGAGCTGCTACAGATACTCATATCAATTTTATGTTTCCTAGCCCTCTGAGTATGTTTCTTTGCAGATTTCAGTCAGGGTACTTGTGTTAAGGCCAAAGGGTGAGACAAAATCATGTAATGGTGAATTGTGAAGGATACAACTGTTTTGGTCTCAAATTTCATTTTTTTGATACCTGGGTAAGCAATGCCTTACTGTGTAACATAAACTGAGAAGGCTGAATTCTAACTATGCACTTTCTTCTGATATGCTAAATTATTATGGATTTACAGGAAATCTCCTTCAACATGTGCAGCAGGCTAAGGACTCATTTCATGATGGAGAAATGTGATTTCAAAGTACACTTGTCATGAGTACAAATACTCATTTGTCACTTTAGCCTGTCCCACAGACAGTAAATATCATTGGAAGTGCAATGTGATGATCCTTTCATGATAATATTAAAGCCCTAGTTTTGCTGGGCCTCAGAGAAACTATAGCAGTTACCAGTACATTCACCAGTATTACTAAATATTAATCTTTTTCAGTTCCAAAGCATTTTCTTTTGCATTCAGTAGAAAAGAGTGTGTGTGTGTGTGTAAGTTTAGGTTGCTTTATACCTTAATTTTAGGTAAAACCAAGTTGGAAGTTTGGCATAGAACCCAACTGGTGCAGGAGGATTAAAAGCCAGCAACAAATTTTGATGGCATTAGAAACTTTTAATGCGTTTTCTTTAAGCAGACAGGGATTTTGGTTTCAAGAATAGCCATGAGAATTTACATCTGTTGTGAAATCACTTGAATTTCTCATTATTTACAGTGAAAAAAATTCCCAGCAGATTAGAAATCATAGAATCATAGCATGCCAGATGTTGGAAGGGACCTCCAGAGATCATTGAGTCCAATGTCCCTCTGCAAAGCAGGACTGCTTAGGGCAGGTCACAGAGGAATGTGTCCGGGCAGGTTTGAAGACCTCTAGAGAAGGAGATTCCACAACAATAATTCTCACAGTAAAAAAGTTTTATTCCCCACGTGGAGACAGAATATCCTTGTCCTGTCACTGGGTGTCGTTGAAAAGAGACTGGCTCCATCTTCCTGACAATCACGCTTCAGATATGTGTGGACAGTGCTAAGGTCCCCTCTCAGCCTTCTCTTTTCCAGACTAAATGGAGTGGTATAGGTGATCACTCTCAACCCACAAACAATCACAGAATCACAAAGTTAACCAGGTTGGAAAAGACGTTCAAGATCATCAAGTCCAACCTATCACCCAACACCATCTAATCAACTAAACCATGGCACTAAGTGCCTCAGTCTTATTTTAAACACTTCCAGGGACGGTGACTCCACCACATCCCTGGGCAGCCCATTCCATTGGCCAATTACTCTTTCCATGAAGAATTGCTTCCTAACATCCAGCCTAAATGTCCCTTGGCGCAGCTTGAGACTATGTCTTCTCATTCTGTTGCTGGTTGCCTGGGAGAAGAAACCAACTCCCACCTGGTTACAACCTCCTTTCAGGTAGTGGTAGACAGCAATAAGGTCTCCCTTGAGCCTCTTCTTCTCCAGGATAAAACAACCCCAGCTCCCTCAGCTGCTCCTCATAGGGCTTGTGCTCCAGACCCCTCCCCAGCTTTGTTGCCCTTCTCTGGACATGTTTGAGCAACTCAGCATCTTTCTTAAACTAGGGGCCCAAAACCTTGACGCAGTACTCAAGGTATGGTCTAACCAGTGCACAGTATAAGGGCAGAATGATTTCCCTCCTCCTGCTGGCCACACTATTCCTGATACAGGCCAGGATGCCATTGGCCTTCTTGGCCACCTGGGCACACTGCTGGCTCATGTTCAGCCTATTGTCAACCAGTACCCCCAGGTCCCTTTCTGTCTGGCTGCTCTCCAGCCACTCTTTCCCCAGCCTGTAGCACTGCTTGGGGTTGTTGTGGCCAATGTGTAGAACCTGGCACTTAGATGTGTTAAATCTCATGCTGTTGGACTCTGCCCATCTGTCCAGCCTGTCAAGATCCCTCTGCAGAGCCCTCCTACCCTCTAAGAGATCAACACCTGCCCCCAGCTTGGTATCATCTGCAAACTTGCTGATGATGAACTCAATCCCCTTGTCCAGATCATCAGTAAAGATATTGAACAGGATAGGGCCCAGCACCAATCCTTGGGGGACACCACTAGTGACAGGCTGCCAGCTGGCAGTGGCACCATTCACCACCACTCTCTGGGCATGGCCCTCCAGCCAGTTCCTAACCCAGCACAGAGTGCTCCTGTCCAGGCCATGGGCTGACAGCTTGGCCAGGAGTTTGCTATGGGTGACAGTGTCAAAGGTCTTGCTGAAGTCCAGGTAGACTACACCCACAGCCTGCCCCACATCCACCAGGCAGGTCAGCTGGTCATAACAGGAGATCAGGTTGGTCAGGCAGAACCTGCACATCCTAAATCCATGCTGGTTGGGCCTGATCCCTTGGCCATCCTATAGGTGCTGTGTGATTACACTCGAGATGACCTGCTCCATAGTCTTGCCTGGCACTGAGGTCAGGCTGACAGGCCTGTAATTCCCTGGCTCCTCCTTCTGGCCCTTCTTGTGGACAGGCATCACATTGCCCAGCTTCCAGTCATCTAGGACCTCTCCAGTGAGTCAGAACTGTTGAAAAAATGATGGAGAGCAGCTTGGCGAGCTCATCTGCCAGCTCTCTCATTACCCTAGAATGGATCCCATCTGGTCCCATAGACTTGTGGGGATCCAAGTGGCTCAGAAGGTCTCTAACTGCTTCCTCCTGCATTACAGGGGTACTATACTGCTCCCTGACTCCATCTGCCAGCTCAGGAGTCCAGTTGTCCAGAAGACAACCTATCCTACTATGAACTCTCAAAGGTATAAAAGCCCACTTACCTGCCATCTCCTCATTTGAATCCTGTTGTCATCAGCTCTCCTGAAAAGCTAATAAGCCTCAACAAAAGAACCCGTATAGTTCTCACAAGGTAGTTGGCAAGATCAAAGCTACAGCTGGGATGGATCTTTGTGAACAAGCTTATAAAGTGAAATGTTTATGAAAAAGTTTACAGATTTTTTTTTTTAAAGAATCAATTATCTCTAGTTAACTGAAACTGGGAAGGAACATCACCAGATATTTGTTCATAACACATTTATTTCTAGAGTGGGCTACTGCAGTCTGCAGGTTTTTAATTCCTCCTAAATGCAGAGCTTTATGCATGAAACTTTCAAACACTTGTTAATTTTTCCAGCTGCAGGGACACTAGGTTGCTATGGAGATAACTGGAAAAACATGAGCATCAAAAGCAATTTAAAAACTGAATCATTTCAATTACTGAAAACTTTTGGAGTAGACAACAAAAGTCTCCACATGCTGGATGTACAGTGAAATGCTTATAATACAAACCACCAAGTGTGCATCAGTCATTTATGTGACTAAGTTAGTTTTCAGTAAGTTGAAAAATTTAAAGCGAATAGTTCTGGTTTTGTTTTTGGTAGGCAACCAATTTAATGATTTGTAAAAATAACTGTATTCCTCATTAAATTAGTTTCAACAAAAAGCAGTGAGTATTCTAAAGACTTCTGGAGTATCTTTTAGTGACTAGGAAGCAACTCGCACCTTTTAAATATCTCAGTAAGGGGATTCATTATTAGTCATCTTGCCCCTGACAACTGGACTGTAATATGAGGCCACTTTCTCATTTATATTCAGTTATACTCATGTTATGCTGATACAATGCTGGTGTCTTTAGTGTTGCTTGGAAAAATTTATATAATAAATGAACCTATCAAGTGTGCGGAAGGTGACGCTAATTACTTCTCTTTATCCCAAACATCCAAATATGGGCAGGCATAAATATAGCACTTGTGTGATATTTTGTCAAGGTGTCCTTGAATGAAAGGATTTAGCCTCAACACTGTTGCTTGGGCCCAAGCCAAGTCATGTGTCCTTGTTGGTCTTGAGGCTTTTCCTGTGAATGCAGCTGTCACTCTCCTTTGCAGTGTATCCTAATGGGATGAGACTTCTCTGTCCAGTCCCTGTCTAAGACCATGGATGTGTAGTTGAGGCCACAGGAACCCCTAGCCATTTAGCACCTCTCACTTGAGCTTGATGTTTTTTCATTGCTCCAAGACCAACTCTGCAAGAAAAATATCTTAATTAGGAGATTTATAAAATATGTATTAAGCAAATGAGCTTGATTAAAAATATATGCATATATCATATTTAATATAAATTATGTGCAAAGTGCAAGGGGATCATTGCCTGCTATTTAAACCTTCTCTATATGCGTGAGCTGCATTGTTTTAGCAATACTGATAAAGGTAAAGCATCACACTCCCCAGCCTTCAGCTGTATCATAAACATAGATGCACATACAGTTTATTTCTCTCTCTTAGGGAAACTGGGATATTAGGATTTACCTTTCCTCAGAGATTTCAAAGAGGAGTCAATTGGACTGTGGCTCTACCAAATTGTTTGCATTTTTTGCATGCTCCTAATGAAAATTGCTCTGACATTTGTGCATATTCATTAGGATGGTCATGAAAATGCAATGATAATGGCATAAAGTAGTTCTGCCTCTCACAAAACAAATGGAGCACATTTTCTTATGGTTTTGTCTCTTCAGTTATGCCCTATTTTTTTATGCACACTTTCTCTCTTTCTGTGTTTTATGATGTAGCATCTTATCAAGGAGATATGTGTAATTACAGGTGGACTGAGTGCAGTCAGGGAGGATGTATTGTGATTGAGTTCTGCCTCCTTTCCATCAATGTTATAGCTAATTTGGATATCCTTCTTTGACTTATTTTTTTCACTTTGACTAGTATTTTTTGATTTAGAATTTCTAGGGCCTCTTCCCATCTATGACTCCTGGAAAGGAGAAAGAACATTATGCTTCCTGGTGTCTAAAACTTTGTGCCTCAGCCTACATAATCAGTTCAGAAACTGCTGCCAATCATGGCCTTGAAAAGAGATTTTAAGGATCAAATTAATATACAACTTGGGATATATCTTGTTGAAGCAGACTGAGACCATCTAGAAGCTTGCTGCATTTAAAACGGATGTTCGTATTCTTGCCAATACCCTGGTACCCAATTTTGGCACTCACTTGACTTCATGGTGAGTGGATTCAATCTGCTGAATCTTCTGGGTGGAGTGAGACTGCCCATTTGGGCAGCAGTTAGCTGTTAAGATTGGTTCTGCTGTATCCTCTAGCAGCACCCTTTCCCTCTGACTGTCCTGACATACTACTTATGCTGTGTCCTTATCTCCTACTGGAATTGCTTATTATGGTTTCTAGATTTGTAATTATTAAATGAGAAGGTGGCAAAGTCAACCTTTCCTCAAATTGCTACTCCACTGGGAGCTTTGTGAAGAAAAACAAGAGGATTGTTTCCTCTGTGGTCGCTTCTCTCACCATAGGAGGCTCCTCTGTCTCCCTGTGCTGCCGCCCAGCACTTTGAAGGACTTCCTAGTTCTCCTCCATGATTCCCTGCTGTGACTATCAGCATTGTATTTTCATGTTATTGACCCTATTTCTATCTTAACTTATCATATAGGAAAGATTTAGAAAGATACAGGGTCTTAACTATCAATTTCCTTTGCTATGGGATATTAATTATTGACTAATTGCCCTCTAGCGTTTCACAGAAACAGTCTGTCAGAGCACTCAGCCCAAATGATGCTTTCATTTTTTGGCTTTTCACAGTAGATCTTTTTGTTAGCAGCTGAAACTAGATTTACTGCTAAGTTAAGCACTTTTTTGAACTTCAGAAAAAGGGTTGGTTTTGACATTTGACAGTTAAACTCAGAAATTTTACTGCACTTGGTATTTCTTTGGTATTTTGTTCTTTCCTGCACATCTTGTAGTGCTTTGCCAAAGTGGGTATCAATCTTCCTGATTTGTAGATGTCACTCATTTAGTGGCCAGCCCAGACCTATCCCTTGACAGTAGATAAGGAAACTAAGACATAGATATGCATAATAACTAATTTCTGAGCTCTGATTAGAACTAGGAATTTCTGACTGTTTTGTTTTCTCTTCAGATAGGCTCAATCAAGCACCTAAATTTTATTACAAGGATGTCCATTTATTTTCATCTATTCCATACTTATCCTACGATTCTAGAAAAGCATGGAATCCTACAATGTATGCTAATGTTCATCAATTTACCATATACAATAAGGTGCACAAAATGACTATGCAAAAATGCGTATGCAGTTACAGCAGATAAAAATAATTGTAGAAGATAACTGGGAATAATAAGCATCTCGAAGTTAGGATGATGAATGATGTTAATGTGTTTCATTTACAGGTGGAAGTGTAACAAGCTTAACTCAGTGGCTCTAGGCAGACTGCAGTCTCTTTAAATGTAATGCTTTTTAAGTGATTCTTGAAGAAAAGTGGTGCCAGGAGCAGAGGAGTCACTACTTTAAAGAAAACCTTGTGGGTTCTACAGGCACTGCATACATGGCACATAATATAACAGGGGAACTTTGGAGCGTAACAGTACCGACAGTAAAGTTCCCACTCTATATCATTCTAAAGTAGAGAAAGGAATTGAAGTCAAATGCACTGTGCTTCCAAAGCAGCCATGTCCTTCCAGACATGGTTGCTGGAAGAAATGGTTTGATGAGATAACTGTTTCTTGATGGCAGTATTGAACTAAGCCGGCACAGGTCAGTGTAGGGAAAAAGGTAAGAAAACAAGCCTACACCAAATATGGTTCCTTCTTAGTTCCTCATAAAGGACAACAGCAGCAGTTCCTCTTTGTCTTGCTTTTGCTGCTCATCAGAGATCTTGTTGGTGCAGACAATGGTTTAAGTGTTTAACTGGTTGTTCTGGCCTGGAGAGACCTAGAATGTGTTCTGCACAGGACAAAAGGGCAGGGTGACACTGCTCTGAAGAGCCACCATTACTGGGTCTACTACCCCAACAGGTAGGCAAATCACAGCAATAACAGCTTTATGGTTCTAGAGTTTTTCCTCCAGATCTCTTCCTTAGGACATACAGGAGACAGAGCCCTTAAGAAGAAAAAGGATTAGCTATGAACTTTGGAGAACCTTGGACTAAGATGACTGCAGGGTGGAAACTTTCAGATGGAAGGGAAGTTGAATAGGAAGAAAGAGAGAAAGCTAAAGGTGGGAGAATTAGTGAGGATCGTGTGCTGTGGAAACGGATATGCTGAAAAGCAGAAGAAACTGGTGGGACATGAGAATTCAGAAGGCAGAAGATAAAGGTTTGAGGGACTTGATGCTAGCTGAAGTTTCAAGACCCTTGCAGGAGCAAATAGGATGAAAATGTTTGGGGAAAGAGCATGTCTTTAGGAATGATAAATATAATTCACTGTAATGATTTGCAAGAAGTGACAGGAGAAGCTGTGAAATAAAAGTGAATTTAGAAGCTGAAGAAGGATGTAAAGGTTCTGGCAAGAGATGGTAAAGATAGGTAAAGTGTAAAGTATTTTGAGAACTGTGCAATAGGAATTTTCAGGAAAAAAAAGCAGAAATTGAACATTTGTAGGAGGAAGTGACTATACACATGTTGTATGGTGTCGTCCTCAGTTGAATACCTAGTTCATCTGTATTCAGAAAATTATCTAATTACATGAAAATTATCTAATTATATGAAACTTGGACAAATTCAAATGTAACTTTCCAGTCTATCAATATGCATAAGCAGAGTCAAAGTCCACCTCCTCTACTGCTACCTGAGGACGGTGCTGAAGACACACTCACAGCTTGAATGCTCAAAGCTGAACAGGATGCTTGTTGCTGAATGATGATAAAACAGAAGAGGATGGAAGGGGCTGCTTGGTGAAGTGTTGATGGATTAAGCAGCCATGAACAGGGAACTAAATGAGATGGTCTAAAGGAAAAAGAAGAATAGGGGCAGAGATTTGACAGGGAGTCTAGAAAAGCTGTCAGAAATCAGTGGAAGAAATCAGAATGGATTCATTAGGTACAGATAATGTATTGAAAGGATTGAAGGCCAGAGGGCTGATTAGAGAATATTTTTCTGGAGAATGGGGTAATGAAAGGAGGAGAGAAGCTGTTACTTGTATAGATGTCCTGTGCTGGCAACTGGCAGGAAAGCATACGATGGATTGGGGTGGGAGGGATATCTGGAGGAAATAACAGATGCTGTGAGGAGAAAAAAGGTCAGTTATTAGAGCCCAAATGCTCTGGCTGTATAGGATGACCCTTCCTGCTTGGACAGGTGATTATTAGAGACTACCATGGTCATGCAAAAGAAAATGTGTGAAGGACTCTTTGCAGAGGTTTCCTTTCACTGGATTTACCACGTACAGTCTATTTCAGTATTTTCAAGTGAAGGAAGCCTGTAAAACTTCTTGCCTAAAAGTATTTTCATTTCTGCCTTCCTGGTAACAAAGAAAGTTTTTGGTGCTAAAATAAGCCATGTGATGTACTGTACTTCTAAAGCTGTTAAAAGGCTCTTAACAGCTCTATAAAATACTTGCCACCTCCTCCTGTGCTTTCAGAAAATTTTACTGTAATATTTATTTCACTGCCTTATACAGAATTTCCTCCCCTTTAAAACATAAGTTGTTAATTATTTCTGAGTTGTCATGATCAACTCCCCTCCAGCTATTAAAATGTACTTGCATTGTAGTTTTATTACTCCTTGCAAAATATTGGAAAAAATAATTTTGCTAGACAGTTAAATTTGAAATAAATATTAACTCAGTAATGCAAATGGATCCTTTATGTTAATTTCCTGCAAATATTCAAATAGTGTAGTTTTACGAGAAAAAACAATCATAAAACAAGTCTATGAATATTCGCCGAAAGTGAATTTTGAATGGTACACTTGAGTCTAATCTCTGAAAGTCATGGTGCATGGGCTAGTCTACATAGGTCACTTCACACAACAGGAGAAAGCGTGTGACTAGTCACAATTTCGCAAACACAAGCTAATAGGGGTATAGGTGTTTGCAGGACAGGATACAGATGGAAGCTTTCAATACACTGCAAAATTCTTCAGTTTATCAGAACTGTTTAGCAATAGAAGATAAGGCAAAAAATTATGAACACATTTCTTGTAAAGACTTTGCTCACTGCTAATTAAAATATTATTTACAAGCAATTGTGATGATGCAGAATATCCATGGTGTTTTGAAGAAATGGATTACTTGAAATTCTACTTCAATAGTTTCAGGAATTATGATTCTAAGGGATTATTTTATACAGTGTAATACCACACAAAATCGGACACTGTGCAGATTAGCTCTGTATTATTAGTTTTGAGTAAATGTATTGTTGCATTCCCTCTCTTCCCTCATACTTTTTAAAATCCTACCAGGTTAACATTGTTACAACACTGAGCACACTGAAATTTGGAAATGTTTTGCCTTGTATGCAAATTTATCTAGTTATTGTGGTTTTATCATCTTCAACAAGATGCTCCACTTACACTTGCACTGAGATTGTGCAAATGTATTTTTGAGGACTTATAACTTTATTATGGAAAGATAACTTCTGATACCAACTTCCTGTTTCAGAACATACAAATTTTAGACTTGTGGTCTTTAAAATTTTCCATGGACTGCTGTATATTTAGGCTTTACAGTTTCTTTTCCTTAGTAACCTCCCCTAACCTTCTAGAACAGTCAGTGGGTTCTAACCTGGTAACCATGGATTAAGAAAACAGCTGGTATGGAGACTTCTTTTGGATCGTTCTATCTGCCATGGATAAGGTGCTGAATCATTAAGATCACACTCTCAGTTATGACACAACTTTCTGATGCAGATCAATTCTCCAATGGCATCTTGTGGATCAGAGCATCCCAGCAGTTACTGAAAAATTTCTTTTTCTGATGATATGAGCAGTTGGCACTTAAAAGCTTGAAGCATGCAAATTTCCTCATGCCACAATTCTAGTTCTGTTGAATGGGCATAATAGAATCATAGAATGGTCCAGTCTGGAAGGGACCTCCAAAGGTCATCTAGTCCGACCTCCCCGCAGTCAGCAGGGACCCCCAACTAAACCAGGTTGCCCAGGATCTTGTCAAGCCTCGTCTTGAATATCTCCAGGGAAGGGGCCTCAACCACCTCCCTGGGCAACCTGTTCCAGTTTTCCACCACCTTCATAGTAAAGAACTTGTTCCTAACATCCAATCTAAATCTGCTCTTCTCCAGTTTAAAGCCATTGGCCCTCGTCCTGTCACTGCAGGCCCTTTCAAACAGACTCTCCCCATCCTTCCTGTAGGCCCCCTTCAGGTACTGGAAGGCTGCTATTAGGTCTCCCTAAAGCCTCCTCTTCTCCAGGCTGAACAGTCCCAGCTCCCTCAGCCTGTCCTCATAGCAGAGGTGATCCAACCCCCTGATCACTCTTGTGGCCCTCCTCTGGACCTGCTCTATCATGTCCATGTCCTTCCTATATTGAGGGCTCCAGACCTGTACATAGTACTCCAGGTGAGCTCTTACCAGAGCAAAGTGGCAGAGTTACCTCTGTGGATCTGCTAGCAACACATCTTTTGATGCAACCCGGGATGCATTTGGCCTCCTGGGCTGCAAGCACACACTGTCTGCTCATGTCCAGCTTCTCATCCTTCAGCACCCCCAAGTCCTTTTCCTCAGGGCTGCTTCTATCACCTCATCCCCTAGTCTGTATTGATAGCGAGGATTGTTCTGGCATGAATTCTCCCAAAGAATTCACTGCGTAATCTTGCCTGGTAGGATTCACTGATTTTGTATACGTACATTAAAGAGCCTTCAAAACATTCCTGTGAATAGGACCTATAGTATTTCCTTCAAGAACACTCTTAGTCATTTGGGTGTTTTTTTTTTTTTTTTTTGTGATACAATCTATATTACATGCATACTTCTGGCTGCAAAAGCTTTTGGATATTTTTCCGTCTGTTTAATCTCCTGCTCGTGGTTTATTCATTTTACTCCTGATAAACAATGGTGTCCTTGACAAAAATGTGCTGGGTAATTGTGTTGTTGGCCTGCATTGTGTTTTTGCAAGGTTTGCACTATTGTGTGGTGTATTTGGATGAAATATGTAAAGGGGAAAACTACGATCTCTGCTGACTTGGTTATCCCTGGGGATGGAGAATGTAACATGAGCCAGGGCCTTTTTCCCAAGCTGAGCACTATGAAAAATGCTATGGAGTACTTGGGAAGTGGTGGGGCTACCAAATACTTGCAGAATGTAACAGAAAGTACAAGTCCTGAGATGGTCTGAGATTTTACTACTGTATTTTCCTGCCTGTTCTCTCTCCATTGTGTTCTTTAAGATCTGGTTTGTTCTTGAATAATGCTGTTACAGTTACACCATTCATGCTACATTGTAGCCTGTGGTCTATCTGTATTTATCTAGAAAAGTTTTTTGTGTTGAGGTGTTGAACCATACCTCATACCAATGTTTTCTCATCCTCCCTTCTGTGGTACACAAAGTTCTGTACATCTGAGTACTTTTGCAATGGCAGTTCTGACAAGCACTACGATGTTTAGTGACTACTAGAATATGAAAACACTACAAAGTGACTGATAACACTTCGGCAGGAATTACTATTTATCTTTTACAATCCTAGGGAAAAGATCCATATTAAAGCTGAGATGTTCCAGGAACTCGTCGAGGCACTTGTTTGATGCAGGATGAAGGGCTTGTTAGAATGCATTAAGAGTTATGATGGGATGATTTCTTGGTGATTGTGTATCTTGCCAAAGAATTTTGTCCGTACATGCTAAGGTGACAAGTTACTGGAGGCTATTCCAACAAAATTTTCAGGAAACACACCAGCCATGTTGCAGCTCATGCAACTTTTGTAACAAAGATGAAATTTATAGATGCTTTATATATCCTCAGGGGATGTATTAATTGGCACTTCTCTGTCTAGAAATACATATAAACAACCTATTGTAGCTCATGCTCAGCTCACTGACAACTTTGCAGCTTGTTTGTGCTGTTCTCCAAAGAGAGAAACGAGGTTCATCTCAAACCTCGCTGGGTAGATCTCCATCCCTGGGGGCATTTAAAACATGCAGAGATGTGGTGCTGCGGGACGTGGTTTAGCACTTGACGATGGTAGGACTCGCTGATCTTAAAGGTCGTTTCCGACCAAAACGATACTATGATTGACTCGGGGCCTGCCCGCTGCAGGCCGCCCGCTCCTCCCAAGACGACGGGCGGCTGCTCAGGGCAGTGCTAAATATTTCATACTCCGCACTCGAGCGGCAGCGAAATGGCTTCCCGAGGGCCGCCCGGCTCATCCCGCGGCAGAGCTGGGTGCGTGTAAAGCTAAGCCGGGGAGCGGGAGGCTGGGGGCGGCAGAAACACAAGGAGCCACGCACCCCGCGCTACTGCCGGCTGCTGCGGCCGCTTTAAAACACGGCGAGCGGGTGCCGGCGGGCCGCGGCTCGTCCGGACGGGGAGGACGCGGGGGCGGGGAGGAGGCCGCGGCGTTGCCGGGCGACAGCGGGTGGCGTTGGTGCGTGGAGCCGCCGGGCATCGCGCCGTTCTCCTCGCTTCTCTCCGCTTCTCTCCCAAGCGGAGTAAATAACGGTAAAGCAACTTATTTATCAGCTGTCATCGCGTAGTTCGCCGTCTGCCCCCGTCCAGCCTGCCGGTGAGCCCCAGCGCAGGCGTTCGCTGTTAGAAAGGTCCACACGGGACAGATGGGAAGCGTGTGTTTTAATCAGCTTTGCCGAGCGCTGAAAGGAGCAGCGTGAGGTGGGCGGTGGGGTGAGGCACGAAGCAGGCCATCCACTTGAGGGAACGATAGATATACGGCTGGGGGCTCAGGCCACCCTTCCTGTGCACTGATCCTCAGCACGCCTCGGGGTCAGGGACAAGGGGGTGACCCTCAGTGTCACCTGAAGTAGCGTGGTGGGGATCGTGCAGAGTGGCTCCCAGATATCGGTGTGTAAAGCTGAGGTAAGCACTGGGGGATGGTAAACGTGAGAGTCAACCAACTAGCTTGAAACCCACGGGAAAGGCGTTGGGATGACGAAGTTGCATGGCCTATCTTATTCTGTACACGTTACTTAACACGCAAAGCTAAGCGTGGGCCTCGCATGACGTGACAAATCTAGGATAAACTCTGCTCGGCCGTCAGCGTGTGCAGGCTCGAGTTGGCCTAGTCCTGTTTGTTGCCTTAGAGAGGCATTTTGGCTGTAGACAGTGAAGGTGTGCAGATGGCACTGCTGGCTGAAATGGCAAGAATTCTAACCCTTAAAATGCCTAGTGTGTCATCGCCTCTGTTGGTGCAAAAAGGCATGTTACTTCCACAGATTATGTCTGTTTTCTGTGCTTTGCAGATACTGCTGTCACCCACGTGCGTTTTGCTGGCCAGAAGATACAGATGTCCCCTACGACTCAGTCTTTGCATGAGTGTTTTGAAGATGAAATGCTACATAAACTCTTGAAGCGTACCACCTGAGGACGTTGCTACCGACATGGACATCATTATTTATTTACAGATGCTTTAATCAGGAGGAGCTTTTTTGTAAACATGAATTGCTGGGCTCTTTCCTTGAGGTGTCGTTTCTTGTTTCATGCTATCGAAACATTAATCTTAACTTATGACTCCTTTGTGTTGGTCAGCTCTCAGGGACATTTCCCTAGGCTTGAAAATGTGGGAGCTTTCAAGAATGTGTCAGTTGTGCCAACTGAAGCCACTTGTGGGCTGCCAGACCGAAGTACTTTTTGTCATAGCTCACTAGCTATTGAAAGTATTATGTCCTGTACCAAGAGGTTTTGTGTTCAGGACTGTCCATACAGGTCATCACCTTCTTCATACAAACTACTTCTTTCAGAAGGCCTTGGTCCCTGTATCATGGAAGACAGAAGGGACTTGCATCCAAGGTCCTTCAGCAACGCTTCCAGTTTTATTTTTCATAATCACAAGGATTGCATCTATACTCCTCGTTCTTTGAGGCTTGCAGCTTCATTTACGTTAACTGTATGGTTGAAACCTGAGCAAGAAGGTGTAATGTAAGTAGTATTGAAGGTATTTACTTTCCTAGTGCTCTTAAAAAAATTGGTCATTGTGGTCATGGTCATTATTAGCAAGCTATTTAAAATTTTAAAAAGGTACAGTGAGAAACTGTGACGTTTTAAAGCTGTATTTAGGTTGAGGTCTTCACAAATGTCAAGAGAAGTAGGTTCAGTTTCAGTGGCACTGACTCAAGTGGTAGTCCAGTTGATTTCAGTGGGAGCTATTCATAAGTAAGGTGCATGTCCTTAAAATTCTGAATTTGTATTTCTAATAAATATTCCTTTTCCCAAAAGCTGCTAGATAAACACTTTGTCAGGGGTTTGTGCTGTTGCTGCTTTCACAATGGAAAGAAATAGCTAAAATTTTGGGAATCCCCAATGCAAGCTTACTCCTTAAAAACAAACATCTTCTAAATTGAATATTTTGGTGCTACAGAAGGGTGGTCACAGTTTTTCCGCAAATATCTGGGGAATGCTGAGTGAGTGAGTGTGTTGCTACTTTAACAAAAGATTCCACTGCTCAAACTGCTAATCAAGTTTCCACTAGGTGTTCACAAAACAGATGTAGCTAAGTGTACTCCCTCTCTTATTTACCTATATGTCACGCTTTTAGGAGATATTGTTGTTATAAGTGGCCCTTCAGTTTGACTGGGCCTTAATGAAAACTGCCTTTTTGAGAAACGCATCACAAATCGTGCAAAAAGGTGTTCCTTTCACTTGCCACAAAATGCAGAGCACCCTACTCTTTCCTACTCTGCTTGTAAAGATCTTTGAAGTGAAGCACGAAGAGTGGTACATTCCTTCAGAGTATGTCACAGAGTTTTGTACTTGTACTCATAAGTTACTCGTAGAACAAATCCAATGATCTCCTTTGTTGTAGCATTCTTTATGCTTATTTTGCATGCTGCTTTGAAATAGTTGTCTTGGGGTGTGAAAATCATCAAAACCAATAGAAATGTCTAAAATTATAAAATGTGTAAAATTATAGTCTGCTTTATGTAAGGATAATTACTTTAAAAATCAATCTAACTGCAGAAATTGTGTTCATAAAGGGGAAATAAATGAGATCTGCAGAGTAAAAGTGATTTTAGTTTGAGCTTAAGTTAAATCAGCTTGGCCGAAGGTATATGTAAAGATGTCTCTGGAGCATTGACCTAGTGTCTTTTCTGGACAGCATTTTCTATATAAAGTTTGAATCTTGAATGCCAGAGAATCCATTCCAGAGATTGTCCTATGCCATGACTTTATGTCCACACATGTGGGCATATCAGAGTCTTGTTCAGCAGAGCATCTGTTTTACTTGAAGCAGAAATGTCCTGATTTCCAAGCAAGCAGTTGAGGCAGTATGTTGAGTGACGTCCATGAAACTCTTGTCAGTGGGTTAGGTTTTTGCTTGCATGGAGCCTAAACCAATGAAAGATATGTCCTTAGTTTCAAATGATTAAGTGCTGTTCAGAAACCAGACTCTACTGATGTCTGATTATCCATGGACTAGTGTAAAACATTAGCCTTCAATTGCTACTCTGTTAATAACTATGCAATGTACATATTCCTGTTCAGTGGGTTTTATAGATCGCTTTAAAATATAAATGTTTTTATTCCAGTTTTGTAATAGATCACTTTTTTTTGGCTTGTGAGATTGCTGCTGCTCAACGTGTAGAAATGACAGTCCTGAAAACTGAAGCTGGACAATAGTTATTCCAGTGGTCAGATTGATATGCCACTGTCTAGACTTTTTTTCCCCCCACTGTTGACAGAAAGAAGCATGGGGGTTTTGGTGTGGTTTTGTTGTTGTTTTCCTCTTCATAAAAGGAAAAGAGCTCCAGTTGTGGTGAAACAGTAATTGCGTACGAATAGACACTGAAACTTGACTCAGAAGGCATCCTGCAACAGAGCTGGTGAAGTGCTCTTATATCAAGTACAGCAAACCTGTGATTTTTGAACACGCCATGCTATATGTGTTTCTTTGTGCTGAATGCTCTATGGGCTAGCTGCTAAAGAGCACTTAGGAAAGGAGCCGTATAGTATCCCATTGTGCCCTTGTAAAGACTGTGACATTTCCTTGTTAAGCGTGTGCCCATATAAAAGAATAGCAGGATTATTTTTGTGTTAGAAAGTACTGTGTTGGCTGAAGTGAGGGATACTGATGTGAGGATCCAAAATGTGAAGGCCCTTTAAAGATTGTGTCATTCTGGAGGAGCAAATATATGTGGATAATAAAAAAGACCAAGAATTTTCTTCATCAATTTCATATATCAAGTTTGCTTATATGAATCTGGGGAGGAATACGCTCTCATACAAAGAGCAGAAAGTCAGGATGTTATAGGTTTATCTGAAGCCTTAATGTTCTTCTGAGATTTATAGTATAGTTATTTGTAGGTATCATTTTAAGTCACTATGTATTGGAAATCTTGAAGAAAAGCAAGAGAGTAGTAAGAAAATGCTGGCATTTGTACTCCAGTCTTTAGATTTATTTTCTCATTAGGCAGTAAGTGCAATAAGTTAGCAGAGCTTTTGCCCCTGAATTTTATTTTCCCCATGCTTCCTCTCTTTCTGTGTGTACTCATTTAATATAAATACTTTGACTAAGCCTGTTGTGTAGCCTGTAGGAAAGCCTTAGGACAATGAAGGAAGTTGTATATGATGATGATAATCCTTTGCAATGGAATGGGATGAGAACATGAGTAGAAGCTTAGCATGTATCAGTGATCCTTATGGGCATGTTATATTGGTGTAGTGTGAATTGGGCTAACTGGATGTTAAATGATCAGAAGACATTGCTGGTGGGAGAGGAATGAGCTAGAGCCTTTTATGTGCAAAAGGGTCAGTAAATGGCCTAATTGTGAAGTCAGCAGTAGATCTGTTGTTTTTAACTGTATTTATCTAAAAGACTAAAATCATATCGTATTGCTTTATATCCATTCAGATGTTTTACATTAGGAATTAGACTGAAAGGGGGATTTGCCTTGATTTTGAACCCATGCAGATGTTCTCATTTGCAAGTGCTCCAGTTAATGTGTGGGGATCACCAGTGCAGCTGTGTTAAATTCTCTAGAATATTCTTCTCTTTGAAAGCTGACCAAGCAGATTTGCATTGTTTGCTTTTTCTTCCTCCAACCACACCATAGAGAATTGACTTTGTGGGACTATAGGTTACCAGAAGTTGAAAACTTCACAGAGAATGGTAGTTGCTTTCTCTAATCATGGCTGGAATAAAAAATTGTGTTCAGAGTCAGATGTAATGCTTATATCTATTTCACCTGGGTTAGCACTGGTTTGGGATTTTTTTTTTTTCCTTCCCCCTCCCTCCTCTGCTCTCTGCCCCTTGATTTTTCTCTTAAAGTGGTGAGCTACAATTCACATTTGTTCTTTTCTAGTTTTCAAAGTGATGTACATCAAGGTCGCTTCCCTTCTTAAAGTCATGAGACCTTTGGGGATAAAAACAATGTGGGGATGTTTTTTTTTAGATAACTAAAATAAACAAAAAACTGGATTATCCAATTATTGTTTATCCAGGAACTGGGTAAATCCAGTTCCTAAATATTTTGCTACTTAGCTGAGCCTTTCCTCACATCTATTATCTAGCAAAACTAGCATGTTTACAAGCAAACAAAATATTGAAAAGACCAATTGACAATATATTAAGAAACGTGGTTTTAGTAAGGTTTGGAAGTTGAAAGTCTGCATTTTGCAGGTTGTTTTATTGACAACATTCCAGCAGGCTAAAATGGTGACAGTTCAGATAAATTAATTTTCTCTTGCATTTAAAGGTGAAATAGTGAATAGCAGCAGTATCAAAACCCAGCATTTTTGATATTTCTCTTTTAAAAGAGTGGACTCTTATTTGGTAGATAAGTTGGTTATTGTTGGGGATTTAAAAATTATTTTAAAATTTATTTTATTTTTCTGAAGTATGTCTACATAAATCCTGGCCTCATACAAATATTACATGCTTTCCTCTTGTGACTTAGTGCACTAATTTAAGTCTGGTGTAATTTAAGAATATTTTCATGGGTCAGTAAATTGAGGACTGGATTTCTGAAGCAGCTGAAATGGGAATACGGAACTTTATAATTTTTGTTGTACTGATTACTACCTTAATAAAATGCATAGCTGTTTCAGAAGCATATATATCCTAATGCTTTACGTTATGGTGATTGGATTGGCAAAAATATTTCAGCAGGTAGGTATGCAACATAAATTGCTATGGATGTCAGTATTGTTTGTGTATCAGTGTTAAATTTTGATACCGATGTAAAATCTTTGTGGAGGAAAAAAAAAAATCTAACAAGTGTCTGGATAGCTTTCTTGCTTTTTTCTGGTGGTCTTTGGTTAAAGAAAGGCTTTGTCAAAGGGAGAGTGTGGGGAGAATTGGTATTGTTGCTACCTTACCTGGGCAAATTTGGTGGAAAGACAGAAGACTTATTTCCAGAACGTGTAGTTTGTACTGCTTTTGGGGGCTATATTGCATTTGCCTTGTTAGACTAAGAAAAATACAAGCACCTCCACATGATGTACTATGGTTCATAGCTATGTATGAGAAGTGCAGCAGAGACTTGTGTAGTGCTGGCCAGCGACTGCTTTTCCTGTCATGAAACCCTAAAAAGAAGAGGCAAAATAAACCCCTCTTTCACCCCCAAGTGAATTGGGGTAGCATGCACTAAATTAAAAAAACAAACAAACAAACCAACCAGCCAAACAAAGCCAAAAAACATCTCACAGATTAAGATAGAAAATATCTTTGTTAAAGTTCTTTTACACTTAGTACATCCTGTGACTTTCACTGTCACTGAGCATCTTCTCAAGAGCTGTATTTTTAACATTTATTTTAATACATTCTGGTTAGCATCACTTTGCAGGATAGCACCTTGGCAGGAATGTGTATATGTGTGTGCCCCTGACCTTATGTTGTTTTTCTTGGTTATTTCCAAAGGTGTGTGATAGAAAAGGCTATTGATGGGCAGACTGTGTTCAAACTCACAATCTCTGAGAAAGAGACCATGTTTTATTATCGCACAGTAAATGGTTTGCAGCCACCAATAAAAGTAATGACACTGGGGAGAATTCTTGTGAAGAAATGGATTCATCTTAGTGTGCAGGTGAGTAAAATAAAACCCATTTAATATTTGTTGAAATACAACACTTGCGTGAGAATAGTATAACTGTTTAAATACAAAAGGGTAAATTTGGGGATGTAAATGATAACTCTTGAGTTTTGCAGGTAAGATCTTAATTTGGGAGCTCATTTTGACATTATAGCTAATTTAGCACTGGAAAGAAAAGCTGTGCTCATTTTTCTGAACAAACAAGACTGGTAATTTTCACCTCAAGAACACAAGTATTTGGGGGCAAAGCAAAGCTACTTCTTTCTAACATTACCAGTATATCTTGGGTCTTTGAGATTGTTTCCTAAAAATGCAAATGTCATCCTCATCTATACATGCTAATAATATACCTTACAGAGGTGTGTCCCGTTCAATTTGAAAAAACACACATAAGTAAACATGTGTGAGTTCATGTAGGCTCAATCAAGCTAATAAGTTACAGAGTTACTACTTCTTATTTTAAAAATACAATTCAGAATTGCTGTGTTCTAAAAGTCTGTTGACATTACCTTTTAATTTTAATAAGTGTACAAATATTCACTGCAGATAAGGGAAAATTGAGTTTGTTAAAATTTAAACTGTATGTACAAAAATCAGTAAACAAACACAGAACTTACAAATTCAGTTATTTGCATGTCTTGTAATTCCCAGCAGATGTTCTAGTAAATTCTGTTTGTAAGCAAAGTTCAACTAATAATTGCAAAACATAATTATCAGGTATTGAAATATTTATCTTCTCCTTCCTTCATTTTCTTTATCCCTTCTATTAAATTTTGTTTGGTTTACAGCTCAATCAAGAATAGTTTTGCTGCTTTCTTGAAACTTGCTAAAAGGTATTGACTGTGATTTGGATTTTTAGTGTTGATCTTGTCACTTGTAAGAAGTATCTAAGCTGACGTCTTGATTTTTTTGCAGTTTTTTTTTTGTTTTGTTTTGTTTTCTTCCAGAATAACAGCATGGTAGTGTGAATAAGATTTTGGCTGTTGGATTAAGAGAGTGACCTTAAGGTAGAACTAATGAACTTTACACTTCAAACACTCCAAGGGTGCTATATTACTGCTGCTGCTGTCAGCCACATTTTGTACTAGCCTCAGAAACCGCTAAAGCCTGGGATATCAAAGTAAAGAGTGAAAGGGCTGTATTTAAATACACACACATATCTTAAATTGTATTACAAAGAACCCTCAAGCACTCTGTAGAATTGGGTCCTTTGTTTCTTTGTGGAGAGTTGTTCGATGCATAGCAGTAAAGAAGTGTAGCTTCTAGATCCTTAGGTGGACTGCAGGCTTAATACCTTTTCCCAATTTGTGAGCCCAAGTTAGCAATTTTCATTCTATGGTTTGTGGTATTGTAGGATTCAGCTTCCCATTAATGATGATAGTAGCTGCAGCATGATGCATTTGGTGCTAGGCCTGGCTCTGGTGGGTTTTTTTTTTGTTTTGTTTTGTTTGGTTGAGTTTTTTTGTTTTGTTTTGTTTTGTTTTTTTTTCATTTTTAGCAGCTGTCCAAAGTATTTTTTCTGTTTTGGTTTTGTTCATTTTTAGCAGCTGTCCAAAGTATTTTTTCTATAAATGGAGAAATAACTGATAAATGAGGCTGTGAGAGAGACTATACAAAAATGTGCAAAGGCGACTTTCATATGGAAATGTCTGTCTTCAGACAATAGTAGTATTTGGTGATGATATATATTTATATATCATGATTCTATAGATGCTATGTATTTGAATATAAGTGTTTCCTTAAGCGATGAAAGTCTTCTGAAGAGAGAACACTATGTAGTTTTATAAACATTAATAATTTTAGTTAAAGGCACTTGGGAAAGCCCAGAGATTGTACCTAAAAGTAGAAATCACCTGATCCTGCCACAAATGTTCATTTAGATTTCTCTGACTAACCAGCCTTCTTCCCAGGCAATGCCCCTGAAGTTGGAATGGGAAGTGCAGTGTGGAGGAGAGACCCTTCTGTGGGCAAGTGACCTGTGTGAGAGAGAGGCAGCAGAGGTGGCTGAGTGCAAAATTGACCTGCTACTACTTCGAGCTTTTCCAAGTCAGTCAGACCATGTAAATTTCTATGCTGCTTTGTTGAGACAGAACTGCCTCTAATGTAAAGGACTAGCAAACTCCAGTCTGTCCCTGTGGTCGAAATAGCCTTTACTTTCTAACAAAGACAAGCCCTAGAACTGAGCCCCATGGCTAATAAATTAGGAAGGTTTGCAGTCATCCACCTGCCACGCAGGTAGGATGGTGTTATTAGTGTAGTTGCTATATAACCTCCTTGTATTGAAACAAAAAGAAAATTGTTGTCGGATGTGAAATCTCGTGTATGTGGCTGTGATTTTTAGCAACAAGCCATCAGATTCAACTGAACTAACAAGATTCTGCACCTTTTTAGTTGTTTTGCAGAATATAACACTATCTGGTATGCTTTTTATGGGGAATCTAGCCAATGCTGGGTGACGTGTCCTGATGTTCAGAATTGTCTGACAGCTTCCTTGGTAGAATTTTTAGACATAAAAATAATGTTTGTGAATACTTTTGTGGGGGTACTAAATACTGTTCCAGATAAGTAAGTTGAAAATGAAAAAGGATATATTTTATGTGCATGTTATAAAGCTTATACATGTGGGGAAAGTGTAATTTTTATTTTTAAAACGGAGAAAATAGATGTGTTGCTATATTTGGAGTTATAGGACCACTAAAAACCTCATCTGTGAATTTAAAAGGGAGAGGCTTGTTGGGATGTGATGCTGCTATGCTAAACAGAAGTTTACATAAAGAAATTGTTCTCTATGCATGAAGCATAGTGGACCCAAACTCTTAATATTTATTTATTTTTTAATTATATTTTTTAAGGTATATGTAATTTTTCAGGTATTATATTATTCAGGTGCCGGTGGTAAATGAAGATATACGTAAAGTCATCTCTTTTGTTCATTATGAGAATTCTTTTACCTTTGTGCCAGAGATGTGGGCATCTGACCTTTTGACAAGTGGTTTGGTTTCCCAAAAAATTAGATCAAAAGCATTAAGTGCTGCAGTTAATATCCCTGGCCTTCAATATGCCTGACTTTCCTGGTAGATTAAGCATATTCGCTCTTTGTTTTACCTGAGACTTACAAAACTTTTTAATGGTGTAGCTTTTCTCCTAAATTTTGTGGTGGTTTTGATCCATGGAAATGCAGGTGACAATGCGGGGGTCAAAATAGTTACCTCATAAATTGTTTTGGAAACATCCTTGGCCAGTTATTCTCTACAGTGTATTCCATGGGATTGTTCAAAGAGAACGGTTTTATGTATTTGTTTGGTAGACAGGGAGGAAGAAAAGTCTTTGGCATGATACCTTATTGCTTAGTGACTGTAGACCAAATTACAGATGTGCAATCAGACGTGACTCTGACAGGACAAAATGTTTTTTTATTGAATGCTAATGCTTACTAATAGGGTTAGCAAATAGGGGTGTCTAATGGGTCCTGCCCCTGACTGAAAAAAAGGTACTTACTGATTGACTCACAGGGAATTTATGCATCTTGTTTATAACAGCACATGGGTAAAGGATGGCAGTGTGCTGTCTGCCACACCCCGTGCCTGCAACCACAGAATTGGGGGTTGAGGCACAAGGCTTTGCATGCCAAGTTGGTGACAGGAAAAACAGCTAAGGGAGCCTGTGGGGTTTGATTCTTGATAAGTGTTTGCAGCAGATTGGTGAATTTTTGTGTTTGCTTCTTCCCAGGTTGATTGTAGTTTATGTAGAGTGTGAGTGATGTATCTGACCATGATAGAAACCGCTCTGCCAAGGCATTAAGGTTCAAGTCCATCTCTGAATACAGGTTTACCTAATATGAGACTGGTTCAGACCAAAGGTTTCCAAAGCCAAGCATTCAGTGGGAGCTGAGAGCCTGCAAACAGGATAGTTCTTGTGGTCAATAGGAAAAACTCAAATATTTCTACATAAATGCTAAGCATCATACACCGGTACAGAGGAGTGTGAGGTATTTGCTACAGATGTGCAACTGGATTTAGAGAGAGCAGAAATGTGGCAGGATGGCAGATATGTTTGGAACTCAGGTATAGCATGTGCCTATTCAGGAATGGTAAAAATGAAAGCTAAGTGTTGGAATAGCACCAAATAGCAATTAAATTATAAGAGGGAAGGAAAGAAGAAAGGACAGCACGTATTGAAAATAATTCTGTTGGAATAAAACTCTAGGGGAAGAGAAGGCTAGTAAATTAATTCTACTGAGATAATCTAGGAATCTAATTCCTTGGATTTGGATTTAGGTGCGTGATTTGTTAGAGAGAAATACTACTGAGAACTGTGTCATTGCAGAGACTTATTCTCCAGTTTATAGCTGGGAAATTAAAATTCTGCTAACAAGAACAGGGCCCAAACATTCCTGCATGAAAGGTTTCTTTATCAAGTGGTTACTAACAGAAAGTCTGGATAACTGCTTTAAGTGCTGAGGGCATTGTCGGAGATATGGGTCTCAAAAATCATATTTCATATTCATAACAGGATTCAGGTGAAATAAAGAATAAACAGTTGATAGGATCATAGAATGTGTTAGAAGAGACCTCAAGGATCACCTCGTCCACCATTCTTGGCAAAAGCATGGTCTAGACAAGATAGCCCAGCACGCACTCCAGCTAAATCTTAAGTGTCCAGTGTTGGGGAATCCACCACTTTCCTCGGGAGATTATTCCAGTGGCTGATTGTTCTTACTGTGAAAAACTTTCCTCCTGTGTCCAGTCAGAATCTCACCAGGATTAACTTGTACCCATTGCCTCTCATCTTTTCCATGTGACTCCTTTTGAAAAGGGAATCTCCATCATATTTTTAACCACTCTTTAAATACTAGAACATGATGATAAGGTCTTCCCTAAGCCTTCTTTTCTCAAGGCTTAATAAACCCAGTTCTCTGAGCCTTTCCTCATATGGCAGCTTCCCACTCATTTGATCATTGTTGTGGCCCTTCTCTGCACCCTCTCCAGCCTGTGCACATCCTTTTTCTTATAGCAGGGACTCAAACTGAACACAGAATTCCAGGTATAGCCTGACAAGCACTGAGTAGAGGGGGATAATGACCTCTACTTCTGCTGCTGATGAACTTGTTGATGCAATCCAGCACCCTGTTGACTTTCTTTGCTGCAGAAGTACACTGTTCACTCTTACTGAGCTTGTTGTCTACCAGAACCCCCAGGTCCATTTCCACAGAGCTGCTCTCTAGTTCTTTGCTTCTACAGGTACACTTTAGGGTTTCAAAGGGACTATTTTAATAAAACAAAGTGAACTATGGAACCTTGGGATTGAATGGGGAAAAAAAAGCCCTGAAGTTTATTAAAAATAAAAATAATGGAATTAAAAGGAATCTCTGCCCTTAAAGGAAAAAATTGGAGGGGTAGTGCCCAGGTTTATCTGAAAGAATAAACACTCAGTATAGAGGTGGCAGAGTCTGCAAGTGCTGGGGACTGGGAAACAAATTCACGAGAATGCTATGAAGGAATAGAAATAAAACTGTAAAGATGTCAAACTGAATGAGACATTGCAATGCCTGTTAAATGACAGACTTGTTATTTTTTGTGTGTAATAAGGCAAGACCTGTGTACAGTGAAGGTGTGCTGTAGGTTTAGGATGATTTGAGTAAGGTCACCTAAATACTTTGCTTCTATTTTCAGTAATGATAATGACAGTCACAGAACAGAAACAAGCTGGGTAACAGAAATGAGTGTATGGAAACAGAAGTTTCCATATAGAGATAGAAACATGAATTTGCAAGCTTATTGTTTACATGCTGATGAAATCAGATGGTCTTTGTCCAAAATTTTTGAAAGAACTGGAACATGAAATCCTTTGTCAAAGATATATTTTACATGACTCTACCAAGTCAGAGGTGGAGCTATGATGCTTACATTTAGGAAGAGTGTTGTGCATTGATGCTGGCTAGCATCCAAGCACTTGGGCTCTCCTCACCCCTGACAGAGGATTAGGTAAGAGAATAATAATAGCAGAAATGAGTGAGGGGCAGGTCTTGCCTGACCAACCTGATCTCCTTTTACGATCAGGTTACCTGGGAAGTAAATCCCTTGTCTCCTGGAAGTCCTCCTTCTACCTCAGTTTTTATTGCTAAAAGTGAAGTTGTATGGTATGAGATATCCCTTTGGTCAGTTTGGGTCAGCTGTTCCAGCTGTGTTCCCTCTTAACTTCTTCACCCAAGCCTAGCTTACTTCAGAGATGGGATGAGTGGGGTAGTGGGCGGAGTGGGAAAAGAGAAAGGCTTGGCACTGTGGAAGCACTCCTCAACAATAGCCAAGGTTAGTGTGTTTTACAGTTTTAGCCACAAACTCAGAACACAGCTTCATACAGGGTGTTGCAAAGAAATTGTAACTCCATCCCCAGCAGAGCCTGTACAAAGAGGAAGGGAAAAAGGATCTCAGCAATGCAGACCTATTTGTCTTGACACAGTGGCATATAAGGATTTAGGAAAGATCTTTGAAGGAATAGATAAAGATGTGGAGCTAAATGGAAAAAGGATAAAATGCAGCATGGATTTACTAAAGATAGCTCATCACTGTCTAACCTCTTAGCTTTTTTTTTGATGAGAAAACTGATTTTCAGGCAGAGTAAATGTGTCAGATTTCCCCTATCTGGAGTTCAGTTTAGCGTTGATGTGACAACCCGTGAGAAGTTGTAGGGTCAAAGGGACTGCTCATGAGGAGGGTTGGCAATAGATACTGCTCGAAGGAACTTACTTATAATCCCAAGGAGGAGGGAAGCAAAAAAGCAATTGAATTCTTTGAGAATTAGTCTTTGGACTAGCTTTTTCTTGTATTTTCATTGATAATCTTGGCAGAAATATTAAGAGCATACTGATAATATTAGCTGGTAATGTAATGTGGAGAGGGATCAGAAAGAGGAATAGTGAAATGCTGTACAGGAAGAATGGCATGAGCAAAAGGAGTAAGGTAACTGGTATGAAATAAAATTTGGTGTTACAAAATGCAAAGTAATGAGCTTGAAAACACCCTCACAAAATCTTTTGCTGAAGTAGTAGTCCCAGGTAATGATGACAAGTTATTGTCATGATGTGGCTACAAAAAAATGAAATGTATGAGGAGAGACATTCCCAGTACCATGAGAAAAGTGTCATTGCTGCTCCAGACTCTGAGATTTTGTGCAAAATGTTGGGCACAATTTCTGTTATTCACGTTTAAGAAATACAATTTGGAATAGAGCTACCAAACCTATGAAAGGCTCTGTACAGGCTTCACAGAAGATGATTTGGAGAACATTTTTCTTGGAAGAACTACAGTGAAGAGTAGCAAGTTACATGTTTTTCTTTAAATCTGTTAGAGTGTAAACACCAGGCAGAAAAAAATGATTATCGAAGTTGGAAATGGAGTCTGTTCTGGTGTAGCAGAGCTTTCTGATCAAAGAGTAGAGATATGAAAATGGAGTTGTTTCTCTCTTGTTTCAATTTAAATTCAGTAACTTCCATAAAAAGGGTGATGTGGTACAGTTCATCCCACAGATAAAGATGGGAATTCATATCAGTCACTTATGTAGGTGGCCTGTGGCATTTCTTCATTTTTTCCCCCTGCTTTTCCTGCAATTTTACTGTAACAACCATTGCCAGCAGGATGTTGGACATGAGTCAGTACTAGTGTTGGAATGGACTATTGAAAAAGATGCTTGAGACTGGATTGCATCATTCTAAGTGTAACTTCATACTTTTAAATAGTTTATGCAACTTTCTTTCTGTATATTTCTTGAAGTAGATTGCTGACAGAGCTATTTGCTATCTATTTCTCTACACCAAATAAAAATTTGAGAAAAAGCACCTTTGCAAAGTTCTGCTGAGCTAAGTTGAAGTGGATTTGCAACAAATGTAATTTTTGACTATTTTTTTTCCTGTTCTCCAATTAATATGACTTATTTTTCCCTGATGATGTCTGCCTTTATTTTCCACTGCTTATGATTTGTAAAGGAATATTTTTCTTTAGTGTTTTAGTTTTGGGGTTGTTTAATGCCATAGGCTGAGGATTCTGTTCTCTTGAAATTACTGCCAGTCTTCTAGTTGATTTCAGTTGGCAAGGATCAAGTCCTTCAGGCTTCTGAAAGTTTTAGAGTTCATCTGTGTTTGATCTTGATTTAACAGTATTTATTGCTATATCTCTTTTAGGTATGTATTAAGAAAAACTCTGAAGATACACAGTGGATATTTAGGATATATAAAGGATATAAAGGATATTTAACCTTAACATAAAAGAGTCTGATACACACTGAAGTGAAACATCAGGAAAACTGGTGTCTTAAAAGATTAGCTTTTAAAGAAATAAAAAAATTGAAAGCATAGCAATGCATAATTAAGGCCAATTGTGTACCTCATTATCTCTGTGTAGTGATGCCAATGTTAGATTTGCACCACTTATTAACAGCTGGTCTATTATGTATTTTAGTTTTCAGATTCCCTGTTAAGAGTCTGTTACTTTCCCTTTGATACTTCAGAATTTATTTAACCAATTAAGAAGAGTGGAATTTAAACATGAATTTTCAGATACAGTCAAGGCTGATGAATCAGGAGGTTCTTTTAGAACATGTCAGATTGATGTATTTGTTTCATATTTAGTGTCTGCAATTATAAAAATAATCTTTTTACTGCACTTTATTTTGCCTGATCATATCTATGTAACTGTGCCATGTTTTGGCAGACTATAGCACATTAAAAGCTTTGGAAAGTAAGTTTAAAATCTAAATGCAGAGAGGTAACCATGACTGAATTACTCTCCTGGGAGGAAAATGCTCTTAGAGTGCCTATTGAAATCAGCATTATCATTTCAATACATGTCAAATATGAGTCATTTCCTAGTTTAGGCAAAATTTCTTTATAAATCTTTAAATCTTCCAGTTCTTTCAAGAAAAGGTTAAAGTACTTATGATTTAATGAGACTGCTTTACATCATAACTGTTTGACTATCAAGAGAAAACTTGTCCTTTCCAATTTGTGAAATACTTTTATTTTCTGCCCAAGTTTTTTAATACTTTAGAATTTCAACTAAAAGCAAAGAACCTGAGGCTTAAAAGTAGTGAGAAAAACATTTACTTTATACACACTTGTGTATGTATTACTAACATGAGGTGCTTTAAACTGAAGTTTAGTAAGGCACAGAGAACGCAAGGAAGAATTTTAATTTAGACTTTGATCTCCTGTTCGAAGTTATCACATACTATCTACAAGGAGAAGAGACAGGGAGATTTTGCATCAATTCTACATATTAGAGCTTTTTGTCTATTAGCTGCAGTTGTGTATTGAAAATATTTAGGAGGATGCAGTCTGTCCGTATAGTTGGTCCTCTATAGACAGCAGACGTGTCTGTGTAGCGACCTCTTTATAGAAACCGTGAGCATAGCTCTTTTGGCAACTGCTTCATCATCTAATCTGCTATGGTTGCAAATCATTCAGATACTGATACTGTTTTATTTTTCACATAATAATGATTAAAGTAGAGATGGATAATGGCAAGTGCCTCTCTGGAGCTGGGGAGGCATGTATTAAATAGAAAATAAACATAGCGTAAATACTTTTAGAGTAATTAGTAGCTGTGAATCAACCTTCTAGTGACCATTTAAATACACCTGGTTTTGCCATATGTAGTTACAGTACATGAGAATTGTTATTTAGTATTGTGTAAGCATATGAATCTAAAAGATATGTCATGCCATATGGAATAGCTTGCCTGTTTCTTAGAAGAGAATGTTTTGAAAAGCAAGAAAAAAAATGTTCTTCAGGTTGATTCAGTAGTATGATATGTATTGCTTGGTGTAACTTCAGGTACATATCTGCAGGTGTATGACTGCTCCTCCATTTGTTTGTTTGCCTGCCTTTGAGTTGTGTAAGGAGCAGTCTTTGAGAGATTGGAAGTAGTTGCATATACTTGATATGTCTGTTGGTATAAAACACTAAGGTGACACTTAAAGGACACATCTACATCATCAGTTTTGTATGGGTGATGGGTTCTTTTTGACGCAGGTTTCCTCTCTCTCTGGGCCAACCAAGGTTGAAGTGGTAAACTGGGCTATCACCCCTTGTAATGTGGACAAAAAGTTCTCTAGCAGATAGTTCTTGGCATGCACAGTATGTGAGCAAAAAAATAGCAACTCATTTAAACTTCTTTGCTGGTAGAGGTAAATCACAGATGTTGAACCATTACCCTTCCCTCTTTGTGACGTATCAGTTACTAGGTAGATATTCTCACAAGATACTCAAAACTATTTTTGATAATAGTCTAAAAAAAATCATGAATACAGCCAAATAGAGAAGGTTCTGCTTTTCCTCGTTATTATAAATAAATAAATAAATAAATAAATAGTTCCTACATTAGGCTTCAATATGGAGCCCTAAGTCAGAAGTCTGACTGAGAAATGGAAGATGAAACTTTCACAATGTCCTTTATGCAACCTCCATTATTTATGTGTAAATTCTCTCATGCACATCTTGCATTAACACCTGTGCAATGCAGCAAATGGAAGGTGACATGACATGTGTAGATCCTGTACAATGCAAAACCCATATGTGCTAGTGGCAATCCACAGGAGGAATACTCTGGTAGGTCTTTGCATGTATCATTTTGTCACAGAAGCAAAGAATATTACATTACACTGAACAGCTTAGCTTGGCTGGAAAGTAGTAAGGTCTGGGATGGAAGTAGGGAAAGAAACCCTATCTGTGTATCTCATTGCAATACTTCAGCTCAATAATGCTGTAAATTAATGCATCGTTTGAGGACTGCTATGTTGGTTTATAGACTGCCTAGATATTCTGAGTATAAATAAAGAATAGAGGCATAGCAGCAGCTTTCTTTCAGGTACATCACTGACCTGTTTTCTGACAACCAGTGGGTTTTTTTGAAGCTTCTTAAGGTGGACCGTATTGAATAGACACTGACTGACCTATTTTTAGTTTGACACCAAAATATAAGCTATAAAAAAAACCCCAATTAGGTTATTGCTAGTGTTTTATGACAGTAACAGCTGTATTGAAGAAGTTTATTTTAAATTTGCTGTCTGATAATTTCTTTTTACCAGTTTCTTTTGAGAGTTGCTTTCTATTTATCATTCTTGTCTTACTTGATATTTTGGTTATAGAATTTGATTGCATCTTAAAACTGGTTGTAGACTGGATCTCTCATCATATTGAAGTTATTCTGCAGTTTAGTCATCTTCACTGATGTTTTCTAAAACTTTTGGGGTTATACTGTTACAATTTTGGAGATGTGAGGGTCAGAACTCTACTTCTTATTCCAGATACTTTGCACCATAAATTTCCAAACAAGGAAGCTTTATGCTTTTGGTCATCATTTCTTTCCCAATCAGGAAAGTGTTTCCTTTTTGCCACTGGGCATTTTTCATATTAGTGGGTGACTATCTACATTAACTCCAAGACCACTTTTTCTGAGCTGAGATGGTTCAGAACTTTGTGTTATATTTACATAGTTAAGAATATTTTTCTCAGGTCTAGTACTTCATGCCTAATGCTTTTATCCTGGTACTTTATTACCTGTTCCTTAACATTTTTCATGTCCTTTTGGAACTTTGAAGTCAGGTTTGACTTTTATTGTCTGCATGTGTTAACTTATTGACCAGTATTTTCAAGCCTGTGCAAAATGTTGAATAACAGAGACTGTTGCAGCTACCTACTGAGAAACTTGTTTGTATGAAATATGACCAATTAATCTCTGCCAGTTTTGAAACCTTTCTGGAAAGCCAAAATATTTTATTAGTCTGTTCTTCCTTATCTACATGCATTTTAACTACTTGATAGAACTCGAATTTGGATCTTGATTTCCTTCCACAAAAGCCACATAGCCTTTTCCAGTATACAGTATTTAACCATGTGCTTTTGCAACCAATTCACCATATATAGACTTGATTTGATGGATTATCAGAACAATTGGTCCAAGACCTGGTCACGCATCATGTCTATAATTTTAATTTCTGCATTGTTCTTTGATCTATGCAGGGTTAATGGGAAATGGTATTTTCTGGGTTTTTTTTTTTTTTGGTCTGATCTCCCATTGAATCTGAAGGTAATTTATTTTTTTTCTTTTATCTTTTAAGAAATAAGCTAAAATGCCACCTTCTACAGTCAGTTTTAATACAGTTAGTTTGTTTATCAGAATTTGAACTTTCTTCAATTTATAGCAATGCTTTTCTAGTGGTATGATCTATGTAATTCCTGACATTCAGGTTCAAACTTCTTAGGCTTTAGATTTCAAAGGCAGGCATATTTTGTCACAGTCTACAGTCTCTGTGCATGCTTAGTTAGCACATTTGTTTTGGATACTTCTAAGTTATTTTTTCCCTAAATCTGATTAGTTTCTTTGCTAATTTGATAAATGTGTAAACTGGCAGTATTCAAGTGTAGAAGCTTACTCTTCTTTGATTCTACCTATTCCAGAAAAATGTCTTAATTCTGAATTGACCTAAATCTTTTTTCCATGCACTATTTATTTGGTTATGTGCAGAATTATGGCACCTTGATTGTCTGACCCTTTGTGATAACTGTGAGCATTTCAAAGAATGCCACTGGCTTTGATCTTCTGCCTTCTGATTTAAAGCTGAAATATTTTCCTGTTGAACCTCACCTCTCTCCTTTTCAGGGATACTTAGGTGTAGCCTTGTTATTGACTGTGGTTGTAGATGACCTATGTATTTTGAGAGGTTCATAGTTATCACACAAGTAGGAAAATCAGCAAGTGATATTCAGTGACACCATAGATTAAACTATCAATATTGTTCCTCATCTGACATTTCAGACCTGCAAGCTTTTGTTTCTTTCCACTGAAATTCTTACCCTGCAGTTTTATCCTCAGTATTCAGAGATACATGCTATTCTCTTTCTAGCTCGGTGACCATGTCCCATGGGACTTCAGTGGTTCTTAGAGTCAGGATAGGTCTAAAGAAAAAGTCTCTTGTATCTCTGAGCTTTTCTAGGTGGCTCACTTGAGTCTTAGTAGTAGATATTCTGTTTCTTCAAGTTAATGTCTACTTGTGCCTTATGCATGTACTTCTTGTCTGTAAGCAAGGTAATTATGTAACAGGTTGATAAACTGGATTACCACTCTTCTGCCAGACAGAATCACAGAATTACATAATCACAGAATGCCAGGGGCTGGAAGGAACCTCGAGAAATCATCACCCCCTGCCAGAGAAGGGTCACCTATACCAGGCCACAAAGGAACTCATCCAGGCGAGTCTTGAATATCTGCAGAGAGGGAGACTCCACAACCCCCCTGGACAGCCTGTTGCAGTGTTCTGTCACCCTCACAGTGAAATAATTCTTCAACCGGTTTCTGTGGAACTTTCTATGCCTCAGTTTCCACCCATTGCCCCTTGTGCTGTCATTGGGCATTGCCGAGAAGAGCCTGGCTCCATCCTCTTGGCACTCACCCTTTGTGTATTTATAAACATGAATGAGGTCACCCCTCAGTCTCCTCTTCTCCAAGCTAAAGAGCCCCAGCTCCCTCAGTCTCTCCTCATAAGGAAGATGTTCCACTCCTTTAAACATTATCGTGGCTCTGCACTGGACTCTCTCAAGCAGTTCCCTGTCCTTGAACTGAGGGGCCCAGAACTGGACACAATATTCCAGATGTGGCCTCACCAGGGCAGAGCAGAGAGGGAGGAGAACCTCTCTCGACCTACTAACCGCACCCCTTCTAATACAACCCAGGACACCATTGGCCTTCTTGGCCACAAGGGCACATTGCTGACTCATGGTCAACCTCCCATCCAATAGGACCCCCCAGGTCCTTTTCCCCTTCACTCTTCTCCAGCAGGTCAGTCCCCAACCTATACTGGTACCTGGGGTTGTTCTTTCCCAGGTGCAAGACTCTACACTTGCCCTTGTTGAACTTCATTAAAGTTCTGCCTGTCCAGCTCTCCAGCCTGTCCAAGTCCTGTTGAATGGAAGCGTAACCCTCTGGTGTGTCAACCACTCCACTCAGTTTGGTATCATCGGCAAAATTGCTGACAGTGCTTTTGTTCCCTCATCCAGGTCATTGATAAATTTGTTGAACAGCACTGGTCCCAGTACTGACCCCTGAAGAGTTCCACTAATTACAGACCTCCAACTGGACTCTGTCCCATTGAGCACAACTCTCTGACTTCTGTCCGTCAACCAGTTCTCAATCCACCTCACTACCTGATCATCCAGACCACAGTTCCTGAGTTTAGCTGCAAGGATGCTATGGGAGACAGTGTCAAATGCTTTACTGAAATCAAGATAAACCACGTCCACTGCTCTACCATCATCTATCCACCTGGTTGTATTCTCATAAAAGGCTATCAGGCTGGTCAGGCGTGACTTCTGCTTGGTACAACCATGTTGACTGCTCCTAATGACCCTCTTATCCTTGATATGCCTAAGGACCATGCTGAGGATAAGTTGCTCCATCACCTTGCCAGAGATGGAGGTGAGGCTGACCAGTCTGTAATTATCTGGGTGGTCCTTCTTACCCTTTTTGAAGACTGGAGTGATATTTGCCCTCCTCCAGTCCCCAATCACCTGTCCTGTCTGCCATGACTTACCAAAGATGATGGAGAGTGGTCTAGCAATGACCTCTGCCAGCTCCCTCGGCACCCTTGGGTGCTTCCCATCAGGACCCATGAATTTATGGATGTCCAAATGACTTAACTGGTCTCTAACTCAGTCCTCATCAACCAAGGAAAATTTCTCATTTGTCCTGCCTTTCTCTGAGGCCTCGGGGACTGCAGGCTGCCAAACACAGTCAAGCAGTATAGATGGAGACAAAGAAGGCATTTAGCAACTCTGCCTTCTCTGTGTCCTGTGTCACCAAGGCACCTACCTCATTCAGCAGTGGACCTACATTGCCTCTGGTCTTAGCTTTTCTAGCAATGTATTTGAAGAAGCCTTTTTTGTTGTCACTGACTTCCCTCGCAAGGCTGAATTCCAAGAAGGCCTTAGCCTTCCTAGTAGCCTCCCTACATCCTCTGACAACTGTCTTATATTCCTCCCAAGTGGCCAGACCCTCCTTCCATGATCTGTGGACTCTCTTCTTCAACCTGAGTTTGCTTAGCAGTTCCCTACTTAACCATGCAGGTCCCCTGGCTCCCTTTTTCGATTTCCTGACTTCTAAGTATGTTTTATTATATTTGAAAGGCTTTTATCTTTTCCCTTAAATTGTGCTTTTTGGCATCCTCATCTTTGCTGTTAATCAGTAATCTCTCTGGCCTTCCTGTGCCTTAGCTCGATGCCTATATATTAAAGTGCACAGGAGACCACTACGAACTTTCTCAGCAACCTCCTCTGGTCCTCTCCTGGCCCATCTCCAACAAAATCTGCTAGAGGGAGCTGCTGCATCAACTTTTTTCCTTCATTTTTTTTTTTTCAAAAAACAAGCTACCAACAATAATCCACCAAAACATAGTCCTCCAAAGTCAGGTTAACGTCACAGGTTGGATCTACTGCAAAACTTGGTAAGATGCATAGTAACTCTAGAAACAGTTGCTATCAAAAAAAGAACATTGAAGCTTGCAGTGAATTGTCATTAAAAAGAGTGGTGTAGTTACAGTACAAAGGAGTAGCTTTCAACTGACTTTGTGATGGAAGAAAGAAAGCAGGGCACAGAGTAGGAGGGAAGTGCCTGAAATAATGTTGTTGAGAGGAATATGAAAGGAATCAAAGGCAGAATTTTGTGGATCCTTGACCATGAAGAGAAAGTAATCCTTGAAATAAAAGATGAGACTTCATTTGCAAAAATCCCCTAACTGGATACATGAAACTTTTGTGGCAAGGCATTCAGAGGGCAAGAATAATTGCTTTCTTCTTATGTAAATCATCCCAAAAAAGAGAGGGATGAAATTTCAACCTTATAGTTCCAACAGTGCTGTTCAGTTGTTGTAGACCCAATATATTCTTGCAATCAATGTGGAGATAATTTACAGTACTGAGCAGGGCAAATTGGGGCAAAATTCTTTACCTATCATCAGTTCAAAAGACTGCAGTTTAAAATAAAACTGATATAATAGTTATATATATTATAGTTATATATATTACACTATATATAATAGTGAAATATAGGGTTAATAATTGTACATTAGTAATGGCTTCCTTCATTTGTTTGGGTATCTGCTTATTCTTTGACTAGTGAAGCACAGAGACTTTATTCAGAAGGGACGTTTCATTTGACATCTACATCTCATCCCTAATTTACATGATTATAAGTAGTTCAGGAAAATTCAGAATCAGTGGTTGTGCTGTATTTTAAATGGAGGGGGCAGAGAGAAAGTGTGCATTGTTATGAGATTATCTAAAATGTGCTTTCAGACCTTTTGTTTCAATTAATTTTGGCAAGTCTATGTAACTGTTTTAGCTGCTAAAAAGCAGCTTGTTGAATCCTTAATAAACTTGTGTCCTTTCGTGTTACTATAGTGATCATCAGATCCTGGATCTGATTTGTTCTGTGACTTGGGGAAAATAGAATCATTATGCAGCAAGAGAGCAATTGTTCTCCCTGTATTTTCAGATCAAATGACTAGGATCCTTTTATTATATGTTATTGTTTGGAGCTCATTTACAGCATAAGTCGCTTGCTAAACCTTTCTGTGCAGAAAGAACAGAGATGGATCAGTAGTTAAAATATTAGAACAAAGCTGGTTTGTTAATAACTTTATTTTTAAACAGGATCTGTATTTGCAATTGTGAGCTCTTGGATTCACTCTGTCACTCCCCTGCCCGGATATGTTTATTCTGTCCCGAGGCCTCAGTAATAGATAGATAGAATTCTACTGATGCAGGCAATAAAGAACATTTTTCATTGGTACAGTGCTGATGAGGTAGAAGGTGGCAGAAGTGTAGTTAACCATTTTAATATTACTTCATGACTGAAATACTAGTGAAGTATTCACCAACAAAAGATTAAACAGCAATTGCCAGTCCATAATTGGAGTGCATCCTCTGTGGCAGAAGGATCGCTTATCTATGATTAAATTGTTTATTTTAAAACAATGTTTACTTTTGAAATACTAATTCTTTAAAAATACAGGGCATTTCAAAAGCTGTCTCTTCACGTCGATCTTTCTTTGTCTTTGGCCTTCTTTATCAGATAATTGACAGCATGGGTTATGTCACTCAGTTTTTCACACAGTACTAAAATTACTCCTGTCCAAAAAATTAATGAGGTACATGATTCTTACTTTGATCTGCTTACTATTACTTGCATTTTTGCATCTTGAAGGCTTTATTAATGAAATAACTTAGTTAAGCTTATAAACCTGGATTGATTTGCATTTCAGTTGCTTTCTGATTTCAATTTAGGGTCAAGTTTTTATTCATGTATTGCTTGTTCTTGATCAGAGTTAATTCTTTCAGGAACATGCCAAGGTTCTATCTTTTTTTCTTTCCTTTTGCTGCCCTTTTTTTTTTAAGAGGTTTGTTTTTGGTTTTTTTTTAGATTTACTATCTTCAGGGAATTCAAGCTGAACTAGCAGATCTATGCATGAAAAGAAAGACTCGTATTGAAGGAAAAACATTTCCTGTTGAGAAAGGATTAGCATTGTAGGAGATAGTGAAAAAGAAAAGTAAAGGAGGGCAAAGAGAAAAGCTAAATATCTTTTATACAAATGCTAGGAGCATATGTAATAAGACTGCTGAATTGGAGTGACATGTTTTCAAGGATAAGAAAGATATTATTGGAATAAGAGAGACAACCAGGAAAATGAAGGGGGATTTAAAATGCCAAGACACAGTTTTTGTGAAGGGAGAGCTAATATAAAGCTGGGAAAGATGTAACAATATTGCTGACAGATGATACTCAATCTGCAGTAGGAAATGCTCTTGCCCTCCCCCTTCCCACCTTCCCCCCTTGTTTTTGTTTGGGTTTTTTTTTTTTTTCTTTTTAAACCAAGTACAGTGGTTCACATGCAAGGCAAGGACAATTCAATGTAGTTGTGATTCTTGACTGTTACATTAGACTTGCAGGTGGTCAGAATAAAAGCCCAAGCAATAAAAATATTCAAGATATATAACAAGTCCCTAAGAAAATGAGAACTTTAACTTGAAGAATGTGGGGGTATTGAGGAGGAGACAGAAGGAAAATAAATTGTTAGAGATCAATTAGGATATTGACTATATTGAAACTGCGATAGGAGCATATTTCCATTGTTGCTGTAAAGTTATTGCCCTTATGCTGTTATTGAAACACTATAGTCAGTGTTATCATGGGAAGATTATAAATACAAATCTCTGTGTGAAGATAAGAAACAAAATTCATGTAATTATAAAATCAAGAAATCTGAAATGGCTGTGAGGTGAGGGTATGTGCTAAGTGGAGGAAGCAGCCCTAAAGTTATTGATTTTAGCAAAGCTAACTTTGAAGGAAAGCAAAATGCTCCCGGGATTTTTGCCTGCAATCCTGTGATGAATGGGAAATCCACTCCACACAAGTAGAGAGTACATAGTGTATAAAACATGTAGAGAGACTGCAATTAAAATTCATCCCAGTTAAGTCAAGAAAAGGAAAGGCCGATATGGGCCTGAGGCAAAAGAAGGAAAGGCAAAGAGACAACTTGCCCCTCCTGACCTTATGCTTTTTCCTTCCCCTTCGCTGTTCTTTACCATTCGTTCTACTGTCCCTTTATCCTCTCTAGCCCTTCTGTTTTAAGACACTTCTGTCGCTGTGGTCCCCTGATGAGGTTTCTTTCTCAAGTCAGTTTTTTGTACGCTGGATTTCTCAGAGCATGGACAAAACTGTTCAGAGTGCTCATAACACGGATGTCAGTTTCTCTCTCTGCCAAATATTTACAGCAGGCATCCTCTAAAACGTTTGCAAGATGTATATATCTGACATATTTTCTCTTTCTCAGCTTCCTTTCCTTGTAGTACTGGGATGATTTCAGTTCACTGTATGGTGAGGGAAGAAATAAAGCAGCAGGAACTGGTGGGGGGTGGCAGGCAAATGGGCATGTAACAACTTGTATAGAAAGTGAGGCTGTAAGAAAATTTTTAGAAAAGCACATGGTGAAGTGCTGGAGCATCACATCCATGACAGGAGTTCTCTGAGAGAAAAGGGTCCAATAAGCACATAGATGGTTGCATGAGGCGTTTCTCTCTTTTGTGCAAAGTTAGAACACAAATCGAGTCTTCCTTTAGGACCTATTATGCTAGATGCTTTATTGTCCAACATCCTACAAACACACATTATCAGACATCTCGTTTCAAGGTGTAAAGAACATCTGTGAAGAAGGAAGTAACTTTAACGTGTTTGAGTTCTGCATCTCAGCAGATGTAAGTAAAATGGAGTTGCTGAAGCTGAAGGCAATTTATAGTAGCTCAAGATCTGGCCCTTAACTAAAGCAAACAATCTGAACAAATTTTGATCTGACATCTTATTTTTAAAAAGTGAACAAAAAGATAATGGCAAAAGTAGATTTAAGGGAGAGATTTAATGAGACAGTGATGAAAGATCAAGTGGACTTCTTCTGTCAATCAATCTGTATTCACTGTCTTAAGTCATGATGATCTGTTAACCGCAGAACCTGTAACAGGCAGAGAGGATGACCATGTGCTCTTACGGCATCCAGTCAATGACCAGTTTCTAAACATGGTATGAGGGATGGATAGAGTTTATTCCCATGTGTATTGTGATGATAGTTGCATCTATATTTAAAGCTTTCTGTCACTGAAACACTCTTGGTGTTGTCAGATGTCTATTGGACTGGATGAGCTGCAACTTCTTGCAATTGAATGTCAATAAGACCAAAGCAATTTTGGTTGATTCATAGCACCAGCTTAAGCATATTCACTTGCACAGATTACATTTGACAGATAGCTACCTTCAGCTGAACTCTGTGGATAGAAGCCTTGGACTATTCTTGACAGTGAGCTTAGAGCTGATGCCTTATGTTTATTTCATATCCTGTTTTTGCCTTCCTAATACTGCATGTGTATGTCTACATTTAAATATATTCACAGCTCAGGTACTAGTCAGTCCACTTGTTATCTCTGGATGGAATGTTGTGATGAGTCAATTTCAGTATTTAAGAAATGGTGGGGTTTTCTTATTTAGGGAATTTTAATTTCAGAAGCAATCTAACCTAGGAATATTTTTAATCAGGAACTCCTGGAAAAGTGTCTGTCAACAGATACAGTAACAGAAAGAAAAAAATAGAGGATAAAAGATGAATTGTTTTCCTGGTATTCTACCAGTTTGTTGGCCTGCAGGAAAATATATTCAACACAGATGTTTTTGCCCTGTTATATCAGTGAAAGTTAAAATCCACTGCATTCTGCAAAAAGATTGTGAACAGTGTTATCAAATACTTATGTGTGTGCACATCCTCTCTAACTCTTGTAAAGAAAGGAATCTTTCCAGGTCTTAAAATAGTCCAGGTTATAATACAGTTTAATTCACTGATCTGATTAGTTGATCCTGCTTATGGTGAATTTATGCTTATTGAAACTTCTTTTGGAGCATACTGAAAAAGAACTATTTTTTAAAAATTTGAATTATTTCAAGTCATTTCCCATGCAGACTCCTAGTCAGCTTAAGGCTGCATTCTGAATTTGAAGAAAAATTCAGTTGTTTGACACCAAGTAGTTTGTGTGTATATTGTTTCCATTCACAACTTAAACTGAAGATGATTTTCTTACAGAGCTTAAAGAGGCACTAAAATGAATGTTTGGCATTTTCTTGCTTCCTTCTTTTAGAGAAGAATAGGAATGCAGAATCCTTGAATTCCTATATGAATGAACTGAAAATAAAATATATAGTAAATTAAAGCCTTTAAACACATATGAAACATATCTGGAGTGTTGTGTCCAGTTCTGTCCCTGCCTGAGTTCGAGACAGGGAACTACCAGAGAGAGTCCAACAGAGGGTTACAAAGATGATTAAGGTACCAGAGCATCACTTACAAGGAGAGAGGCTGAGAGACCTGGGTCTCTTTAGCCTGGAAAAGAGGAGGCTGAGCAGGGATCTTATCAATGCTTATAAATACCTAAAAAGCAGGTGTCAAGAGGATGGGGCTGAACTGGTTTCAGTGATGCCCAGCATGAGAACAAGGGGCAATGAGCAAAAACCAGAACACAGGAAGTTATGCCTAAACCCAAGGGAAAACGTATTCACTGCGAGGGTGACAGAGTATTGGAACAGTCTGCCCAGAGCCTCCTTCTCTGGAGACTTTCAAAACCCACCTGGACATGTTTTTGTGCAACCTGATGTAGGAAAACCTGCTTTAGCAAGGAGGTTGGACTCAAAGATCCCCAGAGGTCTATTCCAATATCTACCATTCTGTGATTAAGTGATTTCTGGTTGTATATTTCAGCTAGACTGGTGTGCTCTTGTGAAAGGGCAGAGTTTATGTTTTTGGTCATAGTTGGAGAATGAAGCTCAGCCTACAACTACATTGGCAGGGCTTCCTTCTGAAAATGACAGAGTAGTTGGAAACTAAGGAATCTCCCTTAATCATGAATGTTAACTTAGGCAGTTGCTTTTTAAAAAAATCATCATAATGAAGTCCCTGACCATGCTATTACTTAATATGATTGCAATGAATGACCCAAACCTCTGTCTCCATCTCAAATGTTATTTGACCTGAGAACCAACCAAAGATGTGTGAAAAGCATCAGACTGAAACCTACATAGATGTCAGAGTTGCGTCTTCGTGTGCTCTTTTCCTTCATGCTTGCAGACAAGTTGCTTCAAAGGCTTGAAATATGGGAGTAGTAGCTTTGGGTTAACTCAGAATTGCAGAGTTATTATAGCTTTAAAACTTCACTTTTTTACCATATGTGGGTAGCATAGTAGCTGTATATGGAAACACAAGAATTTAGAAATGTGAATAAAGTAATTTAATAATAGCGGGTAAAATAAATTTTGTTGTGTGCATATCTTTTGAATCTGCTGTAAGGTAATGGGCAAACAATCTAGAAACAGCAATGAAGATTTTAAGTAACTATATAGCTATATAGTTACTTAAGCTATATAAGGTAATTCTTTTTCTCCTGTACTGTATAGGAAAGAGAAATGCAATCAAGACAGGGTTCTAGCTTATGCAGTTCCAATTTCAGGGGAAAACTCATCAGTGAATTCTTTTACTGGTATAGGTGGTGCCATTCATTTGTCAAGTCTTATGCAGATAATTCATCTGAGCTGGCTTGTGCCCCTGGACAGTATTCTTTAATTTCTACACCCCCATTCTCCTGTCCCTCTTAACATGGTTATTAGCATCTTTTTTGGTCTGTTTGAGAACAAGATCCCAGATAAATTCCTCCTGACATATTCTTGTTCTCATATGTTTGCTACATAAATTCAATATCTCTTGCCAAGCTTTAGAACTGCCAAGTTCCCTCTGTGTTGTCTCAATTTTCATTGCAAGTAAAAACAGTAAAATGCGAAGAACAAAAGACTAAAAGTGAACTCTTTATTATAGGGTTGTATTTTCTAAGGGAAAATAATAATACAAAAAAAAAAAAAAAAAACCACAGGGAATTTTGATGTATATAACAAATTTGCCAAAACATCCATAGTAATAATATCACTGCCAAAATGTACTTACAACACAAAAATGTATTATAGTGCTTGTTCCTGAATTGTTCATTTAGCTAAGGCTTTTGATTTGGGTTAGGCTGTGTGGTGTGTTGTAAGGAGAAATAAGCAAGATAGGACTGTGTGAGCAGGCTGTGCACCAGTGCTGGCAGATAGTATGTGGAATAGGAGGTGGTCATGGCATGAAATCCTGATACATCTGCAGAGGTTAGGCTGTGGAAACTACTGCACCTCTTTTTCTAGAGCAGAACAGGAGAAATTAAAATTAATAGAAAAATGCAAAATATCTTGGAAAGAAGCCTTTGACATGAACATTCAATATGTGTAAATTCTGCTATTTATTCACTGAAGGAGGGTGTTGAATTGTGGGTGAGAGGTGGGAGTAAATTTGGATTTATACTAATGGTGCCTGCATTCCCGCCCCCCCCCCCCCCCAAATTCCCGTTGTCAACTTTGTGTTGCTTGGATTTGTGTCGCTCACCTCTCTTCTTTACAAAAATTCACTTACAAAATATTAAAGCTGTATGGAAGTTGTCATAACTGCAGCTTCAGCAAGATTTGCAATTATGCAAGAAAATACAGAAACATACCTGTGTTTGTCTCATCTCTATCGTATGCAAAACCCTTTTGGCCGTGTCTTTTATTAACTGTTACGCTTCTGTTTTCCACCTGCTTTTGCAGAACAGAGATGCAAACCCATGTGTGCCCCAGTGGTAAGGTATGCTGTATATATTTATATAAGCAGGCAAAAAGAGCCTGTTTAGACAGACTGAAAGTGAAAAAGATTGTTATGCTCAAATTTCTGATTAAGCCTTTATAGCAGCATCACTAATTCGCTTCCTTCCATCTATTGTCTTCCTTCATCTGTTGGCGTCAGTGGCCACTGTTGATTTGTTGACTCTATTAAAGTATTCAAGGAAGCCACAGGCCTGTCATTTTGGTCATAACCTTAATCTGTTTTCTCACCTTGGAAGAAAATGTGTTAATATACTGTCTGTTTCTATAGAATGATCTCATCGAAGAAGTTCTTAATGGAATAAAACTGCAATATATTTAGCAGAAAAAAAGGACTTTTTGAATCTTGGTTATTTTAACTGACAACAAGCTATGTTAGATAGTAACTTTTATAAGAACCACACCAAATTAAGTGATGGTAAGAAATTGTAATGGTTTGTTGTGTACTAACTTTTGAGCTGCATGTGTTGCAGCTTCTCCTGATTTCTCATAATCTCTAATTCCTCATTATTTCTGAATGATTAAGCAAATAATTTATGCTAACTTCTACTTTCATTTAAATCTCTTAAAAGCCTGTGTAGCTTTATTGATTCTGGAGCTGCTTTAGCTTTTGTAGCAAATAAGGGGAGGAGTAATTTCTGTCAGTTTGCTAGTCTGGAAAATAAATTGAATTTGTTGTTATTATACCTTACAGGTGAATTGTATAGCTACCTAATTGCTCTTCATAAAGCACTTTAAAATCCTTCATTGTGTGTATCACCTTCTTTCTCAGAAATAATTTTATTACTATAAACATGCTGTGCAAATCGAGCTTCTTTAATGGTTGTTTGAGTTGTTTTTTTTTTTTTAATTACTTATTTGGAGGACAATTTGCTTGTTTTCTCATATTTGACAAACAAGATTGATGTTTTAGTTTGCATTTAATTTTTTAAATTTAGCTTGCATTTGCATCTTGCTAACTTCTAATGTTTAACTTACAAATTGGGTCTTAAAAAACCAAATTACTTTGTAGATACCTGATATTTGGAAGAATCTCATTCATTGTCTGGTACATATCATAGATTCTTTAACTGCTTATTTCTCACCTTATTTGAAAACTGTGGTGTCCACTACACGTACTGGAATGTATTCTATTTCCTAGTATTTATCTGAAGACTAATATTTTTGGGTTTTGTCCTTTTTTTGTGTCGGTCGTTCCTGCCACTGCCATCTGAGACTCTTTGATGGTATAAATAGCCTTTAGAGCTGAAGTTACAGTTGAAGTGTTTGCCATGCCTAAGTTGGCTAGATAAGTAAATAGGCCAATGTTGGTATCATTTGGCTTGAATGACTAGAAAAGACTTTTTTTCTTTCATGTTTTGTGCCAGAGTTCTCTCTACTGTGGATCTCCTCATTTATGGCCTGCAAATCTGGGAAGAAATCCATCTGGTTTCTTCATCTGTCTTGACAGACAGTGAGATCTAGTTATTAGCACAATAGATGATGATAAGAAACTTAAAGTCAAAATTCTATTTTATAGTGACTAGAAACTATGAAGGCTAAGAGTAAAAAGAATGTGTATTTAATCAGTAGAAAAGATTGATGTTATTTTGAAATAACTCCCCTGAATTTATCTGTAATATTTAAAAAAATCTTTTCTATGCCATTAAATATTAGGATAGGAAAGATAACCTGAAGAGAAAGCTTGTACTTACTAAAAAAGCAGGTATGGCTTGAAACATACAATAATTATAAATTCTAACACATTGGGGTTGTCTGTCATTTAGTGCAGTGTAGTTTTGATCTCTGGTTAGAGATATTGAGCTCTGCTCAATTTTAATGGGACATCAAAGATTCTTTCCCATGTCTCTCCTTCCTATCTTATTTATTAGAAATAATTTTACACAAGGTATGTGGGTAGGATTAATATTAGTACTTATTTTTAATGGAAAAATCTTACTGATGCAAAAAGATCATAGCGTCCACTGAAGAAGAATTCACTCACTTAACTTCATTTATTTTGGCTGAAATGGTGCAATTCAGTTCTACATGGAAGAGACTAAAATTGTCTCAATTGCCTTTCTGTATCTGTAAAGGGACATTTTGACGACAGATGGCTAATGTGTGAAGAAAAAGTATATGTTGCTTAAGTGTGGCAGATATCACACATATATGTTGTGATGTAATAAGTGTATGTTACTACCTGAAAGCCAAACCATCGTAGATTGAGGTCTCAGGATAGCCTTAAACTGTTTTGGCTAAGGAAGTGCAATTGTAGCTCAAAAATGGGGATCACTCTAAGTGTATCTTTTACTTGATGCCCAAAATGGGTGTTAATGAAGAGGAATATTAGGCATTTTTTGAAAAGCATATTGGTAGTTTTTTATTGAAATAATACCTGTTTTTATTATACTTGTTATACTGTTCATTTATAGATGTTATACTAGTTATTTGTACATTTATTATACCATTATGTGTTATACCTATAGATAACACTGCAGTTCAAGGCTTAAACAAAAAAGAGAGAAAGAAAAACTACAGTATTCTTGAATCAATCTTCCCTTTGGGTGAAGTACAAGATTTTGCACTCAAGGAGCAGCTATACAAAATCATGCAAAGAAATCCATGGGAAGCTACTAAATATATCGAAACCATAGGTGGCTGATAGGTCTCTAAGCTGCTCATGGGTTGAGGTTCAGAATACTGAGGACAGTGTCATACATGCTTACTATGTTCCTTTATGCTCCCTTGTTTCTGCATTTTGTCATAGTTAGTCCCTTAGTCTTAGCCAGTACAGCTGCTCAGAAGTGTAGTATTTGTTTATGATGCTTCTTTTGTGCTACACAAATTACTGCAGCATGGTGGAAATTTCTGTTAGCAGTTGCTACAGGAAAACACTGGCTTTTGTTTACGTGCCAGCTCTGCCTAATCCAAACCAAGTGGCAAAATTTATGTTAAATTTCATCTTTTACGTTTTCATGGATAGAGTCCAAGTGGCACAGGTCTTTAGGTGAGAAAAGAAATAATTGTAATGCCTTTTCTGTCCCTTTTTCATTTTATAAGCAGTAGCTTGTGCTTCAGTGTGTGCTTTTTCTGTGCTACAGTAACCTATAGGGCAGTGTTGTGGTAGGGCCAAACAAGCCCAGCACAAACTCAAGACAGGTCCTGAGATGTCTAGACATGGTCCCCCTCTCCCTTCTGCAGGAGTCTGGGTAATGCGGGAAAAGGGACAAAAGAACAGCTCCAATATGTCAGGGTAAACAAGCCTCCTTCTGGGGTAAGAGCACCTGTACTGGCCACTGCTTCTTCCAGACCAGGCCTATGTTTCTGCCTTCTATGGCCACAGCCTGGCAGAGTCCCTTTTCATTGGGTAACTGTTTGCTGGCTTTGGTTGCCCTATTGGCCCGATTGAATCTTGGGCAAGTGATAAATATGGGCTGGTTTATAGTCACTTTGCCTTGCCTTGCCTCGAGTTGCCTAGTCCAAGACCTGGGATAGAAGCCGTGAGCCTACTCACTGCAAGCTTGAGAAGCCAGGAGCCTTAGGATCCAAGCCTCGCTTCCCCTTGCAACTAGAATTTTTGCCATGCCTCAGTTTACCCAGGAAGACACAAGAGCCCTTTGCTGAACGCCGTCCTGCTGAAGCCAGATCAGCCCTGAGACTGTGTGGCATTCCTGCCAGCAACCAGCCATGCTTGGCGCACAAGAGCACCCCAAAAAGCCTCAAAGGCTAACACAGCAGCAGCACTCTCCCTACTTGGGGTAGAACCCTCCCTGAGTAATTAATTCATTGCCTCCTTGGCTTCTCGTCGAGTCTCCCCCCACCATGGTCGAACACCATTTTGCTCCAGGGACTTCTTTCTTTCCCTGTGATTCCTCTTGGTTTGCTTAAAATTGTTAAAATTTGCTATATTTGCCTAAATACTGTACATTCCCACTGTAAATATATATTACAACTGTACATCAAGCCTATTTAATAGTTTTTGGCAAGTCTTCATATTAATTAGTTATTAATATTTTTATTACTATTCGTATTTGCCATATTATTAATTTTCATAAATTAATAACAGGCAGATAATTTTTCCTAGGTAGGAAGTGATTTGATTTGGTATTGTTGGTTCTGATGTTCAATTTGCTTATGATGGAGAACTGTTAGAGCTTCATTAGTGATGTACTGGAGGAATTTGCCTATCAGCTCATTGGCCCATCACCTCTCATCTTGGAAACTCTGCTGCATCATAACAAGTGTGCTGTTAGAGGGGAGATTATGGATATCTTTTACCATCTCTGTTCACCATCAAATAGCTTTTTCATTGCTTGGAATTGGTATTAGGCATTGCAGTGGCAGATGCTAATATAGGTACAGAGTAAATTTATCCTAGTAACTAATCCTTGCCACCTCATTGTGAGGTGATTTGCTAAGTGTCTGACAGAGAGGGAAGGAAACATGTGGCAGGGAGAGATGGTTTCAGAGATGGGACCGGAGTGCTGATGTCCCAGGCTTCTGGTCCTGTGCACTGCATGACCGTTAGGCCAACCTTTCCTATGCATCTCCTGTTACTCTCTTGGGGCAAATTGCTGTTGAACCTTACTAATAAAGACAATAGGGGAATAATCCTGTTGTCCTAGTCAGGAGGGAAATGAATCTTTTATTTCTGTGGTATTGTATGCAATTAAATGCGAATAGTCAGGAGACCTTAAATAACCTCATCAAACAACCAATCCAGTGTGCCAGCCTTCCTTCTTATTTGTCTTAGCCTAAAGTGATACCAAACTTTGAGATATTCCTCTCCTCCTACAGTGGAGAGCTGCTGGGATTTATTTTTTTTTTAATACCACACATGGTTTCCCTCCTACATTTTCCTCCCATGTCAGATATTCATACCCCCTTTAATAACCAGCCGGGGGATCGTTACATTGAGCTACTGCCAAATGCCTAATGACTGCTGCCTTTGCCTTGCACAGTCACTGCACTACTGATACCCAATTCAGCATTGTAAAGTGCTTAGGGCTACCTTGGGGATGTGCTATATTAAACCCAACTATTCTAAATCCTATTTAATACAAAGAGATTGGTAGTGGGGGAGGTAGATTTAAAATTGTTGTTAGTCACCTATTTTCAACAAGTAAAAATACCTGATGGCTTAGGGCCCAATTCTGTCACTGTTAAGTCACAAGCAGTCCCACTGATTTTAGTCGGGGGTCCATGAAGGTAAGTGCTCTGCTTACCATGGGGGGGGGCAGAATCAGGTCTTACTGAAGCTGTGTCTGAGGCAGTTAAGTTTGCAAGGAGCTAGTGGGGGTGAGTGCACCAATTTCTGAATTCCACTTACAAATGTTTTACAGTGAAAACAGGAAAGCAGAAACATGTTTCATATCTGACTAAAAATAAAGGTACTCTTAAACTTGTAAAAGACAACATTTTTATTTGAATGATATGACAGAGCTGCCACAGGAGTGTTACCTGCTATAAAGAAAGCTTAAGAATTATTACCTTTATTAGACCAGTGACACTGAGCTTTAGCCATACATTTCTAACTTCTGTCCCTCTACAGAGACAATTTTCTTTTCTTAAATAAACTGTCATGCTAGTGTTAATATATTGTTGGCTCCCTCATACTCTGAGAATACTGCTGATATAAAACATGTATATGTTAGATTGGTAATAGTATCTTTAGTGTAGCTGACTAGAACAAATGTGTTTCCCTCATGGCTGTGCTAATGTGATAAAGGAAAATTGGCTGTTCATCAGCTTTTGGCTGGGTAAAGACAGTAGAGATGGAACCACATTCTTTTTTATGCATTAATACCACTGAGAACTTTTCACTAGTTATATTTCATGTGCAGGCATGTTGTGCAAAGATGTTGTAAAACATGAGATAATGCTACAAATAACAAAGTAGAAAAGCCTGTATCTTTTATGATGATAACAGTCAAACACCAAATGACAGTAACAGGCTGTAAAAAATGTGATGCAGAAAAAAAATGCAATGTAACCACCATATACACACATATTTAGGCTCTTGCAAATAGGGCATCAGATGTTTAGAGGGCTTTGAATTAAAATTAAATAAAAAACTGTTGTATTTGGGTCATTGATGTGTCAACACAAAAGATAATTTAAAACGTAGAGATGTATTTTGAGCGGTGAAACTCATATGCAATAACTTTTTGAACAAATCTCAAGGCTTAGTAATTATGATAATGGCCTTCAAATTTCCATCAGTGGAAGGGCAATAAATATTCCTGTCTAAATTTGGGAAATATTGACTGAATCTGGAAATGGCAATAAAGCTCAGCATGCATGTGTGTGTTTGAAAGTGCAGTTTAAGAAGAAAAATTCATCTGTACAATTTTGTGTAATGCCTAAATAAATAAATTTAAAAAAGAAAAAATCCAAAGTAAAACTTCCATCTCATTTAGTATTTTCTTTCTTGAAACACTGATAGACTCATGTTGCCCAAGGCACTGATGCTGGTCTTCTGAGCTCAGATTTATGGATAATTGTGTCTGTGTATCTTGGTCTGAAATTTGAAAGACATTATTGGTTGAATGGCATTGTGAGTGCTTATATTGTGGTTTTCAAACTGATATTTTTTCGGGTTCTGGCTTTCCTCTTTGCAACAAATTATTATGGCTTGTAAAGCTTCTGTTTGTCCTCACATATATGTTGTTCTTATGGAAGCAATTGTTCCAGGTTTATTTTATTTTGATCAGTGTGGATATAAAGACAGGCTAAAGCACTCTAGTTTTATTTGGCCTCTGTAGACACGATTCACCAGGCATCCATGTCTGCAAAATGAAAATCACTCTCTGTAAATTGGCAACAACAAAACAATGTTTCAAAATCTGAAGGCTACCAAGCTGTTATATGAAATAAGCCTTATGCAAACTAAATATTCCTAAAAGTCAAGTAATTTCAGTTTTACGAATGAAACTCTCTGAAATAAATGAAATTTATTCAAAACATGTCAACAGTTCAAAAGTTTTGTGTAAGTTTGACTTAGTTTCTATAATTTACTTAATTCAAGGGAAGCAGACTACAGCTACAATGCCTCCAGTTTTCATTTCATATGTGCCTGCATTTTTTGAGTATTGAATTTCATAAAATTGTAAGGCACTCCAATATTATTAAACTTTTTCTATTTTTATGTAATCTTAACGTGAGGATTTTTAATGCAAAAAAAAAAAAAAAAGTACTTTGTAAAAGCTTAGCATCTTGTGACTTTGTGGAGCTGGGAGAATGCCATAAAGAATTTCTATGAATGTTAGCTCAAGTTTAAAATGAATTGGCAGGGAAGGGAACACTTGCAGAAAACAGTACCCTGGGGTGCTGGTTGAGTGCATATTTTTAGCCAAGGGTTCCCTTGATGTAAGAGAATTACCCACTGGGTGTAAAGAAGATGTAGCCAGTTCCTATACCATTCCCTTTAGCCCCTATAGAAAGAAACATGCTGGGGTTAGGGAGGCATTTTGGAGGAGTGTTAGCAGCCTGGCTGAAACATGCTGCGTTTGGTTATCCTAAGTATGGTATGTAGCCCCTTGAGGCTTGTTTGAACTGATGTGTGTGAGAAGAGCTCTGACAGCTATAACATGTGTCCATGGCCTGAAGAGGTAATGTAGCTGTAACCAGCCCCATACCTTGTGAAAGAGACCCACCATTTTCCTCCTCCTTTCTTCCCCCTCCCCAAGAGATCACTGTACTATGGTTTCTTCTTTGATTTAAGTGCTGCAGAAATTTTATACTCTGTGAATCTGAGCTATGATCTTATTAACTGAATTGCTAATGGATGAACAGAAGAGAGGGAACTACTTTCATTAGGCACTGAAAATAAAGGCACACAGCAAGTATGCTGAAGTAATGTTAATGGTTAATCAGTGATAGATGTAGCATGTAGAGAAATCAAAGTGATTGCATAATGAAGCATGTGTTGCCTCTTTACGTTGATTCTATAGGTCCATCACAGCAGAATTAGTTTCTTCTTGAATGGTTGGGAAGATGACAACACACCTTTTGATTCAAGGATACTTGTGGGAACAATTGCAGATGCTGATGGCACACTGCAAATCGGACAAAGCTTCACAGGTAGTATTTTAGTGGAATGCACTGGAATATCCAAAATAAGATCTCCATAATGTGGTTAAAAAGTATGGGGGAGTAATTTTATCTACATGCTTAGAAGTTTTACCTTCATACAGGAGAAAATCCCTATTATACAATTAGCTTTCTCAAAATACAAGCTGAAAGATAGATGTTTGGTACTTGATCCTGTAGAGTCTTAACTGATTCTATATGCATATATGTAGATTTGCTTGCATTTTCCAAAATGTAGATATGTAAACCAACATGTTCCCTTAATTTATGGTCATAGTTTTTCTGAGTAACACCTGAAACTATTTCAGAATGAGAGTGTGTGTGACCACTAGGCTATGTTATGCTCTAGAGTCAGAAATAGAGCTAAAGGTTTCTGGCTGTTTGTGTTATTCAATTCTATCCATACTCATGTAAACCACTAGCAGAATGAGAATCCCTCAGCCTCTAGAGATGCCTGATAACATTACTCTTCATCTGCATCTGGAATTGTATATGTACTATGTCATGACATGATCATTGCAGAGCAGCTGGGGGATGTTTTCTTGCTCTCCACAAATTCTTGGCTCTGCAGATGATAAAAATACTGACTATTGCTCTTCAGGAACACCCACATTTTGAAGCTAACCCCTGAATATAACTACATGTCAGTTAAACAACCATATTGGGCTCTTGGGCAAGAAAGTTATTCTGTGCCTTATTTTTTGATGCTTGTGTTTGGAAATTAATTTTGTTAGGATTTAGACTAATAAGTGTATAACAGAAAGGAACATTTTTAAGTGCTTTTTATCTTTATTGTATAAATTGATAGGTACAGTTGTACCTACTGTATCTCTTCTCTAATTAGAGGTGGCACATGGACTGGCTCATTACTTCTGTCTAATGAGCCGATCCTTGTGCCACCTCTCTAATCAGAAAAGAGATAGGTACAAAATGTTCTTATAAAGTTATTATAAATCATTCTTTTTTTATCAAAAAAATTAAGTCACTGGCCTCTCTAGTTTTGTCCAGGACCAAGATGGTTTCATTCAGGAGGGGTAATTGTGCAAGAGAGGTCTTTGAGAGCTGAATTAAAGGTGCTGTCATGCAGTGTAAAGCTGCATTCTGCTCAGTAGCTTACTTATTTATAGTATATTTTCCTAGGTCTAGAGCAATTTGTCGGAAGAATGCAAGATTTTCGATTTTACCCAGTGGCACTTACAAACAGGTAAAGAATCTTTACTTTTGCAAAAAATTAAGAGTATAGTGAGAAGAAAGAAGGGAAAACAAGATACTTATTTCCCAAAGTATGGCACTTCCCCAGCTGTCTGCTTTAGATGATTGCTTATGATGTAGTTTACTGAACCCCCATTTCAAAGATGACTTTTAACCTAAAATATGCTGAGTTAAAATAAATTCAACAATTTAACGTGTTTTGCTTTTGAAGTATTGCTTCAATATAGCTAGTGTATGTAGTAGCATGTGTAGGATGTGTGTAGTAAAACTCAATAGTAAATTTGTACTTTCCTTGTGATTGTTGTTTCTGTTACAACTTAGTGATATCCAGTTGCTAGATTTCAGTGCTTACAAACTGCGTAGGTGTTTTCAACTCATCATAATCCTGACATAATAGTGTGTGCTGATAAGCTTAATCTTGCTGGATGAGGCTTGCCAAGATTTCCCAGAGCTCCATGTAAACTGTAGGATACAGAAGGAAGCATGGCAGCCCAGTCCAGTTTAGACTGCTCCAACACTGGTGATTCAAATGAAGAGGACAGGCACTTGAACTGATAAGCATGCTGGCTTCATGGCTCTGAACTTGGATCCAGTCCTTAGCCATTCCTTTCCTCTACTTTCAGCTTCCCCATGCTATCAGACCAAGTCAGGTATTCTTGATGCTCTCCCTAAACACATACCCCTATCTCGAGGTTCCATTGTCTTAACTATTCATTGCTTTCTGGATTAGATTGTCACTATAAGGTGCTAATGACTTCACTAGTTCAGACCAATAGCCCTGGGCAATTGCTTTGACTTCCTCCATTCCTGAGGCCAAATTAGGGTTGCCACTGCAATTTCTGTTGCTCTCCAGCCTCCCTTCCTAGTGCATTACAAAGAAATGTTACCTTTGTTACCCAGCTCATGCTGGATTAATCTAGTCAATTCATGCTAGCCAGAAATAGTCAGGTCTTATTTGTCTGTGTGGTGCTTCTGGGTAGGCTATACCCAATGACGTTTGTGACTGCAGACCTTAAGGCTACTTAATGATGGTCTTTCAATAAGATATAGTTTCCTAGAAGCTCAGCAGTCTGCAAGACATTATGATGAACTGAGCTCTTCTGACTATAAAGTATTAATATGAATCTGAGTTCAAAGTTATACAAAAATCATATTGGCTGTATTCTTTCAGAGTGATGCTTGTCAAATCCTTTGAACTACAACTTCAATCAGTGAAATAAGTAAAATTTAAAAATTCAAAGATAAGGTATTAAGTTTTGCAACCTAATGTGGTCTTTATAGATGTATCTTTATTTCCATAAATAACTTGTTGCAAAATATTTATCTGAGATAAACTGTGAAGGAAATTCCTGCCTGCATATCAATTTAAATCCTTGGCTATCTAAAATGTCTGTTAGCTTTGGGTTCTGCGGAATCTTGTAGTGGCAGCCAACAAGTATTTATTTACTGAAGTAGACAAAAATTATGTTCTTATGGATAAAGCAGGAAAATGGGGAAATTAAGAGTTTTTTAATTTAAAAATACAGTGTCTTCTCAGCTCACAAAATACTTTTTGTACACCAGAGATGAGCAGATAAAGGCTTAGGTAATATGTTCATGTTGTTCCTGTCTGCTTTCCTACCTGGCTAGCTATGTATGATTGAACGGCTTTGACATGGGCTGTAGGAAGCACCTAGAGCAATCACATGCTGGGATAGCTAAAAAGTGGGCATTGGTATTAAAGTTAGTTAAAAGTGAAAACACCTCTGTCCACGTTTTTGAAATTGCAATGTGATATTGGTCAGACTGGTTTGTTTGGAGCATCTGAGTACAAATGTTAAACTTACCTGTGGTTAGAGGCAGCATGCCAATGCTATAGCACACTTAAGAACATTGTCCAGATTACTGATCGAAATCACACATGATGCTGTAATAAAATGTAAAGAGTTTTTCATCTTCCATTTAAGGGGCTGGATGTGTCCTGCCCTGCTTTTTAGACAAATTCTCTTGACTGTGTATATGTCTGTGGAGCAGTCAAAGCAACTGCAGAGTGCTTCTTCACCGACACCTTCTGAAGGTGCCTGCTGCTTACCATTGATTATGTAGGGACCCTGTGTGACCTGATGCCTAGCTGATTGTCCCATTTATGTCAGATGAAACCAGACCTTTAGGACTTCTGCTATAATCTAAGATTAATTTTTTTAACTGATGAACCTGGAGGCACAAAATGGCACTTGTCCTTTTAAAATCATATATGTGTTTTTTTTTTTTTCCTTATATATATATATATGTATATATATATATATACACTGTGACAGAGACATTTTGGAAGTATTCTCTGGAAAATTTCCTCACCTGCATACCCAATCTGAGTGTCGCTGTCCTGGAAGCCATCCCCGGGTGCACCCATTGATACAGAGGTACTGCATCCCTAATGGAGCAGATGATACCACTAATGACAGAGTGTTGAGGTTGAATGCAGAAGCCCATCCTCTGTTTTACATCAATGATGATGACATTGGGACCACCTGGATTTCATCTGTGTTCACTAATACTGCAGGCCTGGATCGTGGTGTTTCAATCACAATAGATTTACAAAATGGACAGTATCAGGTAACGAGAGGATCACATTTACCATTTATTAAATCAAAACTAGGAAAAGACTTTTGTAGACATTTTGTTACAGTCCTGAGGAAATTTAAACCTTATGCTTTAGGATGGTAGGATCACATTTGCCATTTATTAAATCAAAACTAGGAAAAGACTTTTGTAGACATTTTGGTACAGTCCTGAGGAAGTTTAAACCTTATGCTTTGGGATGTTATACTTAAAGGACCAGGAAGAAAACATCCTTCAGCATGAAAAACTGCAAAAGGCAACAAAATGCATTTTGGTTCTTGTCATTCTCTTTTGATGTGCCTTGGCTGTTGTAACAAGCAGTAATCTAAAAGAGATATACCAAAGTGAATGTCTTGTGTGAAGACACTGATATTTAGAAATTGGTTGTTCTTTTCACTCCACTTCTGTAAATTTCAGCCTTAATTTTAATTTCTATTAAAACTTCAGGTGCTTGATTTACATGTTCTCATATAAAGGTATATAGCTTCTGGTGTAAATCTGACTGCAGTCAAGTGGAATTTAACATGTCTGTGGCATGCTGATATATCAGAAAGGACTTCTGTTTTGTGGATATTTTGGACCTGGTAGTTTAGCCCCTTGAGCAATATGGGATGAGAATGTAACAAACAGGCAAGCTTCCTGAAGAGGCCAGGCTGTACCTAACACTTCAGTATGCTGTGGAGGAACACCAGGATGTTTTGGTTGGGGGTACATATCAATACTGGGACTGCATTCACAATAGGGACTCTACCAAATTTCCATGTGTTCTTCCTAGCTTCTGGGTTCTTTTGTCATTACCAGTGAGAAGAGAAAGAATATGATGACTGGTTTCTGCTACATAAATAAATATTAGGCCCTTAGTTAAAATTGAGTTCAAAGGCTTGTGAAGTTCTAAGACTTGGCTTAGTTTACACACATTTCTGTGTGTAAGCAGTGTGCTGGGCAGAAATGCTCCTTAATATAGGGTACTTGATGAGATTCCAAATGAAAAATAGGTTAAAAAAATCCCAAACCATCACCATCAACAAAAAAAGTCCAACAAGCCACCAACAACAACAAAAAAAAAACAAAATAAAAAGAAAAAACAGAAAACCTGAAAGATTTACATTATCAGACAAGTGATTCCTGAAATATTTGGTAACACAAAGCTATGCCCTTCATTTATGCCAAAATAATATTGCTGTAACAATCAGTTAGACTTTGTAGTTCATTTTCAAATGGTTTTCAAGAAAAATTGGAATTCTGATGCAGCAGTTCAGTTGTTGTATAACAATGTTTAAGAGATCAAAGAGATTCTTTACCCAAAAAGGTTATCTTTGGTTTTAACTGGGAATATGTGGACTGAAATATTAGTTCCTGTGTTGTATGTGCGTGGTAAAGCATATTATATTGTCACATTGGAAAAAAAAAAGGTTATGTTCTCCTTGTTTTACAACTTATCCATTATTGCTGGTTTATAAATGTGTTATCTTCTTGTAGGTATTCTATATCATACTGCAGTTCTATAGCCCACACCCTGAAGCAATAAGAATTGAAAGGAAAAAAAGAGATGATTTAGACTGGGAAGACTGGCAGTATTTTGCTAAAAATTGCAGTATTTTTGGAATGGATAACAATGGATCTCTGGACAAACCAGACTCTGTCAACTGTCTCCAGCTTCCTAGGTATGAGTGGGTATTATCTGCATATTACAGATGCTTTGAACAGGTAAAATCGTGACACAATCTATCTCTATGTCCCAATGAGATATAATCTTTTAATTTGGTGTACTCATTTATTATGGGCTGCTGAGTATATATAAAAGACCCCAAATCTGACCTTTTGGTTGAAGATTGCCAAATGGTCATCCGTCACTTTTATCAGATTTCAGATGTTGAGAAACATGACACAATTCACTCCTTTGTTATTTATTTTGAGCTGAAATTTTACATTCTCGTCTTTTGAGGGGGCTAGTGTCAGTGCAATTACAGAACACTGAGATGAGGAGTAGAAGGAGGTATTGATATAATAGGTTGTTTTAAACTGAATCTAATGAATTTGAAAGTGTAGCTTCTGATCTCTGAGTGACTTGTTCTTAACCTTAGAAGAGGAACCAAACGTAAGTACAAAAGTCAGTCATTCAGCCTTGCTACTGACCACGCAAAAAATGTAAGAAATTCATTGAAAATTGTATCTCGAAGCTTTGTAATCTTTCTGAGCAAGAAGGGAGTGAAGGGTCAAGAAACATCCATCACCTTTTAGAAAAACAAGTTGCAAACCTTTTTACTAGACAGTTACATGTACAAATGTGAAAAGATACATACAATGTGCATTTCATAAATGTAGTGTATAACACATATAAAATATATATGTTATCATTTTACACACACACAAATATATATAAATTTGAGTTTATACTGTTCCATATATTCAAATGCACTATCCCTTGCCTGAATTCAGGTGCCAGTCAGTATTAGGCTTGTTTAGCACTTGGCTGGAAATCAGTAAGAAAATATAGTACCACGTGCTGTAGGCTTTTTTTTTTTCCACTTTTGCTACCTTCCTAAAACTTTTCAAGTGTCAGCATCTTTGTCTGTTCTCTAGGAGTCTGGTATTCTGAGGAGAGGCTAAGGTCATCTGAGTTATACCAGTTTTCAGCAAAGGACTTGGAGCTTTATTGCTGGTCCTTGCAGCAGAGGGTAGAGATGGGAAATTTTTTAAGCAAGCAAAACATTTTTGGATAAAGTACCCAAATATGTTTTAATCCTTTTCATCCCAGAAATGTGTATTTGTATATTTTCTAAAAAGAACTGAGGAGCTGAGTATGAATTCTTTCTGTAAATGTTTGTAAATAGCACTGTTTCTCCCCTTCGATTACAACAAAGGTGATGATAGGAGGTGATAGGAGGGAATGATTTTGGGTACCACTGATGTAGCAGAGCTCCCTGCTGAGACCTTTATAGGATAGGAAGGTGATTTAGTGTAAAACAAAACTGTTTTCTCTCTGTCATACCTGCATATTTGTAAGTGCCAAGACATGTCCAAATTGACTGTCCAAGATTTAGATACCAGCGTGCTTGTATCTTGGTAGCCTAGCCAGGACTTCTTGGAATGACAGGGAAGGCAAGTGATCTTGACTTTGAAATCCTTATCATGGCCTGAGGTTTCTTGATTTGATGACCACATGCTAGTGCTGAATGGTTTCTTTTATGTTCTTTAAGGTTTTTGTTTTTTCATCCTGTGGCACCTCTGTAAGTTAGGAGTTGCTCACTGTCTTTTATCCCCTTATCAGAAGTTGAATCTTTGCTTAGTCTGAGTATTGGCTGACCCTTGTTTTAGAATCTCCTTTGTTTTCCTTGTTTCCTGAGAAGCTGCAAGTAGATGCTCTAAGATCCTAATGATCTGCTTATCTAGGTGCCATCAGCCTTACAGTCCTTCTGCTGTTCCTTCTGGCACGATTCATCTAGTGCCCATACCCATCTTTACATTCCTCTTACAGCTCTATATATCATGGAATGTGTTCTACAGAGCGAAAGGGAGGACAGTATCACCCAGAGAAACACACATTTATGTTCCACTGAGATTTTTGGAAAACACTGACCGGGATCATGGCACAATAAATTCAAAGATCCTTCATGAAGTCAGTAGTATGACTTAGCAGACCTAGTCTAGCTATGAATCTCATCTTTCAAAATCTCAGAAGTATGTTGAAGAGACAAGAATTAAGTTTTTTTGAATATTGTATGTCAAGTGGCAGGTACCTATTTTTAATGAGTCCATTTAGGTGTGCAAATTAGTAGGCATTCTAGCCTTTCATGGAGGCAAGTTCTACTCCTAGCTACACTTTAGTAAATATACCAGTAATCAGATATGATTCATACTAAATTGTGCAAATGTGCAGCTTATATATATATAAATATATATATGTGTATATATATATATGTATATTTGTTTACTCAGCCATTGCTTGAATTTTCAGGAATGTCCTTCCCATTTTTAGCTTAAATATACTCTCAATCCTGCTGTATTCCATTAAATTCTCTTGGACTTCACTCACTGGACAGTGGTGTGTTTCTAAATCTGCTCACTCATTGAATGAGATGATACAGTCCGGTGACTGGAATTCAAAATGTAATTGTTTCTGTATGGTGCTTATTTATATTTAACAGGTATCTAATTAACAATATGAGTATGTTAATTATTGTCTTAGTCATCTGAATTATTTCCTTATGTAGTTCAAACATATTTCATGCTTCTCAAAGACATTGCGTTGAACTGAAAACAGTGCAGATGGCACTGTATCAGCCACACTTTATTTATATTTTGAAGTTGGCTTTTAGAGGCCTTAAATTGGAAACTTAGGATCTGCAGAAGAGCTTGGAAGTTTGGGTAAAACCAGACGGATAGAGGACATTTCTTTTCCTCTGCTTGAATTCTGATGGTTGATAAATCCACTGACGTTAGAATTTTCCCCATAAACCACACAAAAAAAGCCTGTGTACAATTAAGTGGAGACCCTCTCTGAGAAAAAGGATATTAGGAGATAGAATCTGTAAACTACATGATAATTGTATTTTCATTTGTGTTCCTCTCTGTTTAAACAGCTTTACACCGTATTCCCGTGGTAATCTAACTTTTAGTGTTCTTACACCGGAACCAAATCACCGACCTGGTTACAATGACTTTTACAATACTCCATCTCTCCAAGAATTTGTAAAAGCTACAAAAGTGAGGATTCATCTCCGTGGCCAGTATCATACTAATGAATCTTGGGTAAATTTTAGGCATAGATACTATGGAGTTAATGAAATTACAGTCAGTGGAAGGTAGGTATTATGGAACTCTTCCCCCCACCCATCACTGCTTCTGCCTATCACAGCTGTGCAAAGTATATAATGACCTCCCTAAAATTGAATGAAGTTGTTTTGCTTTTACATTTGTGAAGGAACTTTGTTTGAAGTGATTGGTGCACTGCTTTTTAAAAAAAGTTTGCTCATGTTATTTTAAAATTAATTATACTTACTATAGAAAGCTGTCAAAACCAGCCCCTTCCTTGGGTTACCAATGCATATGAGCAAAGATTTTGTGACTGAAACCATGGCCTGTGCTTTGCTTCAGTAGCTCTTCAAATTGGCATTATGGATTCCCAGACATGGCAATTTTAATAGTCTTAATGCAGAGTTCAATCTTTGTTTTAGCTGCAGTTTACCTTCTAGAACTAGGCAGCTGCCTGTAAGAGTATTACATTATCTGTGACTGACAACTTTATTGTATATGATGTGTGCTGTCTTGTGAAAGGATTAATTATGCCCTGTAAATAATATGCAAATTTGGCAATGAAATAGTTTCCAAGAAGCATATGGTACAGATTTTTGTTAATTATTACTATTCCTGAAACTCTTTTGGTAGTTCTTATTTTGAGAGGTCATGTTTACCTTAAAATTTTTGATGCTGCTAATATGTTTAGATTATTGATTGAGATTTGTTAATGCTTTTAGTAAAATAGTTACAGTCTTGGTGACTGTGTAACAGAAAAGAATTTCAGTGGTAGCTTGCAAAGCTATGTCATGTTTCCAGAAGAGCTGCCATTCTGCTAGAGTGGGATGGTTCTGTCTACTAACTGATGCTCTCTAAAGATTTTATTTTAGTGAGAAATAGACATTTCAACTGAGATCAAAATGTGTTAAACTAGAAAGTTATGCTTAATACAGTTAAGATTTCCTGAAAAACTGTAGCCACCCTGTAAGGTTTAATACTGATGAATAATCATAATTTATTTATTAAGATTTCACTTATTAATGATCTATACTGAAATACAGTTTTCATGCTGTTATGTAGAATAACAGTAGCTCTACTACATGTTGGGTTTTATTTTCTTGGAAAACAGTTGTTGATGCTTAAATAGCTTGAGTGAAGTAATCTTTTGTAGGTACTGCACTTAACATTGGCATTTATTTGCTCTGAATAAAGAACAAGACTATGTAATAACAACATGTCTTTGCAACCATGTTATATATTGCTGGACAGATATGTTTCCATGTTTTCATTTTTTCTTCACTAACTCTTGTTCTTTCAGGTGTAATTGCCATGGCCATGCTGATAATTGTGATGCAGCAATGGAACCCTATAGGTGCCTGTGTGTGAAAGAAAGCTATACAGAAGGAAATAATGTTAGTCTCTCCTTTGTCTATCTACATCATCTATGAACAGACTCAAAATTTGTATTTTAGTCCTGTGGAAGAGTGTGTGTATTGAGTTAGTGTCGTCCTAGCATTTATGAGGAAACTTTTTATATATATTAAAAAAAACCCATATATATAAATACAGACATATTTTTGTATTTGTTTTTACTCTACAACAGTTTTAGTTTGGTCTTACAGACTCCAGACCCATTCAGTAGATGAAGTGCAATAGGCACAGTCTGGGAGGTCAGCTTCCAATTTTGTTTCATTTGAAAGGACACAGTTCAAGCAATCTAAGACAGCTCCATGATGCAAACCAAAGGCACTAAATGTAGAGATTTGCTTCAAAACTGCAATCCAAGGCAAAACACTAATGTAGAATTTTCTGTAGGTTGCAGTGTGACTTCAGCTAAAAAGGAGGTCTTTTAAAGCAGTTTTATGAAATATGTCTAAGATAGGAACAGTTAAAACATTTTTGACCCAGTGGGTAAGAGAGAGGCTGTGGATGAATTCTGCTTGGACTTGGGCAAAGCCTTTGACACTGTCTCCCACAACATTCCACTTGAGAAACTTGAAACTTGTGGCTCAGGACATAGACAGGTGGACTCTTCACTGGATTAAAAACTGGCTGGATGGCTGGGCCCAAAGAGTCTTGGTAGCTGGAGTTAAGTCCAGTTGGTGGCTGGTTGCAAGCAGTGTCCCCCAGGACTCAGTATTTGGGCCAGTTCTCTTCAATATCTTTATCACCCTCAGCAAGTTTGCAGACAACACTAAATTGAGTGAGAGTGTTTATCTGCTTAAGGGTAGGAAGGCACTGTAGAGAGATCTGGACAGGTTAGATGATTGGGCTGAGGCCAGTGGAATGAGGTTTGACAAGACCAAGTGTTGGGTCCTGCACTTTGGTCAAAGCAACCCCAGGCAATGCTACAGGCTTGGGGCATAGTGGCTGAAAAGCAGCCTGGTGGAAAAGGATCTGGGGGTGCTGGTGGATGGCTGGCTGAACATGAGCCAGCTGTGTGCCAAGGTGGCTAAGAAGGCCAGTGGCATCTTGGCCTCTATCAAAAATTATGTGTCCAGCAAGAGTACGGAAGTGATTGTGTCCCTGTATTCAGCCCTATTGAGTACCAGTTTGTGTACTATGTTCAGTTCTGGGTGCCATAGTATAGGAAAGACATTGAGGTTCTGGAGGGTGTCCAGAGAAGAGCAATGAGGCTGCTGAGGGGTTTGGAGGGCATGTTGTATGAGGAGCAGCTGAGGCAGGTGGGGTTGTTTACTCTGGAGAAGAGTACCCCTGGCTACAGGGATATCCTACACCTCTCTACAACTACCTGAATGGAGGTTGGAGTGAGGCTGGTGTTGGTCTCTTCTCCAAAGTAATGGGCTTAAGTTGTGCCACGGGAGGTTTAGGTTGGATATTAGGAAAAAATCCTTTACTGAAAGAGTGGTGTGGAGGAGCCTGCTCAGGGAGGTGGTGAAATCACCATCCATTGAGGTGTTCAAGAAACATGTATATGTGGTGCTTCAGGATATAGTTTAATGGTCATGGTAGTTGGGTTATGGTTGGACTCAATGATCTTGAAGGTCTTTTCCAATCTTTATGATTCTATGCCTGTACATATGTATTTAGAAGCTTTTTTTCTTGTGAGTCTTAACCATTATTTTGATCTAAATCAGTGATTTAAATAGTAGCTTTTTAAAACATTGCAAATTGAGCTTTCAACTTATTTATTTAAGGGCAGCCTGTAAATGTCAGTTTCCCATGCATTTTTACAGTCATATACAACCTTTGGTTATATTTAAAATAATCTGTAATAGTAACATGATTGTTCTAATACAAGGACAAAATATTACTATTAGTGCTCTGCATTTTCAGATAGTTGATGTTAAAATTCTTGGAATCAATTAAAAGGCCAAATTAAAAAAATTAAATACAATCTAGAAAATACATTCTTATCATTGGCTTGCTCTGTTTTTAATAACAGCTTTTCTCAAAAAGGGATTTTTTGGAGTGTAGTTAGTAGGTGAAACTTACCAGGTTCCAAATTATCATTTTTGTACTAGTTTTATAATTTGTGGACATAGAAGAATCAAAATGAGGTTGTTGAAGTCATGGCCTTCTAGGGGAATATGAAGAGGAGAGCTTAGAGCAATGGAGCCAGTTTGTACTTACTTCATGCAACCTTCAGTTTCCTTGGAAGTTTTTCACATATAACTTAGCAAAAGCAGACCCACAATGTATGAGTCAAGCAACCTTGCTCAAGGTTGCTCAGTTCCTTGCTGCATTTAGGCCTTTTGGATGTAGGCTTTCTAAAACTTAAGGTATCATGGGTTGGCAACAGCAGCAGCAAAAGAGAGACTAGTCTCACATCAAAAACCCTCCAAGCAGTCTGTGTCTGCTGGAACAGAGCAAGATGTTTTAATATGAGAGCATTTGATATTGCATTCATGATCATGTGAAAGATATTTGTAAAATTTTATAAGGTATGTGAGTTTTCTAAATGGGATTCAAACAGAATTTGAAGTTTTTAGATGAGTCAAATTAGAAAAAAAATTCAAACTGACAATGTCCCTTTAATTAGAGCACACATTGTGAAATGTTACTTTGTAGGGATTAATTATAAATATTTAATAAGATCTGGAAGTTCACCAAGCACTCTTGCAAGACTTGTGCTACCTTGTGAAAACAAACCAAATACATTTTAATTATGTATCTGCCTTATCAGATGTTTTCTGGCAATGTTAATGGGTTGTTCAAGTGAGTGTCACATTTTTGATTTGGCATATGTGCATTGTAACTATAATTGAAATGCTTGAATTAGTGGTTTTCATTCAGAGTACAATAAGGATATTATTTAATTATTTTCCTCATTCTTTAATGACCATGTCAATATCTACTAAATATCAAATAAAATAGAAGCAGTAATAAAATAGAATTAACATTTACAAATATGTCCCTAGCTGCTCTAAATTTTATCAAGGATTTATATGAAATCCAAGCAGCTACAGGGTTTAGAATTTTTTTTGATAACACAGACACTTGAAAGGAAAACCAAACTCCAGCCTGATTTTTAACTACCATCAGCATTGATAAAACTGTTGGATGCCTATGTTTTTCAGGATCCCACTATAATGAATTAGGCATTTATTTTCTATTTCTTTTTGATTCAATTGAGCATTTGATGAAGGAATTTCAAAATACAAACTCTTTTGGTGGGAAAGTGTCAAGTGAAGAATAAATTGTACTGTCAGCAAACAGTGGATTTTTAGACTTCCATCTTGTGCTAACAGTAAGCTGCCACAATCAAAGGGGTATAAGAAGGTTTTTAGGTTTGGATTTTTTTTTATTTTTATTTTTTTCATTTTAGACCAGAAATGAGAGCTACCCTGACAAACTCTTAACATATGGCAGAGTATGTCCTTGTCACATCTACACTTAATACAACTGAAATTAGCATCTTATCTGGCATATACATCTGGATAGCTGTTGCACAGTAAAGCAATACCAGAAAGTAAAAACTTGCATAAATCATTACAAACCAAAATCTCAGTTTAGTTGTTTGCATCACCATGTTATGAAATTTGGCATACCAAATGGAATATTTTTTTACTGAGTTCTGTTTTGATGAAATATATTGCTATAAAATTTTGGATTATGTGAAGAAGGGAGTGGCTAACTATGACTTGCAGGTGTTGAGGGGCCAGATTAAGAAAAAAGAGGAAATAAATTCTTGCAGAGCTTGTATCTCTTTTTAGGAAAAAAATATTCAGGCTCTTCATTTACAAATTGTTCTGCAAACACCTTGTGTCCTGCTTTAGGAAATAGCTTTACCTTTTGCAGAAGGAAACTGAGTCACCGCGAGTGGAATCCAGATTTTGGTAACATTTATGTGTAAAGAGAATTTTACAGATATCAATAATAGTATGTTAAAAAATTCTCCACAATGGCAAGTGAAAAAGTGGAAACAATCCATGGAAAAAAATCAAAGCAATCAAACAAAGTCAGCTTTCTCACAGCCTCAGGGTCTCCTTTAAATTGGTCATACATAACTTAATAGAGAAAGGTAATGGCAAAATACACAGGAAACAATAATAGAAAATAGAACTTAAATAAAGCAATCCTGATGAATGCTTGAGAAGGGTATGAATGGGAGTGAGTGAGTGACTGGATACAGTAAAGCCTTTCTATGAAATAATTAATATTGTTAAACATCTGCTATCTGAAAAGTGGATATAGCATTGCTGATTTACCAAAAATTGGATATATAAGGGGGTTTATGTTGTTATAAAAGTATCTATCTAAACCTTAGTTAAAGGTCAATCTGTATCATCACTGTAGATGTTGGAATTAATGATACATAGTACCTGAGGATCTGTAAATGTTAACTATCGTAAGTGATCAAAGACAAAAACTTTGAGCTTGCAGAAGCAAGCAGTCTAGGCAAAAATGTGCTTTTTGGCAAGCATTGTGTCATAATATGTGTATCTAGATGATAGGCCTGGGAGGAAGCTGATTGTATCAGGATAACAAGAAAGGAAATCAGACAAGCAGATGTTTAACTGGAGTTTCACGAAACAGCAAGCAGAAAGGCACCTTGTCCAGTAGTCTTACCTGCCTGAAAATTTTGGATAACTTTTGACATGTCTGTGGAAGTTATGGGTTTGTCCATGAATCCATCCCTGGTGTAATTTCACAGTTCAAATATCCAGGCTTCTGAAACAGTTTGAGTATAAGCATAGATGAAATCCTGGAAGAACTTTTTGCAGTCTCAGATATCTGGTGATTTGTTGCACAGGTGCTGACATGCTGAAGGAATTATGGTCAATTCCCTTACACATTTTGTGTAAATTTTACTTAAGAAGTAGGGATGTGGCAACTCGCATTATGATTGTCATTGTTACCTCTCAGAAGTCAGGAAGACTCTTCCAGTCTGAAAGTGATGTTTCAGGAGCTTATCCACTGTGCAGGGTATTTATTTCATTTAATGTGAAGGAAGAGTGAGACATAACTCGGGTGGTGCTCCACTGTTATTGAAAGTAGTTGTTGTAAGTCATGGTGCCACATATTTATTTGATTTATATGATTTTTTCATATTCCCTGTAAGTTCCCAAGTTATTAGCCAAACTGTTGTGTTTTTTCTTTTTACTGCATTGAAACTATTAAAGAAAACCCCCAAATCTACAAACAATCCCATGCAATAGCTTCCTCAGAAGCTACCCTAGAATACATAGTAACTGTGTCTTATTCCAAATAGACAAGGTAGAAATAGGGCAGATAAACCCAAGATCTCTTACCATTTAATACCCTGAGCAAGTCAGAGCTTTGGTAAAATAGAAGCCATGCTGAACTCATCAGCTGCACAGTATACATTGTCTGTCTCTTTTATTTTACAGAAGTCTACAGGCTTGGAGTCAAATGAGAGTTAGATGGAGTGGGTGTCTTTGAATTTTAATTCTGGAGAATTTAAGTGTGAATTAACTTACTGAGCAGCCTAATTGTCAGAATTAGTGTGGTTGCATATGCTTTGTTTGTTTTGTTTGTTTTGTTTTGGTTTGTTTTTTTTAGGACTTAGTGTGACTTCAAGTAGCTTCACCAAAACCCCATACGTGAATAGGAGTTGAATAGGAATATATCTGATACTGCCTGACAACATCTCTGCCAGTGTTTGAGTTGTGTACTGTTATTGGAATCTGGCATTCATAATGGTAGATAGTATCTCAGTTGCCACTGGGGTGCTTTGTCGGTCACTTTGCCATTGCGAAGCAGCGGTATTATCTTTTCTTAGAATCCTGTCTGGCATATGGTATTTGTAAACCATCTGCTTAGCTTCTAAAATTATATTGCATCCTGTTAAGGTACATGAAATGTTATGGTGGAACCCCATAAGACACGCTTTCAATTCTGTCTTCCTCAGTCCTTTGAAGTCACTTAAATTCTTCTAGATTCCCTCCCTCCCGTTTTTTTATCTAATAAATCAGGTTTTGAGTTTGAAATGTCTTTAGGGTGAGCTGAGAAGAGGCAGGTATGATTTAAATCTCTGCTAACACATGATATTGCTGTAGTAAGGGTGCTGAGGAAAAGCCATGGGGAAATGAAGACAATTGTCTTTTAGAGGAGAGCTAAGCTATGCTGGAATAGATATTGCTTAGAAGCAGCCATATTTATTTGGCTAGTGAGGCTAAGTGGAGTGAAAGCGTATTGTCCATTTGGGTACCTACTGGGATCTTAAAGAAAGGTAAAACATTGTGTGTGATTAACTACACTATTATAGTCAACATTTACAGGGCAACGTAAATGAACATGGTCAGATGATACACACAGTGGAGTTTTTCAAAGATGATGGCATTTCAAAATGCCTGAGAAGGTGGTGTTCTAATCTTGATATCACTTCAGCAGATCTCATAATCTGTGTATTGTTAATAACATAGGTATGTTATAGAAGCATATGTATAGTTTGAGTGTTATAGATGCGTATGTGCAGAGATTATTGCAACTGAAGAGAAAGGAATAAATTCATCATGAGATCGGAAACAAAACACACACACACACAAAAAACAAAAAAGTGAGAGAGAAGGAAAAAAAGATGCCACCCAGAGGCAAGCAGTGGGATATTTTGAAAGTGTTGCGAGCAGAGGATTCTACATGATCATGATTTACTGCAAGTCTTAAAGTATTACCTTCTGAAGCATTCTTAGTGACTAATAAGGAACTTGGCACATAAAGGCTTAGGCTGGGCTTACTGGTCATCTTTCCATAACTGTGGTGAATTCAGGAATTTTGAGAAGGTAAGCCTTTAATAATTTTCTTCTAAAACAACCTGAATTCATTATTGTCAGCTAATGAGTTGGGCTGAGATAAGCTGGGTGTTTTGACCTTCTGGCTCCATGTAATGTTTCCTCAGAAAACTGTCTTCACAGAAGGTGAGCAGTTTGGATACACTATATCAAGAAAACGAATTTGTTATTGCCTACATGGAAAACCATGTATTTAATATGTTTTCTGAAGGGCCTAGATGTAACTGAGAATAAGGACATCTGTATGTTTTGGGGTTTTACTGTTATGTTTTTTGAACAATTAGCATTCCTTTAAATCTATCACTGGACATTGTTGAGATTTGTAAAATAGTTTTTTTGGGGGAATTTACTTATCCATGGTAGCTAAGATTCAAACCCTAAATCTCTCAATACTCTTAAATCTCACCAACTATGCTTTGGACAAATGTAGAGTGTACATTTAGTGAGTGAAGACTAGAAAAATGCCTTTATATACATTATCATGCTGCCAAAAGTTAAGCACAGAAAATCTGGATGTTCAATACCCTTTTTAACCCAGTAGGGTGTGGCAGACTTAGCAGGATGAAATGGAGCTCCAGTGCATGTTTTTAGTGTGTACAGATGTGACAACTGGTAGAACAGCAATTGTTTCACAGTGATTGCCAGCTTTTGAATTACTACCTTTTTTTGCCAAGGCCTTTAAAAAGTTTTGTCAAAGTTTTAAAAGTCACAGAACAAGAGACAGGTTAGTTCAGAGAGGCTCTGTGCTGTGTAATCAAATGCCATCTTTTACTCCATAGTGCTCATGTGTCATTTAACAATAGGTGCAAGCACGGGTGTGCATAAGTAACTGATCCAAGATTAAATCTGAAATGAAACGATAAATGCTCCCAGACACTTTGTGGCTGGCCATGCACAAATGGAAATTCATAGCTGGCAGGTAGCTATTACTGTACAGTTTTCCTTTCAAGGAGGATGGTATTTCCATAGACATGCTGTGAGGAGAAAGCTGCATGAGATAGGATGCTTTGGCTGGGAGCTCGGATTTCTTTCTTGTGCTTCCCAAGTCATGCAATGCTTGAAATAATCCTTTTGTCTCATGTTGCTGATTCTGTGTAATGCTTATTTTCCTCAACCTAGAGTCAAAGGGAGTGACAAGAGTGATGAAAGATGGATGTGAGTAAGAGAAGGACCTGTATAAGTTTAAGCTGTGTAGCTTGTGTAAGAGTTGTGGTCAAGGTGTTCCCCTTGATGTATTAAACTGGACTTAACCACAATTAGTGATTCTTCTGATAAACCAAGAATAGAGTTCCAAGGTCTCAAGTGAAGCCCTGCTAATTTTTGTCCTGAAACCTCCTTTTTCTCTCACTGTGGTGATGTTATAGGGTCAGGGCTTTTGTTTTGTTTTGCTTTGTTTTTTCTTGGAAAAAAAGATGCAGTGTTTATTGTTGTTGTACCTCTCACTGTTAATTTCATTTAGTGAAACTAAATTTCAGCAGAGAAATTCTTGTGTTTTTATTTTCCTTCCCAAGTTACTTTTGTTATGAGTTGTGACTTGCTCCACAATTCTTGGATAATCTTAAGCTTATGCTTGCTAGTTCAGTTTCTCGTTTTATCCACAGCTGATGCTTTCCCAGCATCATCTATGAATGAAACACTTTAAAAACTTCATTGTAGTATCCTAGTTGTCAATGTGTAAGTGATGTAGGTATGCTGGGCCTGAATAATTAAAATAGTGCTTGGAAAAGTAGCAATGAAGAGAGGTGAACACATTTTTGGAACGTAAGAAGAAAGAAGTTGCCCAGATACTTTATACAAGCATTGAAGCATTTAATTTCCTTCTGAAAGATGTAAATTTTAGCTGCAGTGTATTTTGTTAGATCCAGCAAGGCACCAGAATTTTGGGAATGGACTTTCAGTAATACCAGTAAAATTAAAATTATACTCTTCTAAACAAAAAAATCTCTCCAGTGCCAACATGTACCATTTTAAGCTGGTTTCTTAAATACTAGTTGGATTGTTTACCACAAAGTGAATGTAATTTTCCAAAATACTATTCATTCATTAACTTTAATCCAATTTGGTTTTAGTTCTTGGTGAACCAGTAGGTACAATAAATTTTCTCCTTAATTTTATAGAGTCTGTTATGAACTGAAGATTATTCCAAATTCACATTCCTCACAAAGCTTTACTTAGATAGTAATATTGTGAGTTTATGTAAATTAAAAAACAAAAATGCTTCTGAGTTACTTCTGAATTACTTAAGAGATGTTTTTGCTGGTTTGGATTTAAGCCAGCTAAGTACTTGAATGTCATTAGCCTTTGTATCTAATAAATTTACAAAAAATGTTGAGATGTTCATGTAAACAATGCACCTGGTATCCTAGCATTCCATTGGTGTAACTTAAAATATAACTTGACAGAGTTAAATATGTGTAGAGATTTATGGGTTTTGTTTAAAACCTATTTCTTGAAAATTTCATGAGGTAATTGCACATTATGAAGTGCTGATATTCCATATACACTGTACAACATGACATTTGGCCATAGGAAGTCTTTTGTTTCACTCACAAGGTCAAATGGTAGCAGTACAAAGTACAGCTACTCCAAGGCCACAAATTTGAATAACAAACATTGTTTGAAATGGATGCATTAGATGAATGTCTTCTGTGCCTCAAACAGTAGTCATCCTTTTTCATTTAAATGGGGGGAAACACATAATGAAACATAGATATAGAAAGTACAATAAGTGTTGATGCAAGGTAAAGAAATGGTTGGGTTTTGTTGTTCATTTGTTCTGTTTTATTTCAGTGTGATCGCTGTTTGCCATTGTACAACGACAAACCTTTTCGCCCAGGTGACCAAGTTCATGCCTATAATTGCAAACCTTGTCAATGTTACAGCCATGCAGCAAGCTGCCACTATGACTTAGCAGTGGACCTCTTTCCTCAGGAACACTACAGAGGCAGTGGTGGAGTGTGTGATAACTGTCAACACAACACAACTGGTAAGCTGTATGAAAGAGAATGAACTGTTTGTTACGCAGCTGCTGTTTGGCTAAGTCTTGTGTCAACTGAAATGAATAATGCTCAATGCCAATAAATTCTCCTGTGCATGTATTTTTAAAACTATCCAGATAGAGCAGTAATTACAATTGTGTCAGTATTTAAGCTACAGGAAAACACTGTTAAAATTTTATTCAATCTTGTATAAAGTCTTCTGTGCAAAACATTCTAATAAATAAATGGAATGCATAGTTTCAAAGCTCTTTCCATTACATGTGCTAAAGCACTTAAATCCAGAATATCATCTTTCTAACTGAATCAGTTGAACGGATAGCATATTAAAAATATAATCATTTTTTCTCTGATGTCAGTTTCTTGCTTATTGAGTAAAGATTTCTGTTCCATGTAAGTAATACATTTGAATACTTTCTTCAAAATAGTACTATTTCAAGTTTTTTTTGGCTTTTTCTAGATAAGGGAAAAAAAGGAAAAGTTTCAGGTTCAATGATAATTTATCCCAAAAATGTATAGGCATTTGCATTGCACAGCTTTTATATAAGTGTGGTATTACATAACAGATGGAAGTTTAATGGAGTAAAACATAGTTTGTAACAGGTTCATTGTTTCATATGCTCTGGATCACTAAATTGGCAGGTAGAGATGAAAGGTGCATTAAAATGGACGTCCTGAAAATTATAGAATTCTCTCAAAGGAATAGAGTCTTTAATTTTGAATTATACAGCTAATTTTAATGAATTGGAAGCCATAATGCATAACCTTTCTTTCATGCAGGAAGGAACTGTGAGCTGTGCAAGGATTTCCATTACAGACAAGCAGGTGCAGATCTTTCAGCCATTGATGTTTGCAAACCCTGTGACTGTTATGCAACAGGCACCAAAAATAAGAGCCTCCTGTGTGATAATGTAAGTAGCCTCAATACAGAAAAATGACAAAACATTTTAATCAACCGGGTAGACAGCAGTAAGATTTTGCAAATGGTATTTAGATAGTAACTACTTTATTAAAAATGTTTAAGCCTTTTCAAAATATAATTGACATACCTCAGAGGCTGAGCACCAAGAAAACACAGAAAGCAGTTAGAGATGTCCTGTTGAGGAGTTCTACATCAAGATCAGCATCAGACAAAAGATGCTGCATGCATTTCGGAAGTGAGTAGTAGTTTTGAAGGTCTTGGCAATGTCTTAGATAAAATATTTTGAAAATTCAGGAAGTAAGCTGAGACTGAGATTGAACTAAAATGAAGCTCGTATTCTGTGTGATATCACAAGGATTGATGTTACTTTAGGAAATAAAAGCGCATAAAAAAAGCCCTACAAAAAGAACACAAAAAATCCCAAATCCAAAAAAACCCTGAACAACCTTCAAAGTAATGCCAAACTAGAACATTGTTAGCTATGCTTTTTAAGCCTCTGGACCTCATTGGCATGCAAAACATATTGTTTGATAATAAATCAAAACATGCATGTCAAAAAAACTAAACAAAAAACTCAAACCCAAGCCCCCATCAAAACCCAACGACAACACTCTTCTCCCCCCCAAAAAAGGGCCAAACAAAACCAACCAACAACAAAAACCCAAACCAAACCTCCAAAACAACATGAAAAGTGACTGAAGTCATGAATGTTTATTAAAGATATATTGTGATTCATGTTCTATTCACATGTTTTTTTCATTGCCAAATCAAAATTTTGCTAGCAGTAGGGAAGAAATAATTTTTTCACCTGAGCTGTGTTTTAAAAACATTTTAAAAGTAGAACTTGATCTACAGGGAATTAAGATACAACTTGTTCAGCTAGTTACCGTATTTCCAGTGTCTGCCTTACTTTTCCAGATTTCTTTTTTTGTAAAACAGTCTGTAGTATTTATCCTTTTACTGCATCTTATTTAATAGTAATTTCTTGTGGATCTTGTATTTTCATCCTTGGTTCTATAGTGGTACAAATATATGCTAAGTTTGACTCAGTGCACCTTCACTGGGCTTGTGCATTAGTGCATATATTGACTGAGATGCAAATTTAGTCCATTGTGTTTGTTTAAAATAATCCCCTTTAATACAAATAAAAAAAATTAATTATCTAGTTTCTGAAGACTATACTTTTTGCCATCAACACAGAAATGGAAAAAAAAGCCACCTTGAAAAACATGGGTATTATCTTAAACTATTATTTAAGGTATAGGAAAAAATGAAAGCAAATGCTTACTTGTGGCTTTGGTTTGTGGTGAAATGTTAACCTAAACTAACCTCAGTTGTGATTATTAATCAGAGAAAGAGTGGTTTACAGAAGTGACTTCTTTTTAGTGAAATATGCAAGAACATTGATGAAGCTTGAATATGAAAATATGAATGGGGAGGTAAAATGGGAAAAATTGGGGGAGACTCTATTACCAAATAAAGCATCAACTGACTGCTGCAGTAGAAGCAGTGCAGGGAGATATGATTAAGAGGCATTAAAGAATAGATTAATAAGGCTGGGGACTAAAGGCTGAGATAAATTACATGAAATAGGATGGCATCACTGAAGGAAGTGTTTCCAAATTTGACCTGTGGAAGATGGAATCATAAGGAATAAGGACTCTACTCATGAAAAGTAATTGTCACATCACAATGATAATTTTCAAGCAAATATGCCAAAAATGGGGCAGAATATACTTTTAGTGCATAACTTACTATTTTCTGCAGTTCATCAACATTTAGTTTCTTTTCACAAAGTCCCAGTTGTGTCACTAAGTTCCAAAAGGTACAGATTTCCAAAATTAATCTACTGAATCACAAATTAATCTATTGAATAACACAGAATATTTACTCATCGCGTTAAGTATTATTAACATAGATTACAAGATGGGTAGTAGACTTTACTGTGATGTGGCTATTCCCATCTTGGTTCTTTGAACTCATCATGAAAACTTTACGCCTGGTCTGTACACCCCTTTCACTCTGCCCTTGGAGAGAAAGGCATGCAAGTACGTAGTGTTTCTCCCTTGCACAAGTTCTCAGTTCTCATACATCTCTACATCATGCCAAGTTGTAGGTCTGTGTAGCTTCATTTGTATTTTAAAGTGCAAACTAACATTAAAAACTTCAAAACTGTAACTTCATATCTTATATTAACAAATGGGATTTTAGAATAGTGGTGTAGCAATGCATCTGTGAGTGGTTCATTTTTATTTTTTGCAGAGGGAAGGCTTCCCTTGAGACTGTTAGGTACAAGAGAGAGAATAACTAAAGCCTGATAAAATTTGTCCAATTCTGTGCTGGTTATTGACATCTAATCTTTGTAGAAAAGATACATGCTGGTTGCATCCTCTGTGAATATCTGTCACAAAATGTTCCAGACAATCAGAAAGTCCAGATGAATTATTTGAGGTGCCTGAGTTTTATGAGAGTGAAAGAAGAATTGTCTGCCTCCTTCCCTTCTCCCTCACCATTCACACATGAGGAAATTCTGCCAGAATACTGCTGATGTGATCACTCTTGCTCTGTACGGAGAGCTGGAGATTAATTTCTTCTGGCCCTTATACTACAATCCTTGCCTCATTTTCCTGTGCAGCTTTTTACCCAGACTGCTCTACAAATGCTTATATATTCAATCAGGCACAGCAGTTTGTAGTCCTTTCATGATTCTATTATAATATGCCATATATAATGGTGTGAAAAAAAGCACTCATTTCCAGGACATTTGTTTCTAGGCAAAGCTGAAAGTACTGCTATTGCTTTTACCTAGTCTTTGGAAGTACTGTTCTGGTCTAAGTGAATCAAGGCACCTTTTTTTCATCCAGCTTTTGCTGATTTTTAAGATTTTACTCTCAACCTGCAAATAAATATGTATCATATACTTATGGGTGCAAAGAAGCTGTGCTTTACTGCAGGGGATATTGTTCAGAATCGCAAAGACTTAATTGCATTCTGTCAAGGTGGCAGCTGTATTGTCTTGTTTGTTGCAAGAAAACTCTAAGGCTTGAAGATGAACAAAATCTTCGTTACTGTTTTCTCTGAGGACTTCTACTCAGTAAGCTTTCCAACAGGCTTCAGATTTCACCTTTCTGTGCACTCTCTAAATATTGTTCTTTTGAATTTCTTATTTTTTTCCCCTCAGAATTTTGAATGCCTTTTTTTTAGTATTATAGAAAAGCTAGTCAATAGCTGTGTGTATACATATGTATTTTAAACCAAGGTACTTTTGGTAATTTTACTTCTGAGCTGATACATTCTTTGATATCAAATTAGAATGAGCATTCTTCTGTTTTCATTTTTCCACCTACACAGTTTTCAACCCATTTATTGTGATTGACAATAAATAAATAACTGGAATGTGTGTTATAAGGGAAAGAACATAAGTTAAGCAGTTAATTAAGGGCATGTCAGTTGACAGATATATCAAATAGAATAAGCAGTATGAAGGATGCAAATGTGTCAATGTAAAGTTCAGTTGGATAGTGGAGTCCGTCAAAATCAAATTATAAAACACTATGTGTATTCTAAATCCTGTATTTGCTTCCATGGATGGCCTTTAATCTTATTACTAAAATGAAGGAAAATGACTCTTTTTTTAATATTAAATAATTCCATGGCTTCATTTCTGATGGGTTTTGTACCATGGAAATGCTAGTTTTCTGTGAAAATTTGTCAAGTTATTTTGGGGATTTGGTCCACTCCTACCCTTTGGAGTGTCATGGGTGCGGGATAAACTCCTCATTTTACATTTTGAGCACAAGTAGTAGAAAGCCATGACTTTTGAAAGTCATCATATATGATGACAAGAAGAGATAGTGGGGGAGTGACAAAGAACTTCATTATTGTTGCTTATGCAATTTTCATTTCCCAAAGCTGACATACCAAAACCTATTGTCAGACCAGAAACCAGTACCTCTTACAATTCTCAATTCCTCAACCAAAGAAAAGTCTTCAACCCTCTTACTCCCCAGTCCCATTTCTTGAGATTGCAGCCAACTCAGTGCTGGGGTCCTTGCTAGATGTGCATCAAGTAAAAAGCTGGTGAGAAGTGTATGATTAGCATTTATACCAAAAATGCAGAACATCAAGATCGGTTGGAAACCGTGCAGTGGAATGAATAGAAAGAATTTCATGCAGGAAATAAATACACCCATGGGTCTTAAAATGTAAGCTTATTGCAAGGGAAGGTGCTTCTGCCCTGGTAGAGAGTAAATAGTTGAGGTTAGTAATGACTCAGCCAGTCACAGAAGAACTTTTCTGTCATGTGTTTTGGGCTTCAAAACCCAAAGGTATCTCTGGGTTGTAAATAAATTTAGAGAGTTTGAGCTTTATTTTTTATGTATTTAGTATTTATTTATTTATTTAGTATCATCAATCCACATCTCATATTTATTCTTCAGAATTAGACTTTCTGATTACATTTCTGGCAGTAGTTTTCTTCCATTAGAGTCACCAAAGAATAGCCTGTCCAGCAAGAAAAAGATGGTTGTAACTTTCAGAAAGATATTTTTTTCCAGAAAATTCCGTGTTCTGCTTTTTGAATATATATGGTCAATGACTAAGTAGACAGAAGATATTTTTCTGAGATCTTGATATACACACATTGAATATCTACTAGATGAGGGCTATGGTTAAATAGTTTGCTATACCCTAAACAATAATTAAGACACTTCTATGGACTATGTCACCCTTTGTTCTGGGTGCTTAATTCTTGAATGCCATGTTGATCTTTGAGGTCTCTTCCAACCATATATATATATATATGTTCTGTGATTCTTCTTAAGTCCTTATATTAGGTTAGTAGCTGAATACTGGGAGAGTTCCTGAATAAGGCCCTCTTTGAATCTGGGATTCTAGATGTGATGAGTTAGTGTTCCCTAATTAGAGAGTTGTATGACTGCAATCTAAAGCAGTGTAAATATCTTGGTATTTCTAAAATTCAGAAATCTCAGGTAGTCTGCTTCCTGCTTAAGGAGAGTGATGCTGTAGCTGTGACTTGTGCAGGAGGAAATTGCTTGTGTACTTTTTATAACTGTTTACATTGAAGGATATGAGACTAATGTGCGTTTCATACATAAATTATAAATCACACAGGGGATCTGCGCCAACTCAGCATCAGTGATTTTTCTGTATCAAATAATAATTGTAGCCATGAGGTCCCAAAGTACACCACTGCTTGGTAGTAATGCTTGGCTAGACTGATTTTCTAGGCAGATATTTTCCATAAGTGATTTAGATCCAAGACGGTCCTGTTAATAGGCTGTTTCTGTCTGCTTACTCTCTGGGTCAGAACCAGGCCTCTCAGGCATAAGCAACAGGAGAACAGATTGCTTTTCTGTAACTACCATAATTAAAGTCTGTATCTTTAAATGACAGATAGCATTTGAGTCCCCCAGCATTTGAGTCTGGGGGAGGAGAGGAGGGTTCAGTAATATCTTCAGTGCACAGCTGGTGAAATTCTGGTTAGCAAAATCTTTAAATATTAATTGCTGTCAGTATCCTCAGTGATACCATTGTTTCCAGAGTAAGCTAAATTTACAGAAAAAATGGTAATAACAACAACCACTTTGCTTTATAATTCACATAGAGTTTTATGTAGTTATGGAAAGGGTTTGATCTACCCATTTTGATGCAGGTTTCCATATTGTAATTTGTGATACATCTGTTTCTGTGTCATTTGTTGACAAGTGTCAGCTCAAACATCTTATAATGGTATCCATTGCCAAACATTTTGGAGTGCTTCTGAATGATTTCGGTTCTCTGTCTGTACAGATATTTTTAAGCCAAATTTTCCCCAAATTAAGCCAAATTATTAGTTTATTTCCTGAATTAACGAAGTTATCAATTTTCATATGAACTTGAAAGTGCATGTATACCTTAATTTTTTCTTTTTAGCTAAAATTCCAGTTCTTTAAAAATAGTTTTTGTTGGTTTTTACTCTTTTTTTCTTGTTTATGTGTTGTACCCTTCAATTAGTCGATCTGAAACCTTACTTTTCCTTCTCCTGTCTTAAACATGAGATTAATTTTTAGTACATCACAGACTTACATTTATCTTTTCTGGAGTGGTGTCATATTCTTTATATTTAATTTGTGGAGGGTTAGTATCACTTCCATCTTATTTTTTACGTTAATGTTTCTTCACAGTTTTTCTTCATTTCATGTTTGATATCTCCTTGCTATGTGTTTTGAACTTATGCATTTACTGTACCTGTACTGATTTTAGAATATTTGTGCAAAGACTAAAAGTGAAAATCAGCACACTGAGGGTGATCCTAGCACAGCAGCTCCCACCCTGATCATGGCAGTGTCCCGGAGCATTAAAACATGGCCAAGTGCTCAGAACAGGGTCTATTAACAACCCCAGACAAGGCATATGATAAATTTGGTCCAGTGTCCATCCAGGCGTCAGTCTGGAGCAAGCAGGAGGTGAGGCTGGAGCCTAATTCCAGGCTGGGCAGAGGGACAGCTGCAATATATCCCAAGCGCAGTGTGGATACTCAGACTGGAGCTTGTCTGGAGCTCCTGGGCTGTGGGTAGAGCTTGTGAGTGGAAGCCCCAGGTGAGGCTGCTCAGGGCTACTTTGTGCCATCAGGGTCATTAGGGCTGTGTGTTTTGAGATGGGGTGATCTGTGAGGCTTGCAAGCATCTTCTCTTCTGTTTTCAGTCAGCTGCTCTGAAAATGTTGAAGATGTTATCATCAGGGCAGGCAGTTACCGAACCCTACAAATGTACCCAGTTTTAAAAGTGTTTTAACTACTTCCACCCTCCGTCTCCATCCTCTCTTTTATCTAGAGTGTATTTCTCAACTTTTCCTCTAAAGTTCTGCACATGTACTTGATGTGTATTTAGTATATGAAGGCAAAAAACTGTAATAAGGGGTGCCTTACAATGGCATCTTTCTCTTAGCTGGTAGTCATGTCTCTTATAATGCCATGCTTACTGTAGAACACAGAGGTTAAAGTGGACTTATATAGCTGAATTAGTTATTCTGTGTTTCAGAGGCTAAACTTCAATAGATATCTTTCACCTTAGTGTCTTATATTGACAGAAAATGCATGAAGCAGCAGAATGGAAAGGCTTCTGGCTACCTATGGCAAAAAAAACCCCAAAAATATTCTTTTGTGAATACGATCAGAGGCTTTTTTTTCTTTTGTCTTGTCTATATGCCTTTTTTCTTCTGCATGACTTCTTTCACAGGGCTTTGAAATCAGTGTTATAGAAGAATGCCAGTGGATTATTTACAGATCCTCTAATCTCAAACCTATTTTCAGATCTATTAAGAAGCAATCTGGTAAGATTCTCTTTCTAACAAAAACTTTGTTTTCCCATACCTCCTTCTGAACTGCCATGCAAGAATTTCATTCTTATTAGAACCAGGAAGCCAGTTGCCACTTGTATTGATTATAGACAAAACTCTTTTTGACATAACAAGGTAGGAGGAAATTGATGCAGGGAGATCTCAAAAACAGTTTTATTGGCTGGTTCCTGGAGAAAATTTGAGTTGTGTTCTTTGCTTGGCCAGGTATTTATTCCTCATTCTGGAAAGGTATATTTATTTTTCTGGTGTAATTTTTCACTCTATTAAGAGAAAGTTAAAATCATAGAATGGCTTGGGTTGGAAGGGACTTCAAAGCATCATCTAGTCCAACCACCCTGCAGTTGTCTGGGACATCCTCTGCTAGATCAGATTGCTCAGAGCCTTGTCAAGCCTTGAGTATCTCTGGGTATGGGGCCTCAACTTCCTCCCTGGGCAATCTGTTCCAGTGTTCCACCACCCTCATGGTAAAGAACTTGTTCTCAACATCCAATCTGAATCTACTCTTCTCTTGTCCTATCACTACAGGCCTTTGTAAATAAGTCCCTTTCCAGCCTTCTTGTAAGTGCTCTTCAGGTATTGGAAGGCTGCTATTAGTTCTCCCATGAGCCTTCTCTTCTCCAGGCTGAACAACCCCAGCTCCTTCAGCCTGTTCTCATAGGAGATGTTCTAGTCCCCCAGTCATCTTTGTGGCCCTTCTCTGGTCCTTCCATCAGGTCTGTGTCCTTCTTGTGTTGAGGGCTCCAGAGATGGATGAAGTACTTCAGATGAGGTCTTACCAGAGAAGAGTGAAACGGCAGAATCATCTCTCTAAGTTTGGGGACATACATTTTATGCAGTGGGGTGAAAATTACTGCTTCTTGTAATAGCTTGACACTTAAAATTATGCTGAAGATATTGGTGGTCTTTGCTTCTCTTAGAACTCGGTAATCTACACATTGCACTTGTTGCATCAAGGAAATGGCTACCATCTGCTCACAATTAGATTTGGATTTCTGGGTATTTATGATAAGAATGGTCATGCTGGATGAAATGAGACTTCATCTAGCACAGTATCCTCTCTGGTAGCTTCCAGGAGCTGGTGTTAAGAAGCCTGATCCTTCTGTGACATAGTTCTCTAGATTCCAGTTATTTATGGTTTGGGGACTACCTGAGCCAAATTCAAGGGTTTCATCTGAGTTGTCATTTTTGGTGTCTAAATAATTTTTAAATACACTTTAAAACCTCCCACCTCTAATACTGTGTCCAGTTCTGGTGTCCCCATCATAAGGACACAGAGCTGTTGGAGCAAGTCCAGAGGATAGCCACAAAGATGATCCATGGGTTGGAATACCTCTGCTATGAGAATATGCTATGGGAGCTGGGGTTGTTCAGCCTAGAGAGGAGAAGACTGTGGGAGGGACCTTAGAGCTGCTTTCCAATACCTGAAGGGAACCTACAGGAAAGATGGAGAGGGACTTTTCAAAAGGTCCCTTCCAACCTGAGCCATTCTATGATTCTGTGATTCTATACACTTGATATGTATAGAAAAAGTAGTTTTTCATTCTTTTAAGTTTGCTTTCTGATAATTTCATGGATATTCTCTACTTATGTTGTGAGAAATCATAAATATTTACTCTGTAGGCCATTCATGATTTCTTCATCTTATTTATCACCTCCAAAACTAAAAAAAAAATCTGTTTCAATATATTTTCATTTGTATCTTTGCTTATTCTACTCATTCTGCAATGCTTTTTATTTTAGAGGGGGGGTAACCTGATATACAAATTTTGCAAAAAGTTCATATATAATGGATTTTTATGACAGAATCTTATTTTCTGTATAATTTCCAGTTATTTTCTTAGTAATTCCAGTATTCCTGTTGCCTTTTTGAATGCCTTAGAGCTTTCAAATAATTTCTCACTTCTTTCTTGAGTGACAAGCAAATTTTAGCCTCATCACTGACTAGCTATAGGTGTTCCCCAGGAGTTAAATTTGTACTTCTTAATGTAAGAATTAATTCAACTTTTTAATCATCCATTTGGTTCACTATATGTACTATTTCAGGATGTTGGTAACTTAAATCATGATCTGTGATTTTTCTTTGCAAAAATAGTACCTATCTTTTTCAATATATCAAACACTTTTTTTCATTTCTATTAATTCTCTGTACAGAAAAAGGCTTCCTTAAGCCTTTTGAGATTGATGTAATTGTTATAATTTTATTCCTCTTTTACTGAGATTGATTTAAGCAATTAACTCAGTAATTTTATATTTCAGTTCATCTAGAACCTTTGACTTATGTGTAGTCACTTTTCAACAGATGAGATTTTGCTAAAATCTTTTCCTTCTGACATTTTAGTTTGAGACCAGTCTTGATCATTGTTCCTAATATAGCTTGGTAACACCTTTCTCATCATAAACAGCTGTGAAATGCTTTCTTTGCAATATCTGTTGTGGTTCTGTCTTTCCTGAATGCTATACAGAATCATAAAAGCATTAACTGGCATCTGGTCCAGCTCAGGGGAAGGTTGTTATGAGTGCTAGATCCAGTCAGTAGAGATTTTGTCTGAATGAGTCTTGATAGTTTTTGGGATGAAGATTCCACATCCCCTCTTGGCAAACTGTTACTCATGCTGCACTGTCCTCATAGTGAAAAGTTCTGATGTCCAATCTGAATCTGCTAGTCATATCACTTAATTTCTTATTTCCTCTCTGGTAGTCTTCCTTTTTTCCCCTGACACTTGAAAAATATTTTTATTCCTTTGTGCCTTAAGCATGTTCCTCATTGAAAGCTGATCTTTGTATTGCCTTATTCTGATTTTAAAATTTGTTCGTGGTTATCCTCTCTTTTTTAACATCCTTATTTTGATCTGATTTCCACTTCTTTAAGATGACTCTTTGCATTTAATGCTTTACTTCATGTGGTAGCTTTTGGAGTTAAAGTCTTCTTGGGGATGAGCTGCCTTTGAGTACTAATGAGGTATTTTTATATAATACTTGCTAATGTGTGACCTAAATAGCATATGATCACTAAAGTGTTTCTTACAGTTATGTATTAAACTAGGTATTTTTGTCTTTTAGGATTCAACTCAGAGTTGCTTTTCATGTGTAAGTTCTCTGATGAATGGCTGGGGTGTACAACTGAGTCCAGTCAAAAAGGGAATAAGTTGACAATACTTGTAGCTGAGTTTTCTGCTCTTGTGGTCTGTTAATTCTTACCTTTTTTGTACTTGCTTTTGTCTTACATTTGTTTGTAAAACATTGGTTTCTTCCATTGTCAATAGATTTGTCTTCCTGAAAAAGGTGGCTGATACATCAGTGGTAGATCTCTATGGTGAAAACATTGAAGAGCTTTTATTGGAGTACAGAATCCTCTTACAAGAAAGGGTTAGAAATACACGCTTCTCTAACTTTCATTCAGTGCCTTCTGCACTGAGAATTTACTATTAGGTGTTGAAATAATCTGGTTTATCTCGTATTAATAAAGCTTATAGCTTCATTGGAGGGCGTGATAATGTTTTAGTGGAACTTTCAAGTAACTTTGTCTCAAATGCCACAGGACTCACCCATTGTTTCAGCTTTGCTTGATTCATGGGTTTAAGATGAAAAAGACAATTGTTAAGAGAAACTTTTGTTCTTGTATCTCATTAAAAGCAGAGTATCCTGAACTACAGCTGTTGACTTTATAGATGATTAACCAGTTTTGAATCACTACGTTTTTTCGTATTTGTAAATATTTGCACTGAAAATACACTGACGCAAAGAATATCGGCAGTAACAGAATTTGTTTGCTGCCGTCTCTGCATTCCTTAGAACGTGTGAGTTAAAGTTAGTTTGTGTTCCTTGATTATCAACTCTAAACCTCGTGGCAGTTCACATCTCCTACATCTCTCTTACTTTGAGTCTCTGTACTCATCCACGTTGCATATTGACGAACATCTTCCCTTCATTTTCCCCATATCTGTGCCGTTGCCCTTTGCCTGTGGTAAGTTTTCCCACCACAGCAGAAAGTGAGTATAGAGATTGTTAGTGGGTTTTCTTCCTGGCGTTCAGAGGTTTCAAACTGAAATAGCTTTCCAAGAGACCCTTATTCTGCAGGTGCAGATCATGCACTACTCCCAGATTGTGGCTCAGGCATAACAAAGGATGCCTCAATGTCTTCAAAGTAGCAATGCTGCCTCTTTAGGAAGCAGGAGAGGACCTTTATATCCCGCCATTGAAGTGGGACACTTGGATTCCAGCTGAAGCAAAAGGAGAGGGTTTCAGACACTGAGGTGTTGGATCACACTCTTCTGTAGAAGAGAAAATGGATGAGTAACGAGAAAGGAAGCATTTCTACTTTGTTTCACTCTTATTTAACTACCATTTTCACTAAAATGAATGAGTATATGGTGTGAACAAAAAAAAAAAAAAAGCAGAACTGGACATTTCAAAATGATATGGTGTTTTGTGGTAATTGATTTGAAAAGGTACTATTTGTTTTAGTGGAAGTCAGCATTTATACAATGCAGTTTTGTAATAATTCTTTGCAATTTTCTCTGTCCAGATGTTAAATATTGCCCTTTTATTTACTCAGTTCTTTTTTTCTTTATGTTTTGAAAGAACAGGACTTTTAAATGCTATTCAGAATTGAATAGTTACACTGTTTAATATTTCTCTTTTTTCCCACCTCTCAACAAATTAAAATGTTTTTTTTTCCTCTGTTCCATTTTCAAGTTTTCCCTCCCCCCCCAACTCATACTCCTGTTCTTGTTGCTAATGAATGTATCATCTAAAAATAGATATGTTCATCATTCTATAATATTTTGTATCTCTCTAGATTGGAGGCCAGTGTAATTGTAAGAGACATGTGTCTGGCAGACAATGCAATCAGTGCCAGGAAGGATTCTACAATCTACAACAGTCAAACCCTGATGGCTGCAATCCCTGTAACTGCAATACCTCTGGGACAGTCAATGGAGATATTACCTGTCACCAAAATTCAGGCCAGTGCAAGTGCAAAGCAAATGTTATTGGTATGTGTAATGCAGAATTTTGGAGCCCTTTTTCTTGTTTTCTCTAGAAATAAAACACACTTGATTTCTAAATGAAAAGTACAGTAAACTTCTTGCTGAAGGCATATTATAAAAATGAATTAAATTGACTGTTGAAAAAATATTAGTTTAATAATTCTATCAAACCTACAGCTTGAAGCTTAGTTTAATCAACCCTTTAGAAGTTTCTTTATGGCATAGCTACATTAACTTACATAGCCCCACACTAATAAGTCACAGAAATAATGTAATTTGCTTACTGCATAGATGTTTCTTTTAGGAAATTAACACTTTTTCAAAATGTTTTATACTTAATGAGTTCTAAGCAAATCGTTTCCATGCTAGTTTTTTAATAGACCAAAATAAATGGATTTTTTTCCTCAAAATATTCTATGCTACAGGGTCCTTTGTGATAAATCTATCAAATTTTTTCTATTATATTTCTTTGAACTGTTCCTATGAAATGCAAAATAAGTCAACATAATTCCACAGATCATGTACATAGCTAGGGTTAGTTATCAAGGGCCATATAATTTTAATTTTGTAATTCAATGCCAAGCTGATTATAATAAACTGCTACCTTCTCAGTTATTTATCATTTTTTTTACAAGACATGCTTTTTTGTTTGTTACTCCCACAGGTATTTTTCAGAAATTAGATTTGATTATAGCAATTTATTACTTCCAGCATATTTGAGGGGAGCCACAGCCACATAAGGACAAAATTTATCAAGTGCCCAAAATACACAGTATATATAATACACTTTGAAATGTTGATGTATGGGAATATTATGCAAGGAGAATTTCCTGATATAGTGAGCCTTGCATGGTAACTGTACATGTCTCAGATTACACATATGTCTCAAGGAAAAAATATATATCCTTTTCTGCTTTGTTATTAATGCAATTAGGAAATCTATTTTCTTTAGCTACCCCTGGTTATGGGTTATTTTATCAGTGTTTAAGTGTATGTTAATTTATGACTCACTGACTTGTGAATCTTGACTTTTTTTTTTCTTTTCTTTTTTTCCAAAAGCAAATACAAAACAACAAATAGTGAAAATAGCTCTACACAGACATAAGCCTGAACAGTTTCTGTTCTCTTTCTTGTGGAATGCCAATTTACCTATGTTTTCTATACCATAAAAAGTGCTCTAAGAATAAAAAAAGAACCTTTGTGCTATTTAAACTCACTCTCTATATTTGATAAAGACGATTTCAGAGCCTTCTTAATTATAAGTTCTTTGCCTACGCTTCAAGTTTGCATTTGTGAAAACCTTTCTTAACTCAGTGGGAGTTTGGTAAAAAAGAAAATTATTTAAAATGTTGCTGTCAAAGGAAGAAAATAATATAATTATTTTTATTTGCACTGAAATAATAAAAAAAATGTGTAAACCTATACTTTCTGCAAATTTATATGTAACTATGTTGGAGGTCTTTAATTATACAAGTGTTTGTTTGAAGGATAAAGACCTAATTTTTTCCAGACTGGATTCTCTCTCTTTTTTTTGTTTTGTTTTGTTTGTTTGTTTGTTTTTTTGTTTTCCAAACCAATTGTAAATAAGCTTCTGTATATTGGAATGTGTGCAGCAAACTTTAACAAAGAGCTTTCCTCCTTGGATTTCTAAATTGGGTTTTATAGCAATCTGTCTATTGCCATTTTATCTGTTTAAACAAACATTGTAACAGAAAAACACAACTAAGGACCACGGTGTTGTGAAACACAAACTGGTGGAGTTAACACAACTGTTAAATCTTACTAATGATTCTATCACCAGTAAAATACATTAGCACCAATAATTTTATTAAAGTAGGTCATTCATCTAGAATAAAAAGGTAGAAGAATGTGAATTAAATGCCAAGCGTGCTAACTCCCCTGTACTTGTTAACATTGAATGTGATGCCCTGTAGGCCTTCCTCAGTATCGTTAGGAATAGATTACCTGTCAGGAATATGTATGGCATATTCAAATAAGCACTGCGCATATTTTTAAAACTGATATGATATGAATCCATGTAGACCAATTTTAATAGTTCAAAATGAGTCATAATTCTTGTTAACAATACAGTTATTTTTAAAATTTGCAGCAATAGTGGTCCTTTTTTATTTTCCTTATTGAAATTAAATGATACGCCTTAGGTGAGTCATTCATCACTGCTAAAGGAACTTGCCTTCTGTTGGAGTTTTTGAGTTTTTATCCATATGTATAATTCATTTCCTACCATTTTTAGTTTTATTTTTCTACATGTAAGTTGCTAGATGTATTTTTGTATGTTTTTTATTTTTTTTAAATGATGAAAATATCTTGATGAAGCATTGTATTTATTTTTTCTGTATACAACAGTTAAGAGATGGCTTCATAGTGAAGGATTTCCCCATTGAAAGGGAAAATATATAACTGAGAATTTGCATTTTTCATATAATAATCCAGTTTGCTTTCTTGTAATGTACAGTATATAAACGAAAATACAAATGCCATCCCTTGGGGCAGGGGTAAAGCAAGTGATGACTTTGAGAACAAAGCTAATAAAACCGTGAGATGAAGAAAACAGTTCAGATTTTAATGTGCTGTAGAAGTTAACTAAATCATACGTTTAGATAAAAGTATTTCATTTTGGATGATGGAAAACATTTTCTGCTTTCAGTGAGGGCTACCAAACACTAACATAAATGTAATCAGTGTTAAATCTGAAGTACACCGTTAAGTAAATCGTTCATCTTAATTAGTCTACATTGTGTTGTCCTAGAGTATATTTTTTTACTATTTTATATATATATATATATATATATGTTATTAGAACAGATTGTGAGGCCAGTGCAATTCCCTCTATGCTGCATTTCTATTATATAGGGTGAAGAGTTCACGTATGCATTGATTGTGTAACAGGTATTGTTCTGGGGAACAAAGAGATTAATTCCAGTTTGTCTTAGAAATGTTGCAAAGAATCTCTTGCAGAAGTATCTTAAATTGTATTGAGAAGCCAGCAGAAACACATCGCTTCTGAAACAAATTGGAAAAGTAAACAGATTTTTGGGATGCCACTGTTACTCAATTGATTTGTGCAGCCCTGTCGTTCCTGTTAATTACGCTGGTGATGAATATTAGTCCTTTCTCCTCCTTTATTTTTCCTTTTTACCTCCTCCCCCTAGTGTAGTATAGTTATCCTTTTTTAAAAAATTGAAATTAATGTCTTTTCAGGCTTGTTTGTTGTTGTTGTTTTAATTAACACCTTTTTTTATTTCCAGGTCTTAGGTGTGATAGTTGCAATTTTGGGTTTAAAACGCTCAGATATGCTAATGAAGATGGATGCGAGCCTTGTTGGTGCAACAGCCACGGCTCAGTGAACCAATTCTGCAACCCTCTCTCCGGGCAGTGCAATTGTAAAGAACGAGTGAAAGGGCTTCACTGTGACACCTGCATGGACAACTTTTATGGGCTGGATGTTACTGGTTGTAAGCCTTGTGACTGCAATGTTGCAGGGTCATTTCCTGGAACTGTGTGTGATGTGAAAACAGGGCAATGTGTGTGTAAACCAAATATTGGAGGAAGACAATGCGATGAATGCCTAGATGGCTACCACAAAGTACAGGAAATTCATTCCTTTGTTTGTCTGCCATGTAACTGTGATAAGGCAGGTACAATAAATGGCTCTCTGCATTGTGACAAATCAACAGGACAGTGTCCTTGCAAAACTGGTGTAACTGGCCTTCAGTGCAGTCAGTGCATGCTTCATACGTACAACCTCAGCATGAGCAATCAGCTTGGCTGCCAGCATTGTGACTGTGATGCTCTGGGCACATTGGCAGGAACAGTTTGTGACCATGTTTCTGGACAATGTGCCTGTTTGCCTCAGCGTCAGGGGAGAAGGTGTGATGAGTGTAAACCAGGTAAGGAAATTGGAAGACAGTCTATTTGATGTACTAAGTTTTGCTTTGTGGGATATCATCATAGTTCCTACAGTTTTTGGCATGTTAAACACATAGCTTCATGTCTAACATGTCTTTGACTTATGTTGTTAATTTTCCATCTCTTCTTAACCATGTGAACAGAAAGAGGTATTAATGTCCTGATTGCCATCAGATTATTTATTCCACTGCCACAAGTTGTATAATTTGTGTTACTGCTGCAGTGTCCATGTGTCCAAAATACGATGAGGGCTAGTACTTCTAAATATTGAGAAAATGCACAAATTGCAAGGCTCAGTCACTGAACAACAGGCAAACCAGTTAAGTTTGATGAGCAGGAGCTATCCTCATAGTAAAAAATGTTTATTTGGAAGGCATTCTTTATTTGGAAGGAAGTTCTTCAAGAAGGGCAATTGTGTAAAGCTGAGAATGGTGTGAGGCACAGAGATAGTTGTTTAAACTTTATCTGTGTTGAGAGGTGTGCTGGCTTTCACAAGTACTGTATAGTTTGGCCCTACAAATGGGTGATATTGCATTTGCTAGGTAACTGTTGAAGATTTTGTACCATATTACTGTAAACAGAGTTTAGGTGTTCATTAAAAGTGGAAAGTTCTGTAGTTATGTTTAATATTTTAGTTTTGTGGGTAAAGCAAAACTGTAGGTAATACCAACCTACCCTTAGTAATAATATTAAACAGATAGATTTAGTTCAAGTTAAATACACATGCAATTTGTTGAAGTAGCAGGTCACATTAAAAGGTACAGTATATCTCCATTGGTTTTAATATGCCATTCAATAATTTGAACAGAGGTTAAAAAAGCTGCTTAACCTCCATTAAGTATTTTTAAAAATACTTTCATTTAAATTATTTTAGGTACATATACTAATAAATAAGGCAGCGTTCTGTTTTTCTTAGTTGTTCCTCCTCCAGTGCTATTTGACCTGTTAACCCTCTACAGCAGCCACTTAATCAGAGATGGGCAGAGGAGTGATGTCAAGGCTTCCCGAGTCAGCGACCGCCCTTGTCCTTGAAAATGAAAGGCCAGGGTTTATGCAGAACTAAATGGTTTAAAAAGGTTTAATTGGTAGTATGAACAGACTGGTTTGTAGAAAAAGCTTGCATGGCACTCAAAGGAATACTTCCACAATAGTTCCTGTTAAAAAAAAAAAAAAAATTAAAAAAATCTTACTGTAAGAATGATTTTTACATTTTCTAAGTAAGAAGTATAAGCATGTATGTGCTGAACACTGAGCTATCTTCTGCAGGTGAAAGTGTAAATCCATATCAGTGAAAAGCCTTGTATTGCTCTAAGATTACTCTGTGTGGTACAGCATACTGTGGGATTTTCACTGGCATTTTAGCATTGATCCCAATGTGAGCTCATTCAAACATTTAATATATCTAACTTCTCGTATGCTTCAAATGAGAGTTTTCCATAAAACAGGGGTGAATGTAACCTGCTCATAATACTGTTATTAAGTTGTAGAAGTATGAAAAAGTTTAACTGGTTTCAAGTACTCTAAGCATGTCCTAAGGCCTTGCCTTGGGACGAAGATAAGAAAACATGCTCCAAGTATATTTGTAGTCAACACAGCCTAGTTAAAAGCACACAAATGATTAACTAAAACTGATAGCCTTTAACACATACTGAAGACTTCTTAGGCTGTTGGGACATTTCAACTCTGTGGTTTAAGTTTCTTAGTATGATACAAGTAATGTATTTTTTTCATTTTTCTATGTAATTTATGTCTGTATAGTTAGTGGCATTTAAAATAACATCCTATTGTAGCACATCTGCATGCTTTGGTAAAATTTGAGCAGTTTCCAAAAGTTGCCAAAATCTTAATGCAGGAAGAATTGCTAAAGGAGAGAAATTCAAAGAAAATGTAAATTTGAGGTACTACTTTATCATAAGATTTTTTTTTTTTTTTAAAACCCCACTTCTTTCCAGAACACTGAGTCATATGTATCCATGACCTGCTAACTTCCAGTTTGTTCTCGTACAAGTAAAATTTTGGGTAGATTTTTGTACTTTTTTTTTTTTTAAACCAATGGTTTATGCAAGAAGAGGAACACTTGATTATAGCATGAAACTGAATGAAAGATCAGTTTTACCTTGTATATAAACTTGCTTTTGAGATGTCCTAGACTGTAGTGGTAGAAACAAATATTTCCAGCCCTCAAATAGTTGTGAAGATTGTCGTGTCTCATTCTGGGAATGTGTTGTCTTACTTGACATGGGTCTTGGATCCTGTTATGAGAACAGCAAAAGTGTAGACAAAGAGAAAACAAAATAAAGACCACAGCTTTTCATGGAGCAGTATGTAGTACGGAAAAGATGTAAACCGGCATGCAGGATACGTGGCTGGGCACCAATACTGAGTATTCTTGGCCAGGAAAAAAGTGAAATGTGTTGTGACAACATTGTCAGTGGTGTTAACTGTGCATTTTGAAGCATAGACTATGGTTAATGAGCATCATTGCTGTAGTTGGTAAATATGTAAAAGTGCGAGGGAGTTGTTCAGATGTTCCTTTTCCATTGGCTATACAGAGGGAGAAACAGTAAGACTATGATTAAAAAAAGGAAGGTGAGTACTTTGCTATGACTTTCATTCTTCCTTTTGAAGAGTATGTTTGATTGACAAATGCGATCAGTTATGGTTGAATTGGAAAAAAATCTGAAAAAGAATAAGCGTAATACTACTTATATATGTAGATCTTGTAGAGATTTGCAGTGGCTGTCTTAAAATTGGAAATTGGCTCTATTTTACAACACTGGATCCTTCATAAAGCAACTTTTATGAGCCCTTCTAACCTTGCTGTAAATTAAGCTTGCATTAAGTTGTTTCTTACTCTTTCCTGTCAAATTCTAGGTGGTGGAAGTAAATAATAATAATAATGATTATGACAAGCAGTGTGAATTTGTAAGCCACTGGCTCTTTTTATCTACATTTTATCATGTAAATTTCACTCATAAATTAGTTAGGGGAATGACTTTCTTCAATTTTCCTATCCCTCACTTTTGTTTTTTAAAAAATGATGCTTTTATTTGCTCCTTCTGGAAAAAAAAATCAGTAGTAACCAGAAACTTGGTTAAACTTTTAGCCCATTTCTAGAAGATTATTATTAAAAAAAAAAAAAAAAAAAGGCAACATAACAAGTTCTTCACTACAGTGGTTTAGGTGGTATGACGTTAGGAGAGCCAGGGTGCTTAAGATCATATATAGATTATTTATAATTATGAATTTCATTGCTATGAGAAAAACAATATATGTAGTGATCAATTCTATTGAGGTAAAATGAATTTATGTTCTACAGAAGTGCTTATTTACCCCCTATAATTTCGCTTGGACATCGGTTTCATGCAAAATTTCCGATGGCCAAGGATCCATTTTAGCTTGAGTGTTTATCATTTACTGCAACAATAAACTGGGTCCTGAAGAAGTGCTTTGACCTTCTACAGGAGTCCAGGCTTAAACTTGTTTCCTATCTTCCTGTTACGTTCTTTGAGTGGAGTCATTCATTGTGCTCAAGAGTGACATTGCCGGGAAATGGTCTCCTCTATTTATGCACAGGATGGGCACTGTACTGTGCAGACAACTGCAGTATGAGATAATACATGCTGCTTCACTAATAACTTCTAGCTATTCAGTCTCTGTGGTGGCTCAGTCCGGGGCCTCTCTGGAATAAAGTGCCAACAGCATGGTTTTTTATGATGCGAATGTATGTTAACTGGAGACTGATATCACTTCACTGTCCACTTGAGATTTATCTCACTGAGGACCAGAGGCTAAACTTGAACAAAGATTTGAGCAGTAAAATTCTAATGTTTTCAATTTGTTTAGTTCCTCTGCTATTTGGATATGAGCTCACAGTGCAACACTGCTGCAAAGCCAGAGAATACCACCCCAGGGGTGTATATATAAAGCTATATCTTGTAAGATAAAATAAATAATAAAGCCTTGGGTGATGTGACACGTTGCAATACAATTCTTGGCTCTTTATTATAAAGCAGGACATCAGGAAGTTATTGGACAACAAAAAAAAAAAAGGCTTGGTAACTGAAAATATGACTGAGAAGAAACTGATTAACTTTATTTGGAGAGAGAGGGGAAAAGTGTTTGACAAGTCTGTGCAATTACTGTGCCACTGAGTAGCATCTGAAATTCATCTGTTGAAATTGTTCAATAATAATTAATAATAAACAGCTGCCAGAAACTTCTGTCAGTGACCCTGTGTTAAGATGGATGTTCAAAGATAAGTACTTGCAGTTGACCAGTGCCAGTTAATATTGTCACCATCACTGTTTACAGAACTCTCACATCTCGCTACATTTAAATCAACTGTACCACTCAAAAACAAACAGCAAAAAAAAAAAAAAGAGCAGAGCAATTTATATGAAAGCCTAAGTCAAATGTTCACTAATAATCAGATAAAAATAGAAAATAATTTTATAAAATTATGTAATTATTTTTCTTACTGGTATGCCATTACTTGAATTGTCTTTTGATCAGAACAAAAACAAAACCAAAAGCAAAAAAACCCCAAGAAATTACTAGGAGTAAAATAAGTCCATACATTGTAAAATAAATTAATGAAAATGCTACAACATTATTAAAACAGTACATGTAAAACCTCTTTTGTTTGGAAATTTGGATGAATCTGTGAATAATAGGCAAGTTCTTCAATGACCAGTTTAGATATGTGTAGACTATTTATCAGTAATTTGGTAGAGACTATCATAGATAAATATTGCTTGTGAAGGAACTAGGATAAAAGACAGTATAGCAGAAACATACCAAATATACTGTGGGGAAGGTGGAGTGAATGCTCCAGTTCATAATTGGAAAACATACTGGAACAGAAGGATAGGATTCAGAATAATAGGGTTCAGAATAGAAGCTTTTTAATAGAGAAGTAACCTTTTTTTCCATCGGTTTATTTGTTTCTGTGAAACTATTTATATAAGATACAAGATCTGTGTTGTACATAGACCTATTCATGCTCATCAAATGTAGTTTTTCCTAAGAAATGTCATCATGTTTCAAGGATTAACATAACCACTGGCTGAGAAAGATTAATAGACTTTCTTAAGAAATTAAGTGCATCTCTTGTGTTTTGGAATTGGCTGTTGTCAAGAGATGAGCTCGCAGACTAGAATGGACAAATGTCTGTTCTCATAAGCTCTTTTTTGTGGTGCATTCATTAGTACCTCTCATGTGCTTGGGCCTTTACTTTCCCCAAAGACACGTTATCTTGGTCCCCCTATTTTGCGTTTTTCTGTCTAAAATAAAGTCTGAAGAGAGAGAATTAAAAAAAATATCAGAGTTGGAAAGTGGAAGATGAATAATAGCTTTACAAAGTGCCAATGAGAAGATTTAGAAGCTCAGCTTTGCAGGAGGACTCTGCTGTCTTACTTGAGTGGATATGTGTGTTACCTAAGCTTTGGTTCTGTTTCATCCCTGATTACACACAAGTTACTGTCTTAGCTTTTTGAATGCTGCATGTTCACAAAATCCCTTTCTTTTCCAGGTTTGTATTTTTCTCCATCCAGTGTCACTGGTTGTCTGCCATGCCTGTGCCACACAGCTGGTTCAGTGAATCAGATCTGTGATAAACTAACTGGCCAATGTGTTTGCCAAGATGCTTCTGTAACAGGACATACATGTGAACGTTGCAAAGAACTTTACTTTGGATTTGACTCTGTCACAGGGAGGTGAGTGTTTCTTCTTTACAGATCACTTATAACCTCCTTGTTACTCCTTTTTCTTATAGTAGCTGATTCACAGGTTTAGTGAAAATGAAAAGATGTAGTCCAGCGGCACTAATCCTTCTTTGAATTTGTGTGCACGCTGATTTACATGTGTGACGTTACAAAACCACCTGTGCTCCCATGAACTGAACGAAATAGAAATTTTTGCCACAGAAACAACACGAGAGCTGTGTAATGCTAATGCTGTCTAATGTTATAGCTGTTTGGTATAGCTCTGGTGAGACCCCACCTGGAGTACTGCATCCAGTTCTGGAGCTGCTATTACAAGAGGGATATGGACATGCTGCAATGTGTCCAGAGAAGGGCCACCAGGATGATCAGAGGGCTGGAGCACCTCTCCTGTGAGGAGAGACTGAAAGAGTTGGGGCTGTTCAGTCTGGAGAAAAGAAGGCTCTGAGGTGACCTTATTGTGGCTTTCCAGTATCTGAAGGGAGCCTACAAGAAAGCTGGGGAGGGACTTTTTAGGATATCAGGTAGTGACAGGACTAGGGGGAATGGAATCGGGGAGATTCAGGCTGGACGTGAGGAAGAAGTTCTTCACCATGAGAATGGTGAGAGCCTGGAATGGGTTGTCCAGGGAGGTGGTTGAGGCTCCATCCCTGGAGGGGATGAGGCTCTGGCCAGCCTGATGTAGTGTGAGGTGTCCCTGCCCATGGCAGGGGGTTTGGAACTAGATGATCCTTGTGGTCCCTTCCAACCTTGACTGATTCTATGATTCTATGATGCTAAATGTTTCTCTACATTGTCTTCAGTAAGATGTGTGGGTTTCTGAGATGTTAATCATTGATTAGTTAATTATTAAAGTGCTATTCTTATAACTGGTGAATGCTTTCAAAGATCTCAGGAAGATATTTTTATGGAAAAAAAATGCAAAAAAATTTCAGATATGCCTGTATTTTCAAATTTCTTTTAGTAGCAGCAACAGAAATACAGTATCTTTCCTCTTAAAAAATCCTCTTTTTCTGAAGCAGTGTATTCTTTTTCATCATTTAGTTATGTGCCATAGGGTAAATTGTTTATCTGATGTAGCCTGAAGCCTCTAGATACACGGAAATTATATGGATATATTCCCTGGAACGTAGTGGGGGGAAAGTATCTATAGGTAGTGCATCATTATCCCAACTATTGCTCTATTTTTCGTTTCCAGGATCATTGTTCTTGCTTAATCCCCATAATCTCAATTTCCTTTTAAATATTGCCTAGGAAGATTGCACAGCTCTAATACAATAATATTTTCATGCAGACTGATGGTGTTAAAAAGCCAGGCAGAAGCAAAATCTGTACAACATTCCCCTTCCTGTGCTCCTTTCCCCAGCTAGTTGTAGGGTAGACATGCTTCTAAGCAGTGATTATCAGTGTCATCTTGCATATATTTAACATTGTTCTGCAAATTTTTCACTTTTATGTTACTGTCACTTATTAGGAGATTTTAAAAGTTATTTTTTACTGTCGTGGGTCATAGAGGCATCTGCTAATGGCCATAAAGTAATTTGTAGGAGTAAGGACTTCCTATTTTCACTTCCTGTCATTTCTAATGGTAAGGAATAAAATCTGTGTTGTATTGAAGATCCCTTTTAAACATATTTTCCTTATTACGAATGACTTTTTTTGTTAGTTGTAATATCTGCACACACACACACAGACAAACACACAGAGTTTTAGCAGGTGATGAAGGCATTGATCTGCATTAAGCAATAACTATCCTGAACTGGATATTGGCTCTTGATTGCCTGCATTTTGAGCTGTCTTAGGAAATTAATAATGTGGAAATATCTAGAATTATCTAGATTCAGGTCTTCATGTAAAAATGGAAAGTTTTTACAGTTCTGGAATTTGAATCAGAGTTGGCTTTTAATGCCTTAATGCTACTTAATCCTCATGACAGTATTGAAGACTGCTCTGGTAGTACATTAACATGATTAACTTGTGTTGCATATACTTGACTTCCTTTTGGTTATCATCTACTCGGGCAGAAACATTTATCCACTGAAAATAATAATCCAACTCTTCATTTGTTAATCTGTTTTAATCCATTTCTTTAACTGTTAGTATCTTCTTAAAAATAATAATATGCTTTCTCTTTCTCTATAAAGTTGCAAAGTCATTAAACCTCCTTGCTCCAAGTGTCTTTTAAGGTCTCTGGTTACAGAACTAAAAAAGATATGATCTGTCTGTAGTGGCAGAAATATATCTGCCTTGGCACAACAGTGGAAAAGAAACAAAAGTTGTGACACAGAGAAACTGTGAGGCTTTAAAACTCACCCGCTGAGGAATGTATGTGAGCTGATTTATTTAATGATGTTTTAGAGATAAAGCAGGAACTCCATGTATTTTTAATGCATTTCAATTTATGAAGTGGGAAAATTTCCTTGGCAATTAAAGAATTAGAAATACTGGGTGTTAGCAGCAGTCTGAATAGATCTATAATGGCTGTAATTGGTACGCATTTGAAATGTTTTACCTCTGTATTGTTTACTATAATGAACTGATCAATGAACATCACAAATTGTTTATCTATCTATATATATATCTTGACAGATTACTGTTTATGAAATCCATTTAGTAAGTGAGGTTTTCCCATAAGGATGAAAAATGAAGATTTTAAACAGATTGCTGGAGAGGCTCTAACTGCACCTAGAGAGTCAATGTAATAAAGGTTTCTCTATATTAATATTACAAAACCCATTTATCCTCACAAAATCAATATTGCAATTCATCTTGTCCTGACATGTCTCTTTCCATGTTTTAAAAGTCTGTTTTCCTTGATTTTATATAATTCTGTTTTATTAAAAAGTGCTTGACTCAGAGAATCTTGAAGAATAAGCATTTAACAAAAACGCTGAAAATTTCTTACATGATTAAAAGTTTCAAGGAATTACTTATTAAAACAAAACAAAACAACTTAATTGTCTGAATCTTTAATCCTGACTGAAAAGTGTGATTTAGACTTAAAAACAAAGCCAGCTCTAGAGGGCTGCAGTTTTAAGAAATTATGTATGGGATCACACAAATCCAATGTGTAATTCTATGAAACAGAATATGATGACGTGTATGGTGTTTGAAGGATCTGGAGCTCAATTCAGTATAGGTGGTAGGGAGCCTACAGTTTTCCTAGAAGAAAATGCAACAAGCAGAAAGAAGCATCCACGTTCTGCCAGGCACTGAAAACTATAACTGTGTGAGTTCAATTCTCATATGTGAATGATAATGAAAACTGGAATATGCAGGGGACCCTTATTTGTAAGAGGTGCAGTAAGAGAACCTTGTCTTTTACTGTGTATCTATTGACGCTTTTGTTAACACCCCTCCCTAACTAAATATGCACTAAATATCAGCATGTAATGAAATGACAGAAAATTGAAGTACTGCCTTATTGAGCAAAGAAGTCTGTCTTTGTTTTTTCATTAACTATTTTTTTCCAGTTGTGATATTTAAATAGTTTAAACAAAACCTCTGTTTGAAGGGGGATTTGGATGCACTGCCTACAAATGAAGAGACTTAATACAGTTGGAAAAAACTGCCCTTTTCTCTTGACTATGAAAGAAAGCAAACTACAGTATAGTGGTTTCCAAGAGAGAATGTATTTTATTTATTCCCAAAAGGATATTAGTCCATAAAACAAATTTGCAGCTTATTTTGCAGCTTTAGCTTTTATCAGCCTTTTTAAGGGTGTTGAATGATTACCCAGGAGATCACACTGCACGAGCTACTGTGGAGTAAAGGAACTCTAATACAGAGAGCTCTGTGATGGGCAGAAAATATATGTGAAGAGTTTTCTTGCACATTAAATGTGACAATTTTTTTAACAAGTTTATTTCACTGATTATTGACCTTAATTTTAGTGTCCTAATGTGAAAACAATTTCCACCCTCTTTTCTCCTGAGCCTTAAAAAACTGATGCCTGAAACATAACTGAACTCACTTTTATTCCTGCCTTCACACAGATAGAGATAGACCAAGGTGATGGTGATAACTGGGAAAATGGCAAAGTAACTTGCTTAAAGTCACCATCACCTATTTCCTTGTATCTGATGCAACTGGCCAAAGAAATATTAGCATGACTGTTTCTCTCCTAGACTTCTCCAAGGTCTTTCTGTTGCTTTATCATCTTGGGTCCTGGCATCTGGAGTAATTGAAGATTCCCTCAATGTTTTGTGCCTGAGACTCAGACTTTTCCAGCTCAGGGCAAAGGGAATGAATTTTAGATTTCCCAGTGTGTTTTAATAACTGCACTGTAGAGTGCCACATTTCTCCCAATTTATAATTTTTTCAAAACATCTTTCTTCTGCAGCAATTAAAGTACAGTGAAATTAAAATCTAAACTATGAAGTTTTATTTGCCATTGTTGACTTTCTGTTATGACTAATAATGGCAGTCTGCATTGCAGCTGGTAGCATAATAGCTTTTGCAGGAAGGAAAAAAAGTGCTTTGCTTAACTTGGGAGACCTTGTTGCAGCTTTTCAGTACATAAAGGGGGCCTATAAGAAAGGTGGAAACAGTCTTTTTAGCAGGGTCTGTTGTGACAGGGCAAAGAGTGATGGTTTTAAACTAAAAGAGAGTAGATATAGGCTAGATATAAGGAAAAAAGATTTACAGTGAGGGTGATGAAACACTGGAACAGGTTGCCTAGAGAGGTGGTTGAAGCCTCGTCCTTGCAGATGTCCAGTGGGAGGTTGGACAGAGCTCTGAGTAACCTGGTCTACTTAAAGAGGTTCCTGCTCCCTGCAGGGGGAGTGACTAGATGAACTTTAAAGATGCCTTCCAACTCAAACTAGTCCATGTTTCTATACACTCATGAGCTATTCTGAGTGTTTGAATATTTGCATAATCTGATATTGTTATCTCTGGTATAAATGAATGTTGGTAGGGAAGTAGTACATCAAGTGAAAACCAAGTTGATTGCAAGAGATTTCAGGTGCAAAAGCCAAAGTATAAATCAGTCCTGAGAGTACTCTACTGATGCCAGAACTGAAATGTGAAATTTGTGTGATACCAATGCTTTTAATTTTTTTGGTCCTTTTAATTAATAACAATTTAATTTACACATTTAATTAAATATTCCTCTTTGTTATTTTCAAATTTGTCCATCAGGCTGCAAAGAAAATGCTCTTTCTGTTGTAATTTTTGTATTTCTGCTATTTTGTTTCCTTTCAATGTTTATAACTGAGTTTTTTCTCCCAACTTTTGTCTATGTTCATTCTCCTTTGTTCTTAGTGTTTTTTTTTATTTATTTTAAGTTTCCTTTGTAGTAAAAGAATTACTAATTGATGCCTTTTCAAACATAAGCCTGGTTGCCTCTGACTTAGAAGGTTTCATGCTCTGTGCAGAAACCTATGAAACCAGTTACACATATATCACTGAACTTTACAGCTCTTCAAGAGAGGTTGTGTAAGTAAACATTGGAGGACTGAGTGCTTAATGTGATTGTTACCAAATGTTATTATCCAGTTTGTGTATGGATCAATATGTATAAAAGCTCTATAACTCTAAGCAGTTTTAACTGAACCTATCTAAACTGGTGTTGAGATGTAAATGTTTATTTTTATAACAGGCACCTTTTTTTGTAAATTTTTTTAAAATTAGGCTAATAGTTTTGTTTTGTTTTTTTTTTTTTTACTGTCTCAGGCTATTCAGTTTGTGATTTTTTTAATTGTTACCCAAGAATCTTTTAAACAAAACCCTACTGTGCTTAACTGAAGTGTTAATGTGTTTTGATCACTTCCTTGATTTGTTTTTTGTTTATAGATGTCAGCACTGTAATTGTCATCCTGCAGGAGCCATTAGTGGGTCTTGTCATCTCGTTACTGGACAGTGTGTTTGTAAACAATTTGTAACCGGTTTGAAATGTGACAGCTGTGTTCCTGATGCTAGTAATTTGGATGTCCTCAACCTGTTTGGCTGTAGTAAAAGTAAGTGGATGTAAAGTCTTAAAAGCATGTCTTTCAAATGAAGATTTTCTTATTGACTTAGTATTAAATTAGGTCAGCAGTACTAAAACTGGGTTTGACTGTCCCTCCTCCATGTTTCTGGTCCCTGAAGCGTGGGCGATTTTCACTGCGAGTATCTTGAGAGTGTTCTAGAGAGATGCACAGAGTGCTTTATGTTGTACACACAGGTTGTGCTTACAGTCTACCTCAGGGAATAAGGTATGGTCCATATTTCCCTTGCATCTCCCACCATGTTCTTTGTAGTGACCAATGCAGAGTTCACTTTTTAAGTCACAGAAATACAATAGTGGACCTTTTCCTGCCACTGGCAGGAAGCAGAACTGCCTTCAGCAGATCCAAAGAACAGAAGGTCTGATGAAAACCCCCTCCAGGTGATTAATTCAAAATCCCCTCCTCAGGGCAGCTTTGTCTTTCTCCTCCTAGGGTTTGGGTGTTTTTTTCTGTGGGTTTTTTGTTTGTTTGTTTGTTTTCTTTTCTTTTTTTTAGTTGATATGGGGAAATATCTCATGTAGTGTAACAGAGCATCAGAAATCACCATGTGTGAGGTGGGGCCTAATGCTGTCTTGAGGATCAAGAAAAGGTGCTACGCTGGACCTCATTCTCACTTAACAGGGAAGGGCTGGTGACCAGTATGAGGCTCAGGGACAGCCTTGGCTGCAGTGACCACAATGCACTAGAATTTAAGATCCTTAAAGCACCTAGGAGGATGTATTCTAAACTTACAACCCTGGACTTTAGGCATGCAAACTTTGATCGCTTCAGGGATCTGCTGGCCAAAGTACTGTGGGACAAAGCCGTAGAGGGAAGGGGGGCCTAGGATAGCTGGTCAGTGTTCAAGGATCACCTTCTCTGTGCCCACGAGCAAAGTACACTGACAAAGAGGAAGGCAGGAAAGAATGTTAGGAGACCTGCCTGGATGAGTAAGGAGCTCCTAGACACACTGTCACACAGAAAGAAACTGTACAAGGAGTGGAAGAAAGGACATCTAGAATGGGGGGCATATGAGAAAGCTGTCCAAGTAGCAAGAGACCTGGTTAGAAAAGCTAAAGCTTAGTTAGTCTTCACTGGCAAGAGCTCCAGCTACACTCCTGAAGTCACAGAAGATAATGGCAGGGGCATGAAGAAGGAACTGCCTCTTGTTAAGTGAAGATCAGGTTCATGACCATCTGAAGAACTTGTGAGTGTACAACTCCATGGGACCTGATGGGATACATCCACAGGTACTGAGGGAATTGGTGCACAAGGTCACTAAACCGCTTTGTATTATATTCCAAAAGTCATGGCAGTCTGGGGAGGTCCCCACTGATGGGAAAGGGGGAAACATAACCTCCATTTTCAAAAAGGGAAAGAAGGATGATCCAGGGAACTACAGACCAGTCAGTCTCACCTCTGTGCCTGGTAAGATCATGGAGCAGATCCTTCTGGAGGCACTGCTGAGGCAGAAGAATAACAAAGAGGTGATTGGGTACAATCAACCTGGCTTCACCAAGGGCAAATCCTGCCTGACAAACCTGGTGGCCTTCTATGACGAAGTCACAACATCAATAGACAAGACATCACAATAGACAAGACATCACTTATCTGGACCAGAGCAAAGCCTTTGACACTGCCCCACGTGACAGCCTGATCTCCAAACTAGTAAAATATGGGTTGGATGGATGAACCACTCAGTGAATAAAGAGCTGGCTTGATGGCCACACCCAAAGAGTGGCTATCAATAGGTCCACGTCCAAGTGGAGGCCAGTGACAAGTGGAGTCTCTCAGGGATCAGTACTGGGACCAGGCCTGTTTAACATATTTGTTGGCAACATGGACAGTGGTATTGTGTGCACCCTCAGCAAGTTTGCTGATGACACCAAGCTGTGTGGTGCAGCAGACACGCTGGAGGGAAGGGATGCCATCCAGAGGGACCTTGACAGGCTGGAGAGGTGGGCCCATGCCAACCTCATGAGGTTCAAGGAGACCAAGTGTAGGGTCCTTCATCTGGGCTGGGGCAAACCCAGACACTGATATAGGCTGGGCAGTGGCTGACTGAGAGCAGCCCTGAAGAAAAGGACTTGGGGGTGCTGGTGGATGAGAAGCTCAACATGAGCCATCAGTGTGCCAATTGTATCCTGGGCTGCATCAAGAGAAATGTGGCCAGCAGGTCAAGAGAGGTCATTCTCCCCCTCTACTCTGCTCTCATGAGACCCCACCTGGAGTACTGTGTCCAGTTCTGAAACCCATATTCCAAGAAAGATATGTAAGTGCTGGAACATGTCCAGAGAGGGTCCATGATGATGATCAGAGGGCTAGAACACCTCTCCTATGAGGACAGGCTTGAGAGAGTTGGGGTTGTTCAGTTTGGAGAAGAGAAGGCTCCGAGGAGACCTTATTGTGGCGTTCCAATATTTAAAGGGGGCCTACAAGAAAGCTGGGGAGGGACTCTTTAGGGTGTCAGGTAGTGATAGGACAGGGGGGAGTGGAGGAAAACTAGAAAAGCATAGATTCAGATTGGATGATAGGAAGAAGTTTTACACCATGAGGGTGGTGAAACACTGGAACAGGTTGCCCAGGGAGGTGGTGGAATCCCCATCCCTGGATGTTTCTAAGGCCAGGATGGATGTGGCTCTAGTAGATCTAGTAGAAAGTGTCCCTGCCCATGGCAGGGGGGTTGGAATTAGATGATCCTTGAGGTCCCTTCCAACCTGAAAATTCTGTGATTCTGTGATCAGATCGTGAAATGTAATGAGACACATTGCAGTGGAACACCTGTGCTTCTGCCCTTACAGTGAGTCTGGATAAGAACAGGTGTCACCAGTTCAATCTTTGGTTCATAATTAGTCAAAATTAAATGTTTATATTTGCTCACCATTGTACAGTCTCAAAGCTGGTAGGTATTTTTGAAAAGAAGAGGAAAAAATATGTGTATTAAGAATATAAAATTTTAAAGTTGTGTTCAGGTTCAGAAACAGGCTTTGAGGTCATCATCCTGTGCAATACCAAACTGTGTGGGAAGGGCCTCAGCTAATTCTGAAAAAATTGTGTGACGTTTTTGTGACGTGCCTTATGGCATACAATTAACAGACCAGTCCTGCAGCATGAGTTCTCTGCTGATGCTAATTGGTTATTTCTTTAAAGAAATTAGCAATGGCCATACTGGTCCTACTGTGAGAATTAGCTCAGGTAGCTGTGTGTACTTCAATGACAGGGTTAGAAATTCCCAGTTAATCTCTGGAGAATATTTCTGGATCCTCCTTCAACAAAATATTTCCCTGTGTGTTCTACATAGATATTTATATGATATTAGTCATTGTGATACATGCACACTATAGATCTGCAAGCAGAGATGTACCTGCACAAAGGGTTCTGTTATAAAGACAGACAGCCCTCATTGATTCCAGTTTGTATTTCATTGTAATTTGGTTTAAATTTCAAATAATATGCAATGCAGAAAGCATGCTGCTATAAATGGGATAGAAGGCAAATTTGTTTCCAGAGGTCATTCTTTTTCCCTCAGAGTTTGAAATTATTTAGATATAGTTTTGGTTTTTGTTTTGTTTTGTTTAGTTTGTTTGTTCCCCATACTCTTCTTTAGAAGGCATAGTATCTATTCATTGTGCAGGTAGCTGATTGGCTTGTTGTTTCTTTAAAAAATGTAGGATGTTTCAACTGAATGCATAATAATAATATATGGCACTTTTATGATGCTGTTCATCTTCAAAGTGCTTTACAAACATAAACCAACCTACTTATTTATGTTGGGATATACATTGGATAAAGGTCAATGGCAATTCAACTATAAAATTGATTAATCATAATATGACATAGATAAATAATATCATAGATTTTGGTTAGAAAAAAAAAACATCAAGTGTTATTTTAAATGCCAAGCAGAGTCCTCTTCTGGACATAAATGATATAGCAATTGCAGTCTTTTGGTTATTCATACCAAAATATTTTGACTGGTTGCACAGATATGGAGCTTTGCCTAGCTTGATATTTGTGGTTATTTTTGTTGCGGAACAGCATTATATTGACACATACCATTGCTGTTTATAAGTCTTTGCTAAAGGAAGCAAATGTAAGTTACTGTCACCGTCCAACTAACATTCTTTAAGGAAAGAATGTTATATATTTTCAGGTTTTTTTGCCCAACAGTATCTTGACTGGTCTATAGGAATCTGAAATACAGTACTTTGCTTACACATCTAAACTGCAAACAGCAAACATATGAGATCAATGAAGGTTATACTGGTAAATTATTATGATTGCTTGGTCTTGAAAGCATGTGTTACATGGAGAGAAACTTTCAAAAATGCCAAAGGGATTTAGGAGTACTTGCTTTCTTTAATTCTCAGACTTTTTCCCTGTGGACACTTTAGCTTCCGAAGTCAAGAACTCTAGGCTGGCAGCAAAACAACCTGTGCTTTCTAATGGGAGATGATGATTATGTTCTGTTCAGTCCAATAAATCCTAGAAGTATTTTCTGCTGTTTCTTGGCTGAGAGACTGCAATAGGAGAAAGACTTTTCATTATCTTACTCTAAATAAAGAGCTTCAACTCATGTTTTAGTTTTGTATTAAAACCTGATGTTGGTGTAAGCCTCTGCATCTATAATTTGTGTGGCTTGAGGCCCCCATGTTGTTTTGTCTGCAACTTCACACTTTGTTTCTTGTCTCCTTTTAGCTTGTCTGAATGAATTTTGATAATTTTGTGAATTGTGTATGTTAAGCAATAAAAATTATGGAAGTTTATAAAGAAAGGGAAAAAAATAACAAAAAGCTGTATGTTTCTAATGTTGGTATTTTCATATGATGCTTAATGTAAGGGAGAAAATCTTATCGGGTGGTTCTAGATCCAGCTCCTGGTAGCTTACTCCATATGCTGATTCCTGTACTGTCCTTGTCCATTTTTATTCCAGGAGCAAAATATGTTCCTCTAGATTCATACTCCTCTGGTTTTCCCTCGTCTGGTGAGGAGCCTAGGGAAATGGCACAGTCTGCCTTTGAGTCAAGATATAGCAATTACTAGCTGCCAAAACAGAGCAGTCTTGCTCTGCGTTAATGCACTGAGGGTCAAAGTGCTTCCCTTGGTATAACAGGCTGGCTGGACACCTCACAGCAGGATATGGACTCATGCTCTGACTTGAATAATAACATAAATACAGAATCACAGAATTGTATAGGCAGGAAAAGACCTTTAGAATTGTCAAGTTCAACTGTAAAAACATACATGTGTATGGGGTATATGTATGCACATAAAGCTTAATTTCTCAGTTAGCAGCCACTGTCTTAGAAAGGGACATGATCATCCAGTTGGTTTACAAAAGAAAGGACTTTGCTCTTTCCAAAAGCATAAGACTGTTGGCTTGTGAACTTAAAAGTCTGAGGTTTTTTTCTTGCTACTGATTGCAATTTAACAGCACATATTCCAAAGTTAATGGAGGTGAGAGCAGAGTAGTATTTTGGTAAATAAGAATCTCAAACTGATTTCCTAAAATGTTAGACACCTCAGTCTCATTGATTTAAGTTTCATTGGAAACTAATGGAATTGAATTGCCTAAATAACCTTCAAAATATGTCCCTTTATATTTTCTGTCATTTGATTAATTAGGCTTATTTTAACACTTCAGTAAAATTTGTAGTTAGTTTGACTTTCCATTTCTGTTCTATTAGAGGAAGTTATGCCTGGCCTATGCGAAAATGGAATGATTCCCCTGAAAAAAAAATATAATTGAACTATAGACTTCGATAACATGACCAGATAAACATGTTCCTCTTAAATAGGGGTCTGGAAATATATTTTAAAAAAAGTTTGGAAAGCTGTTGTGTACGTGCTTAAATTGAGGGGGAAAGGAAGATTAAGTTTATTTGTCATTTGTCTAAATATATGAATTTATTTCATGTACATGGATAAAAAGCTGGAGAACTTATTGGAGAGCATTCAGATGGATCTTGTCTGGGTGACTGTGTACTAAGCATTTTTTTCCTTGAAGGAATATTAGCAGTTTCTTTGCATTTTTATTTAGATTTGTGTGATTATTAATTACCTTAATTTTTACATAATCTGTTTGTGTGTACGTTTTAGCTCCGTTCCAGCAACCTCCTCCTACAGGAGAAGTTCTCAATTCTTCTGTTATCAGTCTCTCGTGGAGCTCCCCTGACTCTCCAAATTCTAACAGGCTCACTTACCAGTTGTATAGGGATGAGGCTGAAATTTATTCAGCTGAAGACTACCACCCATATAGTAAGTATTTGTTGTGAGATGATACCAAAGGTTTTGTGCTTGTGTGTGTGTACATATGTGTGCATGTATATATGTGCATTTTTTCTTAGTAATTTCTTGTTTCTGTCATGATCATTCTCTGTGATTTTGAATACATTGTTCTGTTTTCCTTTAGCGAGTTACTGTTCCATGTTAGTAATTCTGCTTGGAAGAAATGAATACCACAGTCTAAAATCTGGTAAACCGAGTCACCCAAAACGCCTGATAATTTTTTACTTTTTAATCTGAAAAGCTTTAAAATTGACTTACCAAAAGCATTCCCTGCGAACATACCCAGTCTTCAAAATCTAGGAGAGGCAAAGTCCCAGATGAAGAACTAGGCTGAATGGGAGAGGACATAATGTACTTTAAACCTCTTTTTTCATCCTTCTGGTTTTAAACTGTTAACAGATTAGGAAAGCTTTTTGTGTCCTCTAACTTTTAGCACCTTCTCTTAAGCTATAAGTGTAGCTCCTGATTTGCCTTTAGCAGCACCACTTCTCTCATGTTGAGGATTGCAAAGGGATACTCAGAAGGCAGTCCTCAAGGATTTGACACTGTCCTAGCTGGAAAGGCCATTTTGTGCTACTATCGATCCTCTTATCAAAGAAAAGGAGATGGATTTGGATATTCTTTTTCTGTATATATAGCACACAAGTGTTTGGTATGGGTTTTTGTTGTTGTTGTTGTGGTTGTGTTTTGGTTTGGTTTTGGGTTTTTTTGTTTAGGTTTTTTCTGAGGTGTGGCTTAATGCCATTAAGGTTTAATTTGTGTTCAGGCAGCTTTCGCTTGTTATATTTTCATACCAGTGCAGCATTAATATTTTGCAGAACTCAAGTCTTTCTAATTATTGGCATGTAATCTGGAGAAAAAAAAAAAAAGAAAAAAAAGATGGTGATTCAGTGGAACCACAGATCCTTTGAAACGAACCTAACATTTTTATGCTGTGGTACATGCTGCTGTGTTACGGCTGATTACTCTGTGGCTTATACTGTCAATGTGAACACACCACAGTACATACTATAAGGAAACCTGTATGTTTTTAAGGCCAGGCTAGATGGGGCTCTGGGCAACCTGATCTAGTGGAAAGTGTCCCTGCCCATGGCAGGGTGGTTTGAACTAGATGATACTTGAGGTCTCGTCCAATCCTGACAATTCTGTGATTCTGTGAAAGGTACACAACCCCATGTAAGCATGGGATTAAGTGATTGAGAGGAGAAAAAGAAACATTACCCAAAAAGTTTAGAGCTAATAGGAAGAATTCTAGTTTGTTAACTTGATTTCAAAGCCTAATTTTAGTGAAAGTATGAATTAATTTCAAAAGAAAAGCCGCTGTACTTGTCACAAATTTGTTCTTAACAATGTACTTGAAACAGTGCATTGTTGAGGATGTTATTTCATAATTACTTACATACTTTGTAGAGAGTGAAAAATTCTGAATATATTTAGCTGGTTAACAAGACTTAAACATGTTTCTATTGAACAAAACATTATTTTCTAAAATCTGACTTGGTTCCAAAAGATGGTTTTGACATTTCCAGGCAATCCCCCTGATAAGTGATGTAAAATCATCTGCTGCTGTTTGAATATCAAGAACACATTGTTAATGCTGTCAAAACTTTTGATAATGTTACTTTTTTTTCCTCAGCATAGTCTGGAATTTGTAACACTTACGAAATACCCTGAGAGTGTAACTAGATGAACATTATCTTATGATTAAATGAGAGCATTATAGAAACACTGAGCTTCCTGAGGAAAGCTAAGAATTGTCTTCTAAATTGGCCTGGTGAGCTGGCTGATGGTATTTCAGAATGGCAAATTAAAGCAATGTTTTCCTAACTGCTCTGGTAAACCAGAGGCTCAGGAGATTCCAATCCTTGTCTTGAGGATAAAATTAAATACTTGTTCTAAACTGTGCAAGCCCCCTGAAAGCTACTTACAGTACTAACTCCAAATCACGTTGGTTCTAATTATTTATAAATGTAACAAAATATGTGATGAAGATGTTCACCTGAGGAATGCAGAACTTTCTACCTTTTTGCTTTATCCAGTTCTATCTATGTATATCCTCACTGAAATGAAATTACCATCTGGTGATCAGTTATTCATTGGTACTGAATGAACTTCCTCATAATGTTGAGGTGGTGCTGGTTACTTTTCTGGCAAATGATGTCAGCATTCTGGTTGAGCTACCTCTACAATCACTGTGCTTGAAAAGGGGAAGATAATGTGCTTGCTGTCAACATCAGACCTGGGTTCCCAGAGGCTGGATTTTGGGGGTTGGTTGTTTGTAGAATTAGGGTGGTGTTGGTGTGGTTGTTTCTAGAGCAGATATGAATGCTGAAGTTGGTTTGGTAGGGAGGTGATTCAGTAGGAAGATGATTCTAGGTCCTGTGCTAGCTCACTTTTTGGCTCTATATCACATTCTAGATTGCTTGGTTCTAGCTCAGGTTGCCACTTGTTTGCTAATCCCGGAGCAGAATTGTGGTTTACCTCACTGTTTCAGAACTGCCCGTTGGATAAGTACTAAAGATCGAACTTAGTTCACTTATTGCTTTAGGACTGCTGGCTGGTTCAGGGCTTTTTCATGGTTCTTGTGCAGGCTCTGGTTCACTTGATGGCTCTTGATCATAATCTAGCTCACACGATTGTTCTAGATTGGGTTCTAGAGTTGGATTCTGAAATGGGAGGTACTGGAATCTAGTTCCGGGGCTACTCATGTTTTATCATTTGGGGGTTGGACTCAATGATCTCCACATGTCCCTTCCAACCCCTAACATCCTGTGATTCTGTGATCTCATAAGCATTGTAGTACTTGCTGCTGCTGCCAGCAGTCTTAATGGGTTTTCTCCTTTTTTTTTTCTTTTCTTTTTTTCTTGAGTGCTGCTTTGTCTTCTCTGCAGCTTTTTTGAGTTGAAGGCCCATAGGATGGGGAGCCTATCATCCCATAAAGCCTAGCTTTCCTAAGTTTCTAGCGTGTTAACTCTCACTACCTCTGTGGGCATTCATTTCTTTGGAGACAAAATCAGAAAACTGACACATGGCAGTCTCCTAGTTGCTAGTGTCCTTCACAGCAACTGGTTGTCATGCTTCTGCTGTGAGAATTCTCGCCAGCCTGTCCAAGAGTTTTGTCTAACACTTGTTGAATGGGCTCTGGTATCCAGTCTTGCACCCAGAAGCACTTCAGCCACGGCAGTGTTTCCATGCAGCTCAGAAAGGGCTCAACAACTCTACAGTACACTTGAGTGCTTGTACCCACAAACAACAAGACAACCTTGAAAGCTGAAGAAACAGCTGAATCTCCCAAGCAATACTGAAATGTGCTGCATCACTTGCCTGCTCATGATTAATCCACAAGGATGTCACAATATCCATTGCTTCCACTGGCACAACCATTCTCCAATCTTGTCTGAAGTTCTAAGGCTTGAAAGGCATGAAGATGAGATTATTCAGTCTCCTTATTGCTGGTCTCCAGTGTTAAGTTTGTGGTCACTGAGTAATAGCAGAATTGCTGTAAGCAAATACTGTGCCAGGACTGCTGCTTTTACACTGCAGTGTCAGGAGTTGAATATCTAGCAATACTCAGAATTTTATGGTCATCTTCCCTAAGTTCTACTCAGGGCTGGCTTGCCAATTGTGGTGGGTTGAAATCTCCTCCCCCACATTAACTACACCAGACTAGCTCCACTTGGAAGCAAACAAGGCTGTATTTTACAAGCAAAAACTACAATCTACAATGGAATGCAATGAATATGTACAAATATACAGTATCTACAACATTTACAAATATGTACAATTAACAGAAACAGCACAAAACCCTTCTGGCCAAAACCAGAAAAGCTGTCCCTCTGCCTCCCCCTTCCCTGCCTTCTCCAGACCCCCCTGGCAAAAGGAAGAAAGACAAGAAGCAGAGAGGTTGTTAGAACTTAGCATTCAAGGTCAATAGCCAGTGTGTTATCTCTGAAGCAAAGCCAGAAGAGCAGAAACACCCTGCTAGAATGCTGCAGAGAGAACACTGAACTTTTGTTTTGAGAACTGAATCTTAAAGGTTTCTATCTCTCCAATGGAAGTGTTTAGAATAATCCTTATTTTTCTTTTGTCATCCAATTGTGATTTATTTACATTCTTATACCTTTCTGCTTGAACGCTGTAAAAAGAAATTAAAGGCATAACCTTAAAACCACCACACCAATGCAGACATGCAAAGAGAATTTAGAAATACCTGTGTCCTCACCATTTGCTTTGAAAAAAATTCAAGAGTATCAATGCTATGGTATGTAATATATTACTCAAGGTTCACTATTTCTTAAGGCAAAACATTGTATGGTGGTATGGTTGTAAGTAAATTCACACTGTGCTGTGCTGACTAAGATGTGTAACTGCTTCTGGTATTTACCTAGGAGCTATTCATGGTCATGGCTGCTCAAAAGCTATCTAGTGTAATGGAAAATAGAAGGTAAGGAAGGTAAATATAGGTTTTGGATATACCTTTTAAATAATTATTTGCACTTCTCTTTCACTTGTCGTCCAAAATCAAATGCTCTAGAAATTAAGCACCATTTTAGAAGTGAGGAAGTGAAAGCACAGAAAGATGAAATATATGATCTTATGCTATGAAATGAATTGAAAACAAAAATGTGAAAATTTATGGAATGGTTTGGATCTGGTTTCCAAATCAAATTCACCAATATCCATGCTGATTTACATTTGAAATAATTACTTGAAAGCAATAAGGAGGAATAAGAGGATAATTGTATTAATCTTGTTCATGATTAAAGTAGGAACTACGAGAAATTTGGTAAAACAAATTATGCCTATGTGCAGTGGAAGATGATAGAGGGAAAAGGAGAGGAGAGAAGGTGCAATGTTCAAAATGATCACAAGAAGAGCATGTGTACAGGCATAAATCTCTTATGTCTTGGATTAGGGCTAGAAAGATTGTAAGTATGCAAAATAAGATTATTTTTAATGTGTTAGACTGATTCTCTTTTCTTCTCACCCGTTTGTTTTAGGTGTTCAGACTTTCACTGATACTATGTTATCTCCATATACCTTCTATTCCTATTACATCCAAGCCAGCAATGTTCATGGTTTTACAAGAAGTGCCTCAGTGACATACAGAACAAAATCTGGGACGCCTACAGGAAGCCTGCATTTGAATCCTGTCTTTCCTGTTAGTCACCACTCTGTTTTACTTTACTGGACAAATGCTTCCAATGACTCTGGGCCCATAGAGAAATACATTTTGACATGTACTAGCTTGGTTGATCTTCAGCCTTGTGGTCAGTATGAAGGCTTAAAAACTTCAGCAATTATTTGGAATCTCATTCCATTTACAAAGTATGTTTTTTCTGTGCAAGCTTGTACTAGTGGAGGCTGCTTAAAGAGCCAGCCAATAACAGTAATTACTGCACAAGCTCCTCCAGAAGGACTACACCCACCAATGATAGAAACCATCAGCTCTACAGAACTGACTGTGGAATGGTCACCACCTGAGAAACCAAATGGTAGGACATTGTAATTATTTTTGTAAGTTGAAGGTTTTGTATTTTCTCAAATCTGGTTAGAATATCCTTAGCCGTGAAACATAAACAGAGAATGAAGTAAGTATTGTCTTAATTTGCCTGTCTGCCATTAAACATATCCTCAGAGTCTATATTTTATTCTTTTGGAGTCCAGAACTCCAACTGTGAATGTGCTGGGTGCAGGATTTATCACTTAGTGGCATCTGCTGCACCAAAAATCACATTTATAATTAAACATTCCCAGTAAAATTGATTTTTTTCCTAATTTGCCAGATCGCCTAGTTCAGACAGATGTGGTGATACCGCCTGACAAAGAACAAATAAGCAGATAACAGTTATGGAAAAACAATCTAAGAATTAACAGAGAACTCTGTTTTTAAAACCATCCGTCATGTTTTGTAACTAATTCTATTACCAGTGTAACTTTGTTAGGGATTAGGTGATTGCCAAGAGTTGCTGGTCTAACTTGGGTAATAATATTTTAGGTTTTTGAAACTAAGACACAGCTGTTCTAGGATTCTTTTGTGATGCCACAGATTTAACTGGTAAACACTTCACCTGTTAATATATGTGCAGCAGATTTTGTGAACTTGTACTTATATGCATCCATATTTGTGCATGCAAAAGGAGCATTCGGACCTGCTCACAAAATGGGGACATTTCATGTCCTCAGCTGTTTATGGGAAGCTCAGCTTCCTCTTCAAACATCTCATTTTCCAACTGTTACCAGATTAGACAGGTGGAATAACCACACAAGAATGCCTGTTTACATTTAGAGGGGCAGTTCCTAGATTGCAGGTCATGGTATTGGCTGTAGCATATACTCTTCATAGTTTACTCTGTAGCCGTTCTATGCATGTAATTGCCATCGCAGACTGACTTAAGCAATACTTTCAAATTTCTGTTGATATCAAGTCAGATTTCCTGTATGAATACAGCCCCAAATATATACATTATGTGGTAATGAGCTATTTCCTTCCTTTGCTATGTTTCTCACCTTTTCCATTTGGGCAAGGCAATCTTCAGTCAGCTTTCTTATAGTCTGTTCTTAGAGTAGCACAGCTTCCACAATTCAGCCTAAGTTATGCATCTCTTCATACCACAACACTGAAGTTTGGGTGCTTTTTTCCCAAAGTGGACCTTTGTCATGTGTAGTAGGTGTATGTTGATGGAAAAGTCATACACACAAACACACACACACACACACACATATCTCCTATCCAGTACTGTATCCTAAAACAATAGCTTTAAACTGTCATTCAGAAATTCCCCCTGGGCTCCATTGCATAAAAAAATATAGAAGTTTAAATATCCCCTTAAAAATCAGATAACTGAACTAATTTCCAGTAATACTAATCAGTATTGTCTTTCAGTGAGCTTGGTAGGGGAAGAAAAACAGTGTAGTGCAAGAAATGCCAAAGTGAGCATTTGGATGAAAATAGCAGAAACGAGGAAAACTTCTAATGCTGTATTTTCTATGTTGATTGATTGATTGATTCTTCTTAACTCATTACAGATATTGGTGTTCTTATAAAGTAGTAAATCATTTTAATACACTAATTTTTATGACTTTTTTTTTTCTTCTCTAGGCATAATTATAAGATATGAAATTTACATGAGAAAAAAATTAAAATCAACTGGGAACTTTATTCCTCCTGAAATTCGTGTTTTCCAAAGCAGTGGATGGCTCAGTCCTCAACCAGTTATGGAGTCTCCTAATGAAAATGCACTAGCTGCACCACAGACCAGTACCATAGTCACTGATCTGGAGCCATTCACAGAATATGAATTTTATGTGCTAGCAGTAAACATGGCAGGTAGTGTATCTTCAGACTGGAGATCAGGACAAACAGGAGAGGCTGGTAGGTATTGATTTGAATTTTTGTTAAAATGTGTCTAGTGATGCTTCAAGTAGGGACAAATTCTCTCAGTAGTTAGCGCATTAAGCAAAAAAATTTACAATCATAACATCATATTGTTGAAAATTATTCTGGTCAATAACAACAAAATTTCATCCAAAGTGCAAGACTGCAAAATCTCCCAAGCAATGTTTGAACTCTTTGCTGTTTCCCCAGTTGTTCTTTAAACTGTAAAAATGTGTAAAAAAGATCAATTTTGTCACAAATGTATTAACACTTGGTGTGAATCAGAGGTGAATCAGGTGTGAATCAAGAAAGTACATCTATTCAGAAAGAGGGTTCTAATGAGTTTTCATGAACTGAGGCTTTGGGTTTTTAGAAATTTTTTTGAAGAGGTTACCCTTTCAGGTGTATAGTGCTTAAAAGTTTTTGTATGCTTTTGCAGAGGCCAAGTGTCATAATATATTTTCTTTTCCCCAGAAGTTTAACCAGTTCACAATGACTCTTATTCTGAACCTTATGTTCATATTCTCATAACTTGCAACTTGATACATTATTTGAAATAATAGCTATTTATTTCAATGCTTTCATTAGAAATCTGAGTGTTTTATGCTTCCAGAGCCAGTATTTTACAATTAAACACTTCGGTTACATCACTGACGCATTTGTTTGCTGTTAGCTTCAAATTATGTCCTCAGACATTTGCTCCTGCAGAACAGCAGACTAAACTAATTCCCTTTTCAAAATGAGTCTTTGTGCTTATCTGTTCTTAAATGCTATATGTTATAAAAGTGTTAAATTGTATTTGGGAAGTGGTCCATTAGTGCAGTGTTGTTTGTACATAGCAGAAGTGCTGTGAGTTGGTATCCTATTATTACAGAGTAATCAGGTGGGGATTTAACTGCAGTGCAAACAATCCTTTTACAGATTTACTACGGAAGTCAGGGGAACTGTTTTTGTAAGAAGTGAGAGACATGTTAATTTCAAACTGGCCTAGCAAACAAAATTGCTTTTAAGATACTGAAGTATTGAACATTTTTTGCTTTTATCAGTTTTTTCCCAGGTTGCAGGAAGTTTTTTCTCAAAGACTTTTCATTTGTATGTACTTCCCTACATGCTACAGGGGTTAGGACTTTAGTGTTGATTAGTATTTCTTTGCAGACATTTGCAGAGTTTTATCCCACGTTCACAGCCAGAGTATAAAACAGGAGAATGATTGGTGATGCACTTTTTATCTGCTATCAAAATAATATGGAAATTCCAGTTGGACTTGAAAATAAGGTTAAAAAAGAAAGAGAAAGCTGTCTGAAATGGGGTTTTACAAATACAATGGGAAAGCTTGCATTACACGCATTGCTCACTTTTTAAATGAATGTTACCATATTAATTTTATTTCAGCTCCAGTGTTCATGCCATCTCCATCAGTATTCCCTCTTTCACCATATTCCCTTAATGTGTCATGGGAAAAACCTGAAGATAATTTAGCAAGAGGAGAAGTGATGGGCTACAGTGTCAGTTTGATAATTGAACAAACGTTCTTGCTTCCATTTTCTCAGGTATTATTCTTAGTGACATTAAGTTTTTCCTAACTGGTATTAGTAAAATTGATAGTCTGGTGTTCTTCTTGACATAGTGATGAATTGTTTCCCTGATTTTCTGTATAAACGTTGATCTATTTTTTTTCTTGAGTGATCGGTGATGTTATACACTACTTTTAGGTTTTAAGCTGGACCCCTGAGCTGCCTTTTTTTTTGCTAGAGGGTGAGATTCAGAATGAGGAGGGATGAGATTGAGCAACAATATTTATATTGTCTTGATATTAGCATGTTCTGATTCTGTATTATTTCTGTATTTGCTGATATGCTTAAAGTCATGTTTTGTAGGAGGGTACCTGTCTGGCCTTCTCAATAACGGACAGGTCTTTGAAGTGGGGAAAGCTAAAAGAGCAGAAACCCAACTCTAAAAGTCTAAATATGTGGTTTTAAATACTTGAACGTCTGGGTTTGATGAACAAATATGATGGCAGTAGTAGTCTGCTAAAAGCTTAGGAATGAGCGAAGAAACATGATCGGTAATCAGCATGTGGGATGGTACTGTACTTCTTGTTTCAGAGCTGATTTTTTCTTTCAGTGGAATCACAGATGGGCCTCAGTTTATTTGTCTGTGAAGTGGGGATGCTATTGCTCTTGGGTCTGTTGCAACTATACAGAAATGTAAATTGCTTCTGGTCACAGGCTCCCAAGATTTTTCACCTAAATAAACATCTGATAAAGAACTTAACTAAAATACAACAGCTTATTCAGTTCCCCTGTCTCTGATAGCTTAAAATAATGTTCAAGTAAAGAAGTTTCAAATGTCTGTATGTATCAGTTATTCCCTTCCCTCTTAGTGCCTGCTCATCATGTCACTGATTCAATGGTGGTCAGATTTCACCACTTAGTAGTGTCATCTTTGTCATCTAGTTTGTAGCTGCACTGTTTGGAGTGATAACTGCACCACCACACAGTTTTATGAGGCAATAACTTTGTTTCCTCATTTATCCACTCAGGAACTGGCTTATTACCTCATAAAACAGTGTGATGGGAAGTATTATCACCTAAATCCTAGCTTGTTTGGATTTTCCAAAACAATCCTCTGCCTCAGTCTTTGCCGGGTTTTCCACATCTAAATGAAGGAATCTGCAAATTCAGAGACAAGTTTCCTGTTAGTGAACATGCCATCAATTAATAGAAATGAAAATATTATTTACCAACTGTCATTTTCCAATCTGTTTGCTTTGCAGGTTTTGCATATAGCTGAGGCTGATGAGCTATCCTATGTAGTGACAGGATTGAAACCTTACAGGACATACAACTTTACTGTTACTCTCTGCAATCAAATTGGTTGTGTAACCAGTGAGCCAGGCATGGGGCAAACCTTGGCAGCTGGTAAGGAAACAGTCTGTATCAAAGTGCAAATCTGACACACAGTTCACTAATGAATACCATTAAGATGATCATAGTTTGATGCACAGTGACAGGAGTAGGTGTTGTATTAATAGGAAGTGACTTCCTTAATTATTATTTGTTTATCTTGACAGATGAAACCCAAAATGTTTTCAGTGAAGGTTTAAGGTATGCTATTATGGCAGGAGGATTTGTGTACTGCTCTCTCAATTGCAAGTTATGGATATGTCATTTTTGTTTCCATTTATTTAAATGGTAAATGTGGCTGAATCCATTCATTCATTTCTGATGCTAAGACATTGTTAATGTGTTGCTGGGGTTTTTCAGTCATGTTTGCATGACAGCATGGAAAATGCACATGCTGTGCCAATGCTTTGCTTAACCCATGAAGGAAGAGTTGTATGGTTTTCCTATTAAACTGACATATGTACATAGTGTGCCTGAATTAGAAGCAAAATGCATGCTTTGGGTCTGCTGAAAATGCTTGGTTAGCCCCTGAGATTTATGAGACTTTTTTGTCTGTGGATGTCTATACTCATGATTTCCTAAGGAAACAATGCTTAAGGAAGTACATATGTGTGCCTGTGCACCTTAATACATTTTCAGATTTTGAGTTAATGTCAACCACATACATCATGAATTTCCAAGGTACTAACTTTCTACAAATTTAGGGGAAAATAAGCTTGAGAACAGAACAGAGGTGGAGAAAGACTGTGTTTACTTTGAAGGAAAGGCTGGAAAGAACTCACTTCTTAGACATCAGAGGATGAAGAGGGTTTTAAGAGAGAAATTGTTAGGAAAAATCAGTTTTGTAAGTCTCTTTATTCATGAAATGAGGTAGTCAGTACAGCTCTTTAATACTATAAGTATAAACTCAGAATCCATGCTTTGTGACATACTGGTGATCACCTGCAGAGAGCTGACTGCTTAACATTGCAGTTTGCTTTTGCATAGGCATTTAAAACACATTAATTACTTTCACAGTATTAGTTTTATTTAATTTAGCAATTAGTGGTATTGTCCTCTCTCTTTTGTGATGATGGTGTTTGAAATTACTTCTCTGATGTAATTTGGTCTCCCGTAGGAAAAAATCTGAAATTTTCTGCTGTGCATAATGTTTTCCTAGGCTTCTTGGGCTGTATTTGGGTTGCTTGAATTCCATCAAAGCTCCTCTGTGCAATAAATGCAGGGATATACAAGCTTCCAGACAGGGAATGAGGAGTTGCCCAGAACCAGGAATCAAGAAACCTTATATGCATGAACTAAAGTGGAATCTAAGGTGTTTGGATATTACCTATAGTCTGCTCTCTGCTCTTAATGTATTTACTTTCATTTCTGTTTGTTCTGAAGTGGAGAATAGATTAATTATTCCTTCATTCACCAAACAGTCTTTGTGTTTCAGTGAGCAAAGATTGTTCTGTCAGTTTTCTCTCTTGCTGAATTGCTGACTTCAAAATTTATTTTGTTTCCTCATACTGCTGGCCTCAAGCTGGCCATCTACAGAGCCTTCTACTTGTATGAGTATGACTTTATCCCATACTACACAGCTGTGCAAGGAACAGCATTCCAGTCTGTGCTGATAACCATGGAAACAAATCTGGCCTAAACAGGACACTTTATTACTACAAATGATCCAACTTTGCATTTATACATTTATTAAAAGATTCAGAAACAATAGCTTAGTTATGCTTGACAGCTTGTTTATGACCATCTCCTCCCTGATTGTGTTAATACTTAGAGACCTATCACATTAGAGGAGACAGGAGAATACAAAATAGAATAACAGACACGTCCCTATTTATTAGTTCTTTTGCAGTGTAGCCTTTTCCTGCTAACAGTTGTAAGCCTCTAAAGCAAAGAATCAGTCCTGTGTTGGCTTCCTTTTCTGTTTTTAAAGCATGCTAATTCAATGTCTCAAATTTTGACAAACTATAAAAAGTAAGGTACTTAAATTTTGCATGTAGTTTTACATTCTGCCATTCACATTTTTAATTTCTGGAGAAAATTGTTTAATAGTCTCCATACAGTTAGTGTGCATGCGTGGTCTGCTTTGTGGAGTTCAGTAAATCTGTGTTTCCAAAGAAAATTTAAAAGAAACATTACTCATGTGATGAATTTTAGAGCAAAGTAAGATCAAACTTGGATCAAAGTTAGAGAAACCAGTCCATATCATTTGTAAAAATGGATGATCAGGTCTTAGTCCATTAATATTCTTCTGTGTCATTGAATGGTGCAAAATGAAATTAAAATCGTCTTTCTAGGGCTGTTGGGGAGTTGTGTTTCGTGAAGGAATGTCTCCCTGGCACTGAGACAGCCTCCTTGGCTAGATGCCAGTCCTGCTCCATGACCTGGCAAAGGGAGCTTCTTGGAGGAAGTCTCGACTGAAATGTGCTCCAACATGATGGTTGCCTTGCATTGTAACACAATCCAGGAGCTTTGAATTGTGTTCCAAGTTGGGCTAGAGGTTATACTAAATTAGACTAATTCTTCTCCTCTGATCCTGAGAAGGATAACAAAAAACCACCTCCACTCCTTCCATGTGTGAAGTGTAGTCATTTATCACATGGAACATTTAAATCAATGGATACCTTGATGACTGTGATTTTGGCATGTCCAACTGTCTTGCTTTTGAAATTGCTAATGCCTTCTAAAATTCGCCATGAGAAGTCTCAAGCAGTTTTAAAGCTTTGTTCATACCCATTAGGTTGATTTTAATAGTATTATAAAAACCTGAAAATCTGTCATTCTTTTTCTCTGGCAACATGTTTATTTTTATATAGTGTAACACAGCAAATAAAAACAAGGATGGGAAATCATTAGAAACAAAAATGCTGAGGAAAGTAAGAAAGAAGTTTGGAGGAAGAATTTAAAAAAAAAAAAAGAAAAAAAAAAAGAAAAGAAAAAAGAAGAGCAGAATTTAGGGGAAAGACCTGAGGCTGGGAGTAGAAGCATCAGGAACAATCTGCTGATCATTTAATGAGAAATCTTTCGGAGTATAACTTAAAATAATCCAGAAGCAAACATATAAAGTAGGTTTCTTCCAACCTGATTCAGTGTAGGCAACCATACGCCAGGGATATATCATGAGTAGCTTGGCAGAAGGAGACTGAAAGAAAACTAAAATCAGCCATATGTCCCAGTGGAGCACCATTTTTGAGTGTCAATCTGCTGGAAGGTAGGAAGACACTTCAGAGAGACTTGAAACAGGCAGGTTGATGGGCTGAGGCCGACGGTATGAGGCTTAACAAGGCCAAGTGCAGCATCCTACACTTTGGCCACAATAACCCCATGCAGTGCTACAGACTGGGGGACGAGTGGCTGGAGAGCAGCCTCGCAGAGAGGGACCTGGGAGCGCTGGTTGACAACCAGCTGAACATGAGCCAGCTTTGTGCCCAGGTGGCATGGAAGACAAATGGCATCTTGCTTTGTATCAGGAATATTTTGGCCAGCAAAACTAATTCTGCCTCTGCACTTGGCACTGGTGAGGCCTCACCTCGAGTACTGTGTGCAGTTCTGGGCCCCTCACATCAAGAAAGATACTGAGGTGCTGTAGCGGGTCCAGATGAGAGCAACGAAGGGACTGGAGGGAAAGTCTGATGAGGAGAGGCTGAGGGAGCTGGGGTTGTTTAGCCTGGAGAGGAGACTCAGGGGGACCTTATCAGACTCTGCAACTACCTGAAGGGAAGCTGTAGCAAGGTGGGGGTCAGGCTCTTCTCCCAGGCAACTTGTGACAAGACGAGAGGGCATGGCCTGAAGCTGCAACAGGGGAGGTTTAGGTTGCATGTTAGGAAGCACATCCTCACAGAAAGGGCAATTAGACACTGGAATGGACTGCCCAGGGAGATGGTGGAGTTGCCATCCTTAGAGATGTTTACGGAAAGATTGGATGTGGCACATAGTGACACGGTCTAGTAGATGAGGTAATGTTAGGACATAGCCTGGACTTGGTGATCTCAAAGGTCTATTCCAGCCTCAATAATTCTGTGATTCTGTTATTCTGAGTCTGTCAGATGGTCAAAAAAATCTCTTCCTCAGCAATAGATACACCTACAATATTTATAAATATTAATAAAAGCAGAGAAGCCAGAAGAATCTCAGGGGAGAGAGAGTGAAGAAGGAAATAGCAAAACAAAATTATTAACAATCAAGTTATTTTTCATAAAAGCTGAGTGGAGGCTGTCACAAATGCATATGAAAGCAGGAAGAAAAATAGCTGTGAAATAAAAGAACTTGCACAGGTATGCCTGGTGTGTGACCAGCTCCAAGAATGGTACAGAGTGTTGGAAGATCAATATTATGTGGTAATGCAGCACTGGAATGAAAGATCAAAGGAAGCATGTCAAGATAATGGAAGAAGAGAATTAACTCATATTTGTTAATCAGAGGGAAGGTAACTGGACAGAAAGGGAATCTCAATTTGATGTATGTAGATTAAAAATACAGAAATAGTTGTCTTTTAAAGACTCATATAATTAATGTTTCATTCCTTTTTGATCATTTTTTTAAATGGTAATGGATGTGCATTTCAAAATTCTTGTGGTATTTCAAATACTTTTTATGTACTGCAATATTGTGCACCTGCTGTTGAAACCTTTGGATGATGGATGAGGAAAAAAATTAATTTTTAATACTTTGAAATTTTCAAATCCGATTTGAGCTTTATGGTTTTTTTTTTGTCTTTGCTACCCCAAGATCATCAAGTGGAACTGCATGTATGTCGCTGAAAGCAATAATGGACAGTAATTACACATTTTTCATCTCAACATCTAGAGCCATATTTTTCTTTACTCCTTTCTCCAGGTTCTGATGAGTTCAAATTCCTGTTTATTTCTGAGAATGGAATTGAACCTGTTGTTCTTAGGCTATTTTTTTTTTCCAAAGCGTTTCTTACTCTATGGTTTTATGTTGTGTAGGATTCTGAGCTGGTACCTTGGAATCTACAAAACAAATCTAGCTGATACCAGTGAAAGACCTGGACCCTTAAAAGTGATTTTATTTTGACAATGTGTTTGCATAAAATTATGAATTGCTTGCAGTATTCTTTGCAGCATCTACCAAGGAAAAAAAAATGTATATGTTTTCCAATTTTTTCAGTTAGGCAGAGAAACACCTTTATGTCCATCAGTTTCTGACATTTCAACAGGATGGAACTGGCTGTATGGGTGCTTGGGCTAGTACAATTGCTTATGCTATCCCTCTCCAATCAGATAGTCAAAGGGTGCCTTAAACAATCTATATAGCTATATTTCATTAACTACAGGGTGACTGAGCTTATATCTTGTAATTAAATTTGCCTTTCCTTTGCCCTTCTTAATTTTTTTTTCAACTTCATTTAAAAAGCATTTTTTAAGATGCACCAAAGTATGACTTTGTGGTTGCTGCCATTTACCCTAGCACATTTTATTCCCGATCTTTTGCTTTTGATAGCAATTACAGGGTTCAGAAGCTAATTTGTAGAAGATATTCTTCCAGCACCAGCTGCATCTGGCTTCTTGGCAGATTTCTCAAGTAGTTGTATTGGTGGCTTTGGAGCTGCCTCTGGGTTTGCTGGGCTAATGATGCTGATGGGCTTTCTGGGCTGTCTTACACTCTGTGATGTCATTTTCTCTTTGATTACCCTTTTAATCTGAGTGATTTGTCCATTTTTACCATTCATGAATAAGGGCCGATGCAACCTCTTTTCAAAAACCTCAACACATTTGTCATGGCAATACAAGCAGTTGCTTACACCTGTCATAGACTGCTTTTCTATGAAATGCTATGCCTCAATTATGAAATCACAGAGAAACATTAAAGAGGTAATAAGTAATATATATTTTCCATTGTTAAAGAAGACAAATATGAGGGCCATTTGCTGCTGGCCTGAAAACGGAGATTGTTTTGCATGCATGTATGTAAGTCTCTTCATTGTGAATAGGACCCAAAGTGATTAAACAAGCACTCTTAATATGTTAATTTATAATTTTAATTACAACAATCTTGTATATATAGTCATTAGTGAATACTAATATAAATATTTTTCTACCTTTTTATTCATAATGCATAAACCAATCATCCAGTTACTTCTCGGCAGTTGCCTGTTTCCGTTTCATAATACAATCTTTGTTCTTAGTTATGAATGCATTTTGTTCATTCCTGTCTTGAATAATCCCTCATTAAGCTAGTCACTTTCTACTCCATGCTAAAAAGGAAAAATTATCATGCAAATGTGGCATGCCATATTAAAAAGCACATTACCAAACACTTTTGTTGCTGTCCTTCAATTAGTTTCCCTTCTTTGAATTTAATTTCATTTGTTGTTAAACTACTGACTTGATGTATGGACTCATGAATTTGAGGCTGCTGCCAAGAATGTAGCAGGAGAAAAATCAAAGCCTCTTCAGAAAGCTGCAGAGGCAAAGCTGAAATGAATTTGCTTCACCTTTGACAAGAACACTTGAGCAGCATTGGAATCCTCTGATGATTCAGCTTGGCTAATTATCCAATTATTTATTTCAAGACTAAAGACACTGTTTTACAATTAGAAAAGTGTAAAGTAATCTGAGAAATTTCTTAATGACAGATGACTTAAGTACCTTCTGAGATAAATGGTATCTGCTCAAACTCGTCTTGCCAAGTGTTCAAGCCGTAGTTGAACTGCTCTTTGAGTATGAGGAAGTTAGGGACTCAAAAGTTACTTGTATCTTCTTACCCTATCAACCATGTATTTTACTTCAGAAAATAGCTCAGTTTGTTCTTTTCCCTCTGTGTCATATTTGCAAGGTTTAAAAGCTATGTTTAAGTTGCATTCCTCTTGATTAAAAGCTTTTGGTTCAAAGCAATAGTTTTTAATTGCCTAATAATATAAGTCAGTCCTTAGGAAAGAACCGTGCATTTAGGAGTTCATTTGCAATATAACTGAAAAATTCATTGCATGGCAGTAAAACAATTTACTGTTAATTACAAGGAGAAGAATTTGCTGTACCATGCTCACAGATTGCCATGAATCATGCAGCACTCCTAGAGATTTATAACAGATGTGTAAGTGGGATGAATTAGCAGGGTTTAATAACAGAGACACAAATCATGCAGACTTCAAGGAGCTTTAATTGATATACTAGAATGTGACGGGCATGAATCACTCAGCCATTCAACAGCACTGTAACATATGGTCAGCTCAATATGCTGCATCTTAAATCGGTTGGTGAGTCGTTGGTTGTCCCATATGGTGGAAGCAATATATTTTCCATGATTTTTTAAGAATACTGTGTATTACATCTATTTTTAAGGAAATACGATTGTAACATATTCCTGTTATTAAATTTTCTTTTGATGTCCATTATGGGTGGCTTTTATTCTTTTTTGGAGAAGAGCCCCAAATGACTCTAAAGAATATTCTGAAAAATAATACTTAAGCCTTCTGACAGTATTTTTATTTCTTGACTCGTTTAATATTGAAATGATTAATACTATCATGAAGTGCAGAGAAAGACAAGATCATGCCAGAAATGCTATGGTAATAGCAGGGTCCTCTGGACTAATAACTTGTCGCAAAAATGAAATGGATGATCAGTAGTAAGGCATGCAATTTTACCTGCAAGGAGTAAACTCCAGATGAAAACCAATATATTTTCTTTATATCCTCAAATTTGTCTTTTTGTCCTCAAATTTGCCAGTGTTTCTGTTTTGAATTCAACTGAACAGTAATTAAAAACTATATAGTTTTTTGTTACTTTCCTGAACTATTCAGATTGATGAAATGAAGGCTTCTGTGGAAAGGCACACAAATATCTACCAACAGTATGCTTAACAGTGGTTATTCAAACATATGTAAGCCTGTTAAATTTAGCCACAGTGTAAAGATGTTATTGCTGGGACAAGAGTCTGGCAGAGTAGGGAAAACCTTTAGCAGTTGTATTAGTAAACCTGACAGACTTGAGAAAGGAGTATTGTATCCTCAGAACTGTGGCTGCCAGAATTTAATGTCAACGATTAAAATTTATTTTGATCCTTACCTAGTGTTTATTACTGTTTGTATACACAACAGACCTTACTAATACAGAGATGCACTATTAGATGGAATTACCATCTGTTCAGAGTGAAATGCTGGCATCTGTCTTTGAGTCTAAAACTAAAATGATATTATTTCAAACAAAACAAAATTAACTGCTCTTTACTTACCAACTTCATTTTAATGTACATGTGTGTGCATAAACACATGGGAAAGGCTTATTTGTAATGACCTGTGTAGCAACATCTATATTTAGATATATGACTTCAACATAAGCTGTATGGACCATCTGTCTTTATTGGTCTTTTTTAGTGGCCTCTGCTACACAATGGCATGCAGTAATCATGGGCTTTTAAATACTATTTTAGCTTTATAATATATTAAATATATATAATATAGCAAGACATTAAAACTACATAATTAAAATACACAAAATGTGACTTTGAATCCACTAAAATGTAGTATGCTCATTATTTTGACAGATGTGTCTTAACAGGACAAGATTAAAAAAAATTGAATAAGTAAAATTGTAGTCAGTTCATCTTTCAGAAAGTAGCTACAGGTACCACAGTGACACCTTTAGGAAAATATATACTGTTTCTTTTAGTTTTGAATATTTTTAATTTCAACATTTAGTAACCTGCTGGGCTAGTGCTACAGATTTCAGTCTTGCCTTTCCTGTGCAGTGTTTGGTTTTCTGTTTTGTGGGTTGTTTGTTTTTCTGGTGGTGTTTTTTTAAGTTCTGTAACTATTATGTACAGTCTTCCACTGTCCTGATGGACAATGATTCTTAAGCATCAATGCGACTGTATTTTAAATACTAATGCTATAACAAGGATGTTACTTTCTGAAAGGGTAGGCTTCTGTTCCATATATCACAAAATAATAAATTGTGTCATGCCAGTGTTTAATGCGTGTACACAGTGCATTAACTGTAACTGTAGTACATTTATTTGTGCTAGAGGAGACTGGAAAATGATTAAAAAATCAATACTTCCCTGTCAGAGAAGCAAGTGTTACGATGCATTTAAGTAGTTAATTGCGTAAGCCCCATAAAAGCTTCAGGTTTGGATATCAGAGATGCCATAATTATGGTCCAAGTAACTGCCGTTTATTAATACTAGACTTTAAAGGAAGATACAGTTATTGTCATAAGTGTTAGTTGTCAGTATATGGTTTAGAAATAATGAATTTTAGCATTTCTGTTTTACCATCAGTAAGCTGAACTGGAGGGCTCAACCTCTTATGTTCACATTTAAAATGCTGACGTACACTTGTTTCCTCAAAGGTGAAGTTTTGATTGTTAAACCATGTTTTCTATTTAAACTTGTACATTAATACCACAATTCATTAGTGCTGTGCCCTGCTTATGCAGGAAAGCTTGTGACCTCACATTGCATTTCTTCAGTTTTGACATTGTAAATTTCTACTGTAGCGTGAGATACTAATTAGATTGTGAAGTCATAAATGATGCCTAAGCCGGAATTTATGGCAGATAGTGTCATTGGCAGTTTCCCAGTTCCCCAACTGCCTGCTTTCTTTAAGAATATCAAGTTAGAGGGAAGGGGCAAATAAAAAGAAAGAAAGAAAAAAACAGCAGCATATTACAGGAAAAATGAAAAATATGTTAATGATCTTGGAAATGCGCAAATGTTTAAAAGGATGTTATTAGTTCATTCTTAATGAAGCAATCTCTTCTTCTCTAAAGAACTCATGCTATGTACAATGCTGTGTTGTGAAGGTAGTATGCCAGATTTTGAAGGCCCACAGTTTAATTTAGCTTTTATTGTATTTGAAAAGCATATATTGCTCTTCGCTATGTCATTATGGGAAAAGCCAATTTTTACAAGTTGGTGTTGTATTTCACTTCTGTTAAGTCTTTATCAGGGAAAAAAGGGGAAGGAAAAAAAGCAAGATAAGATGAATGTAGATTCTTTTGGTAGTAGAGTGTTCTTATACTTATCTAGATGATATCTTTTATTGTTTCAGTCATGGTCCATTTCCTTCCCACCTGTATGGCCATCTTGCCATTATCCAAACAGGTCATGCTGCCCTCCAGTGGCTTACTGAACATTATTTTTAAAAATAAATAAATAAAATTTGATCATAACTCAGCTGGAGAGTGACCAATGTTATCAGAATGTTTAAAAGAATGCCAGAGTTTTGGTTTTAATGGTAGGAGGATCATTCTAATAACATAAAACTGTCTTATGCTAATACCTTCATGGAAGCAAACTTCTATGGAGTCCTACTGTGCACCACTGTTGGTGGAGAAAAGTTGGAGAGGATCATTTTCTTGAGCTGAATAAATATCTGAACATACACTAATGTCTTGTGTGCACACCATGACATCACACAACCTGATAGGACCTTCATTCAGTTTTGTGAGTGAACAGCTGCTATTCTGCTGTTGATAAGTTCACTAATGAAAGACTACTTCTGAGATGTAACAAGAGTTAATTTGCTGTCCAAGTACTCCCTTGGTCTTTTGCTCAAATCCGATGCTGAAAGTCATACAGATACATGCTCACAGTGAGTATGTCATGAGAAGCTAATCAAGGAAGGAATACCAATAGACTTTCTATGAAGAGATTCATTCAGATTCTTAAAGATTGTGGAAAAAACTATATAAATATTTTGGAAATAGCACTACAGACATTTATCCAAAGCCTAGATAAACAAACAAGGTATTTCTTTTGGAATTAGAAGTAAGTTCTTAAAGATTAAGGGTTTTTTTTCTTTGTTTGTCTGGATTTTTAAATTAAGCTTTTTTTGATAGCTGTGTTTTTTAAAGACGATCAGAAACTGAAGCAGGATATTTTGCAAAAATTATGTGCAATAAATTATGTCCCAAATATTATGGATAATAGTGATGCCTAAATAATATTTAATATGCATATATTTTTTTTATGCACAGCTCCAAGAAAACTTAGTGCCCCTCATGTTGAAGGAATAAACAGCACAACAGTAAAGATAAATTGGGATGAACCTGAAGAACTTAATGGACCTTCTCCCATCTACCAGGTGGAAAGGATGGATGCATCTTTAGCTACATTGAGTACAGAAATAATGAAAGGGATCCGTTTTCCAGGAAATGGATATTACAGATTTGCTAGTTCCACTCTTCCTACCAATACTTACTTTACAGGTAAATTAATTAAATGACTTACAAAATGTACCAATTGTATTTTGCATTTGTTTTACCATTGATTATCATCTTCTATAGAATTTTTATGGTAAAATATGTTGCTCTTAATTTATGAGCATAAGGTGATTGTTAGTGATGCATGGGCTATTTTGATCCTTACATTAAAAGCCTGTGGAAAATGTTATTGGACCTGTGGGATTTCTATTCCCTTGCCTTTGGACATGATGATGATGAATATTGTTGCATATTTGACTCATTTCCTAGTGACAAACAAAAGATGGGCCTTATTTATTTTTCTGGGATAAAAACTTTTCAATTAATTTACTGTGAATGTTAAGGCATGTTTTCTTTGGTATCCTTTTTTGAGGAGTTTTGAGGATGAGTAGAAACTCAAAAAGTGCTCTCTTCCTTGTTCAGAACATTTGTGTTATGACCGTATTTATTTTGTCAAGGAAAGGAAAAAACATGCTAATCTGACAGAAGTCTGCTGTTTTGGGGGGTTTGGGTATTGTCTCCTCATTTTTCTGATTAGTTATTTATTTTGAAACAGAGTCTTTCAGACTGAATCAGACCAATTATCGTATGTTCTGTGATTCTCATCATTTGCTAGTCTCTTCATTTCTTAGATAAAACAAATATATAGACAGTATGTTGGCTTGTTTTATTTTGTTTGTTTTAAATGAACATGCATATTTGAGATACTGTAGAGGTCTATAGGTCAAATATTGCATTGGCGTGCATGAAGTATGAAAAGGATGTGTGCATCTATGTATGTCTCGTCATGAAACCTACAGCAGCAAGGGGAAATCCAAAAGGGATCTAGGCAGTGGTGAGACCACACAGTAGACAGCATGCTGATGGTGCAAAGGCCACACCACAGTGTAATAAAACTTAATCTGGTACAAAGCCTTGTTTGTTAAGGCAAATAAGCTCTGCAAAACCCACACATCATCGTTGACATGCAAAAGAGCACTGCAGATTTGAAGAGCACTCATCTGTAACATGCCTTGTCTTCTGGGTCACTGCCGGTAATTCTGGCAAGAATGTGTGTGCACAGGTATCTTGGTACTTTTAAGCACATGAGTGTAAATTCAAGTTTGTTTGTTTGTTTGTTTTAATGAAAAATCATCTTCTTGTTTCTATGATCACTCAGTGAATCTGATTTAAAAAAAGAAAGGTGAAGATCTCTTCAATTATTTCTTTTGCTAGGTGCTTACTTGGCTGATAGTCAAATAATAAAAACAAGTGATAATGTGTTAGTTAAGTATTGACACCATGTTGACTTGCAAAACCTGTCTCTATGCAGGAGTCTGTAGGAACAGCTGTTGGGCTCCTTCTTCATCCAAATTGCTCGATGGTATTTCTGACATCAGTTCACACCCTTTACCATACAGTTACTAAAAAAAAGCTTTGATGATTTTCTTTTGTCAGTTGTGATGGTATAAACATCAAAGGAATTGTGAGTTACAGTTATTCTCACTGGAGCTCCAGTCAGCCCCATCACTGTAGTAGAGTTAAAGAGTTTGATCAAGTAGGTAAAGACTATGAGCATCACTGAATTTCCTACCGTTCAGAAATCTGTGAGAGTGATAGTGAAGAGGGTGTTGCACTACTGGGGTTGTTACAAACAGACATGCCTGTCTATTTGTAACCAAGCAAGCCCAAACACTTGTCTACCCAAGTGCCAGATCAGTCTGAGATTTGGTCATGCTCCATAAGGTAAGACTAACGCCTTGAATAAGGTTTATTGAGATGACTAGGATGATGTGAGAGTGTTTGGACAGACAGGTTGAGAGAAGATAAAATAAATCTCCCTTCATACTGGCACCTGTTGGTTGGTAACCCTGTGTAGTTAAATATAATTAATGCTTTGAATTACATTCTTCTTTTTGACCAGCTGGTAGTCCTGAGTATCTGGAGATGACCTAGAATCAAAACACATCAGGCGATTTGTCCAGACGTCTGCTGGTAATGACTGGCAATTGGGTTAAGTCAATTGGTTATGTATGTTTCAGGTACCTGGCAAGTCAAAGGCTTTGGCAAATAAGAAATCTAGGGGTTTACGTGCATCAGCAGTCCTTCTTCCAAAACATGATGGAGAGAAAATTACAGCAGAAAATTACAGTTCAGAAAGGAAGACACTGAAGGAAATGAAACATATTCTTTAATTGTACTGTACACTTGTGTAGTTGCTGAGACCCTCTTTTATTACCCATCTGCGAAGACAAGTAGTTGGCAATTGTGCTTTATAGATGGAACAGCTTTAGTGTGCATGCAGCTGTGTACATTTTTGACACAAAAGTGTGCCAGCTTGTACGTGTCAGTCAGCAGACTCCTTAGTGTGTCTGGGATCTCCCACTGCTAATCCAGAAAAAGATAGATCAGTTTATTCATTGCTAATAAATGCAGTTGTACTTACTCCCAACCTGGCTGGTCTTACACTCCAAGGTGCAAGTAATAGGGGCAGATGTATTATCTGGGAAATTTTCCAAATTCTTCTTTAGAAAAAAAACCACCAAAAAACCAGGCAATAAGCACTGGCTACACTAAGCAGCATCCTTCTGTCGGTAACAAAGCCTTCAGCTGCAGAGGAAGGTGTGCTCTGAGTACACGTTAGTTGAGGGGAAGTCAGGTAAAAAAAGGGATTGCTTCTGCTAGAACTGTCCACATGCAACTTCTCAGCTCTTCAAATTGTGAAGAACCATTTTAAGAGTCTATTTTCCAAAAGATACAGACTTGATTTTTTTAATACTTATTCGTATCTTTTGAAGTTCTATAGATACAATAACATTCATTGCATCTATCAAAATACCACCAGGCAAAGGAACTATTAGTGTTCTTTTTTTAGCTAAGGAACTCATCTGTCTTCCATCACTCTGAAGATTGTGCTATTCAGGTGCTTATCTTCGTATCTTCCCATGAGATAGCAAAGTGCTATCGTTCTGAATTAATAGTTGGAGAGCTCAAGTTCAGATTCTACTTAATGCAGAAGTTTATAGTTTAAAAACCCTCTAAAAACGGCTTGAAGGTTTTACAAATCATTTCATGTAGTTTGCTTTGTCAGTACAGCTTCTGTGATGCAGCTGTTGGTCTGGAGTCAGAATGCTGCAGTAAGACTGTTGTGTTTGTCTGTATGGTTCTCTACAAGTCAAGAGAGATACTGTTCATTTTATATAGGATATAGACAAGCAAGCTTGGAATTCAAAGAATTGTGAATGCCCAAGTGTCTGAATCTTTTAAATTCAAATTATACTTCTATTATCTCTTTAATGTCTGAGTCTAATGACTAGGTCCAAAAAAAGCTCGAGAAATTAAGATAATGAGCATGATGTCATGTTAACCTGAATTTCACTACTTTCAAATGGGTGTAAATAGTTTGCTCTGCAGGGAGGTTAGGGTCTTCATGCACTTTCTAGCTGAGGCATACCAAGGCTTACAGGTTAGATCATTCAAGATCATTGAATAAAATTCATGGAAAATAGTATGCTGAACTGCTGAAGTGTGTGTGCATGTAAATATCAAAGCAACCCAACAGTTATATTTATGAAAGGAGCTTTTCCTCAATTCCTTTTTGCTCCTTGGTTGTGGGTTAGGACTTAAGGTCCCCACATGGATGAAATAAAAATTGATGTATGAATTTTGACACGTGTAAATGAGCCCTACTTATGATCAAATTTATTCCAAATGGAGGCACTACCTTCTGTTTGGGATTCGTAACTTAAAAGTAACTCCTCAGGGTTAGGCAGCTTTAATTTTGTTTTACAGAGAGTAGGGGATCACATTTTACTTGGAAAACATGATTCCCTGAGAAAGAACATGTGCACCCTACTGAGTATGTTGGTAGATACTATGCCTTCAGACAGAAACACCGACACTGTTTAAGCTTTGTTAAAAATCTGTGCAACAGGGACTTTTTTCTAGAGCAAATGTACTGGATTAAGCTCCTAAGGACAGATAATACAAAGTTTTCAGGTTTTATTGAACAAATAGATGCCAAAAAATTGAGTTCTTTCAGAAAGGATCTTCTGGGCTCAAAAGCAACTGGTTGAAAATTGAACCCTGACTGTCTTGGGGATATAATAACCAGATCTAGAAGTTTCAGGACTGCAATTTAGTTGTCTAAAGTACTGTCATGGATTAGAGAAATCACTTTTGGAATCTTTCCTCTGATTAATTAATTGCCAGACAAAGTCTAAGTCAGAGCTGATGAGATAGGGCCTATTATAGTTAGAAGGGGTAGAAATTGCAATCAGTTGGACACATGAATGAATGAACTCCTTGATTCCATTCTATGGAGATATATAGTAGTCTCCCTTAAGAGAAAGTATGTCTGTAAGGGTATGTAAGAGCTGCACACTGTGTAGAGAGTAGCTCATTTGCTACAAAAGAGAGAAATTGCAGAGTGCCAAGATGGTTGTGTGGAAGGTTATGGTCCTCTTGACGTACCAAAATAAGACTAATTTCAGATATCACATTGAACAGAAATTTGCAGTTCTGTGGTATTGTATTATTCTTTCTATGAAATAGAGCAAAGCTGTCCTAGGTTAACACAGCTTGCTCTCACAAGTCCCCCTCCCCCCTGCACAGAATGGAAAGTAACATTAAAAAAACCCTCTGGATTGAGATAAGGAATTTACTGAGATAATACAATGCACAGTCACCTTAGATTGTTTGCAGTGAAGTGCAGCAAAATGCAGAAGCCAGCAGCAGCAGAAGCCAACAAACTCCCTGCCCCGCAGCCCACCCGGTGGAAAAGACCAACACCCCAGCAATCAGAACAGGTAGCCTCTCATGTTACAATCTGAACTTCAAGCCCCCTGATACTTTGCTCCAGGCAGCACTTTCATTTTGAAGTTGACATTATGGCAGCATGGTATAGAATACAACATCAGTAGATTCAATTCAACCCATGACAAAAACGAGTCCTTCAAGCATGTGCTATGCATTGCTGAAAAAAGAGTTTGAGCTTGATGTCAGGAGTTGCAATTACACATCCTTGTGAGAAGGGAGACCTTATTTAGTGATAAAATAATCCATTTCCTCAAGTGGATGAAAGAATCTTTGTGATATTTTAAAAACAGATGAATTAACTATTGCTGTTTTAATTTGATTCCTCTTGCATGCTACTTGTTTCAAAAAGAAAATGATTCATGTAATATTGATTAAAATGCAGTCTACTCTGAAGAAACTTTTGTGTTTGGACTTGCTTGGAGTCCAAGTTTTCTGAAACAGGATAATGCCCTGTAAAAGAAATGAGCCTTGCCTGGAATAGGTACTCTTTGCCAACCTCTGCATGATGCAAGCTCTGTAATAGTTAGGAAATAACTGCATGAGGTAAGATATTAATATATTGAGCATTACAAGTAAAGGTTTTTTACAATGACATTTTTAGTGTTGTGAAGTGGTCTTAAAAATGTGTATTTAAAAAATATATATATATCTGTACTAGCGGTTTTACTGCTAAATTGTGACTCAGATACACACATTTCTCAGAATGGAGAACCTTTCCAGTAAGGATATTTTCTTAATAAGTTTGCCATGGAACACTGCACAGGTGTCGTTTACATTTGTTCTGAGCAGAAGCACTGAGAATGGCTTCTGTGGCCATTCTGTGCTGGATCTCCCCATAGCTCTTCATCAGAGTGAACTCTCTTTGTAGTAGTGTAAAACAAATTCCACTCCATATAATCTTGAGCAAACATTTCATAGTTAGTAGAAGGCACAAATGTTTTAGGGTATGGAGCCAAATAAACAGGCCTTTTCCAGCATCCCAACAGGAATTTGTGGAGTGCATTGTGGCTGAATACCAAGAAAACATGATTAGAGGTCTAAAAACAATGTAAGATGAAAGGCTGAAGAAAATGGCATAATTTAGAAAAAAGGAGAAATGATAATGGTATTAAAGTATATCAAATTGTATAGTTTAAAAGGAGGGAATGACCTTTTTTCCATGTTCTCCATGTTCTCCACAATGTACAATAAGCTTAAATTATAGCAGTTAGATTTGTCTTCTCACAAGAATTTTGTCCTAAAAGATTCAGACTAGTTGAGCAAAGGAAATACATTGTTGTGGGGGGAAAAAAAAAAAAAAGAAAAAGCTCTGACACTGCAGATTTTAGGGAATAGTTGGATGAGCATGTGTGGGGGATAACCTACGTAAAATTGATTCTGCTTTGGAGTAAGTGGATTGATTCTGTGACCTCTAAGAGTGTCTTCCAAATGTATATCCTATTATAAACTCAAATTAACCCAATGAAACTAGGAAATGTGTTCATTTCACCAGATATCTTTTACAAGGAAAGAGCTGCTGCCCTTTCGTTGTTGGGAAGTTTGCATAGATAGGGTTCTGATTAACAATTTTATATACAGAGAGTTTTGTTTCTATTCTTTTTTCTCTAGATATTTTCCAACATTTCTCTTTATGACTACTAATAAGGTTTGAGATGGTTAAAAATGAGTTTCAATCACTAAATCAGAATAATTGAGGTTGGAAGAGAAGCCATATAGTCCATCCTTCTGCCCACAGCAAGTCCAGTGTTAGGTCTTTGTGTAGTTGAGGATTTTTTCCATATGTAGTCAAGTATATTTCCAAGCACTGCTCCAGTTTCCAGTCTGGCCAGCCTTTCCCCTTACAGAGAATTTCTGTCTTTGAACTTGTGTCCATTGCCTCTTGTTCTGTTGCTGTATAGCTCCAAATGTTCTTTTGGCATCTTCTTGTTTATGTACTTTGGTCTTCTAAATATCCTCATTGCCCCTCCACTTGGTTCATGCCAGTATCTTATTTTATGTGAGAATACCCAAAATTGCATTGCAGGACTAGCATTTGCCTTTGTTCAGTTTCAGAAGGTTTCTGTCAGCCCATTTCTCCAGCCTGTCAAGATTTCTCTGAGTTGCAGTTTATCCACTGCAGCCCTCAATTATTTTTTTTTTTTTGCCTGAAAACTTTTTCATAGTACTCTCTGTCCCATCACCTGGGATTCCTTTTAATGAGTAAACCTGTTAAACAGAATTGGTCGAAGTACCAGTTCCTTGTAAATATTGCCCCCTGGGCTTTGTGCCACTTCTCACAAACCTTTGAACCCTACTGTTCATCCAGTATTTTTTTTACCTACTTACATATTCCACCTGTGCTCCATCTATTTCTGCAACCTGATGGCAAGGATCCTGTAGGAAACCATGTTGAGATCCTTGTCAAATCCAAGGTACACAACACCAGTTGCTTTCACCAGTTCATCAGTTGCTGGGCCAGTTCTTTCATCATAGAAGGTAATCAGGTTGGTTGGGTACAATTTTCCCATAAGAAATTCATCTTGACTGTTCCAAATCATCATCATCATCTCCTTGATGTGTTTAAATATGGCCTCCTACATAGTGTCCCTGAGGATAAAGGTTAGGCTGACCATTCCACAGGTTCCCTAATCTATAGACACAAATTTACAGCAAATGATATTAAAATTGTTTTCTTCAGCCTTACCCTATAAAAAAATCAAAGAACTGGAACAGAAGAGAACTCTGACCATTTCTTTAGTTTGTTTATGTATTCTTTGTCTCTCTGCTGGCCTTTTCCCCTCAAGCTTTTTCAGAATCATTCTTTATTTCATTACATTGAATTGAGGAAGAAGGTAAACAAAAATTTTTGGAGGGAAAAACTGTCTTGCAGAAGAAGAAATTCTTACACCAAGGTGTCCAATAGGGGGAAGGGAAGAGACCTGACACATTTTATATCTGAGGGACCTTTTGATAGTGACACTTATATTTCAGACTTCTATATTAAAACATACACTTTATAAAGACCTCTTGGAGACCTCTTATTTTATTGCGTCCTTTCTATCTAGATTGTTGTCACAGGACTTCTTGGAAATTCCTTTAATTTTTATGCCAACTTCTTACATTTTACACCTCTTGTCTTCACAGAAGACTGATTTGAACCCATGTCTTTATTTTCTGTGAAGGAAAGATAAAGAATTTCTTTATCGCCATCAAGTGACTGGCTTCAGAAAGAATGGGAATCATCCTTTTTTTTCTGCCCGAGAACTGTTTGCACAGACATTTTAGGTAGAATTTTGTCCGAATACTTAAAATGAATTCCAAGTCTCATCTTGAAAACTACATTCCTTTCTTCCTTCTGAATCCCATGAAGCCTGAAGATAAGGAGCGAGAAAGGAGCTGTGTGTAGAGAAAAAGGAGTGATCCTGCACAACAAAGTGAACTTTGCTGCTTTATGAACAAAACAACTTAAAACATTTTCAAACAGGCACAACAGGGATTTAGGCAGCAAATAAGCCAAGCTGATGCTGACCTTGCCAGTGTTACAGGTGCAATATTTTCACTAAGATGAACTGGTTTTGTTAGGCACCATCATACTTTCTTTCTTTTTTTCTTTTTTTTTTGTATTTCTAGAAAAGATTTCTTGTAGTTACTACTGGGGGGAGGGAAAAAAAAGGAAAAGATTTTCCCCTTCTGTATTATTTCTCATATTTACCTCTAGTGCTTTAACAGAACAACTACACAGCACTAGCTATGGTATGCAGTTGATTTTTTTTCCCATCCTCTTAGCTTTAGTGCCAAGGTATGTTTTTGCCGTTGTGTGACGTTCTGTACCTCATGGTCAAAACCATTTTTTCCTCCTTGTGCATGGAAATTTTCAGAACATATTCTAGTTCCAACTCTGGAAGTCATAAAAGTGGTAGCTTTCCTGTTGTTTTATCAATCTGCCCATGGAAAAGCCCTTTCCCGGACCAGATCGTTTCAGCTGTCTACTTTTGCAAAACCAGCTACAGAATTTGGTCTTTTGATTATTGAAAATATATTACATGACCTGTACTATCATCTAGGACAGCAGTTCTTCTGCTTTTGTCATAACTCTAGTTCTTCCATTAATTTTGTGCAAATGTGATTCACTATTTTGAAATTTGGTTGACATTCTCTCAGTAGGTGATAAACCTAAGAATTAGCAGAAGAAAAGGTTTAATCAGTTATTGTCTCGTCAAGGGTAATAAAAATACTCTCTACCAAGTTTGTATTTTTTGTAAATTAATTTTGAGATTGTAACCACTTATGTACTAAGCTGTTTGTTACAAGATTAGTTTCTATCAGTAAAGCATACATACATGCTTGCTGTTTCTTGCTCATCTCCAAACAAAATGCTGATAGGATGTGACACAGAAAATTTGTATATGAGTCTGCATAAGGAATGCTCATTGAATTTAACGAGAGTGACTGTGGAAAATTTTTGATTGGTTTTTTTTTTTTGTTTTAGTATCTGATTTGACCTTTGCTCAGTAAGAACAGAGCTCTCATGTACTTGTTCAGCTCACTGAAGAAGCCAAAACTTGGATTATATGTGGTATTTAGAAGGGTGAAGAAGGGAAAGAGAGAGTTCAAGGAGACTTTCTGTACTGTCTGCCTCTTCTGTGTTCAGCAAGTATAGTGTGTCTCTGGAAATAGCTATGGAAGTACTGTGTTTTACGTCAGGCATGACATCTGGGATTACTTTTGTGCTACTGCACTGCTAAGAAAAGATGGAGGAAGATTTAGGGAAATAAAGGTTGCTGAAAATAATGAACAAAGATGGAACGTAAAACCTATACAAATGCATGAACTTTATTTAATTAAAAAAAAAATAAAATAAAAGGAGGCAGAGGAAGATGCCAAGCATCTCTTGAAAGTTTTGTGTGTGAGAGATTCATGTACCGTGTGTTAAATGGGGGCTTACTTCATTTTAGGTAAAGCAAAGGCTGGAATGCTAGAGATCAAAGAAAGAACTCCACCTTTTTGAGGGGTATGGGGAAGGAGGAAACATTTATTATAGTGTTTCAGAATTTATGCCAATGTAAAGTCCCTTAATAAACTTCTCAAGATCATCAATTGCAGGACACTAACTCAGTTATCTTTATACTGCATCTCTCAAAAGTAAAAAATGAACAATGCTCTGACTCTGTCTGCTATTTGCTCATAAAAAGTTGGCCTAAAAAGTAGCTTAAGTTTACAACCGCAGTCACATTCACAAGTGAGCTATACCGAAAGAGATTTTTGGTATATAGGGATATAGGGAATTGGAGGACAAACCAAATTATAGCTAAAGATACTGATGAGCTTTAAGAGCAACTCTGTTAGAATCTAATGACTAAAACCCACACACCCAAATGAAGACAAAAGAATGAAATGTAAGCTCAGGGAAGGTTCCAAGTACACATATGAATACAATACAGTGATTGCACAGCAGGTTTGAATATGGAAAACAGTAGTTCAATGGATGAATGAACGTATCAATGCTGCTGCAAATTGTGAGACTCAGGTACCTGATAGTACAGAGATAGGTGGGAAAACCTCTGCTGTTTCCACTGCTTTTCATTTGCTGGTGCAGTTCTGGGTCTTCCACAGTACTTCAATGCTTTGTAAGATTTTTGTAGAATTCTTATGCGCTACTATAGTTGAACTTGTAATCCAAAGACAAGAACATGATGAATAATTGCCAAAAAGGAGTGTTACTGTAGTTTTGACTTTCATAAATGTCAAAGTTCTAATGTCTTATTTATCAAATTTTATACTTTTAGTTTTTGCTAGAACCAGAAGGAGTAACAATGACACCTGGTCAAGCTATTTGTCTAGGCTATCACACTAAACCTTCTTTTTGTATTTTTAGTAGTGCAGTTATACTTCATCTACATGTACAATATTGACTAGTCCAAGACAGAATGACAGGAATTATAGTATTTTTGATGCTGTGTCTCTTTTCAAATTCTTCTTTAATTCCAAATGATACAAAAAACTTCTCAATTTTTTTCTGTATCCTGTAAGGTGTCATTACATGGAAGTAAAACTTGTTTCTTAACTGTCTTGAGAAAGGCCACTGTGTATGGACAAAATGACCCTAACTTACAAGAGGACATACAGTGACATAAAGGACTGTGACATGACAAGCTCCTTTATGTATTAGATTATTTATTTATTTAGAGGAAGTCTTTGTGGACAGGCACAGAAACAATCTGTCCCTTCTTGGATTTATAGAATCTTAGAATATCAAGTTGGAAGAGACCTCAAGGATCATCTCGGCAAAGCATTCTTGACAAAAGCATGATCTAGACAAAACGGCCTAGCACTTGGACCTTAAAAGTGCCTGGTGTTGGAGAATCCACCACTTCCCTGGAAAGATTATTCCAATGGCTGATTTTTCTGTGTCCAGTCAGAATATCTCCAGGATTAACTTGGACTCATTGCCTCATGTCTTTTCCGTGTGATTCCTTTTAAAAAGGGAATATCCATCTTTGTAGACACATTTTAAATACTGGGATATGGTGGTAAGGTCTCCTCTAAGCCTTCTTTTCTCAAGGCTGAACAAACCCTTCCTAGTCTTTGAGCATCTCTGTGGCCCTTCTCTGGACCTTCTCCAGCCTGTTCACATCTTTGCATAGCAGGGACCAAAACTGAACACAGTATTCCTGGGGTGGCCTGAAAAATGCTGAGTAGGGAGGGATAATAACCTCTTCACTTTTTGCTGGGAATGCCCTCATTAATGTATTTCAGTGTCTTCTTGTCTTTCTTTGCTGCAGCAGCATGCTGGTCACTCTTATTGAACTTGTTCACCAGAACTTCCAGGTCCATTTCAACAGAGATTCTACCCAGCTAGGTAGATCCCTGTGTGTGCTGCACTCCTGGATTGTTTTCCCAGATGCAAGACCTTTCACCTTTCAACGTAAGGTTCTCATTAGCCCTTTCTTCCAGCTTATCTAGATCTTTCTGCAGGGTAGCTCTCCCTTCTAAAGTATCTGCTTCCCCACTCAGTTTGGTGTAATGAGGAAAATACATCAGGGTACACTTGTTCCCATCATGTAGATCACTTATGAAGATACTGAAGAGCATTAGGCCTGATACTGATCCCTGGGGGATCCTACTTGCGACAGGCTGTCAGTTTGAAAAGCCACTAATTTACCACCACTGTCTGCGTGTGACTTGCCAGCCAGTTCCCCACCCATTGCACGGACCATTGGTCTAGGCTGTAACACAGCAGATTCAACACAGGGAACTGTGTTGAAAGCCTTGAGGAAATCCAGGTAGACAATGTCCACCACCTCAACCAAGCATACTACTTTATTGGAGAAGGTGATCAAGTCTGTCAAGCATGATTTGCCCTTGGTGAATCAGTACTGCTTTTTCCCAGTCATTTGACTTGTCCTCCAGAGGATTTGTTCCATAATTTTCCCAGCGACTGGAGTCTTGATAGGGCTTTAATTTCCTTGGTACTCTTTTAAGCCTTTCTTGAAGGTGGGGGTGACATTAGCATTCTTCCAATCTTCTGGCATGTCCCCCAGTCTCAATGACTTCTCAAAGCTTATGGAGAGGAGTGGCCTTTCCCTTGGGTGAATATTGTCAGGGCCCATTGATCTGCAGGGGTCAAGCTCCTGTAATAGTTCACATACCAACTCTTCCTTCACTGACAGTGGGTCTGTGTTTGCATCGATCTTGATTTTTTTTTTTTTGTTCTTAAGGCCTGGGGCCCAACGGTGCTGATAAAGATAGGGGTGAAGGAAATGTTCAGAACCTCTGCCTTTTCAGTGTTGGTGGTGACTTAATTCACCTCTCCTTTTTAATAGTGGACCAATATTTTCCTTCTGATTCTATGGAGAGTTTTCAACAGGGATGCGGCAAAGAGGATTACCATTGTATTGGCTGGTGAGATTATTTTAAGCATTTCAAATTAAATTAATGCTTTCTGGTGCATACTTGGCCCTTATTTAGATGGTTTCTATATTTTTTGTTCTGGTGATTTGAGACATTGCATCTGACTAATACTGAGCCTTTAAATTATTCCTGCTTTTAGGATACAAATTCTTTCCCATATTGTTTTTAACTGGTAAAGTCATAACTACTGAATTATGTATTGACTAAAATTGTGTGAAGTGTCATGCATTGATTATGATTGCATTGTGCATTTGATCAGGAAATTTTCATAATAATAATATAAGGAAGCTTTTCACCTTCTAATTGATTTTCAGGGTGATTAAATTAAGACCTTGTCTAAGTATGACTGTCCTTATCAATTACTGGCAGAATAGAGAAATTAAAGGATTAAAAATTTACGTGTGTTAAGATTCAGTATTTAAGGTCTAAAATCAATCAGATCATGGACTGAATAATTCCATTATGACAAAACTATCATTCAGGATTAGACTGCAGTAATTTGGAGCAAAAAGGCTCTCTGCATTAGTACATATAGGAAAAACTAGGACTGCAAAATTAAGCACCTAGAATTTAGGAAATGGAGTTAAAATAGGAAGCTTGAACTTAATTCAGTTGTGCTATTTTATGTGTTATGATGGCATGTAACCAACTGATTAAAAAACTTGCTTTTCCATGGGTTCTGTGTATGGTATAGACCAGCTGTTGTCTTTTTAAAAAATCTAACTGCTCTGTAAATGGCTTGATATCTGTCTTCATGTATCATATTATTAAGTAAATGCAGAATTAATTGTTTTCCCTCTGCTGCTTTCACTGAAGTATCTGAGTACTTTGTAATCATTGATATTCACTTTCACTACAGTTATATCATTAGTTTCATTTCATGAGTGAGGAGTTTGGGTAAAGAAAAAAGAAGACTGATTGCTGATTTTGAGTGCAATAGATGGGACCAGAGTTTCCAGAGTAGTTCATATGTTTAGAGTTTTCACTGACCACTGTTCAATTAGGGACACAACACTGTTGCAGATCTCTGTAGGTTGGTTAAATGCAAGTGCTCAAGAAAATGAAAAGTGCATAGCAAGTGAATAACTGAGAAATTTGATTTAAGTGATGTGCCTCACATGGCATAAGAACTAATGACAAAGGTAGAGACAGATTCTCCAGAGTGACATTGAACTGTCCGTTCGTACTCCTCTTCCTCTTTCATTAAACCTCCCCAGAGTGTCACATCAAATAAGACAGGCCTCTGTGCACAAAATTCTTATTTGCTACATGAATTCTGTTTTAGTTGCTGAACATCATAAAATCCTCGAGGCAGATATCTTATGGGAGACTTGTGTTTGTATAATTGTAGACTATATCATCATTCATCCTCTATTTGCATGTCCATTAGTTTTATACAGACCAGCATTGGGTTTGTGTTTCCTAAATTTCAGGAGTTCACTTTTACAGACCTAATGTAGTTGCAATAGTTATTTGGAATAGTAATTTAAAAAAAATATCACAATGTCACAGGAGAATCCCGGACATATCCATCATGTGGAACATTGCTGACTAATACAGATGTCAATGGGTAAAAAATCTTTAATATTCATGAAATCTCTTTCTGATCTGAACTAATAGAGACACTGACTGCTGCACTAGCTGATGATCTGTATGTGAAGGATAGAGTGCATGCTTTTCCGCTGTATTATGTCTTTACTAGCAACACATGTTTTCAACTGGGTCTGTAAGGAGAGATTTTACCAGTGGTTATAAGTTCTCCTATTTTTCTATTTAATTCCCTACCTTTTTTTCCCTCATTTATTTTCCTTTTTCATACTTCTCCTGTTCTGACTCTATTTCTTGTATGTCGCATTGCACTCCCTCCACTTTTTTTTTTTTCTGTTTTTTTCTCCTTCTGGTTTGACAGTTATAAAGTCCTTGATTGTCTTCCTTCGGTGTTCTTCAGGAGCTCTCATCTTTTTCTTCATATTGCCAGACACTAGGTACTAGAAAATTAAGAGGCTGAGAGAAATACTCTTTGACTTCCTTTCTAGTGTCTACCACACCATCAGAATTTCATCACTAGGACTGATTTCATGAAAGAGCCTCCTTAGCCCTACACTTCTAAGACGCAACTTCTCTATGCAAATTTAATTTTTCCTTGAGAATTTCACTACCATCCTGCAAAGAGCTATTTCCTTGCACTGAAAAATTTAGACTCGTCTTTTTTATCTCAGGATAAACACACTCAAATAAATTCATAACTCTGATCCACAGAAAGAAGGAACCAAAACACTTAAAAAAAATTGTTAAGATTATTAGAGTGATTTAAACTAATTCTTCAAAGTAATAATGAAGTATTTAGTATGAAACAAATGTAATTATAAAAGATTTCCTCTTATTTAAGGGATAATATTTTAGAAAAAATATTATTCATCAATAGTGTCAAGTACCTGGGAGGTAAATGGGCTGCCATTCAAATTGCAGACCTTGGGGAAGAAGTACCATCTGCATCTGAGTATTAATTATTTCATATATGTAGAGAGTTTCCAAAGACTATAGTAAGCTTTGTCATAAGATGGGATCCTCAGAAAACAGCACACAGTGCTTTTGACACTGGAATGAGATACTTTCTCATGTCACTTGTTAGTATTTTTCTTCATTAACTGTGTATTTCAAAAAATTGAACTAAGGAGTGGAATGTATTTGATTGGATGCTGGTTTATGTGTTTTACTATTTCGACTTGCGAACTGTAATCCTCTTCCTTATTTTTGTGGCTGTATGTGCTGTCTTTTACAAATATGAAAGCAAAGACCTCCAAAATTAGTTTGGTTTTTCCAACACATTTCTCGAGAATGAAATGGAATTACCTATTTCTTTTCCAGAGTCTCTTATCTTTTCCTCAGTCAGTTCATACTTCCCATGAAATTCACTGGACTTGATAGATGATCCCTAAAGCAAACATAGACAGATGATATTGTGACCTTAAGTAACAGTGCAGCATAGCAACTGAGAATTCAGGAAGCAACTGTTAGCATAACTATTAAAATGAAAACACAAATCTGCCAAGTAATGTTGTTGTAGTATAAGGATCATTTAATATGGCAACTGGAATGTCATATGCTAAATTACTGAATGATTCATTGAGCTTGATAGAGACTTGTTGCATAACTTTTTTTTCTTTTCCTTTTTTTATTTTTTTAAGACATTATAGAAAATTATGTACTGTATTGTAGAAAATTCAAAAAGTAACTGTAGGAAAAGATCTCAGGCAGTAGCTATATTCTATCTTTGTGTATATCTGAAATGAGATTTGATCAAAAGTAGTTAGATCTGTGCATACTGACTGAAGAACTATAATACCTTAAGATTAATTGGGAGCATAAATGGAGAAGCTGACAACCTGGAACCTTAACTCCTTAAAATTGCTGACCCAATTACTGCTAAGCCCTTTGCTGACATGTTAATATGTCTCTTTAAACTGGCAAATCACTACCGTTTCAGTGTGTGCAAGAGTTGGTCCATCAGATGAAGGTAGATGTAAGTTTAATTTAAATAATTATTGACCTATTAGGACCTTTACATTTCACTTGTACTGCTGCTCTCAAGGTAAGCAATTATATTTTTATAGTTTTGGATGGTAATCAACGTACAGGAGCTATTCTTATTGATCTAAGTGAGGCCTTTGATCTGGTAATCACCAACTATTGCTATCTAGGCCTTAACTCTATTGGATATTACTACAGTTACTGGTTTTAAAAATATACATAAATTAGAATTGTTGCAAACAAAGAAAAATAATTGGGGAAATCTGTAAGATTCTACTTCATAATCTTCCTTAGAAATTTGAAACAAATTATCTTATACAATACATGTTGTGGTTTGTTTATTTTTTTTTTTTAAGTTATAACTAATTTAAGGTTTGTAATATCAAACACATGGTCCTTTTTGGGGTCAGTATTACTTAGTGGGGAAAGCCTGACTTGATTTTCCAAATTTTCTGCCTATATTGGACAGGCTTTTTTAGGTCTGTGTTACACTGAGAATTCAGAATTGCAAACTTCTCTTCCATTTGGAAGTGGAAACCAAATGGAAATTGTTATTATTATTTTTTATTTTATTTTATTTTTTTAACACGTGCACTTTTTGCACGTAGTTTTTTTGCCTGCCTTTTTTCTACCAGTATTCATATCACTGTATTAGGTAATAATAATAATTGAAATATTGGATGTTTATCATAGTTTATAGGTGGTACTTCAGTATCTTCTAAATCATAGTCACACTCAACTAACTTGTTCTCATGTTTTTCTCCACTCCTCACGTACCTACTCTTTTTTGCCTCTTCTGTAATATTCTTATCTGAACATGTTTTTCTAGTTTGCTTATCTCTTCTCTTTTGTTTTCATGTATGACTTTGAAAAACCTGAGTAGATATGGGTTTAAGCTGTCTTTAGAAAGAAATTTCTGTGAAATTTTTGTGAAATTTGGTCCTTTAATGAGTTCCAGGGCCTATCCTTCTTGCAAAGGGAGTTCAGTCTTCCTCTGGTTAGCCTTGAAGCTAGCAGCAGTTGTTCAGAGAGGTCACCAACATAATGAGAAGGGCACTCTTGACATATCTTGAACCACTTCCATGGATGGCCATGAAGATTAATACTGGGACCTTACAATTGACCTAATATTCTATGGAGAGTCCGTGTAGCGAGTGGAGCACATGGGATGATGTGCTTGTGGCAGAGTGTAAATAAAACCTCTGCACTCTAGATTTTTGGATTTGTTTTGGTCTGTGGGGGGTTTTTTCCTCTTTTTTTTTTTTTCTTTTTTGTGTAAGCTAAAATATTGCATCTTGTTCTTGCTTAAGGTCATGAAGGTGTGAGTTGTTAAAACCAGGTGCATTCCTGAGAAGCAGTGGTATAATCTCCTTGCTGGTACACAGGTGGAAAAAGCAGCTTTTTGTATGCTGCTATCTCTGCCAGCCTGTACTAAAATGATAGGAACTTGGTGTTTTCAACTGTGTTCATGAAAAAGTTGAGAATACTGTAGAACTGCTAATTTACCCCAGCCATGTTCTTTCTATACTCCACATATTGTGATTTTCTTACCTGTAAAACCGCTCTTTTGAAATAATTTGTTTTTCATTTGTTCAACAATTTCTTTATTTTTTGTAGTATATTTGCTGGGTTCTACACATTGGCCACAACCACCCCATGCAATGCTACAGGCTGGGGACAGAGTGGCTGGAGAGCAGCCAGGCAGAAAGGGATCTGGGGGTACTGGTTGACAGGAGGCTGAACATGAGCCAGCAGTGTGCCCAGGTGGCCAAGAAGGCCAATGGCATCCTGACCTGCATCAGGAATAGTGTGGCCAGCAGGAGCAGGGAAGTCATTCTGCCCCTGTACTGTGTGCTGGTTAGACCACACCGTGAGTACTGTGTCCAGTTCTGAGCCCCTCAGTTCAAGAAAGATGTTGAGTTGCTCAAACGTGCCCAGAGAAGGGCAACAAAGCTGGGGAGGGGTCTGGAGCACAAGTCCTGTGAGGAGCAGCTGAGGGAGGTGGGGTTGTTTTATCCTGGAGAAGAGGAGGCTCAGGGGAGACCTTATTGCTGTCTACAACTACATGAAGGATGGTTGTAGCCAGGTGGGGGTTGGTCTCTTCTCCCAGGCAACCAGTGACAGAATGAGAGGATACAGTCTCAAGCTGTGCCAGGGGAAGTTTAGACTCGATTTCAGAAAGACATTCTTCACAGAAAGAGAGATTGCCCATTGGAATGGGCTGCCCAGGGAGGTGGTGTGGTCAATGTCCCTGGAGGTGTTTAAGAAAAGACTGGATGAAGCACTTAGTGCCATGTCTAGTTGATTAGATGGTGTTGGCTGATAGGTTGGACTTGATGATCTTGGAGGTCTCTTACAACCTGGTTGATTCTGTGATTCTGTGCTCTGTTTTGGATTTACTATCCCCTCTTCATTTGTAATTTTAGAATTCTGTCAGAGTTTTCTGTTTATCTTGTTTCATATTGTTAAGAGGTTTAATTGTGCAAGCACACAGTACTGCAGTTATCTTAATACCAGCTTTGTTGTTCAGTCATGCACACTACTGTTTTTCAGTCTGTCGGTACAAGGCTAAATGAGGTGGCAAGTAAAGATTGGGACTGATCAACAGGCCTGAAAGTTTTACCTTAACCCTTACCATGATCTCGTTGTAGAACTGCAGGAGTTCAGAGGGAAGAGATATATAGATGCATGCAGGAATCTTTTTATTTTCAAATACCTACAGTGGGAGCATATTTCAGGATCGCATTTGATTTTAAAATAATGTAGGTACTCAAGCAAATAGAATCTCTGGCTTCCAAGATGACTAAGAAATAAAAATGACTCAGTACTGGGGCAGGTAATCCTATATTTGGGAGGGAGGGGGAAGTCAAATTCCTCAGAATTGTGACAAACCTTGAAGTCATAAAGGATGTTTATTGTCTTTTGTGCTGCTGCTGAAGTAGTTTTGTTTTGTTTTTTTTTTTTTTCTGAATAACCTGCCAGACAGAGCCATCTTGCCCCATCAGAAGAATTTTTTGTTCTGCTCAACATCATCTTTCTATACTATTCCACCTTCCCTGGGAGTATTCTGCCGAAGCTGAAAGACAGTATAAAAGCTTTAAATATTTTCCTTGTAGCAGTAACTTTACAGTTATGTTTCACTCAGCTGTAAATCTTATATCAGATTCTTTCTTTTGTATTAAGCAGCTATATGAATAAAATATTAATTCATTTTACCCAATTACACTGTAAATATAGACCAATATGAATCGTGTTCTCCTAAACAACCCTAGACCTAAATGCATTCCCTTGGAGCTGCATTGTACCAAGTGGTGTGTTTCAGGTTGCAGGAGGGGATTGAGAAAAAAGCTACATCATCTGATTTTGGTGCAGAACTGGATATATGATAGATTTTTTTAATATTGATGATATGAAAAACAGGCTGCCATGTTTCAAATTAAAACTATTGAACCAGGTCATATCCTGGTTGTTTATGTTCTTAGGACTATACTTGCTGATCTGAATTTCTCTCTTCCCACAGAAGTTCATCCAGCTCTTACAGGGTACCAGTTTATTAACCAGTCCCTAATACACATTGCAGATGGCAGGTGCTAGAGTCTTTGTCATTTTGCCCCAAGGCAAAAGCACTCTGCCTGAAGATATTAGATTAGCCAATTTTATCTGTTTATAAAACTGGCATTTCTATTTTCTCAAGTCTTCCAGGTAGCCAGAGAAAGCTCTGCAATTCTGGGGATTTTTTTGGTTGGTTGTTTTTTTTCCCCCCAAGACTTCCATGTGCTATTAATCATAGGAAGTTATTTTATATGTTTATATTGCAAATATTTTGGAACTGATCACACACAGTGTGCAGGGACGAGGGGAAGCACAAGCAAGGGAAAAAAAATCTTGGTCCATTGGTAAATTTTCAATACAATATATGAGCATTTAGGCACACAAGTCCCATTAATGTTAATGGCCCTAAGCTTTCTTTTATTCATCACAGCACTGATTGTACTTGGTCAGCTCTTTATCAGTTTGAAATATTGACAGGAGGAGGAGGCGTTCCCTTTGCCAGGCCTGACTGTTACAGTGCTCTTTTAACTTAGTCATCCTGCAAATGCTCCTATAAATGGATTTATTTCAGCAGATCCAAAATATATCAAGCAGATCATCTTATTCTGCTGCTAGTCCCTTTGCATTGCTTCCAATTTGCAAAAGCATTTATTTTAAACTTTGATTATTACTTCTAAAATACTCCGTAGTTTTGACTCTTATTCATTAAAGTAACTTTTTAACTGTGCTGGTACTAAAGTCCCGTCTTCATCTCCTTAAAAAAATGATTATTTGCTCTCTGTGGTTATGATTATGACATAGATTATAACAAAGCTATTCTCTGAAAATATGTTTTCTGCAGTAACTCGATTTACTTATATTTGATACTGTGTAGAATGGTATTCCTGGAGAGTTCAGAAAGGAACACACTGCTGGAAAACAGCTCCATGGAGAAAGACTGTGGAGTCCAAGTGGACAGTAAGTTATCCATGGGACAGCAATGTGCCTTTCTGGCCAAGAGGGCCAATGGTATCCTGGGTTGCATCATGAGGAGTGTGTCCAGCAGGTCTAGGGAGGTTCTTCTCCCCCTCTACTCTACCCTGGTGAGACCACACTTGGAAAACTGTGTCCAGTTTTGGGCATTCAAGAGAGACAGGGATCTGCTGATGAGAGACCGACAGAGAGCTACGAGGATGATTAAGGGACTTGAACATCTCTCCTGTAAAGAAAGACTGAGAGAACTGGGGCTGTTTAGTCTTGAGAGGAGAAGGCTGAGAGGGGATCTTACTCACTTCTATGAATATCTGAGGGGTGGGTGTCAAGATGAAGATGTCAGTCTCTTTTCAGTGATGACAGAGCACTGGGACAGGCTGCTCAGAGAGGTTGTGGCAGGGGGTTGTACTATGTAATCTCTAGAGGTCTCTGCCAGCCCCTAACATTCTATGATTCTATGATCTACTTCAGGAAGGGGGTGAAAAAAAAAAAAAATCCAAGTTTCACCCAATATGTGATGACTAAAGCTGTCTGTTAAAAATTCTTTGTTCTGACTACAACATAAATTTGGGTTATTGTTGTTATTCTAAGGTGGTTGAGTTATAACATCTGATGCTTAGAGTGGAGTGTATCTTCATATTTTCTTCTGAGTAAAGAAAAAATAGGTTAAATAGTAGGCTTGGTAATTAGTAGTGCTCTTTTCTTGTAGTTTGTATTAATAGTTTCTTGATTTACTAAAACCAAAGCTTAGCTGCAGAGGTACCACCACTAACATTCTCTTTTTTTACTGTAGTAGATAGTGAGACTTTTTGTGTAGTAGAGTTTTATTCCTTGGAGGATTTTATTTTATGCATTTTCAAGTTGTTCAGTGACTTGCTGTGGAGACAGGGAGGGAGGAGGGGGAATCTATTTACACAAATTACAGTCTTTGTTCCCATCAACCTTCATAATTGGATGAACAAAACAAAGGCTAAACTGGCAGATACAACTATCCCAGGTAATATCTTTTGAGCCTGAAACAAATTAATAAGTAAATTGTGAAACCAGAGTGAAACCTTGTTGGGAAGATTCAGGGGGAGGGAGTTGGGGGATACGTGTTTTTTTGAGAATGTCTGCCATTGGGAAGGGATGCACTGAAGAAGGAAAAGACAGTTTGATTTTGGGATGAAAGTAATCCTTTCCCTGAAAATTATGTCACTATTCAGAGTCACTTGCTTTACCAAAAATTTGCACTTTTAATTATTATATTTTGGAAGTTTAGTGCTGTGTTTTTAAAAGATGAAATGTAATATAAAGTCACTGCCTCTACACACTGGCTTTCAAATTTAGATGTTTCTCCAATTTATTTTTCTCCTTTAGGATTCTTTAACCTTTCTTTCATTTGTTTTGTGTTTTTCTCTCTGAAATTGTTCCAGTTCAGTGATTGAAATATGCAGTTTGAGCTACTTATTCCAAGCCAATGTTAGGTTGTCATGTTAGCATCATTAATTTTCAAAAAATTAGGATGTTCCTGTGTAAACTTGGTTATGCTACTGAGCTGCTTGCGCTAAGGGGGAAAAAATGAGCTGAATGGGAATCCTGGGTGAAGCAAAGACTGCATAATTGGGTTTATGCCAGACCTTCTGCCTTTCACATGGGCAGGAAAGGGCCAGGGAAATGTCAGAGGTGGAAACAGGGCAATGCAGTACTCCTGCAGAATTGCAAAGTGACTGCCAACTGCCACCAGCCTGAGAAATGGCTAGTGCTCAAGGTTGGCTTAAGACAAAAAATCCCAGTTACCCTGACTTTATAAGCCACAAATTGAAATCTTCCTACACCTAAAAGCCTCAGAATTCCTACCAGCTATTGTGGGAGGAAACGTGTTAATAGTTCACAAGCAGTCCCACTCCAGAGCTTGTACTGGAAAACAGGACAGGCCTGAAAGTATGGTTTCAGGATACTCTGGAGTGAGGCTTGATAAGCAAATACTTGCTTTCTACAGCAGTTTAGGATCTGGATTAATTGGTGGTCCCAAAGCCTGGAAATCCTGCTATATCAGCTGCTTGGTGCTACCATGCCGTGTTCCTGCCATGTGCTGTTGAAGAGCTGCTGGCCACCTTTCCTCCAAGGCTATGCCATTGTACACTAGACTGCCTCGCTGCTACAACTGCTAAACAGTTAATCCTTTTAGTAACAAAACACAGTTTAGACTGATTTTTTTGTAGAGGCTTTTTCATTTAGTTAATTCTTAGGGGTGAAGTGAGTAATTTTTTTCCCCTTTGCCTTACACTGCCTTAGCATTGCAAGCAAAACTTCAATCAGTGGGAGTTAAATAAGCTGGATGTCATTTGAATCCTCCGAGAACACAGGAGACCAAAAAAGGTGACTTGAATCCATTGTTACAGCACAGGAGCAAAGGTTGTTTGGGTTTTTTGTTTGTTTTGGTATGTCTGCTTTGAATATAGGTGTCTCTGTGAGGCATTACAAGTGGCAAAGATAAAAAAATGGTCACATTGGACTCATTAGTAATGTTGTCCAATTGCCCACTTTTTGATTTAATCTTTTACAATATTGTAATCAATCATGATTTTCTGTGTTGCAGAAAGTCTCATGCTTTGAGGAAAGGAGAGGGAGAAGAAAAGAAATTGTTAGTGAGGAGAAATTTCCTTATTGCCATCATTCAGAATTAGTCATGTATTCTGTAATCACTCATGTTTTAAGCAGTAATGTAAAATCAACACAAAGGCAGGCTACAGCAAAGTGGTCTTTAATTCAGGAATCCCATAAGGAATTAAAATTCTGAAAAGATGACATAGGATCAATCAATAACTGCCTGAAAATATCAGAGTATATGGAGGCTGAATAACATCATGCTTTGTGAAATAAATTAAGGAAAGTATTTCCAGTGTTACCTCTTTTTGTTTCAATTAATAAAATTGGTTGAATTTTAAATCTTTACATGTTTCTTTTGTATTAGGATCAAAAAAATGATAGTGTCTGCCTTATAGAATTTCTACTTCAAGTGTGAGACAGGATCAAGTACATGTACATAAAAGGCAGCAAAAGGAAATTTTGTGGAAGTTTGGGGTTTTTAAAAAACCCTTATGATGCCTTGGTAGTTTAATTTATTCCTTGTTTAGTGTTGAAATTTAATTTACTTTGGGCAAATAGAGTTATGACAGTATTTTGTGTATTTTATATGCTATATCAATTTTCTGCCATTAGTTTTCTATATTATTTTCTTTCTCATTTGTCTCAAGTTTTGAATCTTTGTGTAAATTGTGCCATTTCTTTAAGCCCTTACACCTTGAGCTGCATGGCTATTCATACCACTAAAATGTCTTTATTCGTGCTTATTTCTGGATCACCTTTTCTGGTAATTGTACCAACTGATGCACTTCAGAATTTAGAGATGTTCTTAGTTACTTCCAAGTGTTGCTTAGGGTCATGAGAAAATCATGAACTCCTTACAACTCATGATAATGAACTCAAACACCAATAGGCATCACTGCTGGTGCTGCTTTATGTATCAGTTGGCTTATTGCTTTTTCATTTGCCTCCCAACACACAGTGAAAATCTCAGCTGAAATCCTCAGCTGAGGAGTAGCTAGCCCACCTGGCTAGAAGGAAGATGCTACCTCCATGTTCCTCTACTGTTAGCATTATCATGTACCATCCTAGCTGCCCAGGTAGGTGATTGCACACAGGACTCAGCATAATATCTGGCTATAGCTATTCCCTGTGAGGTGAATTTGTCATATTAGCTGTATTACTGGATGTAATACAGGAGTTTTTTTATGTCCACTTCTCTCCTAAAAAACAGGGGAGGGTTTGAGTTGTGTTTATCACTCTGAAAGTATTTGATAGTATGTGATTTCTCAGCTGATAGACAAATGTTGGGTTTGGTTTATGATTCTGTATGTGCTTAGCTCTTACAGTGAGTGCAGGGGTTTGATTCTTGGGTATAAGCCAGACTACAAATTGATGATGAAACCTCCACAGCTGGTTTACTGCAGTGGGTCATGTTTTCTGTGGCATACTCTTTAGAGAACTGTGCAGAAAGGAGTCAATTGCTGAATCTGGTGAAATATGGTCTTATTGTATGATGAATAATGTGAAATCCCTTGTGTGAGTGTTGGGCCATATACCTGTGATGAGATAATGAAAAGAAAAGGAAATTATAACAGCAGCTAATGCTGAACAACTACAGGTGGTTCTCCCTCCCCAGTTCTGTTTTTGAAAAGAGTCAAGGGACTGTGACTGCTATATGCATGACAAATTACTCCTTTTGTGCATTTGGAAACATTAGTGAGAATAAGCAGAGGTCATACATATGCTAAAGTAATTTCTAAGAGAAAATTGCTGGATTTCAAAGCTTCCCACACAGCACTTGCCTGTTCTCTGCATATTGTAGATTGTGCATAGTAGTTCACTCTTACAGTTATTGAGCCAGCATGTTAGCTTTATCCTGTTGACTTTCATGCCTCTAATCACATGGTCATTTAAAGACAGCAGGGCGAAGGCTGCCTTTCAAGATTGCAGTTAACCCTACACATCCAATGCAAGAGAGATTGGACTGAACATTTCTATTTCCATTGTGCCCTGATCTGTAAGGGTGATGCTTTCACTGAAATGGCACTTAAGGTGTTCAAGACACTGTTTTCATAGCTTTGTGTAAGTGCATTTTTGGTGTGAACATTTCACACCAAACCTCTTAAAGCACTTAATTTACAGAGTGTGCGCTTCCTAGGTACAGAGGCACATGGATAACAACAAAAAGTATTGGAGTATTATTAGCTCTCTCACAGCAGGACCTGCTGCACTTTCAAGGTGTAGTTCCATTAGGTGACAAATATCTTATTAGGCAATGAGTGAGCCTTTACAATTACCTATGCTGATGGAGGTTGAGGAAATAATTGTTTACTGACAGCATCTATGTCACAGTATATGTAGCACACTGTAAATATGAGAAAAGAGAGTTTGCCATCTATGTATGACTTACACCTGATTGTTGAATTGAAATCCTTTTGTGAACTTAGTTCTAGCAAATAAAACCAATTTTAGGCTTTCTCTGGAAGAGGTCATTATGTCAGTAATAGGCAGGGGAAATAGTGCCACCGGTACTAATAGATGACAATATTATATACTCCTTTCAGTCAGTTCTTAATTTGATAGGGTTTGTTTGCAGTTTATTGGTCTGCCTTAAACCTCTGCATTGACTTGGGTATGTTAGCTTTTTTTTTTGCAGTTCTACCATGAGTAGCATGTGTTGCTGAGTGTGTAACTTGAAACTATGCTTTTTGCTGAGTGGTGGCTCTGTGGTGTTGTATTTCTGTCTAAAAGGGTTGTGGGTTTTTTTCCTCCTTGTTATGTTTCCATTTTTGTCCCCTAGTATTCCTCAAGACACTCATCACCTTATTTTAGCTTTTCTTCTGTTCCATATGTACACTGTCTAATCAATAATCTTCTTCACTTGCTGCAGGATTTCCACCTTACTGTGCTTCCATCTTCTGTGATGCTGTGTGATGGGGATTCTGCCTTGGCTAGTGTACTGTTATCTAAATTTGCTGTGTTTCAGATCATTACACTGACTTTAATTTTGATGTATTTGCATCTTACTGAGTTCTAGTCTTACTCTTTTTCCCTGATCAGTTAAATTACTTTCTGTGCAGTGTTACATTTGTACTCCTGCTGGAAATACTAACTAAAGGCTTATAATTGAAGTGCTATTTACAACTACTGACCTCCAGCTCATTTCTGATTTCACTGTGATGTTGACCTTTTATAGATTGCTCTGTTGTAAATCTTTGAAGTGATTCTTCTTGTCATCATATTTCTAGTAATTATGATTTGCATTGCATTAACACCTAGAAGCCTCTCCCACTTTATCCTTGTTGCATAAGATGACCTTTTATATGCACTAGTTCACATATGAGTAGCAGAATATAGATCTTTCTCCAAAGAATTTATCCTGAAATGGAGATGAATCCTTGCCTCTATTTCTGTACTTTACATATCCTGGTTTGAGTTAATGAAATTAATGATATTACTCATAAAGGATTCTTAGTGCTAGAAGATATTTTCTTCCTTGTCTAACAAAATCTTAGTCTGTTGAACTTCTTTCTAGCCCCTGTAAAGATAAATAAAAATAATCATTGCAGGTATGATTTGAGAGAGGCCATGACTGCATACTTTTTTTTCTCAAATGTTGTTCAAGTTAAGCAATAACATCAAAGGAAGTATTAGCTGAATGTTGGGCTGATGTTTCCTTTTTGTTCATATTTTATGCCAATATAAAGAGCAACACAGAAGAAAACTTGCAGCTTATCCTTTTCTCAAGCAGGATTTGACTGCTGGAGTATTATTTCTGCTCTGGTAGCTATGCTAGTTGGATGTTTGCTTATTTTACATGGTCCCAATGTACAAAAGCGGAAGACAATTAAGAATTCTCCTCCTAGACTTGCTTTATAAATTACTGTGAGCAAAACACTAGTTTCTTTAATGATTGTATTGCTTTAAATGTCTGTGTAAATAACTGGATGTTGACTCTAATGGCAGAGGAATACTAACAGATAATGATACCAACTACATCTCCATATCACGTTTCACTCTGATCTCTCAAATGTGTTTTTCTGAGGTCTTCGTTTATTTGTTTACATAAGTCTAGGTAATCAGACTGTCCAGTTCCTTTCGGGTTATGATACTTCTTGTGTCAATATTTTGCAGATTGTCCTAATTAAGTTTCTCTTCCCACTAAGGAGTTGTAAAGTACCTGTGAAAAGGTACACCTTTGCTTTGAACTTCTTCCCTTTTACTTTCCTTGAATGCTGTCTTGTTTGTGAGTTGAGCTGTGTAGGAAAGCTTCTCTGCTCCCTATGTGCCCGTCCTAGACATTCTCATATGCTTGTATTATGTCCTCTTGTGCACTAAGTGCAACAGTCGAGGTTGGTTTTGTTTGTTTGTATTTTTCTTATTTTTTTATTTTATAAAACTACTTTGTGTAAATACAAAATCTTTAATGCATAAACTATAATTTTGTGGGGGGTTTTGTTGTTGTTGTTTTTTCCATGGCATAAAGAACTGATTGGACAGATCTGGAATTGCCCAGTAAGTTGTAAACTGCAGCTATTGATGTTCAGAGTAGTATTAATACAGACTGAGAATCTTCTCTTGTGATGTTGTGCATCACAAGTGGTATTTGGGGAAGGCTAAAACTGCTATCCCTTTTTTGGGTGTATTAGTGTTTCTCAAAATATCAGTAAATACCTAGTGTTTAGGTGATTTTTCTGAATACATATGGGCATTTTGCTTATTTTATATTTATTTTAAGACAATGGAGAACAGAACAGTAAAGAATTTTCAAACATTACATAGCCTTATACAAGTGATAGTGGCCACGGTTCTTCAGGAAGGAATATGGTAGGAGGGGGTTTAAATGATGGCTCATGAGTGACATACTTCAGTCACTAGCTGCGTACAGACTCAAGGTCTCCTAATTTTGAATCTCTTGATTTAACCACTAGGTATTAGACTCTTCCTGAAAAAGCATCAGTCTGTAAGTGAGGGGATAAAGTGCTACTAATACATCAAATCTTATCAAACGACTTTAAACTTATCTTAGCTTTCTTTTCACCAAGGTTTGCTGTAAATCTTTCTTAGTAGGGAGTAGCAGGACTTGTGTCCTTGCTAAAAGGAGAAGATTGATTTACTGTATTCATATGGAACCCACAGCCTGCAATGAGTATGCAATAATGAATTGGAATATCCTATACCTTTTACCTCTGTCCTACACTTTGGGAGACCTTAAAGACTGGAATCTGTTACAGAAGTCGATTTGGTAGAAACTTATAAATGTAAGTCTTCTGCATAGAGTAACGGCATAACGAATCTTTTAGTATGTGCAATATTCTTATTCTTCAAATACTCTAATTGATTGTTCATTGGGCTCAGTCAGCCAAAAGTGGAGAGAAACTTTGTACAGACATCATTAGTTTTTCTCCATTTAAAGATTAATCATGAAGAGCTCTGGCTCTTTAATTCTGTAATTTGTATATTTAATGGGCTGCTGCAGAATCTATGACAGTAATTAGCATAGCCTGAAAACTCATTAATACGCAACAACATGATTAATGCAGCATTAATGCAAACATGACTGAAGTTATTTGGGTTATGTAGTAAGAAGATTAAAGCTAAAATGTCCTGTTTGTTTTACCAGTACTGACTATAATGGGGTAGCAAGCAAAATAAGAAAAAGCAGGTATCAAATTAGTCAGTTTAGTGTAAAAGAAATACTCAATTCTTATCAAGGGGATTTGTGGATTCATTGGTTTCCACAAGAAATATTGCATATTTCTGCCTTTCATTCACTCATATTCTGTGTCGATGCTTGTTCAGCCTTTTAGTCTGAGTCTTTTGGCAGTGTGAGGCTTTAAGAGTATATAAAAGGTCATTGAATTATGTTATCCAGAATAAAATACAATTTTTTCCCCAAAAATATTAGGGCTTTGTACAGCCAAATTTTAAAAAAAATGAATTTTTAGCTTCCCCTGGTTTGCTATCCTCACAAATGAAAAAGGACTGATAACCTGCAATTGGACATTCTAGTTAAAGTTTGGAAAAAGTTTAGGAAGATTATTTTTTTGTGTTTTTGTGTATGTAAATATATATATGTGTGTGTGTATGTGTATACATATGTATATGCCTTATATATGTAAGACACAGGAACAGGCTGTCCCAATGTGCTGGAAGATGAGCCCACGGGGGAGGTGACCAGCCTGGATGGGCAAGCATCTTTTGAAGGAATTAAGGGAAAAAAACAGAGTATATCACCTTTGGAAAGGGGGGGAAGTAACTCAGGATATGTTTAAAGATGTTGTTAGATCATGCAGGAGAAAAATTAGAGAGGCAAAAGCCCAGTTAGAACTTGAACTGGCCACTTCTGTGAAAGACAATAAAAAGCATTTTTATAAATATATTAATGCTAAAAAGAGGGGCAAGAAGAATCTCCACTCTTTATTGGACTTAGAGGGGAGTATTGTAACCAAAGATGAGGAAAAGGCAGAGGTACTCAATACCTTCTTTGCCTCCATTTTCAACAGTAAGGCAGGAGGACTTCAGGATAACTGGCCTCCTGAACTGGTTGACGGGGTCAGGGAACAGTACAGTCCCCCTGAAATCCATGGGGAAGCAGTTAGAGACTTGCTGAGCCACTTGGATACTCACAAGTCCATGGGACTGGATGGGATCCATCCTAGGGTACTGAGAGAGCTGGCAGATGAGCTGGCCAAGCCACTGGCCAAGCTGCTAGCCAAGCCACTGTCTATCATTTACCACCAGTCCTGGCTCACTGGAGAGGTCTCAGATGACTGGAAGCTGGCCAATGTGATGCCCATCCACACAAAGGGCTGGATGGAGGATCCTGGAAACTCCAGGCCTGTCAGCCTGACCTCAGTGCCAGGCAAGATTATGGAGCAGATCATCTTGAGGGCAATCACAGCACACCTGCAGGATGGCCAAGGGATCAGGCCCAGCCAACATGGATTTAGGAAGGACAGGTCCTGCCTGACCAACCTGATCTCCTTTTATGACCAGCTGACCTGCCTGGTGGATGTGGGGCAGGCTGTGGGTGTAGTCTACCTGGACTTCAGCAAGGCCTTTGACACCGTCCCCCATAGCAAACTCCTGGCCAAGCTGTCAGCCCATGGCCTGGACAGGAGCACTCTGTGCTGGGTTAGGAACTGGCTGGAGGGCCATGCCCAGAGAGTGGAGGTGAATGGTGCCACTGCCAGCTGGCAGCCTGTCACTAGTGGTGTCCCCCAGGGATTGGTGTTGAGCCCAATCCTGTTCAATATCTTTATCGATGATCTGGATGAGGACATAGAGTCCACCATTAGTAAGTTTGCTGGTGACACCGAGTTGGGAGCAGGTGTTGATCTGTTGGAAGGTAGGAGGGCTCTGCAGAGGGACCTTGACAGGCTGGACAGATGGGCAGAGTCCAACAGGATGGCATTCAACAAGTCCAAGTACCAGGTGCTGCACTTTGGTCACAACCCCATGCAGTGCTACAGGCTGGGGCTGGAGTGGCTGGAGAGCTGCAGGTAGAGAGGGACCTGGGGGTACTGGTTGACAGTAGGTTGAACATGAGCCAGCAGTGTGCCCAGGTGGCCAAGAAGGCCAATGGCATCCTGGCCTGCATCAGGAATAGTGTGGCCAGCAGGAGCAGGGAAGTCATTCTTCCCCTATACTGTGCACTGGTTAGACCACACCTTGAATACTGTGTCCAGTTCTGGGCTCCTCAGTTTAAGAAGGACATTGAGATACTTGAACATGTCCAGAGAAGGGCAATGAGGTTGGTGAGAGGTCTGGAGCACAAGCCCTATGAGGAGAGGTTGAGGGAGCTGGGGTTGTTTTATCCTGGAGAAGAGGAGGCTCAGGGGGAGACCTTATTGCTGTCTACAACTACCTCTTCTCCCAGGCAACCAGCACCAGAACAAGAGGACACAGTCTCAAGCTGCACCAGGGGAAGTTTAGGCTCAAGGTGAGGAGAAAGTTCTTCACAGAAGGAGTAATTGGCCTTTGGAATCGGCTGCCCAAGAAGGTGGTGGAGTCACCCTCCCTGGAGGTGTCCAAAAAAAGATTGGATGTGGCACTTGGAGTCATGGTTTAGTTGTCAGGAGGTGTTAGGTAATAGGTTGGACCTGATGATCTCTCAGGCTTTTTCCAACCTGGTTGATTCTGTGATTCTGTGTGACTTTAAAGTATATATTTAAATTTCTACTAAAAGCCTAAAGAAACTTAAAAATTAGCAGCATTTACTTCATCAGTGAAAATTTTAACTCCATGGTGTTTGTGATGATGAACTTCAAAACCATTTTCAAATGCATTAATGTAATAGCAAAAGATGGAGCCTATTCCTGTACCAGAGATTATAAAAGATGTTGGAAAAATTTGGAAAGAATACTTTCTAGCTTCTTGCAATAAATTCCAGAAAGCTATAGATATCACAAAGGGTGAGGAACTTCTCATATTCAGCAGAAGGTCTTTGTCAGCATGTCCAGGAAAGCATCCTTTGAGTTCCTTTGTTTCCTCCAGTTTCATCATCCTTTATGTGAAACTGTTTCATAATTTTATGAAGTCTCCTTTAGGTATTATAGTGAGATGTGGCATCTAAAAATCACTTTCATGGAGAGAATGATGGCTAAGTTCAATGCAAGTCTATAGTAACTGAGACTTCTACTCCGCATCTACCTTCTTCCTAGGTTAAAAACCCCTAAATTTTGGGTTATAATTTGCGTAGGAAAATGTACTTTGTTTAGGCAAAGACATTTTTACACAGTCTTTTAAATGCTTTAAAGTTTGTCATCCTGATGGGACTGCTGAGAGTCTAATGCTGTAGTCAAAATTCCATATAACAATTTCCATTCCTTTTAGTTAGCATTATGCATAACTAAAGGACTTAGTAAGCATAAAGAGATGACTTTTTCTATCAACAATTTTCATTTGATTGGAATGCACAATTATATCATTATGTACACCATATCATGTAACAATATAAGTAGAACAGAAATGCAAATTGTATTTGTACAGTTGTACAATTCTGGGAGAAATTGCACTGAAAATGGATGTGCTTCACAATTAATTTCTAATAATGCTTTGTGATTTTTCAGATATTAGGCAGCTTTTATTTTTTTACATATATTTTTTTCCAATCATAATGTGCACTGTGTTGCTTTTATGCATAGAGAAAATGTCATAATATGCTAACTATTATTCTTACTTTTTAATCCTATGCATATGGGTTGGGATTGGATGTATTTATGAAAATTAAACTAATACTGTTCTTGCTGATTGCATCCAGATTGAAACCATTTGTGTGACTGATGCTTGGACACATTGGTTCATGTGGTTATACACAGGTTTGGGTGAAAGGACGTGGAACTTTTGAGACTTGTAGCAACTTCTGTGTATTTAATGGGTCTAATAACTTTTATTTGTTAGCTATTTTGACTGGACTTTGAACATGCAGTTGTAGAGAAAGGTACTTTGTGGTTTTAGCTGAGTACACAGGACAAAGAGATTAGTTGTAAGTAGGCCACTTTGCTGAAATCTCTCAGCTGTTATTGTAAAAGATGTTTTCAATTATCTTGCCCATCTGCCTACATTCTTCCCTCAACTCCTGCTCCCCAAAATTTAAAAACGTCAAAAGACATTGTGAATGTTTTTGTATTTTTAAATGCTAACTTATTTGTTTATTTTAAAAACTTATTTCAATTCAGTTAAACTGGAAAGGTGTTTCACCGGAAGCAAGACCTCTTTGGTCTGGGTGAAACAAAACCTATTTGAACATTTATTTTGCAAGAATATTTAGCATTAGTCAGAAGTAAATTTTATTGCTGTAATAATTTAAAATTAGTAGTATATGTTACGCTAATTTGGGAGCTGCTCTAATTTATTGATATTTCTCCCTCTTACTGCCAGCTGTCTCTTCTGAACTCAAAATAACCCTGTGTGCTCTGTAAATTTTCTTTAAGCAAAAACTGTAGCCAGCCTCTCGAGAGCACATTCTTGCTTATGAAATAATTTTGTGCAGATTTTGCAAGTCATACTGAAGTGCACCGGAATAATCGGACTCCAGATGTGCATCTGAGTTGATGAAGTTCTCAGACTTGCTAAACTTACATGAAGGAGGCAAAGAGGTATTATAAATGCTGCTCCAGATGTGTCTTCTTTATGAGACAAAAAGCTGTGTTCTGACTCACCTGACGTTATAGTACTAGTGTGTCTTTATACTTTTAATATCATCCTGTTACTCAAAGGATCTCTCAAAACTCTATGCACTCTCAGACTAGCATGCTGGTATTGTTTCTCAGTTGAATGTCCATGCTGGTCACTCACATCCTAATTCTTCTACCAATCTGATGGGGGTCATCTTGAAACTAGGATAATACCCTAGTCACGCTTCACTGCTGCATGAGTAGAAGCTATGTAGATCCTTACAGAAGAAGGGTAGTCTGCCCTAACACTTCAGGACACTTTAAAATAGTAATAAACATAATATTAGTAATGTATTTTACTTGCACTTTTGATGACTGTGTGTTGTTCTTTTTGTAGTTTATGTGCACTGTATACAATGCTTGTAGTGTTTGGTAAAGTGACATTATAGTTAAAGAAATGAAGTTACAGAAATTAGCAAAAAATCTTTATTTATAATTAAAGCAATTCTGACAGCTTCTCCAGCTGCAGCCATAATTTGAAATGGAATTAAAGATTTTACCTGAATGACATTAATGTTTAATTTGTAGTAGAATTTCTTGTTTTATTCCCCCCAAAATGATGATAACTCCTTGTGGACCAATCATTTTTGCCACATTAACGTAAGTTAAAGTTTTAGAAGTGCATACTGAAATAGTAGACAGAAATCTTAGCAAAACTTTTCGCAAAATCTTCCCTTCCTCCCTTCAAGAAATACAATGTGGTTTTCAACTCCAGATTTTCAAAAGGAAGGTTTTTTGTGTTTAGGTTAAGTAAGATCTGTTTTCAGTGTCAATAGGGCAGAAAAATGACATACGTGCAGGTGCTACAAGTCTGAATGGAACTTTGGGCTATATTTTATTTTGGAGCATGAAGTCCAACCTGGATTTAGGAAATCTTTTAATGTTTTGGTTTGGTTTGGTTTGGTTTGGTTTTTTTTCCCCCCAGTTTCAGAGGTTTTTATCTTCAAATGAAAATATTATCTATGGGACTGAAGTTTGCTTAATATTTGATTTCTCCATTGCACCCATGTTTAGAAATACAAGAAAATATTAATGTAGAGATTAAAGTACTTACTTATAGCTAGATAGTATGAACTTCCTTATCTTATAAGAAACTCCAAATGTACCTGAACTTAAAGGGGTAGAATCCTTTTCTGAATTATGTAATATGTTAGAAGAATTTGCTCTATGTGCTGTGACCAAAATCAGTGGTTTCTGATTCATCCGTACCCAAAGAAGAAAGCAAGCTCTTGCATAAAGTCTGAAAACTTCTAGAATTACTGTAGTATTATTGTTGTGAACCATGTGATTTACATTTTTTAAGAGAATGTTATAAAATAGTTGTGGTTTTGCAGAAACTCATTAAATTAGTTTGTATTTGTCCTTCTGAATTAAGGTTGGATTCTCTGGTCTTCAGAAATGTCTTTTGGCAGCTCAATAAAAATACTCCCAGAAATGTCTTTTGGCAGCTCAATAAAAATACTGGGAGTTTGTTAAATTAACTGTGCTCTCCAGTGCTGGGATTAGAGGCCCTCAGCCTCTCCAGCAGATACAGAAGCTGGAAATACCTGAAACCTCAAAGTACAGCAATAGTGGTTATTTCTGAGCCAGGCAAAGTTACACTTTTCCTTAAGTATGGACACTGCTCAGTTCTTTACTTGCTCGGTGTTACATATGTAGCATGACTGATTTTCGTTGCTCAGAGAATATGTTTTATATCTGCAAGTGCATCATGTGATTTGCACAAAAACATTTATGTGATTAGGACTGACAAGTATGATCCACTATAAATGTGTATCTGAATGATAGTCATACCATCATAGAATGGCTTAGGTTGGAAAGGACCTTAGAGATAGTCTACTCCAACCTCCCTACCATAGGCAGGAATGCCTCTCCATTAGCCTCAGCTGCTCAAGGCCTCATCCAACCTGGCCTTTAACACCCCTAGGAAGGAGGCATCCACAACCTCCCTGGGCAACCTATCACAGAGCCTCACCACTCTTGTACTGAAGAACTTCTTTCTAAGATCCAGTCTAAAGCTACTCTTCCTCATCTTAAAACCACTGCCCTTTGTCCTATGAAAAGTTGCTCTCCACCCTTCATGTAGGGTCCCTTCAGGTATTGGAAGGCTGCTATGAGGACCCCTTAGAGTCTTCTTTTCTCTAGACTGATCAACCACAGCTCCCTCAGTCTAGCCTCATAGCAGAGCTGTTCCAGCCCTTGTATCATTTTTGTAGTCCTCCTCTGGATCCAGTCCAACAGCTTCTGTGTCCTTCTTATGATGGGGACACCAGAACAGGACAAAGTATTCAAAGTGGGGTCTCACAACATCAGAGTCTTTAAATGGGAAGAATCCTCTCTCCTGCCTGCTGACCACACTCCTCTTGATGAAGCCTAGGATAGGATTTGCCTTCTGAGCTCCACGTTCATGTTGAGCTTCTGATGAGTCAATACACTCAAGTCTCTTTTTCCAGAGCTACTCTCAGCCTACCCTGCACCCAGTCTGTATTTGTGCCTGGGACTGGCACGACCCAGTATTATATTAAAATTGTAGGAGAGTAGATTTAGACTAGATACTAGAAAGAAATTTACAGTAAGGATGGTGTGACACTGGAACAGGTTGTCCAGGGAGGTCATGGATGCGCCTTCCCTGGAAGTGTTCAAAGCCAGGTTGGATGAGGCTTGAGCACTGTGGTCGACTGGAAAGTGTCCTTGTCAGTGCCAGGCGGTTGGAACTAGATGGTTTTCAAGGTCCCTTCCAACCCAAAGCATTCTATGAACCTATGATTTTATTATTTTTTGAACTTTTTTTTATGCAGACACACACTATCTACAAGAAAAAACTTTTCTCACTTCCTGGCATAAGATTGTGGAAGTGCATGTGAAAAGACTGAATAGTTTGCAGTTGGGTAAAAGTCAATAAGTTATCCTGTGCTGTAAAAAAACATTTTATGCAAAAATGTCATGCAAGTTTATAGTATAGGTAGATGTTGATATTGCTGCCTTTTCATTTCCCTTTCCAAAAAAATTCATACATTAAAGGCATGGCTCCACCATGAACTGAGCACGCTGTATCTGGATTTGCATGTTAGAAAAGTTAGGCTAAATTTGGCATAAGGTTTTTTATTTTCTTATTTTGTTCTGTATAGTGATGTTCAGAGAGGCATCATAGTCATAAAAGATTGGTGGTTATCCGACACTTGTTTATTCGAAAGTATACTTCTCAAAACTTGATACATAATTTATGAATGGTTTCATTAATGTCTCCTTAAATAGTTACTGAGTATACACTATGGACTACAATAGTACAATATTTACAAGCTGAGTTGGTATTTTATTTGTGGCAAAAAAGAAAAGTAAAGCTAACATGCTTTTTCCCTTTGTATGTCAGCTGAGTGGCAGTTCATGTGCTGGGACAGTATTTTACCAGAAACTAAATGAGGGACTACTAATACTGATCAGAAAGTTCTTAATTAAACTTGGTTTATCAATTATTCCTTGGAATATTTCCTACTTTTGTCAAAATTTGTTCTTTATTGGGTTTATATCTTTATGCACTTAGATATACTTAGATATTTATAACAATATACATAAGTATGCTGTGATGGTTTTAAGGTTATGCCTTTAATTTCTTTTCACAGAGTTTGAGCAGAAAAGTAAAAGAATGTAAATAAATCACAATTGGGTGTAAGAAAGCAAAATAACGATTATTCTAAACACTTCCATTGGAGAGATAGAAATGTTTAAGAGTCAGTACTCAAAACAAAATTCAGTCTGTCTGGTGTTTCTCTGCTGGGCAGTCTGTGTTTCTCTTCTGGCTTTGCTTTTGAAGATAACATACTGGCATACTGACCTTGAAAAGCTAAGTTCTAACAACCTCTCTGCTTCTTGTCTTTCTTCCTTCTGCAGGGGGGTCTGGGGAAGGCAAGGAAGGGGGAGGCAGGGGGGCTGCTTTCCTGGCTTTGGCCAAGAGGGTTTTGTGCTGTTTCTGATAAGTGTACATATTTGTAAATACTGTAAATAGTGTATATTTGTACATATTCATTGCATTCCATTGTAGACTGTAGTTTTGCCTGTAAATACAGCTACATTTGCTTCCGAACTGAGTTAGTCTGGTGTTGTTAATGTGGGAGGGGAATTTTAGCCCACCACACTGCAACAGTATGCACATAAATATATATATCTTTTGGAACCAAATTCCTACCGTTCTTCATAGAAATCCTTCCATGCAGGAGCCTCGTTCCTACCTTACCACTAAAAATTATAAGAGACAAGTGAAAATCCACGTATAAGACATCAACAATTATATTTGAATTACTTTTATTTAAAAAGAAATCAATTACTGAACAGCTTAAGTCACAGTTGCTTATGTTTATTAATGGGTGAGTAAGGGCTCTGAAATCACAGATATTTTTCTCAAAGGCTAATTCAGTCTGGACTAGTAAAATTTCTCCTGCAAGGACTGGCAGGGATTTTAGGTGAAAAAAATTCCGTGATTTTGATTTGCCATTTTAATGCTGTTTATAAAACTAAGTTTGTTTGTTTGTTTGTAATTGCACTGATAGAATTCATAAGAGCCATTAACCATCTGCTTGCTTTTTCTACCTAGGTATTAAAGTGAAATTTAGAACCCAAGAATCTGATGGTTTGATTTTTTTCTCTGCATCGCCTGGGAATCAGGAGGAATACATTGCACTTCAGCTGAAGAGTGGGCGTCCTTACTTCCTTTTTGATCCACAGGTACAGCAAAAGACAGGGTCCTACATAAAAAGATTACATCATTTACTTCATTTCTTCTTTACATACATATCCCTTTTTTTGTTGGTTTTATTTTGTTGTTGTTATTAATTATGTTAACTCACTCTTCAGAACCTTTAGGTAACTGGAGATTTGGGAGAGAAAAACACTGAAAAAAAACATTAAAGATTTTATTTTATTTGTTTTGGTTTGGTTTTTTGTTGTGGTGTTTGTTTTGTTGTTTTCCCACAATTCATAACTTTACTTGGTTTGGGGTTTTTTTCCTGAGGGTTTTGTTTGTTTGTTTGTTTTTGTCAGTACCACCATATACCACTACAGCTTAAAGTACCAAAGGTGAGCAGATCTAATTTTTGAATTAAGAAATAAGGGGTTTATATATTTGTAGTCAATTATTTTTAAGCCTACTATCTTGAGACTTTGTCAGTGAAATCAGCATAATGCTGATCACATTAATGTGATGGAAGTAGCCTCTGACTTCTAGTTGTAATGATCACAGCAAAGACATAAACAAGGGAAATATTACCAAATAAATTCCACAAAATTAAAAATAAGGCCATATTCACAGAATCACAGAATACACCCAGTTGGAAGAGACCTCACACATCATCCAGTCCAACCCTTGACCCAGGACTGAATGGTCAACATTATACCATATCCCTAAGTGCCAAGTCCACACACTGCTTAAACACCTCCAGGGACGGTGACTCCACCACTGCCCTAGGCAGACCATTCTAATGTTTGATAACCCTTTCAGTGAAGAAATATTTCCTAATATCCAGCCTGAACCTCTCTTGGTGCAGCTTGTAACCGTTTCCTCTATTCCTGTTGCTTGCCACCAAGGAGAAGAGGCTGCCCCCCTCCTCACTTCAATCTCCCTTCAGGTAGTTGTAGAGAGTGATGAGGTCTCCCCTCAGCCTCCTTTTCTCCTGACTCCAACTCCTTCAGACACTCCTCATAAAGCCCTTCACAAACCTTGTTGTCCTTCTCTGGGCATGCTCCAGCACCTCAATATTCTTCCTGTAATGAGGGGCCCAGAACTGAACGTAGTACTTGAGGTGTGGCCTCACCAATGCTGAGTACAGAGGGAGGATCACCTTCTTGTTCCTGCTGGCCACGGTGTATCTAATACAAGCCAGGATGCCTTTGTATTCCTTGAATTTCTGTTTGAATATTTTCTCTGTGTCCCAAAATTAGATCTATGCATGAAATAAACATTACAGACTCATTTCTTAAATATACAAGAAATTATAAGTAATTTCAGATTAATAATATTGACAGAATGTGGTATTACATGTATGTATCATGGTTACCATTCACTCAGTGTTACTGGGAAGCCATTTCTTCTAGTTACATGATTGTCTTCAGTGTTTAACTATGTTATTATCATTGTGATTGCTGCCCTGAAAGGTTGTACAGAAGCCCTTAATAATAAAAGGTGAGGATTTAGCAATTTGAAGATCCACTGTTAACCTTTTCTTCCTGGGTTCTGCCATGGTCCAGGCACTGTTGCTTCGTGAACATGTAAAGGTGCTGTGCAGCAGTGAAGCTCCTATTCTCTTGTTAAATCTGTACAAGAGCATGGTGCTGGACTGAGGCTAATAGGCATGCCATCCTCGTGCTAGAAGACACTAAATCTGCTTCTCACCCCCAGATAAAAAAACCCCAAACTATTATAAAAACCCGCCAAACTATTATTTCCAGTGCATTTGCACTCAGGCTTTGTCTTCTTTTCCATCTTGCAAATGGAATTGGTGTGTATTTCAATTTTTGTAACCATGCTTAACATTGTTAATGTTACCCTCATCCAGATTTTAATAGGTACTAGTTCCAGTTTATCTCTTTTGCACATACACCTTCACTTAACTGAAAAGGAAATTTTATTTCCTTTGAAAGATCTTTCTAGGTGTAATAGTTTGATTTTTATTTTTTGCTTGTTTGTTTTAATGTGAGTGGGTATTTTTCAACTAGCATTTTAATGCTTAAAAAAGTATTCCCAGCCCTCCTTGCAGATTTGCTCCTTCCATTGTAGCTTTATACCAACTATTATGGACTTAGTCTCTAGAAGGATGTTGTATTTGTTTGTATTAATAGCATTTGGGGATGGGGAGGAAGTGGAACAGGTGGGAGAGTGGCTGCTTTGGGTTGGTTTTGGTTTTGTTCTCTTCCCCTCCCTCTTTTATGTCTTTGTCTTAACTGTGAAAAATGCAAGTCTCATCCATATTCAGTCCCTAGAGCTTCTCCACTCAGCTAATATTTTGAATTTTAACAAATTACTTGTTCATAAATATCTTTCCATTTCATTTGAACCAGCAGCTCTGACCTATACTGATTTTTAGAATCATCAGCTCCATATTTTTCCCTGTTCTTACAAATTCTAGAATAATCTATTTTGCCAATTTAGTGACAGCATATAGAAAAAATAAATCTGTAATTCAAGACTTTCAGGAATAGTGCAGGTCTTAACAGTTGTTTTACTAGCTTGAAAGCTATCTTGAAAGCTAATGCTTTCTAATTTCTCCTTAACAATGTGGATCAGAATCCTGTGTAGATTCCTGTGTACGTTACAGTGGCCTACATCAATATACTTCTTGTAGTATCCTTTTCAAAAACTGTAAATATTCAATTATTAAAATTTTCCAGTCTTCTGTATCCTTAATATGCTGTCCTATTTTGCTATCTTAACCTTTGTTTCTTTGTTCTCTATGCAATTTGTTTCTTTTTGCTATTATTTGCTATTCCTATCCTATAACATCAAGAATCATGTTCTGTAGCAGTAATTCTTTTTCCTTCATTTGTCCATCACAGTTTGCATTAGTATTCAAATGCTTTAACTACTACTTATTGACATTATGTGATTTGCTAACTTTGTTAAACCTATTATTGTTGTGAATCATGGTCTTGGCATATATGATAAGTATTTATGGCCCTTCCTCTGTGCTCTTCAGTTAAAAATGGCAAAAATTCTTTTTGATGACAATTATCTTCTGCTCTTCTTCCAGAACAGCATGGTGTAATATTATGTGCTCCCTTTCAGCTGTGTCCTGTCACAGGTTAATTCTTTTTACCCTTAGTCCCTTTCAGGATTCTTATATGTATCTTTGCTTATGATCAGCAGCACGATTTTTCTTCATAGTATCTGCTGTGCGGATAGTCCTGCAAAGTCTTCTTAGTGGGGAGTCATCAGCAGCTTAACTTGTTCCTTCTCTTAGTGTTAATGTCAAATCTTTTTCTTCCTGGCCATTCATTCTTCTCTTAGCTTTATGTAAACCACCATTTTTCTGACATTTGTCACCCTTTTATGTTTTCTAGCTGCTTGTTTATCCTTCCTTATTCCTTAACTGTCATTCTTTGCAGGTTTTTACTCGTGGTCCAGGAAGCATGAGGTTTTTTTCACTAACAGATACCTTCCTCAGTCTTGTCTGCATATCAGTTTGTTCTGTAGACCTTCCTTCAAACTCATTGTGTCTGCACAACTTCAACTGTCTGTGGAGTGTCTTCATATCATAATGCCTTTAAATCCACCCCTGAATTACACAACTGACTCTAGCTAAAATTAGAGTTATTTTCTGGTGGCTACAGGTCATTTGTTCTATCTTTTCCCAGGGAAGTGCTGAATATTTTATGTAAAGTGAAATAACTAACAGTGGAAATTTAAGGCCAATCTGGAGCACCATTTTCCTTAGTGATTAGTACAGTCTTCTGAGGATAGAGTATCAGGATTCTTGTAATATGGAAGGAATTGAATCCAATTCTTCCATTTTAGAATATGATCCATTTACTAAACTTTTTAGGAGGAATACCTGATACTTTTCTTGCAGCCTGCATTTGTGCAGATGATGAAGTAGAAGGCACAGCCTGAGGATGAGATGTAACTCCCTAAAAAAGGAAGCTGGAGAATACCTGCCTGTGAATCCTGACTATACCTTGCTGCTTGGTGTTGGCAAAACAGGAGTACTTATAGCTGCCTTACAGGACCTGAGGAAAACCTACAGGAAAGCTGGAAGGAGACTTGTCATAAGGGTGTCTAGTGACAGGATAAAGTGGGAGCGGTTTTAAACTGAGGGAGAGTAGGTTTAGACTGGGTCTTAGGAAGAAGTTCTTCAGTACAAGAGTGGTGAGACTCTGGAATAGGTTGCCTTGAGAGGTTATGAATGCCTCTTCCCTGGAGGTGTACAAGGCTGGGTTGGATGAGGCCTTGAGCAACCAAGTCTAGTTGTGAGGCATCCCTGCCTATGGCAGGGAGTTTGGAGTAGATATCTCTAAGGTCCCTTCCAACCTAACTCATTCTGTGATTCTATTTAGGAGTTTGGGCATTTAAGGAACTTGACTGGGAGAACTCTATTTGCATTTAGACTTTGGCATCTGGACAGTCCTTTAGAGGATCTGTATTTGTGATATTTCTATGTATTTTTATGAGTGTAATTGTCACTATAAAGAGCCAGAGAGATTCTTATTTACTTAGCTATTACTGAGAGCTACTAAAAAAATGCTTACTGTATATCTTAGCAAACCAATCCAGATTTTGATGTGGGATTTGCAAAATGTATGGCAAGCCATTTCACAACAGGATATTTGAATATGATCACAAGTCACTCAAGTATTTCTGGATAAAATGGCATACAGAGGCTTCCAGTACAGTGCACGCTGAACCTTGAACACTACATTGATTTATTTTTTATTTTTATTTTCCCCTGAGTTTAAGCACAGGTTAGCACATATGCTTGTGTGGTCCCAGGTTGAATTTGCTACAGATAACTGTGGTTTCTGATGTACAGAACTGTTAATGCTCTAAACTGTTTCCAAACATAATATGAAGAACCACTTATTCAGGCACCTGATCTTTAGAATGCAGCATCGTTTGTAACAATTTTAACGCTAACTAAGTACACTTTGATGAGACAGCATTTAATAAAATGCTCATTAATTTCATCATTAGCAAGAGTATGCTAAGAAGTAAGCCAGTTTCTTATGTCACGCCCAATTAGCATCCCATGCTAGTAATCCCATTAGTATTGTTGAATTCACTAATGGAAAAACTAATGGGCATGCTACCAGGGCACATTAATTGGGCATGACACCAGTTCTGGTTTTAATTATTAAACTACGATAATGAAATGTGTGTTTGTAAAATATTAAAATGTTGAAATAGGAAAGAAGACAATAAAAAATAGTATATGAAAAAGTGCACCTTAGTGTGTGAGAATATATAGCTTTGTATTGTTTCATGGGATAGAGGACTGCTGTACAAACTGCCTCAGCACCAAGATGTTGCCTGAATGAAGGAGGAAACACACTGTAAATATTCATGGGAAATTATTTTTTTTCTTGGAATTGTGTACTTATGTACACATCCTATGTATTTTCTTACACAAGCTACACAGTGACAGTCTCTAACTCAAAATGTACTGTGAAATGTGTGCTGTGCTTACAAATCTGTATGCTGACAAGCAATTTCTAATAGAGACACATCACTAAAAGCAGAATACTAAATTTTAGCATGATTAAAAAAAAAAAATCACAGTAGGTGGTTGTTTTATCAACAGGTTTTCTTCTATGTATAACTCCAAGGTCCCTGAGTCAGAAAGACCACTAGAAGATATGCAAAAAAACCCCAACAAATAAACCCCAAAAAACTAAAACAATAGCCCACAGAACTCCAAACAGGGTAGACCCACAAATTATAAAGAACCTTTCCTTTTTCTTTTATATAGTTTTTGGAAATTCTGGTTTTTTTGAAGCCTGTCTTAAGCCATATAGTAACTGCAAAGGTCCTGGTTCTTTAATATTATGTAGTGCTTATGCAAAGAAATGTTCTTCCATTCAGCATCTGCCTGCTACATTGGAGAGTTCTATTTTGTGAATTCAGTAGAATAACTTGGAGTTCCAGCATGGTTCAAGTTGCAGTATAAGGTCCTAAGACAATATTATGGGAATCATTGGAAACTATGAGGATTATTTGGGTATAAATCTCAGGAAAATTCTTGAAATCTGTTCATTATATAAATTTTTGGGTATTTTGTTTGCTGGCTTTCAGTCTTGAGATTGGTTTGGCAGCAGCATCTGTTAAATTCCTCTTACTCAGCAATTCAGAAAAAATTCTCTGCGTTTTCTCATGGATGTCTCTAAATTCATCCATTCATATCATTATATTTTTGTTTTAATAAAAATGGGTAAAAGATTTTTGCATCCCTTATAAGGTGAAAACATCTCCACTAACTGTCTTGTTTTCTTTTTTTTTTTTTTTTTACCTTTTCCCCTTAATCTCATGGTACGAGCTTTTCTTTCATAAATGCATAACAAGAAAATGCAAGTCCTTTGGATACCAGGTTAACTGGGACATAATGCACATCTCCATACTGTCTTACAAATGCACCTCCTTTTTTGTATCCCTTCCTCTGGACAGGTTCTGCAATCAACCAACAGTCTTGATATGCAGTTGCTTTCTGAATGATGGCCATGAGGCTTCACAGCCTGAGCAATCCGTTAAGTAGTTAAACAAAGACTTCATGTAAGAAAAAAATAAAAAATCTGAGTGACTTGACCCTCAGTAATTTGTGCCTTATCCTCATTTTTATCAGAGAAACTACACAGGGTTTTCTGTTTGTAATAGAAACCGAACTGGATCCTTGATCCCTCATTTATTATTTGCGAAGGTTAATTTAGTGGGAAATCAGTCCTAAACATCATTCAGTATTCCAGAAGAAGTTAGAGAACTTTTGTCTTTATTTTAACGTGTTATATACCACAGAGTAGTATGAAGAGTAAGGTATAATGCTAAATCTTACCTTCATAATATTCTAAATTACGGTTTTTTTGTTGATAAAAAGGGATCTGCAGTAGCAGTCACTCCAACTAATGATGGTGGAAAAGAGTACAATGACAACAGTTGGCACCAAATAATTGCTACAAGAATACAAGCACTGGGAAATATCACAGTGGATGGACAGTACACAGGTAATTAATCCTGTTCCATTTTCCTTTTTTTTTTTTTTTTTTTGGTATTACTCCATGTGTTGCTTACTTCCTTGCTTTTCTACTGCCTGTCTTCATCTATACAGCAAAAAATTAATTCAGTTTTCTGACAAAATCACTACGTTTTTTTCTGTGCATCTGAAGTACGTGTTCACAGTGAATCTTTGGTAATTGAATGCTAAATGTGAGGAATTTCTCTTTTTGTGCTTGTCACTCAGTGATTGTGTTACTATTCTTTTGTAAAATAGATTGGTAAATATTTCCAGGATATGTACAGGCAAGTATTAGGATATTGTGTGTCTTTAACCTCTTCTCTTAAACATCAGTATTCTGTTATTGAGTTGAAAAATCTGTTGAAAGCATTGAAAACAAGAACAGTGACCTGTTTTGTTCAGGTTCTTCCTCAGCAACTAGTGGCAGTACCATTATTGGAGACAACACAGGAGTTTTTGTTGGAGGACTCCCACAAGGTTATACTATTGTAAGAAAGGATGTAGGTGAGTATGGTTGTGGTCTGTACAGTGTGGCAAATCCTGTACAGTGACTCCAAGTTAACTGCCTTTGCAGTACTGCAGGCTGTATTGATTTTGTGTCAGAAGCATGACTGCAGTACTTAATTTGCATCATTATTTACATAAATTTTAAAAATCAGAAATAGTCTGTACAGTTTCTAGAATTTTATCTTCTGGGATAGATTGAACTATAACCGATTTCATTGGCTGTAAAGCAGCATATGAAGTCTGTACACATTTTAGTTAATTTTATACACAGAGCCAGTATGCATGTGAAACTTACTGGTATGTTTTACTTTCTATACTACCAAATTATTTCCCAGTCTTTTTCTAAGCTTAAGCACAGGGTTATGTGCCCCACCTGCATACAGGGATGAAACATGCTGTCTTTTTTTCTTTGGTGTAAGTTTGGAACTTTCAGGAATTGATGCATTGAAGTCAGAGGCATATGAATATATCTGTATTCTACAGCTGTATTTATGTGGGACTGGATTGTAACTGACTTCCAGACAAGTAAATCAACACGTGTTCATGTATAAACGTGCTATATTCTACTAGTAGATAGCAGAAAGGTGACTCCATACAAAACCATTATACAATCAACTGTTCTTAGTGGATCCGTATCTAGCCTTCTGTTGGTTTCATTTTAACCTGAAAGCCAAATTGTCCATATTGTTTGTACTTCCACTAAGGACATGAAATCTAGTTGATGATTTGAGGTACACTAGAGTACAACTTCCTCTTTTACTTTGTGTCACTTCACTAAATCCTGAAATATGCACATGTGTACCTCTAAAACTTTGTTTCAGAAAGTAATCTAGCAGACCTCCCTTAAAGACCTCTGCTAAATGATAAAAATGAGACTGACTCTAAATACCATTCAAGAGAATAGCATCTGTAAAACCTGCTTTGTATTTTTGTTCCTATAAAGAAAAAGAGATAGCAGTCATGAACTGCTATTTTTGTTATCCAGACAAGGAAAGAAGAGCATCCTGATGACTCTTCCAAGCATATATTCATCTGCCTTAGCTTTTGAAACAGTTTCTTCTTATTCATCAGACATTCTTCACATTTATAGTTTTATTTATACAAGGTCAACTTGAGAACATTCCTTGGAATCTTCATGGAGTCTATTTAGTCTGTTGATTTGAAAGTACCTGTATACACAATCTCAAAAAGTTTACTATTCTGAAGCTGTGTAGCTGTAGCTGCTGTCTTTAGTGACTATATCCATTTAGAAATCTGAATGTAGCTAGGACACCAGCTTTATGAAGTGACTGATAGCTGGTTATCAATGCACACATGGAGATACATGATAGGGTGAGGATTTATAAAACATGTAAATTAATTCCCATCTTTAGTTGCAGATGATTGGCTGGAAAAACTTTAATTATTTACCTTTTTTGCAGGGATGAAGATGATAGTCCAAAAAGGATTTGTGGGGTGTCTCAGTGACATATCTTTGAAAAAAGTGCATACTCCTGATGAAAAATGGGAATCTTTGAACTGGCAGGATGCTGAAGAACAAAACAATGTCTATCATATTTGGGAAGGGTGCCCCATTGTCCTCTCAGAAGGAGCACATTTTCTTGGCAAAGGTAGCTTACTGTACTTGGCACTAGCCAAGTATATTATTGATATTTAAGAAGTGATCAAAAGCACTGCAGTGATCTGCTTTTCAGAGCAGTTGTAATTGTAAAGAGTTGGTTTTGAGTGGTTTAAAATATGGTTTCTGGGTTTACAAAAGACTACCACATGGAAGAGGAGTTACATTCATAGACTGGTGCTGCTGCTATAGCTCTATGCAGAGTTGGTACAGAATCATAGAATTGTTTCAGTTGAAAAAGACCTCTAAGATCATCAGGTCAATGGTCAACCTAAGACCACCATGGCCATTAAACAATGTCCTGAAGTGCCATGTCCACGTGTTTCTTGAACAGCTCCAGGGATGGTGACATCACCACTACCCTCAGCAACTTATTCCAATGCCTGGCCCCTCTTTCTGTAAAGAAATTTTCCCTAATATCCCGTCAAACCTCCCCTGGCACAATTTCAGGCATGTAAAAGGTAAAGTTGCACTTTTGAAGAAACACAGATGCCTACAATGTGTCAAAAGCAACAACAAAACCACCACCCACACACCAAAACAACAACAAAAACATTTAGCAAAATTTAGGGCATTGCATCAGTTTGTTGTACTACATTATGGATAACTGTCCTTTACAAGGCTGAGTGATAAAGTTGTAGGCTTTAATCTTGATACCTCTGAGTTCTTCATGTCACAGTTGAAAGTAGTACCTAGATTTTTGCTTTTGGTTTCTTGAACCTGTTCAATTCAATTTAATTATTCATTAATTAATTCAATTTAACTTATTCATGTATTTACTTTCTTTCCAGGGTTTCTGGAACTGCATTCAGATGTTTTCAGTGGTGGATCAGAATTCAAAGTCTCATTCAAATTTAGAACAGACCAACTGAATGGATTGCTTTTGTTTGTTTACAATAAAGATGGCCCAGATTATCTTGCAGTAAGTTCAGAAATACAAATAATACTCAGATATGGCCTGTGAGTTTTGTCTACTAAGACGTGCCCAGTATTTAAAGACGTTTCAAACCATAACTGATTTTTGTGTTTTACTTTGTTTGAAATAATGTGCACAGCAAAGTGTAAGGGGAGCAAAAAAACTCCACCAAATACTCAGAATAAGTAACCTGTGTTATTTATATCATAAATAAGAAAGATATCAATTCATGAAAATAAGATTTAGTCTCTTTGCTGAATTTGAACAGTAAATAAAAGACATTATAGGGAAAGTACAGGGTTACCCAATTTCCCAGTTCTCATGCTAAAACAAAATCTATTAAATGGTAAATCAGAAAGCTCATGATGGAAATTGTCCAATATCCTAATGAAGCTTTCTCTTTAAGGTATCTGTATTTTTATAATCAATGTGATTTCTTCATTTTGATTTGAAGCATAAGGATTGTCATATAGGCAGAAATTAGTGGTGCAGCTTAATCCCATCTCATCCCTATCACTGTAGAGGAAATGTAGAAATCCTGTATTAGGCAAAACTGTGAGATGATGCCTGTGATTTTTTTTTTTTTTGGCATCTGTTAAATAAAACTGCTTTATGTTCAGATGTACTTGTGCTTCTATCTTTTCCAGGATTTTGTTTAAGGCTGAAGGTTTGTTGCAGTTTTTAATTTCATTTCTTAAAAATTAGTTACATGGCTCTGGATTTTCATATTTTTCTTTCCCCAAGGATTGTAATTAGACTGGTCACCATTGCTTAGTCAAGTCTAGTTACTATGTACATCAACTAGTAGGTATTACATTGAAAGTAATGTAACTTTCAGTTGGTCCAAGAAGCAATCCTTTACATGTAGAAATGTTTGAGTGTATTGTTACTCTTTATGACTTTCATGCATTTTCATTGAATTTAATTATTAAAAAAATTTATTATAATGCAGCTGTTTTGCTAATGGCTGTCATGTCACAGCCTGTTTTATTGCTTGGCATTAGACATAACATGCACTTTCTTTTAAACTTGTGACCGAAAACATGTGAATATATTTTTCTTCTTTTCAGGTCAGCTATAACTTCCTGTATATTTACTTTTTATGTTACTGACTTTTCTAGCAGATAATTTTTTTCCTGGATTTCGAATTCTGCTATCCCTGATTGCTTCCTCTTTTTCAAGCAGCCTTAAAGATTATGATGAGTTCCAATAGCAAATCTTGCTAATTACGTGTTATTTAGTTTTGCCCTCAAGTAATGACTAAGATCATGAGCTAATAGCATAAGATGCTATATGCACACTATTGTCACATCCTAAAAAGAATTTGTGTGTAATTCACAGTACAGAAGCACTATTTATGTGAACAATATTCACAGGGACAAACATGGGGCTTGGGTTCTTCTGGAGATTCTTGTGGTATGTGATCCTTGTTTCCTTTTATTGTTCTGTGAAAGGCTAACCAATATGAGAAAATAGTTTCTGACTAATTTTAAAGTGCAGTCAAAACCACAAAGGAGTTAGACAAAACACTTTCCTTCTTCTTCCAGAGTTTTGACAGTTTTATGTTTAAAGTATTTTTAGCACTGAAAACTGTGATCTTACTTGACTTAAGAACAAATCCTAAGAAAATTCTTTTTCAATCTCACCTTACTCCTGACCTGAACATCTCCATAGCCTTATGACGAAGAATTTTAGTAGAAGAATTTAGTATTTCTGCATGCTTTTCCAGCCCTTGCAGCTTTGTGTTCTACATATACATAATGATGATAGAAGGTTTTTCCGTACACTTGAGCTCACAAAAAAAAAAGGTTAATAGAAAGTGAAAATGAGGTGTGTAGCATGTTGCGCATGAGCTACGATGTCTTTGTTAGGAGCTTTGGTCAGGAGACACTTGCACTGCAAAACAGATTAGAAGCTATACCACTTATACCGAGTGCCAGTGTAAGATGGTGTTCCCTGACCCTTCCCTTTGCACAGGGCACAGCTCTCTTAAGAGCTTCATAAAAATTTTGGAATGAATAAATAAGACACATGGCTAGCCTGCTACCAAATAGCCAAAGACTTTGTTTTGTTTTGTTTTGTTTTTTCTGTCCAAGATAAAATTAAAACCTGTTATGATAAAATTTAAGCTGTTACATGTAAAAGTCTCTTCTTCCATGTCTTCCAGGCCCTGAGAATTAACTCGAGCTAGGGATGTCAATCTGATAATCTTCGCACAATGATTATGAGCAAATGGTGACCAGACAAACCAGAATGAATCACTAGCTCTCACTCTGGCATGTGTTCTCTCATGAGTGTTTGATGCAAAGAATGTACTGTGACTGCTGATAGAGTTTGCATTACTGGTTTTGATGCTGACCACTTCACAAGAGCAGTCAAAGCCTAAGCACTGACAATCTTATGTGCAACAGTGGCACCAGCTTACATGACATTGCAGCTGGTGAAGCTGATGTTCAATTCAAAATTCAAGAGCTGATTTGCTTCTGCAAAGAATTCCAGCAAGAATGTTTTCAAAAGAACTGTACCGCATCCAGTTCTGGAGCCCCTATTACAAGAGGGATATGGACATGCTGGACCGTGTCCAGAGAAGGGCCACCAGGATGATCAGAGGGCTGGAGCACCTCTCCTATGAGGAGAGACTGAAAGAGTTGGGGCTGTTCAGTCTGGAGAAAAGAAGGCTCTGAGGTGACCTTATTGTGGCTTTCCAGTATCTGAAGGGAGCCTACAAGAAAGCTGGGGAGGGACTTTTTAGGATCTCAGGTAGTGACAGGACTAGGGGGAATGGAATAAAGCTGAAAGTGGGGAGATTCAGACTGGACATGAGGAAGAAGTTCTTCCCCATGAGAGTGGTGAGAGCCTGGAATGGGTTGTCCAGGGAGGTGGTTGAGGCCCCATCCCTGGAGGTGTTTAAGGCCAGGCTGGATGAGGCTTTGGCCAGCCTGATCTAGTGTGAGGTGTCCCTGCCCATGGCAGGGGGGTTGGAACTAGATGATCCTTGCGGTCCCTTCCAACCCTGACTGATTCTATGATTCTATGATTAGCTGCATGAAGTAAAAAACTAGTGTCCCAGATGAAAGTGTTGCCTGTTACAGAGCTGAGGTGGGATGTGAAATAAGTGTTTTGGGGACTCCAAGTCAAAATCTTTTCATTAGCAAAGAAGTGACTGTTACTTATGTGGGACTTGTGAAGGTGGTATTCTGACTGGTCGCAAGTGATTTCTCTCTGGTATGAAGAAGATATTCCTATTCTCTTTCCATTAAAGGATGACCAATACTCAGGAGGGTGCTGATAAGCATGTGTTTGGGCCTCTGCCCTCCAGCCCACCAATCTAAACAGGGCTGGTACCAGTACAGAACATCTTTAACCTTGAGCTGGAAAGGACTGGTTCAACATCAGCACCATGTATTTTTTCTTTCAATCTGACTGTCACTGTCAGATTTTTTTAACGTCTGTCGCTTGTGTCTTCTGATACCTCTGAATCTCAAGATGACTTCCCAGTTCAAAGGGGATGAAGCCATAATCAGTCTTGTTGAGATAATTTTGAATGGCAGGTTTTACAAAGCGTCATTCAGCCTCCAATGCAGCTCTTATCCTACCTGTGTTTTGTTTCTTGAAGCTATGACTGGATATTCCTTTCATCTTCAAAATCATATTTATAAACAGATTGAGTGAGGTAGGGACAGGTCTCTGCAGAGAAGGAAAATACAGAAGTGCTAAATAATTTAGGGACATGTTGAAGTAATTTATTCCAAATCTGTACTAAAAACAGGGCAGGTTTAGATAGATAAGGTTGCTTCAGGCATTTTTTTTTTTTTTTGAGTACTGTTTATTTCTCTACAGATGGATAATCCACAGCTTCTCAAATTCTGCAGCATCTTCCAATCTTTGATCCATCCTCATTATACAAAATTTAAAAAATTCTCATATCTGACTGTGGTTTTTCTTGTTACAATTTGTCTTTTACCTATTATCCTTTTCACTGTGCACCTCTGAGAAGGGTCTGTGTCTGTCTTCTCTGTATCCTCCCATGAGGTAGTTGAAGAATTAAATTACCTTCCTGTTTACTCCTTAAACTGAACAAACCCTGTTCTCTCAGTTTCAACTCATATGTTTGGTATTTCAATCCCTGACCAACTCGGCAGCTCTCCACTGGATTCACTCCAGTGTGCCTGTATCTTTCATATACTGGGGTGTCCACAATTGGATATGGTAGCCCAGATATAGTCTTATATGTGATGAATAGAAGGGAAGAATCATCTCCTTGGACCCACTGCCTACCTTATTTCTAATGCAGCTCAGTGTTCAATTTGTAATCCATCCCTGAACCTCTCTCCTATTCTACAAAGCTACTTTCTATGTCTGCAGTAGCAGTGGCAGCCCCTTTTGTTCACAATTGCGAACTTGCTGAGAGTACACCCTATCCCCTTACCTAGGTCAATAATAAATTTTTAAATCAGAATCAGTTCCTGTATCAGTCTCTAAAAGATGCCACAACCTGCCAATGCACCTTTAGAAGCTCTTCTTGGCCCTCATGTCCTTTTCTAGATAAAGGCTATACTTTGGCTTTCCTAATTCCAACCTTGCATGCTGAGATATGTCAAAATAAGAATTGTGAGCATGAAGAAAAATATTAATAAAATTTTGTATTAATGCTTAATATTTGTACCCCAAATTCTGAAAAGCAAGTATGTTGTTAAGCATTAAACTGAGAACCTGTTCAGCTTTAGAGATGTGATATAATGCTCTTGTTCTACTGACAACTAAGATGTCTTGCAGAACAATACAATGAACTTCAGATTTTTGGTTTAAAGTGATAATATATTTTCTGAAGACTGATTAACAATCAAGCATTTTTTAATAAAGTAGTCTCAGAACTTTATTCAAAGCTCACAATTTATCTGTTGTTTTTCTGAACCAGTGAGAATGTTAGGTGTATGCAGGACTTCACTTTTTTTTCTTTTTTTTTTTTTTTAATCTTTGACATGCAGAGCAGTTCAATGGGAACAGTGGTCTTCTATCTTTAGCTGCATTTGGGCATTCTCGGTGTCAATCCAGGTCATCCCAAAAGGCACGAGCATCATTCTCTGCCTGTTTATGTCTATGCCAAGATGAGTAAATTGGAAGAAGGTTATGCCAAGTAGTGACCCCATGTCAAACAACATGTCCTCTCTCCATCCTCCAGGTCTGGTGGACTTGCTAGCATGACTTGCTAGGCAGGCAGCTGAAATGCTTTCTTCACACTAGCACAGTGTGCTCCATCTTAATTCTTCTCAGTGAAGAAAAATAGTGACTTGTCCCATGGACTGCTTTTTCAAGCTATACTCATTGGCATTGATGCCATGATCTGTCTTTGACTTATTTTGTAGAGTCTTTAGCTGTGAAGAGTTCTAAGCTCACAGAAACAGGGGAAGTTATGATTCCAAAGAAATAAATAAAATCTCTCTGTCTCATGACCAGAAAGTCACTGTGGGACAGCAGCTGTATTGCCCATGACATCTCAAGTACTGAGATCTTTCTTCATTTGAGGTGCCTGTAAGGAAATATAAATCCAATTCCAAATACTAGACTATTATTATCAGCAACCTAAATATATCAGTCTGTCAGTAGTGGTGATAAGCATTTATATTAAATCTATTGTTTTGGTGTGGAAACAGGTGTACCTTTTTGTGAACATATCCATATTTTTTAGCCACTACCTTATCACCTAAATATTTAGTGCTCTATACCTTCCAATTTAGAATCTCAGCCCATTTGCCTTCCATTCAGTTAAGATAGAGAGTCTTGCAGGAAAGCATGTGGAATCTTCTGCAGTGAAAATTGAAGTAAAATGTATTTCCATTGGAGAATTAGTACGTTCATCTCAAAAAACACATATAAAAAACAATTTTATTTTCTGACAAGATTTAGAGGAATAAAGATGAAATACAGCATCAATGTATGCTGGAAAAGTTTGAAATTGAGTTCACCAGCCAATTAAAAAGACCTTAATCAGGTCTGACATTTCATCTCTTTATTATCTTGTTACATTCTTCAAAAAAGTGAATTGATACGTAAAATCCTGTTTTCTCATTCAAAAAAAAAAAAGAGGTAAAACAGTCCTGTTTCATTGTATTTGCATTTTACTTCGTTACATTAGTACCAAAGTCAGTTGTCAAAAAATCAGATTATATTTTTCTTCATTGTGAATTAACTGATACACTGTATTTGACATGTTTTGTGTAAACAATTTTATTTTAATTTGTGCTCTCCTTAAGATAAATATGTCTTATTCATTGGTCTTGTTCATTGACTCCTTTTTATTATTTTTTTTAAATTAACTCTTGTCTGTTATTGCTTTGTATGTGATGTGTCTTTCAATTTTTTTTTTCCTCTCTTTTCAAATATATAGGTTGTACTGAAAAGTGGAATCTTAAACATCTTTTTAAAAACTGGCAATGTCTTTACACACGTGGATCTCTGGTTAGGACTGTCTTACTGTGATGGAAAGTGGAACAAAGTCACAGTGAACAAGGAGGGCTCCATAGTTTCAGCCAGTATGAATGAACTGAGAGAGCAGACAGTAGAACCCCACATTCAGCAGCTGAGAGTAAACTCACCTGTCTACATAGGAGGAATCCCTCCTGAGATTCAAAATTTTTATAATGAACTGAGGCTAGAACAAGGTAAGATGACATCAAGAAGGACACTTTTTTTTTTAATAAAATACATGTCCTGCATAAGGTGGACATTCTGTTGCTGGTAATCTAAACTCATGAGTATGCACAGGAGTTTTCCCTCCCAGTTATCCCTACCCATCTAGCTTTACTTAGTCCTGATCCTCTTCTAATACTATAAAAGTTCTTCCAACCCAGTGATACCTGAAGTGATCTAATTTGTGGGAGGCAAACTGGAGATTAGCAAATGATAATCTAAGGTGCCTCACCAAAAGATCTCAAATCTTCATCAGAGGAAGCCAGTTCAGATAAACTTTTTTCACTTGATCAATTTGTATCACTCAGATCTGGGATACAGAACTGGTGATAGACATAACCATAGCCACAAGTCACTGTAAAGTGACTGGATGCTGCCACATGGAAGAATTGTTGAGAGTTTATTAGTCCTTTTTAGGTGATACTTGATTCTGTTCTATGAAATTGAGTGTAAACCCCTGAATTTGGATTTTGGCTATGTTACTGTGATATTTTTCATGTTACCAGGAGGAGAGGAGACAGTTATGTTTTTACCCTTCACTGTAATCCCTTTGTTCTGGAACAGGTCAAATATCTAGGGAATTAATTGCAGCCTGATACTAATGGCCTCCACAAAAGGATGTACTGTATGAAATGTAGTAGAAAAAGTGTCTATGAAACATGCTCTGTTTACAGTTTTTGTGTGGTTTTGTTTGGTTGGTTGTTTTTTTATTCCTTATGAAGCTGTTCATTAGCAAAAGAGGAGGAAAAAGCAGAGGTACTTAACGCCTTCTTTGCCTCAATTTTCAATAGTAGGATATGTTGTCTTCAGGACAACTGCCCTCCTGACCTGGCAGATGGAGTCAGGGAGCAGCATACTACCCCTGTAATCCAGGAGGAAGAAGTTAGAGATCTGCTGAGCGACTTGGATCCCCACAAGTCTATGGGACTAGATGGGTTCTGTCCTGGGGTAATGAGCTCACCAAGCTGCTGTCTATCATTTTTTCAACAGTCCTAACTCACTGGAAAGTGACTGGAAGCTGGTCAGTGTGATGCCCATTCACAAGAAGGGCCAGAAGGAGGAGCCAGGGAATTACAGGCCTGTCAGCCTGACCTCAGTGCCAGGCAAGATTGTGGAGCAGGTCATCTTGAGTGCAGTCACACAGCACCTACAGGATGGCCAAGGGATCAGGCCCAGCCAGCATGGATTTAGGAAGGATAGGTCCTGCCTGACCAACCTGATCTCCTTTTATGACCAGCTGACCTGCCTGGTGGTTGTGGCCTGTGGATGTAGTCTACCTGGACTTCAGCAAGACCTTTGACACCGTCCCCCATAGCAAACTCCTGGCCAAGCTGTCAGCCCATGGCCTGGACAGGAGCACTCTGTGCTGGGTTAGGAACTGGCTGGAGGGCCATGCCCAGAGAGTGGAGGTGAATGGTGCCACTGCCAGCTGGCAGCCTGTCACTAGTGGTGTCCCCCAGGGATTGGTGTTGGGCCCCATTCTGTTTAATATCTTTATTGATGATCTGGATGAGTGGATTGAGTCCATCATTAGTAAGTTTGCAGATGACACCATGATGGGGGCAGGTGTTGATCTGTTGGAGGGTAGAAGGGCTCTGCAGAGGGACCTTGACAGCTGGATAGATGGGCAGAGTCCAAGGGCTCTGTGAGACATAACACATCTAAGTGCCAGGTTCTACACATTGGCCACAACAACCCCAGGCAGTGCTACAGGCTGGGGAAAGAGTGGCTGGAGAGTGGCCAGGTAGAGAGGGACCTGGGGCTACTGGTTGACAGTAGGTTGAACTGAGCCAGCAGTGTGCCTAGGTGGCCAAGAAGGCCAATAGCCTCCTGGCCTGGATCACGAATAGTGTGGCCAGCAGGAGCAGGGAAGTCATTCTGCCCCTATACTGTGCGTTGGTTAGACCACACCTTGAGTACTGTGTCTAGTTCTGGGCTCAAACATGTCCAGAGAAGGGCAACAAGGCTGGGGAGGGATCGTGAGCACGAGCCCTATGAGGAGAGGTTGAGGGAGCTGGAGTTGTTTAGCCTGGAGAAGAGGAGACTCAGGGGAGACCTTATTGCTGTCTACAACTACATGAAAGGAGGTTGTAGACAGGTGGGGGTTGGTCTCCTCTCCCAAGCAACCAGTGACAGAACAAGAGGACACAGTCTCAAGCTGTGCCAGAGGAAGTTTAGGCTGGATGTTAGGAAGAAATTCTTCATGGAAAGCGTGATTTCCCATTGAAATGGGCTGCCCAGGGAGGTGGTGGAGTCACGGTCCCTGGAAATGTTTGAAATAAGACTGGACGAGGCACTTAGTGCCATGGTTTAGTTGATTAGATGGTGTTGGGTGATCAGTTGGACTTGATGATCTCTGAAGTCTTTTCTAACCTGGTTGATTCTCTGATTCTGTAATCAATGTATTTTGCAGACAGTGTGGGCAAACAAGTAACAGTCTGTAAGTGATTAGTGGCCAGTCTAATAAGTGGCTTTGGATGCATGAGCTCACACTGAACATAGGCATTCAAGTAAGCTCTACAGAGCTCCATTGAAGCCTTGTGATTTCAGAGCTATAGCATAGTTTGAGTTGAATCCATGCACTGCATTCACAGATAGCTAAAATATATTAAGTATTCTTCTGGCTGTGCATATCACATATATTATAATCTTCCTCCAGGTTCTGTGTGCATAATATTTATGGCCCAAAAGAGCTAGGCAGCCATCCCCTGTCCATGTTGCCTTGTGAGTGGATGCATTTGCAACTCCTGCAGCAAAGAGATGTGTGAACAAAGAATCTGAGGCAAAATAATGTCTAAAGTGAATATCTGAAGTGCATATTGAGGCACATCAATAAACATTACTTTTTTTTCCACTGAGTCTCTTCACTATGCCACAAAACAAAATGGCTGCTTTGAATTTATGTTCAGAGTGCTCCTAAATGTAGATTTAGATGAGTAAGATTGAGCATGACAGCTTTGAAACAAACATTGTGGGTTTATTTTAGGACTATAATGATGTAACAATATTATAATAAAATATGGAGACCTTTCCAGTTTAATAAATCTTAGGAAAGGTTTTCTCAATTAATGGCTGCTTGTTAATTAATTTTGAATAAAATAATATAATTTTGCTTACAGTAAATAAGGGATAAATACCATTCTTCTCCCATCCTACCTCCCTATCAGTTAAAACTTCATTTTGATAAATTTCAGAATCTAGGGGCCTCTGCATGACCCATTGCATGCCCTTCAGAGAGAGCAAGGTAGAGGGGAGTTGGCAGGAACACTTTTGAAAATTTGTGCTGTCGTTACCCATTCTGCACCTACCTGAAAGTGAGCAAGATTATTTGGCTGATGTCAGTCAGAGATCTTCAAATAATGGTAAATGCAGCTACAGAGATACTAAAAATGTTGTAATAGATTATGCAGTATGCATCTCATTGCAAATTAAACAGCTGTTAATTTTTGTGTAATGATTAAGATGCCTGCACAAACTAATTCTTTCCACTGCCACAGACTAAGGAATGCTCACTGTGGAGTATGAGTTGAACTTAAATTAGGATGTATTCATTTTCAAGAGCATCTTGTCTAAATTTCTAATGCTGTGGAGGGAGAAGGTATTTTAGAGGATAATTCAAAATAGATGTCCAGCTTCAATGCCTCTTCCTTTTTGCATGATGTATAGATATTAGACTCCAAGATGGGATGGCTAAGTACAAATACTACTCTGACCTACCACCTTGCAGTGATAAAGGCAGTAGAAGTCCATAAGATATAAATACAGTGTTTTCCCAAAGTTAAGAAAAAAGAGCACTAAACTATGAGAGGTTGATTTTTAATTTATAAAGTTAATTCTTTATGTACTGAGGTCTTCAGTTTGGGTTTACATTTTACATTTATATTACGTTTAACATTAAACATTGATCACTGTACACATCTAAAGAACTATTTTGTATCCATGTATTAATTTCTTTGTAAATTAATTATTAGAAATATATAGAAATTCGAATGACTGCATTCTGAAATTTTGTATTGGTCTTTTTACTGCAACTAATTAAGCATTCTTAATGTTAATAGGAATGTTGCACAGACAGAGGAATATGTATATGTAGAAATAAATGTAAAAGGAGGTTATTTTTTTTCTTGCAAATGAAGAGTTTGGGGTTATGTTTCTAGATTATGTCTGCAAATAGCCTACCAGTTATATCCCCATTAGGACAGACTGATAAACCTCTCTGATCTCCTGAAGTTAATTATATATTTAATCTATGGGTTCTTCTTAGTTTGTAAGAAGAGTGTGTATTAACAAAATATTAGCAAGCAGCAGGAAGCTGATTTTCAAATTCAGAATCACTTTTATGGTAATAATTTTGAAGAGGAAAGTGACAGAATAGAAAACAGAAAGCTATTTCCTTGTGGAATGGAATTGATAACAATGAAAGTGCAGTTCAGTAAGGCAGGAACTCAACAGCAGAATACCAGGAATTTTTACCAGCTTAGTATCTTGGAAAGGGAGACTAAATGTCATGTTGGAAGATAACATTCACATTACAGTCTTTAATGCTGAAAACATAGAACTGAAAGGAACAAAACTGATTCTTAATTAATGACTGCAGCTCTTTATGTGATACTAATCCCTTACTGTTTGCTAGGTTTCGGTGGTTGCATGAAGGATGTTAAATTTACACGAGGTGCTGTCGTTAACTTGGCATCTGTGTCCAGCAGTGCTGTCAGAGTCAATCTGGACGGATGCCTATCAACTGACAGTGCTGTTAACTGCAGGGGAAATGACTCCATCCTAGTATACCGAGGAAAAGAGCAGAGTGTTTATGAGAGTGGTCTACAACCACTTACAGGTAACATGTTAGCTCCTTAAATGAAACACCTTATTTTTATTTCATTATGTATTAATGTATTACTGTGTCCAGTGTTTTGGTTTGGTTTGGTTTTTTCCCCCTCTATACTTACCTATGTTCTTTGAAGAATACCTTTATAGGGTGGTTGCCTCAAATGAAGGAGGATCAGTGTCTAGTGAATGGACCCATGTGCGAACAAGAGAATCAGGTAAATATAATTTTCAGGCTTACTTACTCCCATTTTTCATTGGCTATCTAATGTCAGGTTGGAGAAAATCCCATCACAACAATTTTGAATAGTGTGAGTTGCATAGTGTTTCTGAAGGAGCAAACTGCTTAGTGCTTTGCATAGGTATCAAATTACTTTTGTCAGCTACAAAATGTTCAGGCAAGTGTTTTCCACGCATAACTCCAAGTCTTTTGCAAATACATAGTAGAGCATGTAATTATGTGAGAGTAAAGAATGTGAATGTGTTGAACTGCTTTAATGAGTAAAAACAGCCATGCATCTAGGTATGTTCAGACATGCACATCTAAACCCACACTGAATGAGTCTGCTGAAGTCAATCTGTATTTTCCAAAGTATAACTTCATGATGCAAAAAAATAAAATGCAGAGAAAGGAGATACCAGGATAGCAAACCCACAGTGGAAGATATGAGGCCTTGTAGTTGCCAGGGAGAAGAGAGTCTCGTGAAAGTTTTTCCCTACATGACTATGCCGCTCAGTGCTGCTGAATGAGGATTCCTTCAGCAAGTAGTCCACAGACTGTATATGAAAATCTGGTTATATTTACTAGAAAAGGAGCATGTGGAGAAGGTTTCAAAGTAGGAACGTAACACCTACTGAGCCTTAAAGATCAAAAATTTCATATATTTTATGAAGAAAATAAAAAGGATCATTCCTCCTCTGCTCTGTGCTTTTGCAAACCTCATTGACCAAACAAGTTTTTGAAGATTTACAGTTTTGCATGTTTTATTTAACCAACATTCCTTGTTCTGTAAATTGAAACCTAATTGCATTGCATTCTATCAAGACAAATTCCATCAAAATATTCTTTTGATGCAAGGTACTCAATGTATGATCACAAAAAATGGTACAATACCTGCATAAATATTGAACTTGCAAATGTATTCTTATACAACTTACTGTCATTATTTCATCTACCACCCAGAAGAGAGATAATGTATGCATATTTTCATATAAAATATCTGACAACTGTAAGGTTTACTATGAATTTATGTTTGCAAGCTGACCACAGCACTGAGCAGTCTCTGTTCCCTGGGGTTGGAGAATAATTGCACTATTTAATTATTTTTGAGTTGGTTTTGCCATGTCCCTTATGAGAAGACCATCTGCTATACGGTACCTTACCTTGCCCTGTGATACACTTCAGAACTAATAAAATCAATATATTACTGCAGTAACTGAAGCTTTTTTCCTAGAATATCACATTTTTACTTTATACAAGAATCACAACTTCCAGCTATTTTTGTACTTTCTTCTCTGATACCTGTCTTATAAAGAGCATTGCATGGTTTGTATTCATATTTAATGAAACTAAACAATAAAATTACAAAAAAAAAAGCCCCGAGAGGTTATTTGATGGTGACCATCAGCAGGGCTAGGGAGTCCACATGCATTTACAGCAAACTCATCATCCATCATTCTGCCATTGTGTTCCTTGGGCCTTTCCTCTGCATCCCTTGTGCAGTCATCTGTGATGAAGTTGTTACTGACCAGACCTTTACTTGGTAGAGTAATATCTAATAAATAGCTAAAGATTATGGGAAATGGGATGATTATTTTTTATTAGCAACTGCATGCATATATGAGCTTAGCTTTACAGTTCTCTTAAAGATTTTAATTTTCCAGTTTCCCCCTTTTTTCTTTTTTATAATATGGAACGATCAGAAGCAAATAATTTTGCAAAGACACCTTACAAATCTCTGCTTTGCCCTGAGACAGTTGTTTGGCATTGTGGAAATGTGAAAATAAGTGGAAAAGCTGAATTTTTTTAAAAAAAGAACTTTTATAAATGTGAATGCACATTTATAAAAGTGTTTCGTAGTTGTGGTCTTCTGCATCTTAGATATCCAACAGATAAATGTCAATCTCTTTCTGTGTTGCAATACTGTCTTGCTTCATTCAGTTGTATAATCATAGTGCCTGAACTTTGTTAGCTACATACAATCCACCTCCTCTCTTTGTGAGTTATGCTTAAATATGTTTGATACATTAAATGTTTTTTTTTTTTTAAATTGCAACAAGACAAGAAGGAATGTTATGTAGATGGAGTTTTGATGGTTTTGAAATATAGCTTAAACTGAATAGCTCAAGATGTGCAGTCATATTAAATCAATGCTGAAAAGTTACAACTCTAATAAATTGTATTTATGCTAATGGTTGAGTCTGATTTACTGCAGCCATTAGAAGTGAAGAATAGGGGCAATAGTCTCCTTAGAACTGCCATTTTCTCTATTTTCTATTTTATCCTTCTACAGTTCCACGAAATGTGCCAACTCCCTCAAGAGTTCACAGTATAAATGGTTACAGCATTGAGGTCACCTGGGACAAACCTGCTGGGGTCATAGGTGTAATTGAGAAGTACATTTTGAAAGCATATGAAGAGGATGGTCCCAATGTACCCATCACTAGTGCTGAGCTTGCTGACACTAGTATGCTCACAGGTAAATGTTGCTAAGTGCCATGTTTTTATGCACATCTAATAATATGGGATGCTTATATCTCCTTTTGTGGAGCTATAAAGTATTGCTTGTCTGGTTTTGTGTATATGCAGCACTGATAAGGTTTGGAAGGGTAATATTTGTGTTAGCATCCACATACATAGCAATATACTGACTTCAAAGAACAATGAAAATACAACACAAATACTGAAAAACAATTTTATTTAACTTATGCCTTGCCAACCTGTTGAAGATGTGGGGGAAAATGCTTTTTTTGTTTGGTTTTGTTTAGCATATGCAATTTGATTTTTATTCCCCTTCTCTGTTATATCCAGTTTACCTAAACTAATTCTAAAGGTGGGTTCTGTAAGGGAATATTTGACCTGATGTATGAAATCACTTGATATACTTGCCTAATTTTGATCATATAAACATAACTGATTTCAGTGGGAACTGGCATGCATTTATTTTAATAAAATCCTTTGGCTGATATCACTTGGATGTGGAGATGAGTGGTGCTGTCAGTATGTTAGAGGAGTGGAATGTCATCCAGAAGGACTTGGACAAGCTGGAGAGGTGAGCCCAGGTGAATCTCATGAGGTTCAGGACCAAGTGCAGTGTCCTGCACTTGGGTCAGAACAATCCTCATTATCAATACAGGCTGGTGGATGAGGTAATAGAAAGCAGTCCTGCAGAAAATGGCTTGGGAGTTCTGGTAGATGAGAAGCTGGGTATGAGCCAACAATGTGCACTTGCAGCCCAGAAGGCAAATTGCATCCTGAGCTGCATCAAAAGAAGAAGCATGGCCAGCAGATTGAGAGAGGTGATTCTGCCACTCTGCTCTGGTAAGACCTCATGTGGAGTACTGCATTCAGCTCTGGAGCCCTCTGCACAGGAATGACATGGACTTGATCGAATGAGTCCAGAGGATGGCCACAAAGATCATTAGGGAGCTGGAACACACCTCCTGTGGGGACAAGTTGAGGGAGCTGGGGTTGCTCAGCCTGGAGAGGAGAAGGCTCTGGAGAGACCTAGTAGTGGGCTTCCAGTACCTGAAGGGGATCTACAAGAAGGCTGAAAAAGAAATGTTTACAAAGGGCTGTAGTGATAGGACAAGGGCTGATGGTTTTAAATTAGAGAAGAGTAGATTTAGATTGGATGTTAGGAACAAGTTCTTTACCATGAGGGTGGTAGAGCACTGAAACAGTTTGCCTAGGGAAGTAGTTGAGGTCCCATCCTTGGAGGCATTCAAGGTCAGACAGGGCTCTGAGCAATCTGATCTACTGGAGGATGTACCTGTGTACTGACCTTTGGAGGTCCCTTCCAACCCAAACCATTCAATGATTCTATGATTATGAAATGAAGGAATTGGGATCTTGAGATTTTCATTCCCTGTTGAGTCTAGACACCACTTCATCTGCTGCTTGGAAACGTATCTCTAGGCACTGACTCTTTATCTTATTTTTTTCCTTACACCTTTTTATATCCATCTGTTGTGTTTTGTTTTAAACTTAACACTGGAAGTTCTTTTGAACAATTACCATGATCTGTTCTGTGCAGTAGGGTCCTGAGTCATAAGCAGAACATAGTAGCAAAAATTTATTAATAGCATTCCCCATTTCCCAGATGGCTGTCCTGTGTGTGGCAAATTCAGAAGAACCTGTTGTCAAGAAGAAAAGCTGATCTAAATATTAAAGGTAAATTGGGTCTTTAAAAACCCATAATCCCACAGTCTCCAAAGCCTATTTCTGACTCCTCAGAAACCAAAATCCTTCAAAATCTGACCCTTGTAATCTCCAAAATGTCAAACTATTTTTTTCACTTTCAGCCAAGAAAGGAATATTCCGCAGATTTAAATCCTTAAAATGAGGTTCTGACTGTTTGAACCAGGAATTTATTGGATGAGGTAGTATATTTCAACAGGGTGTTCAGGATCTGTATTCTAGGATGGAGTATAAAGTTAAAGTGTAAATATTTTAGGTTCAAGGAATACTGTGCTAGCCTATCTTGCCTTCAAAGAAACATATAATGATGTTGATACACTTTGGATACAGCCAGTCACACTCAGCAGAGTAATAGAGGGGTACTGGGTCATTACATCAAACAGTCTTTTTCCTAAAGACTGGGTTGCTTTACTCTGCATTCCAGGACAATGCTGACATTAAAATCTGGAATATAAATTAGAATCACTATTTAAACAAAAGAAGCTTTACCATACGCTGTTTCAGTGCAGTCTCTGAGCAGCTTTTGCATCTGCTTTCCAAATTCAGAATCAAAAATACCAAAGAATCACAGGATCATTAGGGTTGGAAGTCATCTCTTTAGATTATCTAGTTTATTCCCCTCAACTTAAGCAAGGTCAGTTGTGTAGGTATCCCATGAGCCATGTCCCGCTGAGTTTTGAATATCTCCCCAGATGAAGATATTTCTCTATGGGAATGCCTTTTCCAGTGTTTGAACCACCCTCACAGTAAAAGATTGGTTTATTGTGTTCAGGTGGAATTTTGTTTATTTCAGTTTCTGGCTATTGACTCTTGCCCTTTCACTGGGCCCTACTAAGAAGAGTCGGGCTGCTTCTTTTTTCCCTTCCATCATGTATTTATACACATTGATAGATCACCCTGAGCCTTCTCTTTTCTGAACTGATCAGTCCCATATCTCTCAGCCTTTCCTCATAAGAGCCATACTCCAGTCTCTTTAACATCTTACTGGCCCTTTTGTATTATCCACAAACTTTCTGAGGGTGCACCCTTTCCTCATCATCAAGGTCATTAATGAAGATGTTTAACAGTGTTGGTCCCAGTGTCAACCCCTGGGGTACACCACAGCTGTCTTGCCTCTAACCATATTTTGTGCCACTGATTGCAATCATCTGATGATTCTCTTGTTAAACACATATGAGAAAATCGTTTCATAATTCACAGCACTCTCATTGTAGAATTCAGGAGATCAACAAACCCCTAAATTTTACCAGCTCCCAATTACAGGTAGCAGAGAGCACTAGTGAAATCTGCAAATGATGTTTAAGTAAAATATGCTGTAAAAGAACTCACAAACATTTAGTATTCCTCTCACAGATTTCTCTTTCAATTTTTGTGTGTTATTTGTAGTTCATGCTATCTGTGCTGTTGCCACAGTAGCCAAGTGCTGAAGTTGTGGCTGCACACGTGATAACAAGAAAATTGTTGTCAACGGCTTCCCCTCTGAATGCCCATGGTCGCCGTTCCCTCCTTCCCTTGACATGTGTTTATAATTACTTTTCACCTTTTAGTCTTTTATGCTTGGCAGATGAATATCTCAGAAAATGTTAATTTAATGATTTAATATGGTTAATCAAAGTGGCTCGGCTGTGCCTCAGCTTTGAGACTAGCTAGGGAGTCTCTTCAGAAGAGGAGATGGGGCCTCCTGCCAGTGACTGATAGGGCCAGGTTTGCTGGTGGGGCCTTGCATAGGGGACCTCTCAAGCTCATCTAGTCCAATCCCTCTGCAGTAAGCAGGGACATCTATAACTGGGTCAGGTTGCTCAGAGCCCCATCCAACCTGGCCTGGAATATTTCCAGGGATGGGGCATCTGCCACCTCTCTGGGCAACCTGTTCCATGGTTGACCATACTCATTGTAAAACATTTCTTCCTTATATCTAGTCTAAATCTAATCTCTTTTAATTTAAAACCATTACTCCTTCTCCTGTTGCAACACGACTGTCACAGTCTTCCTGTAGTGATTTGGCCCTGGCTAGGGGCCAAATGCCCACATAAGCCTCTCTGTCACTCCCCCTTAGATGGACAGGGGAGAGGGGAAAATATAACAAAAGCCAGCTATAAGATAGAAGCAATTTAATAATGATGATAAGCAAAGCAATAGACCACACAGAAGCAAAAGCAGAGAGACGTTAATCTCTGATTCCCATCAGCAGGACAATGGTCTGTCTCAGGAAGCAGGACTCTACACTTAGTGGTTACCTTGGAGGACAGATGCCATGGGCCCCAAACTTCCTTCTTTCACTTTGTTTTTGTATCTGAACTGATGTCATATGGCATGGAATATCCCTTTGGCCAGTTTGGGTCAGCTGGCTCAGCTGTGTCCCCTCCCAAGATTTTGCCCACCCCTCAACTTACTCTTGGGGCAGGATACTTGTTCAGCATAGCCAAAACACTGCTGTGTTATCAACTGCTGCAAAACACAGCACTAGAAGGATGCTTTGAGGAGAATTAACTCCAGCTCAGCCAAATCAAATACTCTTCCTTACAGGGCTCCTTTATGTAATGAAAGGTGACAATAAGGTCTCCTCACCTTATGCCAGCTGAGAGATTCTCCCTCTCAGGGAGGTCTCTACTGTGACCAGGCAGGCACTGCCAGAGCAGTGGGACCAGCAGTGGTTCTGAGACTAGCCTCTGCACCCTGACACCCACCTCCAGTGGGGCTTGGAAGTCACAGGGACAGGCCCCTCAGTGCCACCCATGTCCCACAAAGCCTGGGGCAACAGCCTTGGGAAGTGGGGGCCAGCTGCTCCCCACAGACAAGAAGCCAAGGATAGCCATGTCACAGACCTTTGCTGACAGGGCAAGCCTAAAATGGAAGCTTGCTGTCTATGGTGGCTCTTAGAAAATGTGTACTCTTTTTGGGCTACTTTGATCTACCTGGGGCCTGTCATAAGCTTACCATAGCCAGGTGAAACTAGGTGTGAGTTACTTGGATATTACTTTCATGCACTTGAAATTACGTGAAAGCTCTTTGCTTGCACAAGTACTTTACACTCAAAACACTGCTATGATGCAATTAATGAGATTTTTGTAAATTTGTAGAAAAGAATTGCAAACCACTTAATGTAAATATGCATAGAGCTAGAGCACTAGGAGGATTCTCAAACCCATACTCCAAGTTGGAACAAATTTCTAGTGTTCTAAAACTTTTTCATGTAGTTAAAAAGGAGTCAGGCTGGGTACATTTAACATGTATTTGCTTAAAACTAAAATCTGGCAGAACGTTTAAAGTAGTAAAAGCCAAAACTTTGTATTGAAAATAGAGTTTTCAAGAGCTGCTTCATCAGATACTTGAACCCCACTTGAATACAAGAATGCTTGTCACTTACAGGCAAATTGTTTTTCTTTTTCATCCTTTTGTAGAGGTAACCTTTGGTCAGAAGGACGGATAGAGGAGGGAAAACATCCAAGTATTTCCTATAGCTGGAAGAAGGGCAGTATGCATTTTACAGTGCCATTGCACAGTGTAAGAGATGTGGAAGGCTGTATACACCCTTCCCACGTGAAGAGGTATCATATACCCATGTAATTATTAGGATTGTGATACCCATTGCTGGTTGGTCTGTTTTGTACTTGTGGGTATCTTAAGGAGATTTGTTCTCTCTGTCTCTCTCACCCATACATACATGCTTTTTTTTTTTTTTTTTTTTTTTTGGTGGGAGAAGCTGAAAGAGCACAGCAGAAGCTGCACCTAAGCCACTTCTCAGATTCCTGTTGGACTGTGGCAGCTGATGAACATAGGATAGCCAACAGATCTGTCTGTGCCCGTTAGAATTTTGTGAGTTATCAGGTGGTGTTTGAGCTCCTAATGACTCTAAATCAGAGTGACAGAATGTAGGTTTGCATCTCCTTTCGTCTGGCTTGCTTTAGCAGACAAGTGGCATAGTTTTCAATATATGCATTTTAGAACATAAAAGATACTAATATCCTGCAATATTAAGGTTCTAACTTGACTGAGTTTAGACCTAAATGAATCTTGTTTACAGTCCAATGGTGGTGTATAAATTTAATCATACAAAATGTAAATTGTTTGATTAAATAATACTGAACGTTTTATCACAATTACATCAACTCATATCTATATACTAATACTTTTATTATTAAAAAGAAATCAGCTTCTTAATGCTTGTGAGAATGAAAAGGATTGTTAATATGTTTTATGTAGACGTACGAAAAAGAAAATTGGAACAAAAGTTTTCAGTCTCAGCAAACTTTTAAAATGAAATGTCCTGCAGAAAAATTGGACTGTTTGGCTAAGGTTTTCTGTAAATGCAAGCAGCCACAGAGTTGCCCTGTGCTGCATAGAATGTAACAGGCTTCTTTGAACCTGAATTACATCTTCAAGGCTAATGCAACTGGTGTATATTTGCTTATGATTTTTGTCTGTTGGGGAAACAAGGGTTTTCCAAGCCACAGAAATGCAGTAACTGAACCACCCCATCCCCTGCCTTTTTTTTCTTTCCTCTTTCAAGCGAAAGAGTTGGAACAGGTACCCTCTTGTTCAATAATTCTTCAAATTTTTATGACTCATACTATACTTATGGTAGAAGATGCTTTAAAAATGCAGGTGTATGTGACAGATTGATGTGCACAGGCTTTCAGTCCAGAAATGCATATGTAGAAGACACATGTACTTAAACAGTTTTTTCTACAGTCTGTCAAAAACACAAAGTCAGTTGAGGACTTCCTTTTCTGGTCAGTGGACTGTGATTAAGTGTACTGTAGCGATGATGCATCTCGACACACAAGTGACTTTGGTAGACAGATGCTGTATGACCTCAGGCATTCAAGTTGGCTAAATAATCTTTAGATTTGGAGAGCAGAGATTTGGGGGGTTTTAAATTATTTTCTTTTTTAAAGAGCTTAAAAAAGAATCAAGGTAAGTCTATAAGGTCAAGTGTTTCAATTGTTTTATGTGTATCTCAAAATAGTTTCTAATGTTGTGTGCTAGGGAGGAAACTGAAAAAATCTGGCAAGGAAAAGTCCCTTTGGCAAAAAATACAGTCAGCTTGTGAAACAAATGGAATTTTTGTGGATAAACTCGCTGACTGATTGTAAGAATCTTAATATTCAGTATCAGAGATGAATTTTCAGGCTGCATATGAAAGTAGTGCTTGGTTATGATTAAAATTAACTAAATTTATTTATAAAAAAAACAAACAAACCACAAACTGAACTGGCCTTGCAAAATTGTTCTCTTGGGTGAGGGAAATAACTTCGGTGTTTGTGTTACACCTGTGAGATTAAATAGTTTTTTTTTTTTGGTGTGTCTGTGAATTGTCTATATATCCAGGTGGATATGGGTGGGCTTTTTTATGGGAGAGCTCCTTCAATAAATGAATTCTTAAACGTTTTTCTCAATTTATATTCATTCCACCAATTTGTCATGCAGAGTAAAACTCTATATGCAATCTATCATAAGAAAGTGTGTGTTTTCATTTCTCAAGATCTGGTGGTGTTTTGAAGCAACTTTGTGAAAAAAGCAGGATGATAGACTGGAATAGTGAAAAAGCTGCTTTCCTAGAAGTTTTTTAAGTGGATGAGGGAATTGCTAAAATACTGAAATTATCTTGGAATCTGTTTTTCAGTGTTTGTGAACTGATTATTAGCCCTAATACCCTAGTGGTAAGCCAATTCTTTTCATTGATAAGAAGTACTACTGCTAGAATACTGTGCAATCTGGCTGAGCTACCTAAATATACGAGACCTCCCTTTTAGATGTACTGAACAGATATTTAATCTTTTTATATACTGTATGCATTAGAATGATGAATGGAATGGATATAAAGATGCAACCAATTCTGACTAGTCCATGCATCCATTTTACCATAAATTCATTGCTGACCCTTTTCTACTGCCCGTGTCAATGTTTTTATCCCTTATCTGCAAGAATGAACCTAGTGTTTTCTCTCAGACACAATTCTAAACCTCCATGTTGAATACTGCAAATAATTAAAGACAATTTAAATAAAAGTGTAGAAAATTAAATACTAGCTTTGCATATAAAGTGGTCTTAATGTTCTAGGTGTGATTCCAGATCACTCTTTTAGACTGTTAACTTTACATTCATATGTAACAAATGTCATTATTCAGTTTCATGGGGTCACTGTGTCAAAATGTCTGTGTAGGAACTTTAATTTATTTCTAAAGGTTCTTTGAGTGGGCAGATAGGAGTGGTGTGTTAGAATGATTTACTTTCTCCAATTCCCATGTAGATTTTAAGGCTTGGAACATAGTCTGTGATGTAAAGTTTAAGTCTAGATGTATTCAACTTCTCAACAGTGGCAGGCTGAATGAGTGGGACTCATATCCCAAATGTGGGAGGCTGACCCTCTTCTTCAATGTTGATGATGCCTCTAATTCTATCTCCTGATCAAAGTAACAATTTATCTACCTCCCTCTTGTTAACACTATGAGAATATATGCATGTGTAGTTCATAAATTCATAGAACAGTTTGGGTTGGAAGAGACCTTAAAGATCATCTAGTTCCAACCCTCCTGCCATGGGCAGGGATACCCTCCACTAAACTAGATTGCTCAAAGTCTCATCCCACCTGGCCTTGAACACCTCGAAAAGCCTGATGGACTCTTACCAGATCAGCAATTATTTGGGACAGACAAGAGATGCCAGTCTGAGAGTGTGTTAACTGAAGAGTTATGGAAAGTTTTTAAAGCTTCATCAACTTAATTGGACCATAGGCTTTTTTTTTTTTTAATGTATTTTGTTGTGCTATAAATTAATTCATGTGTATCACCGATGATCTTTGCTATGGGACTGCCGACTTTGTACTCTAAGATAGTCAGGCACTGAGTGTAAATTTCACTGGCTGACTAAAAGTGCAGAGGAAATGAGTGGGTAATGAGAGCAGAGCAGCCAGTTCTTTAATTGAATTAAAAGCTGGGTGACACCAATGCAGACACCTGTCCAATTACAGACAGGCCAAGGTGTTTACCATTGCTGTACAAGCGATTTGAAGATGACAGAAATCTTTCCGCCCACAGATTAACATAATGAAGGAGAACAGATTACAGTGGATGCTGGCCAAATAGATAGGTTGGCAGCTGAGAAAAAAGTAGTTTGCTGAAGTATGTAAATAAAATCTGTGCACTTTCTCTTGCCTACCTATGGAGCACATCTCTTCCTTTGTTGAAAGAACATGGTGTAAGAGTATATGTGAAGGAAAAACATTAATTAGGAAATGAACAAATTATTTTTTTTAGTTGAATACATTTTTAACATAAACCTCCTGTTGCAAAAGGGTTTATTTGTTGTTTTTTATTTTCAATTTCTTAGTCCCCTTCACAAACCTACATATGCAATGTACACACTGTTGCGCTTCAGGTGCTTTATATAAAACCTTTCTACTTTGTCAAAAGTAAACCAAGCAGGCCAGTCCAAACCTATAGCTACAGGCATCTTTCTGGATGTGTGCTACTGCAGCTCTCAGAGCCTGAAGCCATCAGTAACCCCTCAGAACGTTTTCCATCAGGAGATGCAAGGAGCATTAATTCACTGCTTCATAAGAAAAGAATGCTACAAGTACTAAATGTAAATATAAAACTGAATTGCTTCACAAAGCACAGCAGAGTGAATAGAGAGATAGAATATACCATGCTTCTCTTGACTGAGAGCTTGCAAATGTCACAGAGGATTTGGTTTCTGCAAATGTTTATTTGCTAAATGTGATTCCTTTAGTACCTGTTATACTTGCTCTTGTTTAACTCTTTATGATCTGGAAATAAGTGCTTTGTACTAACTCTTATGCAAAAAAATTAAGGATTTTTTTTGACTGATGAAATGTCTGTGCTGAAGAATTTACTGTAGATCCCAATATTTCAGCTTTACAGGGATAATAGTGATTTACAACATCATTACTTCCTATTTTCTGCTTTTTGAATACTCTTAAAAATATTTGCCATCCATCAGCAGAAGGTTTAGAGGCACATTCACTTGGATGGTGGCTGACACAATCAGTGGCACATTTATTTTACATAGTATGATGGCAGTACAGCTTTTCACTTTTAACTGGAGATTTGCAAAATAAAAACTACAAGCAGAGAGAGCTGATTCTGATCAACGAGTTTTAGTTTAACACTGCTCTGAAATAAATGCAATAACTTCTGAATACTTCTAATCTAAGAGTAGAACTGGACCTCAGAGCATTGAAATGGAAAGATTATTCCAATGCCAACCTTTGAAGCTTTTGGAGGAGGACAAGAAAAGACACAAACATTACAAATTCAGTGGAAGCTAATCGCATATTTTCCATGTGAACACACCTATTAGTAAACACATTATAAACATTCACAGACTTTTTTTGTCTCACTCAGAAACTAGTATATTTATACTGTAACTGTTAACTTCCAGCATCAAATTCTCCATGGCTTTTTTGTGAGTTTAAAGGGCTTAAATAAGGAAAAAAGACTTTTTTTTTTTTTTTAATGAGACCCAAACTTATGGTTCCATGTAGTAGTAGCTCGGTGAAGAATAATGATAAGGAGTAATTTCTACTTCCTGTTTTTTCACATGTGATGCTGAGGAGGTTTGCAGTCTTACTGTATTATGGAATGTTTGGCCAAGAATTATGGTTCTCTGAGATATTGTTTTATTTCACTCTGCTTTGCAACTCTCAGTGTCAGACAGGTCCAAAGTATCATTGTTTGCTATAAATTTCTTTTTTAAATGAAACAACCCCTTGATTTTACTAAAAGCTGTGCGAGTCAAGGTGATAATATGATTTGAAATAAAACTTGACATGAATCTGCCTTCTCTTAATTGCTACTTCATTTTCATTTCTTATTACTTCATTATCAGACCTACTTTGAGATAAGAACTACTGATGTTTCTACTACTGATGTTTCTGAATATGACTGTAAACCACATTTTTTTCTATGTAATCCTTTTTGTATACTGCAGTAACTTCCTGAAGTGGTAAACAGTGATTTGTGGCATTTGCTACTACAGGGAGCTGATCAATATGTAGGAATCTAGTAACTTTCTCTGCTAACATAAGCAGAACCTGAAAAAATCATAGGGCTACAAATTTTTTTGGTTGTTGTTTTGTTTTGTTTTGTTTTGTTTTTTCCCTGTAAACCCTTGGGTACTGTGTCATCCAAATTATGATGCTCTTAGTGATATAGCAAATATATGGTCTATATGCTGTGGAACAGAAGTGGAATGTTTCACACAAAAAAGATACTTCAGTTTATGGATGAATAGAGGAACACTGGAGAGGAAGCATTAATTTTTTTTTATTCTGTGAGACAGTGAAAATTCCCTGAAAAAAACCCTAAAATTAGTAACTGCAAAAACTTTGAGAAGGGGACTAAGAAAAAGACTCCTTTACTATCATAGTGATACTAAAGTATACACCTCAGTCTAGAAGTATTATTTGTTGTAGTGAGCATAACTAAAGAAACTTATCAGCATCATTACTATTAAAAATGGAATAAGCTACCCTTTATTCTTAATTTGTTTTGAAAATTGTAAGTCATGACATAATAGGAATTAAACCTTAGAATAATTTTTCTTTTCTGCCTGTTGTGGTGGAAACCCGTAACAGAAAACCTTAATTTTTCACTTCTGTCTGTGTATTTATGTAATTAGTCTGTACACTGTACATGCATAACACTTTGCTTTCTTCTGTTGCAGGCATATTGACAGGCTTGCATCCCTTCACAAACTATGCTGTAACCCTAACTGCTTGCACTTTGGCTGGCTGTACTGAGAGCTTGCATGCATTGAACATCTCCACTCCACAAGAAGGTAAAGTAATTTCAAAGGTCTTGACTTCCACATTTCAGTCATGAATAATAAAACAGGAGAAGAGCTAAATGCTGCAAAGCCATTTGCTGGAAAACCCCAACCTAATTTGATGACAAAGTGCATTGCCAGACCATAATTGCTCCATTTTTTGGGGGGGTGCGAAAATGAATCAAACTCCATACCCTTTAATGACATGCATCTTTAATAGCTGTAATGCAGATTAATGGGCTTTTTAATTGCTGTTACATTGTTCATGCAAGAGCCTTGTCATTAATATGAAGCATCTGAAAGATTAATGAAAGCTTCCTCATTTTACTATGGCTCAGAAGTAAATCTAGAGACAGTCTGACTAAAAAGAATTGATTGTATGGCACAGTATGAAATTGAGAATCAAATGGTTGATTTCCATGGTTTCTTTTAACTGCTAAACACCAGCAATAGGCAACAATTATTTCAGTGTGATGAAACCTCCAAATGCCGATTGAGTTATTAATCACTGTTCAGATTTCCCCTTTTTTTTTTCCCCTGCACAATTGTACTTTTGCTCTGACATAAAGATTGTGCGTGTAAATTAGTGCTCTGCTTACACTAAGAATTAGAGCAGGAAGAAATAGAAAATACATTACAGTTCAGACTTAAGATATTAGGCTGATAACTAATACACATCAATTACTGGAGCAAATCTTTCTAAAACATCTGTGGCATCTAACTCCATTCTCAATTAAACACAAAGTCCACATCTCCCTGTTCTGCCATCCTAAAACCATGCCAATCCAGTTAAAATAATCAGTTACTCCAAATTTACACCAGTAGGATAATGAAGAATTTATGGAGTAGATAGCAAAATTCCCTTTCCCCCCAGTTCTTTTTTATCTTGTAATGTAAACTAGTTAGTAAGATAGTAGCAATAAAACAAAATTTTAGTATGAAGGTATGTGAACTACAACCATAATGATGAAAAGAATGCTGGAGTGTTGAACTGCTGCCAAATCAGGTAGTCATGCAAGGTGTTGTCCTGATGTGGACAGTCTTGAAGCTTGCAGTCTAACATTGCTAGAACATTGTTTTGATGTGAACATGTTAGCAACTGCCGGCAGCACCAATCAAATCAAAATCCAATTATCGCCTCTTGGAAGTTCTAAATAAACTGACTCAGTTTGTCTGGTGGCATTAATCATGAAAGAGAGTAGCCTGTGACAGCCAAATGGTTAATGGACCCTATGATACGAACATGAAACACTGTGTTGTATAATTCTTTCTGGTGTAATACAGTAATAAAAAATTAAATTGTTTGTGTCCTATTTTGTCAGCCTAGTGAATAAAGCAGGAATTCTTAGGAATTGGAATCTGTTGGAGAAAAGCATTCACTGTTTTCAGATATGCTGTCATATTGAGAAGGTTTAAACAAGAACAGATTTTTATTTTTTTTCCTCTGGAGATCAAATAAAGCCATGGGGAACATGTGTTTTGTCCCTCAGAAGAATGGAACAAAAAGTTAATGTGTGGAGTTTCTATTTCTGAATGTTCTTGTTGCATGCTCTTAGTAAGAATAAATTGATGATACAGAAGACAGACACCGTATCACACCCTCCAGCTATCCCTGTTTCCCTATTGAAACATTCATTACTTTATATTGTTTTCACATTGCCAACCACTGCTAGTTATTGTTTTAAATTGGTAGCACAGAGCTTGTAAATTACAAGATATTCCTCCCAGACTAAGGCCTGAGTTCTGCTCCCCTTGTGATATTCACTGGGATTGCTTGCTCTTCTAGCATATAACTCATTGGAATGGTGAGAGAATTCAGCTTTTAAATTATTACCCATTGCCAACTTCCAGTATATTATATGCATAAAGTCTATGCCAAACAAACATTACAAAGTACATTGAATTATGAAAAGTCTGACATAAGGGGTAGTACCTAAGAGTACAGCATCTGCATTTTTTATTAGAAAGAACCACTTTGTAGTTAGGAATAAAAAACATCAAGGAAGAAAAAAAAAATGTATTAAAGAAAGAACTGTACTAAAATTGTACCCCACTCCCCTTGCTGGGAAGATAAAGTTATATGAGTATAATTATTCTCCTAAAAAATAGGGTGTGGCCTTGTCTTTCTGTTTCTGTTTGACTAGGAAACCTCACAAGTAATAGAAGAGTTCTCAAAATGCTGTTATGTTGCAAGCCTAAAATTTCTTCTGAAATTTTAATTTTACAAAAAACTAGTGCTGGTAGTAGGGGATCACTGAAATTGTTTATTATTTGTGGAAAGTTACTATACTGTACCGTACTATACTATACTATACTATACTATACTATACTATACTATACTATACTATACTATACTATACTATATTTTTTTCACCAGCCCCTGAAGATGTGCAATCACCCACAGCAATATCCTTTCCCACATCTCTGATGATGAATTGGAGTCCACCCAAAAAACCAAATGGTATTATTACGCAATATATTTTATATATGAACGGAGTACCAATTTACTTTGGAAATGGAACTAAATATGTTGTAAAAGGTGAGTTCTCTGCTATGTGGCATATCAGACGGGTACATCATAGTTGCTATGAATAATTATATGACTGATCCCTTTTCATGTTAGAGGAAAAGAAAAATAGTTTTTAAATGGGCATGATGTACTGTAAACCCTAGTTGATCCAGTTTTTTAGAGAGTCCTTTGTAGAACTCTCTATTGGGGCTCTCAGAAATTCACATTGCCATAAAGTAGCTAAATCTTGTGTTCTGCTGTCTTTCACAGGAGCTGAGTTGTATTTTCAATAGGTTTATAACTTTTTGCTTTTGTACCATCTAGCTTAAAAAAAAGTGAAAGTAAAACAAGTGAACAGTAAGGTGTTTATGGCAAGATATTTTCTACAGGTTCTACAGATTTTCTCCTAGTGTCTTCCTTAAATATTTCTTTATTAGAGAGACACTGTGTTGCTTTCCTGGTAGCCTACATTTAATTAATTTGTTTTATGCATTAACTAATAATCCGTTTTCTTCTGATGCCAGTTATGCAATGTGTCAATAACCAAGTTAAACTCTTAAACCACTACATAGGAAGGAAATGGCTGTTATTTAGCAGCGCAATGAAGCATGGCAATCTGACTTCCTATTTTAATGTAATTGGTGTAGTTTAATGAAGTATCCACATTATTTGTTTAGATATTATTCAAATCACAATTATGATAACAATTTAAAAAGACAAAATATTGAGCAGAGCATCTGGACCCATCAGAATGTGTATATGGTAGAGGGGCAAGTGAAAAGAAAGCATTTCATATCAGACAACAAGGAGGAAAGGAGTACAAACACCCTACTTTCTTTTTTATATAAGGCTTTAAAATTCAAAGCCATTTCTGCATCTTGAGTTAGTATAAAACATATTTAAAAATTCATATAGTTCAAATTTCTTTGCCTCGTGTCGGCCATAAGCTACTGGTGTGGTGGGTCAGTTTTGACACTGAAAAATGAATCCAGTTAGAGAACCTCCTGAAGGCTGTTGATGATCGCTGTAATAAATAGTGCACACTTTAAGTCAAACTTTTTCATTCTGTATTCAAAGGTAATGGATTTTTCGTAACCATAGTAACCTTAGTGTATTTCTGGATAAATACATGAGGTATATACATTCTGGTTTTACTTTTGAATATAAACTACCACATTATGTATTGCTAATAATATGAAAAATAGGATATAGGTTAGCATAATGACAGCTCCAACTAGTGTGCATTTTTCTTCTGCAAAAAAATAAATATTTATCAAAAGTATAGGTTCAATTAATTTCTCCCCCATTCCCCCAGTTTTCTGGTATTCTTGTAGTGCCATTTATCTTTTGTGCAAGATTTCCATTAATCTCTTATTGCCATAGCATAACGCTATTCTTAAGAACTTTGAAGTGCAAATAGTTGTGCTTTCAATCTTGTTAAAACTGTTTGTGAAAGTTCATCACAGGTAGTTTAACCAGTGTGTTTTTCTGCAGCCTGGTTATAAATTGACAAGCAATGGAAAACGTTTGAAGAAATGTTTGTGCTATTCTATTTTGTTTAGGTGGGTTTGGATTCATGTCTGATTGTTTTCTGACTCGTATAGCCAAAAATGAATACTCGTTGACAGAAATTGTGGTAAAGTGACATGTTCTAATACTTCTTTGAAAATATAGAAACGGGTGAATTAAACAGGGCAAGAAATGACTCTTCATGCTCTGCCTCTGAATTTTGAATGATATATCAGAATACATTTAGCTAAAGTAGTCCAAGGAAGTGTCGTCTGGTTCATAAGCTTCCTGAGGGAGGTCTTTTTGTCTTTATTTATATATTAATTGTTTGTGTTTTTTTTTTTTCCCCCTAAAACTTTTGGTATTTTTTTGAACATTTCATAACTTTGATTTCAGTTAATTTTTGGGCAGACATAAGATATAAAGAGAACAGAGAATCTTGATTACTCAAAATAGGTTAGTAAATCAGGTTGTGTTGCCCTATGCAGTATAACACTGTATTAGTTTGGGTTAAATTAACGAGGCAGGAATTATAAGATATAGTTATTTTTATGTTCCCAAAACCCCACCCCAAAACTATGCACAAAAACTGATAGAATTATTTACAGGTTCTATTCGGTTGTGAATTCTTCCAGGATGCTTAATGGCAATTTTGACACAATTTAGAGAGTTCAGAGACTGGAAAAAGCTATGACACAAATAGCTTCACCCACTTATAAACCAAAGGCCAACCAGGAACCCTTAGGAAGATATGAGCAGGCCAAGGTTTACTCAGGAGGATTAGAATAGGAATTTGGAGACAGTTCCTAGCTTGCTCTCTCTGCTGACAGGCTCCAGAAACTGTCAGTTTGTAATCCAGTTTGAGGCTCAGGCTTTATCCCAGGGCTCTGGACCAGGCACTCAAAGCAAGGCAGGACACTCCAGACGACAAGGCTTGAAGTGAGGTGAGGCTTCAGCAGATGTGAGCAGGGCTTGAGCACGGCAGATTTGAGCGAGGCAGATCTGAGCAAGGTGGATTTGAGCAGCAGCCCCTGGGCTCCCGAGCCACTTGCATATATACAAAATGCCAGAGGTCGCTTGGTGCAATGGGGCACTAAAGCTAACATGTAGCCGCCCACTGGAAAAGCCTTCTGCCAGGCTATGACCATAAAAGGCAGAGGCCAGGACCTTGTATCTGGGGCAGCTTATGTGCTCTGACCCCAGATGGGCATCTTGTTTACCAGGCAGGCAAGGTCCTGTCCCCTTTGTTCCTTTTCCCATGTTGCCCTGTTGTTGTGGCAGGAAGGAGGGGAGAGAAAGGACCTGTCTAGACATCTTGAGGCCTGTTTGGATTTGTACTGGGCCATGTGTCATGGCCTTACCACTACAAACACAAGAGCCACTCTCACCTGCTTTTCCGAACATGGCGTAGAGATCAGTCTGTTTACTTTGGATCCATTTTAGTTACCTGCCAGTTGCTCACTCTGTCTGAAGGGGAAGAGGTGATGTAAGCCAGCAGGTTGGGATTTCAGACTCCAGAAGTCCCAGTCATTCTGAATCAGGTTTATTTTAACAGATCTGCATAGATCTTTAATTTGACCTGGCTTTGTTTCCTTTTAGAGCCTGAGATTTTCTACTTTGGAGGCTAGAGATGAAAGAGATATACATTTTGCAAGGGCTATAGTTTCACAGTGAAAAAATTGCAACCTCTGACTTTCCAATCTCATGACTCTTTCGTACATTTTCGTCCTTTCCCGTATTATTATCCTTTCAGTATTTATATTAGCAATATTGGTGACTTATTGCCTTGATGTAATATGATATTGGCACTAAACATTGTCTCTGACTCCTGTTTCTTATTCATTCACCAAAATGATTTTTGTTATTTAATAACTATACCACTAAGTTCCTGACCGGCAGCCTATACCAGAAAGTTATAGATTCTCTCTGCTCTTTTGAAGTGCTGTATCTACTGAAATGTTTTTGTGTTTTGTTGGGGTTTTGTTATTGTTGCTGGTTTTTTTCCTCAAAAAACATTTTTTTTTTTTTAGGAAGGAATCAATCCTGTCTAAAAATTAGTACTTCACTGACTTCCACTTCAGACTAGTGCAATCAGTTCAGGCCCATACTAATTTATCCAGAACTTGAGGAGGGATATATTTTCTCAACACCGTATTTGCAAATATATATTGTTAACTTAGTTTCTAGACAGTAGTCTAAGCTGGTGGTGAAAATAAAATCAGTAGAAATGTGGTCTAATAAATGCAGAAAGGCATAGTATAAGCAGATCTGACCCGGTGCCAGGTTTTGGGTTTGTGGAAACCTTATTGTTTAAAAAATTGTAGAAAAAAATTTCTCTATTCTTACATGCTAAGATAGGCTAAGAAAAGGTCTTTGTTACCTGATGTGTTTACAAAGGAAAATCACAGAATGTTAGGGGTTGGAAGGGACCTCTAGAGATCACATAGTCTAACCCCCGCTGCCAAAGCAGAACCACCTTAGGGCAGGCCACACAGGAATGCATCCAGGCAGGTTTTGAAAGTCTCCAGAGAAGAGTCCACAAACTGTCTGGGCAGCCTGTTCCAGTGCTCTGTCACCCTCACAGTAAGGAAGTGTCTCAAGTTGAGTGGAACCTCCTGTGTTCTAACTTGTACCCATTGTTCCTTGTCCTATCACTGGGTGCCACCATATTGAGACCATCTCCTTCATCTTGACATCCACCCCTCATATTTATAGACATTAATAAGATCCCCTCTCACCCTTCTCTTCTCAAGACTAAACAGCCCCAGTTTTCTCAGTCTTTTTTCACAGGAGAAGTGTTCAAGTCTCTGGATCATCCTGATAGCTCCCTGTTGGATTCTCTCCAGCAGCTCACTGTCTCTTGAACTGGGGAGCCCGAAACTGGACACAATATTCCAGGTGTGGTCTCACCATGGCAGAGTAGAGGGGGAGGAGAACCTCCCTGGACCTGATGGACACACTTTGTAGATATCTTTAGAAATAAAATATATATATAAATTTATCTTTGCACTGAGCTGCTTGGCATTGAGGATGTACATCTGCATATTCTGCGATGCAAGACGCTTGACAATGTTAACAAATTGTGTTCACATAATTTTCCTAGCAGAATCTAATGGTTCTCATAATGATTTTTAAAAAGATTATTTTATTCTTATTAAGACTCAGCTGTATGAATCTTATTTTTCACTGCTAACCTGTCAGAAAGGAGATCCTGCCAACTATGTTACAAAGGAAGACCTTCAATTGAGTTAAAGAAACATAGAGTTATGCTAAATTGCATGCCCAAGAGTATCAAAAAAACTGTGACAGACTGTTTTGTACTGTAGGTTTCTGGGCAAAATATTAAGGAGAGCCTTGGAGAAGGTGAGAAAGATCTGTCTTTACAATTTTATCTAAGAATGTAAACCAAGCTTTGGGTTATTCAAATTGTTAGTTGACCTGAGTGTGGAAAGGCTGATCCTACAAAACCAGGATAGAACGAGAGCTTTGGTTTGCTGTGAGGAAGAGGCAGGTGTTTTGCATTTGTATAAACAGCACTTAGCATATCCAAACTATAAAAGGGAAAACCTCAGCTTTTGCCTTAAAGAACAATCAACAGAAAAATTCTGTAGTTCTCTGAAGTTTATCTCCCATCTTTCAGGTGGCAGGGAAAGACTATAAATGCCAAATGAAGCCAATCTGTCCCTTCACTTGCAATCCAATCTGATACTAGTGCCAGATCTATGCATATGTATATTATAACTCTGAATGTAACATCTCTAACATTTCATTTTTCTTTTTTTTCTTTAATAGAGACTTATTTAACACCACTGTCAGCATGAAAAAGTCAGTCTTCACCTCTTCAGAGTTAAATTGGTTATCTGAAATACCTTGCATGTGACTCAAGGATGTATATCCCAGTGTCTCTTATTTTAAGGTCTTGCAATACCATCCCACAGTTCTATCTTGCTACCCCTTGGCAACATACCCAGCTGATAAGGTGGTCAGGAAATAACACGCTTTCCAGGACGGTGTGTAAAGAACGCCTGCTGCTTCAGGCTTTATTGTGGCCCGAGTATGAATTTAAGTGAACATCTACTGGTGCACCTAGCACTAGAGGGCAGAGTATACCAGTCTTACAGGAGAAGCTGCCTTCCTCCAAAAGTTGTAGGCAGATAGGAAAGCACATTTGATACACCTGAATTGGCAACACTGACATTGCCAGTGACCGGTACTATCGTAATTAATTCCACGGATCCAGAATGCAGATTCAGCAAGCACAAAAAACAAAGGGCAAATGGGCTGTCTGAGCCTGGCATTCCAGAGTTTCAGATTCAGACAGAACGATCTGGTACACTCATTGGACTTAATAATACAGATCTGGGGAATTTAGAAGGGAGGCGGGTGGGGTAAGGGTAAAAGCATTATGTTTATTTGTAGCAGCTCTGTTGTATCATTTTCTGTTGCAGTGCATTAGTGCAGTGTTAAATAAAATCTGCTTATTTAAAATCCTTTTAAATAGTGTTTAAATATTTCCTGCTGATACAATCTGCTAAAGTAGTTATCCTTGCTGCAGATTTCAGTTAACCTTGTCAGATATTAAGCCTGAAGCTACACAGACTTTTAGGGACCTTGATTATGGAGCAAAACCTAATGGTGTCATTATAAAACCACAGCTGGACAAGCTTCTGGAGTCCTTGTCCTTTGATCAGATTTGGGTAACACAGCAAGCCAGGAGAGAACTCACGCTAACCCTGCTGGAATTGCTGAGCTCTCAGGTTGCATGAGTACTGCTTTCTAAAAACTAAAATGCAGCTCAAATTATAAAATTAGAGTGGTCGGTACCTCCCAATCTTCTGCACATACCAGTGCAAACTGGAGCGGAGAGCTTCTGCTGAACTAAAACCAGTAGGACAGTGAGAGTCCTTTTTTTTCTCCTTTTCTTTCCATTACCATAGGAAATATTTTGGCTCTAGGCTCTGGGGTTTTTTTAAACAAAGAGAAGAAAAATGCTTACTTCCAGGCTTGTATAAATCCCAAGAATTAAATCTACTAAAAGAAGTTAAACTCTCATATTATTTTATTTATTCATTGAGTTCAATTTGTAAAATTTAAATACAGCAGGTTTTTAAATTATTATTTTATTGTTGGTTTGGGGGGGGCTTTTTTTCTGTTGCAAGCAACAGAGCCCAACTATCCACACATTATCATCTTGGGGGCGTTCTGCACCATCATGTGGATTTTCAGGTCTTCTCTGAGACATCCCCACTGCAGTTAGATGGCAGAAAATTCTTTGTCGCTTCCTGAACTCTCTTTGATGTAATGCTGCCTGTGTGAACATGTCTTTGGCAAACTGTCCCCTCTGGAATCCTCTGGAACTTCTGAAGGGCATGGTCTGTTCCTGTGTTTCTTTTCCATCGATGTGCACTTCACATTAAGTGATATAGTTTCTCGTTGTTATCGTGTGGTGACCACTGTTCGATATTCAACATTGAGAGGTGCCCTTAGATTTACAAGAACTGGAATATGCTTCCTTGGACATGTTGTATTCATAGTCTGAAATACTTTGTGTGGGATCTTATTTTCAGCAGTCTGGTAATTGTGGTTTGCCTGAAGCTAGTAAGGCAAAGTGGTGGGTTCTGTCACGGTTTTAATTTTGCTGATAAAACAGACATGTCAGTTTATAGTTTAAGTTAATATTTCATTCAATCACAGTTTTAAAAAGTTTTTTACAAAACATCAGAAACTGTGCCAGATTTTATGTTTAATTTACAAACTCTACGTTTATAGATAAAGAATCTTCACTATCCTTTTTTTTCCTTCTTCTTCCAGGATAATTTTGAAATGCTTGCTAAATGATTTATTCTTATTTTCAGGTGAAGTTGGATTCATGTAAATAAAGATATGACACCTCATGCACAGATCAGCTAAGGCTAAACTTGCTGCTTCTGTTTGAATCTCTTGATACCCATTCACGAGGATATACCTTACTCTAGCTCTATCTTAATAGGCTTGGAAAAAGTGGGGCAGTCTTCTTGATATTGCAAGGTGCATAATGAAGCATGACTCTGAGACTTTCTTTATGCCCTGGAAAACATTCATATTTCTCCTTACTCGTTAATGGCCATTTGATCTCCTGAACTGCCAAACACTTGGTTTAAGATTGATATTGTCTTCCATGCTGCTATTACAAATTGTGTTCGTTTATCAGCTGTTACAATTATTCTGACTGAGCAGCACATGCTTGCATTTGCACTAGACATAGACCCTTCTCTCTGTACCAAATATATCCCAACCTTACTTTAGCATCAGTGGAATATTAATAAGTGGTGACAATTTACCTGCAGGTAACACCACAGTAATACTTCTGGAGGCTTCCCAACCACAGGCTTCCATTTTCCTTGGTTTTGTTAAATGCATGGCCATGAGACTGTTGAGTCATTAAGTTTTGCTGAAATATTTTTCAGCATTTTATTTATTGAAAAACCAGAAAGCTGTAATGAAACAAACTTGTGAAAAGAAAAATCTTTGATGTTTGCACGTATTTCAGGCTTGTTTCAATAAATCTGAGCAACTTCCTTATAATTTGCATTTCTAAAATGCTTCACCAATTAATGACTTTTTCTGTAACTATAAGCCAAGACCTTCCTCAGTATTTTTCATCTTTCACAAGCCTTGCCTTATGTGTGAATAGTGCAAACATGAGTGTTACAAGCTGAATGTAAGTTTGATTTTAGAAATTTTTGATGGATTGTATGGTTGTACCAGGATTCCTGTGTTTTCAGAATCTTGATCCCTGTCATCCTAAGTTATTTGAAAACAAATTGTGAGGCAAATCATGTCACAAAAAACGATGAAAGGCATTCTGGGCTACTTCCTTTCCCATTGAATCACTGCCAGAAATCTAACCTTGGTTTCTAAACTCAATGCCTAACTTCTTTACATAATGCTTAATAGCCTTTTAGTCAGTACTGAATTCCATCATGCTTTCCACAAGTCTTCCATGAAATATTGTATTTTTATGACAATCTATTTCTGATTGAAACCTTTTACATACATTGTAGTTGGACTTTGAATGTTGATGGAATTTTTTCTCTTTTCTTTCTTTTCCATGGTTTTATTGTATAAATAGAGTGACACATGAAAGTGACTTGTTACCAGGAAATTAACTAGTACATGGGAAAAATACATAAGTGAACATAAAACTAAACATGTAAGAAGAATGTCACATTAGTGTCCATTAGGCATGGGTTAAACTTGTGGTCTTAAGGTGAATGGAAATGTGGGTGATAAACATTGTCATTGTTTCAGCAATGGCTGCTTTGGCTACACCATCTTCCTTTAAGTCACATTTACAGGACACATGTCTTTGTCTTTCTGCATGTCTAGGTACATCTTGGGCTACATATAGGTAGGCATCTGGATTTCCAATCAAAGTGCAGTGCTGCTCAAACATTTTGGTGAGGAATGCTGTTACACAAGATCTGCATATGTAAGAGAATAAGTGGTCAGATGGGAAAGAGTGAGTTTTTATGTTGGTGATAATATACTGCCTGTGTTCCATATCTGGATATATGCCATTAGCAATTTCTAATTTTAATTTGTGATTTAATCAATTCAATAAATAAGTTTCTATGTTCCTTCTGTGAGCATATATGGTTTCCATCAACAGAGGTGCATAAGTAGATAAAATTGAATATTTTGGGGAGCTTCATAATATTTTTATTGTATTTTTTTTTCTAATGCGTGTAAATTGGAATTAGAATCAGTGCTGACTAGATTGCAGGGCAGCTAAACCAGCTCTGCCACACTTGAAAGGTTTCTTGTCAGGACAGTGGGTAAATAGTTTTGTATTCCCTCTTAGTGGAAAAGGTTTTTTAGAGTTGACTAGAAAAGATTCTGAATCATGGGTGGAGAAAACATCTACAGCCTGTTTTAGGAGAAATGTGGAAAATGAAGGAAATTAATCAATAGTGGAAAGAAATCCATTTTGGTATAGTATGTCAATAGCTTCCTTCTGAAAGTTGAATTTCATACTGACTACAACTTTAGAGCTATTTATGATCACTTAATTTTACTATTGTTAGTCATTTGGTTTCTGATCAACTAACGTGATCCAACTCATAAGAACGTTCATGTATTTTCATGAACTGATATGCTAAACTTTTCATCAACTTGCAGATCAGAATGCTCTCCTACATACAAAAATAATCACAGTGCCTTCTGCTGTTATTGAAACATACAGTAAAAATATTTTAATTTCAGTTAATATGTTTTGAATATTTGAAATACGACTCTTGGGATTTAATACCATTATTGCAATGTCACACAACAATTTTTAAGCTGTTAAATTGTACTGGGAATTAAAATACATGCATAACTGAAGTATTTTTCCTAGGTTTACAGGCATTAAGTACATAGAAGGCCAGTCAAGGAAAACTCTAAGTGATATACGCTTAAGAAATCAAAAGATTAAATAAATAAATTATGCTGGGGAAAAAAAAAAAAAAGAAAAAAAAAAAGAGATACAAGTCCTAGCTTAACCATGAAAAGAAGCTGTATAAAAAAGCTTGAGACAAAATAAATAAATGGTAGTTAGCATTAGAACATAATTTAAAATATTTGCACACAGAATGAAGGAAGATCCATGGAACTAAGTAGAACAAGGTCAAAACAGTTGAGAGAATGACAAGATGACTTTTTCCACCAAAGATCCTGGCCTCAGTGATGTTTCTTTGGAAGGTACATTAATCAACACTGTGGTCTTGTACCTAGAGGACCAAAAAAATACTAAAGTAACTAGAAGAGTATCATTCCTAGTTCCTACACCTTATCACCAGGTAACGGAGTGCTTAGAGGTAGAACTGCTGCGGAGGGAAGTCCACAGGCTCTGCAAAGTCCGTCGGCCTTCATGTGCTATCACATGCATTGTGATCACAACAGGTACTAGTTTACAGGCTTCATCAGAGAAGCGGAGGACAGGAATGGTTGCAGAGGTTAGTCTACTCCTCCAGGAGATATGACTAGAGGGAGTAGTGGATTGTTTTAATTACAAAATATGTGGAAGTTTCAGTTCCACATTTTATGCCTTCTTTGCAAATTAAGTAAAGCACTTCCATTTACTCTGGCACCTTCTGAAGGAGCTGGCCTTTAACATCTGCATTTTACAGTCATGTCCCTGAGTATCACAAGAAAATTCAGGAAGATGACACCTATAATGTAACATAGAGCAGGTATATTCCCAAGAATGACTACTAACACAGAGCGTCTGTTTCTTTTCTGCAAGAAAGGTAATATAGTGATTATAAAATCTAAACAGTCTAGCTGGGAAAAGAAACATGCTGTGGAGTAGTGGGACTGAAAAATATACTATGTTCTACATACACAAGATTGGAGGGGGAGAGGATTCGTATAAAATATGAAAGCCTCCTAAGGGTTGGCTGCTTGTGAATTATGCATCTCACTCTCACTAGCAGACGTAAATACGTAATTCTAATCTGTTCTTATTACTTATTTATAACATGCACTAGAATGTAAATTCTCTGCCTCCTTTATAGAAGCTTAACATGCCAGTTAAGGTGTGCCGATATTTCAGGGAGCCTGTACGGGCAACTTTCGTGGCATAACACACTGTTGCCAGTTAAAGGGCATAAAACTTCAACGATAAATTAACCTAGATTCCTCCCCCCCCGCATCCCCTGCCCCCAGGAATATAGATAGGATGTAAGAAAAAAAGGGAGAGGGTCGGATAATGAGAAGAGCATTCATCTTGAAACAAACTTCTCTGCATTATTATTATTTATGATTGTTACTGTTATTAATAAAGTACATGTGTGGATAGAGAAAATGCAACAACCACTGAATTTATGAGATTGGGGACAGATGCATGCTCTTTCTTTTATACTGCTGGCACTGATCGATTTGTATTTTTCCCTGATGGTGGTTTATGCCATTATAACTGTTTGGTGGCTCCTTACTATTGAGTTATGGTTGCAAAGCACTTCACAAACGAGAACAAGCCTCTGAACATTATACCCTAATCTGCACATCCTACGGATACGCCATAATACAGAGCAGGTGACTGCAGCACCTGTGATCTGTATACCCACAAATGTGATTTATTCTGGTAATCCCAGTTTAATGCATCACATCAGATTGTGGCAGTTATGTTATCTGATGATATTACTGACACTACATGACATAACTGGGTAGCGCAACATGTAAAGTTGAAAAAAAAACCCCAACTTTGGGTTTTTCAGGATTTTGTTTGGGTTGTTTTTGTATGTGTGTTTTGAAAAGAAATATAAAGCAAGTAAATGTTAAGGGGGGGGGGGGGGGGGGAGGGGGGGGAAGGCAAAACAGAAAAAGAAATTCAAGTAATTTTCCCCAACCACATGTTGGCCATATTAATGACTCAACAACTGGGACTGATTGTTCTGGTAATGACAGTGGAGAGGAGAGTGAAATACAAGATATTTTACTGTGCTGCTAATTCTATAGCCAGCTGAAAGCTAACTCAGCTTTTGTAGTCTTGCAACAGATTTAATTTGCTATAAATTACCTTGTTTAGGAATGATGCTCAGAAGCTGAGTTCTCCCACTATTCTTGTTCCAGCACTACAGTAATGTTTTAGCAAAACTCTTTATTCTCTGACTATAATTCAGATATACAGAGATGTTCTGGTCCTGGGAAGGTGATAATATTTCTTTTACAGAAACTCTTAAATCACATGATGCCTTTTCTGGATGGTGAGAGATGTCATCTAATCATCTTGCATGCCTGATACTATGCAGAATGGTGGAACAAGTGGATGTAAAATGCATATATAGCTAAATAAAGCTCATAGACTATAAACCACTAAGCTATAAGCTCTAGTTGATAGCAGTTTAAACAGCTATTGTAATATGTTGTTGTTATTATTTACTTTCCAAATTCTAGTCTGAGTGAACTGTCTCAAATTTCTGATTGCTTGATGTTGAATATTTTGTGGATATAAAAAAATTGTGTTTGGGTTAAAATGGTATTTTCTGATATAGTATGCATATTTAATTTAATAAGAAAAATCTACTAGTGACATTGTTCCTCTTGGAAGTTAATTTATTTCCATCTCTCTCTTGCTTTGCTTAGGCAAAAAGAAATTACAAAATGAAATGCAATGATGAAGAGTTCTAAGTAGTCTCAGATGCAGAGAGTATAGAAATCTTGCAGGACTCTGTTCTACCAATTTGCAATTTGCAGTGCTGCTTATAAAAATAATTTAAAAAACACAATGTCGATAGTTAATGTCTCTCCCCCAGAATTTGATTTATAAAGATAAACCTACATCTTTTTGTCAGCAATAGAGGTTCCATCACTTGTGTGGGTTGACTTTCTCTGAAAATTACACTTTCTAAATTTATTGGATGTTCTTTTCCCCCCTCTGTTATTGAAAAGGAGTTCATGGGAACACAAGGTACTAATTGATTTTCTATGTAGCACTTACTATCTTATATACCTGTTTGGTGTGACATCTTCTTTGTTTCCTTTTCTCAGGATGCTTTTTTCATCCTCTCTTCCTAAGAGAGCATAAGCCTGTTCTCAGCCATTTGTTTGTAAGCCTGTGCTCACTGCTGTTTTCCAGCTAGACTTTATTTCTGCACCCTGTAATATAAGCTATTCCAGATGAGAGTGCACTATTGATTTATATTCAATGGATAGTAGTTGTTGCTGTATTACTTACCATATATTCTTGCATAACTTAATGTCGTAATTACAGGCTTCTCTTCCTATAACTGCACATTCACATATGTTCTTCGTTGGGTTGTAAAACTGATAGGCACTTCTCTTGACCTAATACAATTAACTCAGCACCAAGCGTAAGGTGGATCTGAATTTTGGTTTTCCCACTGCAGCACAATTGGAATTACTTGAGAAGACAGGATGTGCTTCTGTTAGTGAGCCAAAGGGTTCTTGGTCATATTAATGTGAATCCAGAGTAGTTCCAGCTTTATAGCAGCATGTATCTCAGATTCAAATTTGCAGTGGAGTCGCCTAGTGCAAATATATTTTCCAGTTGTGAACATAAAGCTGAATTAATACAGAGGTAAAATAGTCAAAACACTTTTTTTTTTTTTCCTTTCCCTTTTTTACATTTTTGGACTCGACATGACTGGGAGATTATGATTCTTATGATGTGTACTATCAACTCCCCTCTATTTAAACTCATAGCAATAGTGACTGGATTTGAAGCATTCATGAATGGAAATTTTCAATTAAATCTTAAAATAGGGCTGTGTCCTGTCATGTGATGTGCAAAGAAATGGCAAAGAGAAATAGAACTAAGGTAGTGACATTGGTATGATCACAATGTCTTTTTTATTCGTGCCTGGTAAAAATTAATGTGCTCTGTCCTCTTTATTCTTTCTCCCCCTCTGACCTTCAAACTCACCTTTATTTGTCCAGCTGTTAAAATTGAAGGAAAACTCAGGAAATGGTGTATGGTTTTAATTCTAGTAAACAAAAACCTAGCTTGGAAGTTCTGTGGCTTCATCTGATATTGAATGTTTGCACTGATTGGCTATGTGTTGTTTCAGCAGCAAGAGAAGCCTTTACAAACTTCCCGAAGCAGCTCTCTGGTTTTTTGGTGGTGTTAACGATGATGTGCTGAGGGAGCACTTTAAGGATGTTAGGGGAACAAATGTTCCAGGGAGGTTCATGCATGTTCTGTGATTCTTCTGTGGTCAGTGACATCAGATGTCTTTAGTCACACAAGGAATTGGGTAGATTAATTGGTGGTAAAGTATTAAGAGAAGTTTAAATATCCTTCTCTGATGTTTCATGTGCACTTTTTGTAAGCAATCTATTATTGGCACTCCACATGATTTGAGTTTCCTTTGGATAAGCACCTTTAAGGATTTCAAGTAAGTTTGTCTTAACAGGAGGGCAAGAACAGCCTAGCAAACATACCCATAGTAACTATGTCAGGGACGTGGCTTTACAATGAAAGACTATAATCCTTGTATTCAACTTCTGCAATAGGGCAGAATATGCATGTTTAATTAAAATATATTATAGATGTTTAATTAAAAAGATTTTTTTGCCTTGCTAGGGTAAGGTTATAACTTTAACAAAAAATACTTCTCTCTCCCCCACCCCCAACCCAAAACCAAAACAAACCCCACCAAACCCAAAGTACAATAATCAGGAATGGCTGCTAATGTGGCTTTGTGAACTGGCCAGGATGAAACATAACCTTTGAGGGATGCTTTTGTACTCAAAGTACTGGAATTTGGGATAAATGTCAGAAAGGTTTTCTGTGCAGCAGTTAGGAGTTATAAGACCGTAATCAAGACACTGTTACTAAATGTGAAAACAAATAGACTTTATAATATTTGCTGTTAAAACAAAATTATATTTAAAATCATTAAAGTACTTCAAAATGAATACTTTTCCAAAAGTGGAACTGCAGTTCTACCACAGACATGGAATATCTTTGTCACTTGTTTGAAACCGCTGCCTATTGAAATTATTGAAGATCCTTTTGTTTACCATTTGTGCCAAAGAGGTTTTTCTTCTTGAATATAACTTTTTGTCATAGTCCAACACATGGCTGTCATGTTTTTCATGCTCTCATATGGTACATGATTTTGTGCTATGCTCTTTAATTCCTCAGGGGTCTGAAAGTTGCACCTTTCCTCAACTCTTCTGAGGCTTATAAACCTAAAATTGAATGGAATTTGCTCCTTTATGAGTAACATGGAAACCAGCAATATTTACTGATGTGCAAATTATTTCTAAAATGCATCAGCATTTATTGGCCAGCTAGAAGCAAAGTTTTTTCATCCGTATGACATTGTGATGGAGTTCTTTCTGGTTAGAGAACAGAACAACAGCTTGTGGTGCTTCTTGAAAATAATTATTTCTGACCCTGATTTTATTTGTCTTTTTCTATTTCCTGCCCTTGTTCTTAGAGGCTTCACAAAATTCTTGTAATTCTCACTCTAGAATCTTCTTAATTAAAATCTGTTGTCTGCTGTCTTAGAAGATAGCTGTTTTCTTCAATTAATGGGCCAGTTGTGAAAGGCTGCTTATTGCTAGTTTATACAATTAGGTAAATAAAGACACTGCTATGTTGGGTTTGATGGAATTGCCTGAAGTAGGTAGGTGGTGTCATTTTTGATGTCTTGGGTTTTGTGAAGTATTTTCAAGGGACTGGGGAGTGTGACATGAGTTTCACAAGAGATCTGTGGAAAAAATGCCACATTTGTATAATGCCTTCCCAGAAAAGGTTGCACAGAGGATGGTTCTTCAAAAGTCAACATAACTAAATGATTGGTGCTTTATAAATGCACTGTACTAGAAGTTGTAAATAAGTTATTGCTTGCTTTCACAGAGTGGTTCAAGGGGAAGAACTGCTAATGAGGTCTGCTGGAGCAAGCCTGATAATACAATCTTGGCACTAAATTAATTTGATTTTTTCTTTTTTTTTTTTCTTTCTTTTTTTTTTTTTTTTTTTTTTTTGTAATGCATAAAAATCAGATGATGACATCGTTGTATTTGCTGATGCAGATTTATGGTCCCATAGAGTTTACCTTCTAATTAAATATTAAGTTACTGTGAGTTAATTTAACTAACTGTGAGGAAGAAGATGAGAGAACAGAATAAGGATGTGAGCAATGAGCCGAAGCAGTTGTGCAGTCTACCTACATAAACAACATGGTGATTGGAATTCTTTGGAAGTTTTTCATCTTCATACTCTCTCAGCAGGTTTTCTTTGTTGTGCTGCTAACAATCTTTTGCTACAGTGCCGCTGTATTATTTTCTTTTGAATATAGCAATGGGATAGCTATTGTCTCCATTATTTTCCTGAGAGAAGCTACATGGGGTTCACGTTTCAACTGAGTGCTCACCAAGACAGGATGTTGCCATTTTTGGTCCTTACAATAGCTGCCTGAAACCCAGGACAGTGGAAATAGTGTGGAAGAGGGGAGGGAAGAAGGCTATGTGACTCTCTTTCTCTAAATCTAAATACAGAATGCTGCATGTTACACCAAAATTAAAACATTGTAGACACTATTACTGTTCTATTTTTGAACTGTGATATACTCTAACATCTTGACGGTAAAGCTCCTGTTTTTAAGTCAAGTTCTCAAGTTCTTAAATCTAATCTCAGAGCAGTTGTGGTTTGTTGTTTTTTTTTTTTTCTTCTTTTAGTCTGCTAACTACGCTTTTCTTCTCTATCTTAGTAATGTCTCTCAAATTCCATGCTAAAAGTGGCACTGTAGTGTTGCATATTATCTTTCAGTGACTACCCATTAAATTTGATCAAAGCAAAGTGAGTGTTCTTATTGACCATGCAAACAGGGTCATTCTTTATTCTTTCTGTCTCATGCATTGATTGTGCTTTCAGGACTTATTCTGGTGGTTATTAGAAACTGGATATATACCAACCACTATAGTTAGGTTTGCCATGATATTTAAGATAGTTGCCTCGGTTAGTGTGGGAAGTTCTACATATACCACATACATAATAAATGTAATGGTATGCAAATGTCAATTTTAATGATATCCACTATAGTTAGCAATTGTCTTGCTGACATATGATTTAGAAAATAATTTAGTTTGTTTCTATTGCCTCAAAGAGGATGAAAAAAGGTCAAAAAGATGAAAAGGCAGGTTGATCCCTTCTCTCCCTATCCTTCCCCTCCCTTCCCCTGCCATTTTATTTGGGGAAAGTAAGTAATGGTTTTAAAACAGATACTGGGGGGGGTAATTTTATTTTTCATCTTTTGTTCTGGTTTTGACATGAAAAATGCAGAACTAATTTTCAGGCTACCTGCTACCTTAGTAGGATGATTTGAAGGAACTGTGTTACCCACAAGAAAGTCTTTGGTTTTTTGTGGGTTTTGTTTGTTTGATTTGGGTTTTTGTTTATGTATTTTGGGGTTTGTTTATTTTTTGTAGTTTTGTTTGTTGGGGGTTGGCTTTTGTGTGTGTGTGGGTGTGTTTTGTTTGTTGGTTTGGGGTTTTTTTGTTGTTGTTTGGTTTCAGGTTTTTTGTTTGGTGGTTCTTGTTGCTTAGTTGGGTGGGTTTTGTTCATTTGGTGCTATTGGAAAATTGAAATAATAAGCATTTGATATTGTTTAAAGTAATGTAAGGGACTGGAATTTTGGAACACATGGGAATACAACATGATCAAGCAAACGTGTAAGAAAATAAAAATCAGTTTTGCTGTGAGTTAAAAAAAAAAAGAATTGTTTCCTTATTGGGTTCATTTTGTAAATTGAGATCAATGAAATTCTTCCCACAACAGCATGAAATCGATTGTAAAATAACATATAATTCATGCCTATATTGTAAATTACAGTTTGTTTGACATTAATCACTGAGTTTTCCATGCACTGGGATAATGCTTGTGGATCCATTTCTAATGTATTTGAGAGTGATCTGTTTTTCATGTCCACAATTGCCTACATTTGATCTTATGCAAATCATGCAATCAAGCAAATGGAAAACAAGAGGTTGTTGCTAGAGGACCTTGACAAACAGTGGCTTTGTAGTTTTAAGAACATCCTTCCTCCTCATTCAGATTCATGTTCCTATCTGTCGTTGTTTGAATCCATTGATCCATTATGAAACACTCTGAACTTTAAATAGGAAAATATTTTCCAAGTCATATTGTGACAGATAATTGCATCAATTGTGATGTAATATGATCTTTATTGTTCAGTTTCTGCTTCTAACGTTTTAGACACTGTATTTGCAGGCTCATCCAAACCTTCAAGAACTCTGTGGAGAGATTTTTATTGCTTCTAAACCTCATGCTCTGAGTGACATCCCTGTCTCTCTTTTCTGTATTTCCTTCTCCTGTGCTGCCACTAACATAGTTTATTTTTTAATGGCCTTTATCACACCTAAATCTTTCAAATTCCATTGACGCTTTCTATTCAGCATTTGTTAGTCAAAATACATTGGCATTATAAAGTCAAGATTAGGAAAGGTTTCCTTTCATCCTAGTGACATATTGCTTTTTTCCATATTTTATCTTTCTACTCTTTTAGTTTTTAAACCTCTCCTCTCCTTCCCTCTCTTCTCTGTATGTTTAACAGTTGATCCTCAAAGATCTTGCTGCTTATATATCCTATATTTCTTTCCTTGATATTTCTGTTCTTCTAAACTTTGCAGGTTATCTTGTCTTGTTTTTTTGTTGGTTTGTTGCTTGTTTGTTTGGGGTTTTTTTGTTTTGTTTTGTTTTCTTCTTCCATTACAGTCACTGAGACACACATAGTAACTTAAAGTTTCTTGTTTTTTTTAGAGAGAGAAATTAAACATTTTTCCATCTTGCATTCTCTTCGTCCCTGACAAAGTTTCTTTCTCTTCAAATCTAACTAGGTATTTCCAGAAAGTCTTATGCATGCAAGTAGTCTCATCAGCCAAAGTGTGCACCAAATGAGGGTTTCAGTACAGGCTACCCTTTTTAAAAAAGCATTTCCTTGATGAGGAATTTTCTTTAAAGGGGAGAAAAATACCCATAACTCCCATCCAAAATCTAAGTATAAGGAAAACAGTGATCCCATAAAAAAATGGAAAAGGAGAAATCTACTTTTTCTCTCTCCCTTCCCTTGTCTCATAGGCACCCTTCTAAGTGAAATCCCAGAGTACAGTTTCAGCCTCAGAAAGAAGGATAGGTATTCACTGTTTAGAAGGATATGAATTAAATAGATGCCATGGATTACTTTCTGCTTTTAGTATTGTTAAAACAAAAGTCCTCTGGTCACTTGTTTGCCCACCCAGAACATGGAGTGCCTGATACTTGTCTCACAGACTTTCATCTCTGTTTGTACTTCTAGTGGCTTCTCTGATGGTAGCTGCAAGAAACAAGGGATCTGGGAAGGTGTACACAAATGAGGGCGATACGGTCCAAACAGTATGGGGAGTTTTACTTTCTCTGCTTGCTGAGCCAGCTTGAGCACCTGCTCTGGAGTGTGTTTTCCCCCTCTCACCCACATAAGCACTGCTTAACCCTGGTAGAATCAGCCCCATTATGTTGATTAAACATGTCACAGGCATTCACTTGATGACTTTTTTTTTTTTTTTTTAGTTACAGCTGATTTTATTTTTTTTAAACTGACACATTGCCATGTGCTCCACAGAACCATAACTCTGACTGAAACTGTGTTTTCAATAAAAATGCACAAGTTCATTCTCTCCTCATACAAAGTGGAGTAAATCAGAGGGAATTTCCTTCAAGCAGGGACTTGTGACATAATATGAGGGGAAAACTGATGGGAAAGAAGTTGAGTCTATGACATTTCTGCTTTGGTGATGTTTCTGTCATCCAGTTGCAATTTTTAAATTTGTGTTCACAAATATTTTTGTTCAAAATGAGAGTGTGATACTGCTTAGCTCTGAAAGCATTGGCATTTGTTATGTCTTTCAAAAACCCAGAGCTTTTCTGCCATACCAAAAACATATATCTGTAACATATGCATTTTACTTGTACACCTTATGCTGTTGCCAAAATCTCAACAGTAAATTCTTTCTTAAGGGATTTGCTCATTAAAACTTGTGATTTGTATTTTAATAAAAAAAGAAAAATGTTAGGAAATTATGTTTTCAGTACTTTCCTGCTATATTTGTTCTGACAAAGATTGCTTTAGTAATATAGGGAAGAATATATGAAGCTAAAGATCTTGTAGAATTTTTATTCAGCAAAAATGCAACTTTTTTATCCACCTTTTTCTACAATAATTGGACCTCAAGATAGCTTCATCATAAATAAACATTTAACAGTTGTTTTTCTATAGCATCAGACAGGTTGTCTTTCCTGAAATACATTTTGCAAATGTTTGGTGTTCAGGTAGCTAAACACAAACAAGCAAAGAGAAAGCAGTCCAGTATGAGTGGTGGTAAAAATGAGCTTCCTTTGTGTTTGTGCTTATAGTGAAATCTATAGAGAGTGAATCATTGTATGTATTGATGCATGAAATTCATATATCTTACATTATATATATATATATATATTTTAAATCTCTGTTAATGAACCTGTAATTGTTTTTCCATTAATTTGATTCAATCATCTTAAAGGTGTTCAGTTGTCACTGTAGCAAATTGGTACAGTATTTAGCACTTAAGAGGCTAATATTTTTGCAGTCTGGGTGGTATACTTTCTAGTGTAAATGTGCTGTACCATGGGACCATCTCAACCAAAGTGTGCCCTGTAGACCTTTGTAGCAGCCAAAATTTGCAGTTACTTGCTGTTAAACAGCCAGCACCCATTTGCTCTTCTGGGACAAATCTGAAACATTTAAGGGATACAGGTTCCTCTGCCTCCTGACTTTCTGAATTCACTATTCTCTGAAAGATACAGAAAAAGCAAGGTAGTATTCTTATACAAACTAAATTCATATTCCTTTTTTGCCCTAGATTTATCAGTTTTTACGCCACACCAGTTTCTGCTCACTGCATGCACGCTTGCTGGCTGTACAAACAGTTCCCAGGTCACCTTGTTTACAGCACAGCTGCCACCATCTCACGTAGATGCCCCGATCCTGACGGTTTTGGATTCTAGAACTATATATGTACAGTAAGTAAGGATTTCTTCTTTCCTGACAACACAATAGTGCATCAGTTTATTCAAGAATTCCAGCGAGTTCAATCAGGGGAAGGGTTTGTGACATAAAATTAAATTTATTATGATTAAATGCATAGAAGTGATTAGTTTAGTGGTTCTGTGAACCTTCTGATTATCACTTGCCAACTTAATTTCCATTTTGTCTTTACGCAATCAGTATAACCTACATATGGGCATAGCCTCTGCAAACTTCAGTGCAGGAAATGTTCTGGTGATATGCCCATTTTGTAGCCCCTGCTTTGTGTGTTGCTGTAATCATTTATCCATTGAGTACAAATACTGCATTAGAAGTGTGCCTTAGATTTATTTTTACAGCTGCACAACTGTTTTCAAATTCTTAAAGTAAACCCCATGGAGTCACCACAACACAAAGGCTTACATTTTGTAGTACGGTCTGAATCTTTAGCTGGTCTTAATCATATTTTGCTTTTATTTGCAGATGGAAAGAACCAATAGAAGTAAATGGAATCCTAGGTCGCTATATAATTTACATGGCCAACAATGAACAGAATTTTACAAAGTGGAATGTAATCTATAACAGTACAGAACTTTTTCTGGATTTTACTATTCAGCAGCTTTTCCCGGGTACTGAATACCTCATAAAACTGGCTGTAAGTTTTAAAGATGTGTAGCAGAGGGTTTAAAATGGTGAAAATTATTCTGATTTTGACATCTTAAATACTTAATGTGTCCACTTTGTTTAACCTCCTGTTTTTGAAACTGAGGTGGAAGAGCTATCCTGAACATCAGTAGCTGTTTTGTTTCAAAACAGGCCCTAAAAAAAAAAAAAAAAAAAAAAGTATGTAATTTTAATAGATTTTGTTCAAGGATAAGTTGGATGGTAACAATAGAGAGCTGACTGGAAATATAAGAAACACTTCAAAATATCTTCTGCCCTCAACTTACAAGAACACATTGAATGAATTTTAAAATGTTAGCATTTCATATTTTGTACCATGATAATTTGCTCTTTCTTCATAGAATCTTTATGTAGAAGGAAATAACAGAGAGGAAGAGTTCAGTGTAAAGAAGCAGTTTATTTATTCAAAACATTTTGAAAGACCTTGGTGCTTTCATTGTAATTCTGTATCATTTGGTTTATTTTGTGATGAAATAGAACAGCTTCAGCTCACTAACAAACCTGAAAATATGTGCATAAAAGCATGGGATTGTCCCTTGTTTTAACCACACTGTTCATTTTATAACAATACCTATATAAGGATATTTGCTTTGATAAATGCCATAGAAAAATATTCTGCTCTTGATTATGAATAAATTTACATTTATGTAGACTGGGTATGCATTCATTTTTTCTTAACATGCTCTTGAATGTTCTAAATATTATAGCACAAAAAAATAAACTACCTTCAGGTAATGATAAGGATCTGACTTGAACTTGAAAAAGCAAGGATATTCAGTCTAATTAAAGCTTAGATTCATGTTGAAATTAATTCATTTGTGCCTAGGTATTTCAGCATAGTAAATTGTATAGCATATAAAACAGCACCATGTCCAAATCTAAGGTAGTACTTTATCAAACATTTTATGCCTTTACAAGCAAGTGGTACTATCAAAAGAATTTGTGCTATCCTTCACTGTGCCACAGTTCTCTACTGTCCAGCTCCTGTGCATGGGGGCACAAGGAGCGAACAGGGGAGAATTAACAGTTGGGACCCAGAGAGCAGCTAGACTGCATATTTTGGTGGATTTTCCTTGGGATATGGGTGAAACAAAGAACTTTGCATGGAATTTGTTTTTACTTCATCAACATGTAGAGTTTTTTGAGAAGTTAGTGAATAAATTTTTGGTCTTTATTTCGCTTTGGTTTGGTTTGTGTTTTTTTGTTGGGTTGTGTTTTGGTTTGAGGTTTTTTGTTTGGTTGGGTTTTTTGGAGGGGGGGAATATGGGATTTTTGTGGGGTTTTTTTTGCTTGTTTTTCTTTTTTCTTGAAAGTGTTGCTGGTTATTGGTTGGGGTTTTTTTGTTTGGTTGGTTTTGTTTTTAAAAAATATTTGCATTGCGTCAGTGGTAACCAGAAAGTAAGAAAAGATAATTTCTTCTGGTGGTGAAGAAAAACGGATTTATGCAGATAAAATGCAATGGTCTGTTATAGGTTAGACAATCTAAAAGTCCTTGCAGCCTTGAAAATGGCAACTCTAAAAAAATGCGTGAAATAATAATATATTATTACATTAATTTTGAGGTGTGCCAAATAATTTTGAGGTGTGATACCTTTCTTAAAACGTTTGGATCCATTGTATATAGTATTTGTCAGATTAATTTGAGGAGAATGTAATGTTAGAGATTTACAATTTATGAAGGTTAAATGTGGACAGATGTTGTACTTGACAAAAGAAAATAAAAAAGCCAAGCAAAATAACCCAAAGCACCCAAAACCCCAAAACAAATACATACTTGGAAAGAAATTGAGATATTTACTGTTTCCCATATATTTTAACCTGAATTTTAATGAAACTTTTGCAGTAAAACAAACAACAGAATCACTACAACACTGGAAATGTAACTAAATGCTTCCTTTCATTTTGGTTAAATACTTTATCAGCCAGAATGTTTTTCTTTTCCTTGTTTCCCAGGCAATACTAATTTTTTTTGTTTGTTTGTTCTTTGTATCTGTGCAAAAATTGATTTTGCTTTATGTGTTAAATTGGAAGCTGAGTTACCCAAAATTGCAGGTTTGAACACTGAAGTCAGGGTCTCCTCATCACCAGCCCTTTCAGCACCTCACAGGCAGCTGGATTCAACTTTTGTGTGACAGGTTGACATAAGTACATGAAATAAAATTAACAAGATGTTTATCTTCATATGCTCTTACCGATTTTCATAATTGATTACTGTCATTTAATAAGCAGCAATTGTATTTGTAAATGAGTGCAACAGCTTTTATAAGCAAATCTAATGCTTCTTTCCAAAAGTCAGCTGAGGAGTCTTTAAGGTCATATCCTCATGGATTAGTGCAAAGGAACTTGCTTTTGCTCCGTTCATGCCCTGAGGTGGATGGCTGTGAGCCAGGCCAATCTGAAAGCAAATGAAAAGCTGAAAGGCAGCATTTCGTAGTTGGGGTGGCACACCCATTTATAGGACTTGATTGCTTTTATGATTTATCTGTTAAGCTAATATCTTCTTATGTCTGTGCTGTGTGGGTAAACTAGCTCAGATGGTAGCTGGAAGATCTCTGTGTGGTGTCTCATTATGTAGTTTGTAACTGTCCTTTGGCTTTTGAGATGATTTGGTATTTAAAAAAAAAAATTGGCCTCAAATCTGTTGACAATGGTACAATGGGGCATGATCTGGGTGTGGAATTTCATGGCTTTGAGTATCACTGGATGTCATTGCCACAGTTCCAGCAAGGTCACATCCATTTGGATGCCCTGATCTAAAATCCTCCTATTTAAAATGTGGATGAGCTGTCTTTTACTGATTTTCATAAGAAGAATCAGAAACTTCATACCTCAGCAAGTTTCAGAGGTACAAAAATTGAAATTCATAAAATGCAAGAGCTAAATGAATTGGAAGGCTGCTGTGCCCGAGCCTTTGAATGAAAAAGCCATCCGCTGCTGAGGAAGGCTTGGTGGAATTTCTTTAGCAAGGTGGTAGTGAATGTATGAGGAAGAGGTCTTCCAGAGCTGCTTCTTCATGAAGCCAGTAGAAGTGAAATCACTGGGAGAATAGCCTGCCATTGCTGGAAGATGATGTTCTTAAAAATTTTCCTTAGGGAGGGGCCGACAGTTATCTGAACATCCATCTCAGACGATTTAAACACTATCACATTTAAAGTCATGTTCCCAAAACTGAGGTTGCATTCTTTCATTTTTGTTTGATAGCCCAGACTGAACACAGGGGTCCATTCTGTTGTTGTGTTGGGAATGTAATTTCCAGTGAAATCAAAACTATCCTGTTGTATAAAATAGCCTCTCATTTACAAACAGTTCTTATTTTTACCCATGAGGCTAGTATACACGTTGGGAGAAGAACTCCTGTCTCTTGTTATTGGATCTTAGTGTAAGTAATTGGGAAACCACAGAATCAACCAGGTTGGAAAAGACCTCAGAGATCATCAAGTTCAACCTATTACCTAACACCTCCTGACAACTAAACCATAGCTCCAAGTGCCACATCCAATCTTTTTTTTGAACACCTCCAGGGATGGTGACTCCACCACCTCCCTGGGCAGCTGATTCCAAAGGCCAAATACTCTTTCTGTGAAGAACTTTCTCCACACTTCAAGCCAAAACTTCCCCTGGTGCATCTTGAGACTGTGTGGTCTTGTTCTGCCACTGGGAGAAATGACCAACCCCAACCCGTCTACAACCTCCTTCAGGTAGTTGTAGAGAGCAATAAGGACACCCGTGAGCCTCCTCTTCTCCAGGCTAAACAACCCCAGCTCCCTCAACCTCTCCTCATAGGGCTTGTGCTCATGCCTCTCACCTGCCTTGTTACCCTTCTCTGGACACGTTCAAGAATTTCAATGTCCTTCTTAAATTGAGGAGCCCAGCACTTGTAAGGACAGTAGCTGTGTAGTCTTATGTTTGTGCATGTAAAACTTTAAAAGCCTGGTATATGGGGTGATATGCACATTTTCTTGCACATTGTATTGTTTCACAATCAAGCAAAATGAAAAAATCATGTAATCAATCTTCTCTGGTAACTGAAATACAAATGATTTAAATGATTTGACTTTGTTATCCATAAACATGTAATAATAACTGTTACATATTGATTTATAACAGAGTTTCACTGTTTTAATTGCATCTGCACACCACTCTTTGTACTGTCAAGAAGTGTGGGTCTATCTGAATGGTATTTCTTTCTCAATGACTATTCATCAAGATAATTGTTTAAGTGAATTGCAAGTTGGTCACTATATTCTGTGTCTGGAACTTGTGTGAGATTTTCAGTCAATTCCAGAGGAGTTTTGCATTGTAAATAACATATATTGTACTGTAATTTTCTTTGACTGTGGCTCTAAAAGCAGCAGAAATCTAATTGTGATTATGACTCACAGCAAAATGCAAAATGCTGTGAGTCAAACGTTAGTATAATGTTTTAGCTGTATTATACTTAGAAAGTAAATAGCACATTTTGTTATTTAAGAAAAGAGGTAAACAAGTCTATGCTATGTGTCTTCTATGAAAAGCACACTTTCTAAGATACATAAAAATGTGAAACTTTAAAAAAAAAAGTTGCTAAAATTATAGATTTTACTCTGAAATATGTTTGTTTGGATTAATATTTTAAGGCTTGCACTGGAGGTGGATGTTCAGTAAGTGAAGCTAACACAGCTATAACAGATGAGAGTACACCAGAAGGTGTTCCTGCTCCAAAAGCCCAGTCATATTCATCTGACTCCTTTAACATCTCATGGACTAAGCCTGAGTATCCGAATGGTAAGTGAACTCTTTTAGCCTCAAGTTAAAAAGATGATTAGTAAAGGTAAATTAATATTCTAAATGGCAGCTTATATGTGGTGCTTAATTTTTAATGATCATTTTAGCACATAAAATACCTGAGATAGTATCATTGTCCGCAGCTAAGAGATTGTGGTTTTCAGCCTGTCGTACGGTTTCAGTGGCTCAAAAGTGCTCCCTTTTGATAGTTCTTGTGTACTACATCTCATTGTTTAATGTTTTCTAGGACAACTGAGCAGAGGAATAGGCATTCTTGGAGAAATATCCTTCTAGGTTGTTCACTGTCTGATAAAACATGAGTTTCTTTTACATTAATTGGTGTTTAATAATCATTAAGATTTCTGTTCTGCAATAGACATCTTAAAGGTGTGCATTTCTGTGGCTGTTAAAGAATATAATTTCTTTTGTTTAGAAATATTTTGCATTGTAAAATATCCACGTGTAAAAGTTTTGAACAAATTTTACATGTCTAATGGTATTCATCTTGATTTTATTTTCATGTGTGTAATGGTTTAAATCATAGCTCAGGACTCTATGCAGAAATCGCTGAATTTAAAGCACCAGAAATCGCTGAATTTAAAGCACCAGAAATCACTGAATTTAAAGCACCAGAAATCGCTGAATTTAAAGCAACAGAAATATTTTTCTTTGTTGTCTTATCCTAGTGATGTATACCAATTATTTTTCACAGTGGTTTCACGTGAATTTCTTGTTTTCCCTCGCTTTCAATTGTGGTAGAGCACATCCTACTTGTACAACTTCAACAAGGGCGCTTTAAATGATTCCCCGAAAACTGATGATTGTGAAGATACACATCTATAATGTTCTATAAAGTCTTACATTACTTTCAGAAAGAAACAAGAGTATGTCATCTGCTGTTAAATAGCATATTTGATATTTTGTGGCTCTTTGTATGTGAGAGATACTGAAGGATGTTGACGCTTAGCCCCTTAGAAACCCTCTAGCATTTTTTCTAAAATCCTGTCAGTATGTGGGAAAGGCTTAGAGGAAGGCAAGGAGGAAGGAAAAAGGGGATGGAGAAGGGAGGAAGGAAAAAGGGGATGGAGAAGGAAGGAAGGAAGGCCATATATGGCTTAGTAGCTAGTATCTGAGGAATTTTCGTTTAAATGGACATTTTTTTACATGTAATAGTTCATGCCAAGACCTGATCCTTTTATCCCTGCTTTGTGGGGAAAAAAAAATCCAAATAGTTTAGAAAGTGGTTTAACTAATCAAATAAATATAAATATATGCATACATATATTCATATCTGCATATCAAAAGCACAGGGTAAAGAACTGTAGTTTGATAAGTAAATTTCCACAAACTTCCTTTAAAATGACTGAAAGATGGGAATGCATCACTGAATTTCCATGTTGTATCTTTTTAATAAGGCATTTGTATATACAGCTTGGCTCTCCTTTTAAATACAATAAATAGATTGCTGTGAAAAAACTAAGGGTGTTAGTGCACCCTGGGTAAGTTTGCAGGTGACATCAAATTGGGTGAGGTTGTTGTTCTGCTTGAAAGTAGTAAGACTCTGCAGAGGGATCTTGGCAAGCTGGATCGATGGGCTGAGGCCAATGTGAGAGGTTCAACAAGGCCAAGTGCTGGGTCCTGCACCTATATCATAGCAACCCCATGCAATGCTACAGGCTTGGGGAACAGTGGCTGAAAAGTGCCCAGTGAAAAAGGACCTGGAGGTTACTAGTTGATAACCTGCTGAATATGAGCCAGAAGGGGGCCTACAAGAAAGCTGGGGAGGGACTTTTTAGGATATCAGGTAGTGATATGACTAGGGGGAATGGAATAAAGCTGGAAGTGGGGAGATTCAGGCTGGACGTGAGGAAGTTCTTCCCCATGACAGTGGTGAGAGCCTGGAATGGGTTGTCCAGGGAGGTGGTTGAGGTCCCATCCCTGGAGGTGTTTAAGGCCAGGCTGGATGAGGCTCTGGCCATCCTGATGTAGTGTGAGGTGTCCCTGCCCATGGCAGGGGGGTTGGAACTAGATGATCCTTGTGGTCCCTTCCAACCCTGACTGATTCTATGATTCTACGTATGCCCAGGTGGCCAAGAAGTCCAACAGCACCCTGCCCTGCAGGACTAGAGAGGTGAAAAAAGAATAAGCTCTGAAATTTTCACTTGATCAGGAAGGTTTGCATTGTTCAGTGACTTTGCTTTGTTCATTCTCAGTATATCTTCTGGACTGCCTAGGGGCCGGCATCCTTTATAATTTCTCTCTGTGTCAGTATTTTAAAACTGTATAGGAGGCTGAAAAATATCACAGTGTAGAAGACTGAATCATGAGAAAGACCAGCAGAAGGAACCTTCTCTTGGATTTTCTTACTGTGGCATTTTACTGGTATATTCTCATAATCAGAAGCTCTAATATGGCTTTTTTGTTTTGCAAAAATTAGAAACTGTTTCCCACTTTTGACTTAATTTGTTCAGTCTTGGTGAGTTTCAGTCTACTAGGTATAAGTAATGCTTTCTGAGATTACTCATCTTGGCTTTGTTTCAGCTGGAACCCTCAGAATTGCAAAGATTGGCAGGTCATAAATTGTCATCTCCTTCGCAGATCTCTGTTGCCTTTCCTTTACCTCGCTGCTCCTTTCTTCTGATGCTATATGACAGAATTTACTGCTTATTTCCACAGGCTGAGGAAGCTTATCACCTGGTTTAGTTTAGGGCAAATTCATATTGTTATGTGAAAAAGTTTCACTTCATAAAGAATGGGAAATTATGTACCTAAATCTTGGTTGAAAGTTACTTAAGAAATGTCATTTGTATACCAAGTGCAGAAAAAAAGACATTTGGAAGGTGACATACTGAATATATTTGTAAAATGTGTATTTTCATTTGTCTTATTTTCAAACCAACACTGAAATAGTTGATGGGACATGGCTAAGAGGTGTGCTACTTTGCAGTGGAACCCTGCTCTTTCTCTATCATGTCACATATGTAGATAGTATAATATAAGCAATATTGTCAATTTATTTGAGTGCAAGATATGGAGAGGCTTCTGAAATGACTTGTGGCATCAAATATTCTGTACTGAGCCTTCATTATTTTGGTGGCCTCAATAAAGGATCATCTGTTCTTCAGAACATATCCATTATGGTCTTGCCACGTGGTTGGAGGGCTGCTCCTTTAAAACCCATTCACATAAAAAAGTGGACTTAACTTTTCATCACTGAAAATTTTCCTTAGATGGTAACAAATTTGACATGTCTATGGGTCATAGATCAAATCAAGTCTTGATCTGGACTGTGTCTTGCAAGGCTATATGGAATTTCCATGAGAAGTATTAGGTATAGTAAAAACTTATTTATAAAATTGCTCCATGAACTGATGCAGTACTCATTCCTGCAAATCATTGTGCTTGTAAGACATGCCTTCTGTTTGAAGTCAGTGAAACTGATTTAGGTAAAAGTATGTTTACTTGAAGTTTGATTTCTAGATTGTACCTGATAGCACTTTAGATTCAAAACCTCTTTTCATCTTTAATGTCTGGAATATCATTGACAGATTATATGGCCATACCCCCAGGGGGTAGAAGAGGAAGGAAAAGAGGAGAGTGTGTAACTTTCTTGTTAAGCTTAGTTTGCATTGTTGGATTTCTTTTTAATAGTGAAGCATAATTATATTAGAGTCAGTAGAGATTTTGTCTTCAGTGAAACTGAGATTTAGTCTAGATACCTAGACCTAATCATTATGAAGAAAATACATCTTTTCATGGTGACCATATGCCACTTATGGAGCCTTGTAAATCACAAAAATGTGCTACACTCCTCAATATTTAATGTATGGTAAATTTCAGGAATATCTAACAAGTCTTGAGAAGTATGTAAACTTTGAGTCACCTGTGAACTTTTTCTCAGTATGCTTTGGAAGCATACTGGTGAAATAGAGAGGTTAATTTATTTGTCCCTAGCTGGAAAAAATTATTTGCAAATTTGGAAAAATGGCTTCCCATCTTGAAGTCAGACTATTAGCCCTTTTGTTCTGAAATGTACTTTATTTTTTTTCTTCCTTTTCATTCTGTGATTTTCTCCATCTGAGTCATGTAAGGGAAAGGCAGAAGTAAAATCAAGAGATAATGGATCAGCTTATTACAGATGATTGTTCTCTGAGAATACTGGGAAGACTGAAAAAAGTTGACAATGTTGACCATCAAGCTGCTGCTCAGTGTAGATGCTGCATAGTGCTGTGTTTTTAGGAACACTTTAAAAGAATTGTCCAGTTAATTAATACTCAGTTGCAGTGGGGATCCCACAGAGGTACATGTGCCACTCACATTAGTATCAAATGATCTCATTATGATTCATGCTGCTACCATAACTATCAAAGGAATTAATAATGATTTGTCTATTACTTTAAAGGGTTAGTGCTACTGGTATAGGCACTTAAAGTACTTCAGTGTTGTGGTTTGTTTTTTATTCCCCCCCCCCCCCCCCCCCGTAAAGGACATCCTTAATGACAATGTTCACTTTTTTTTTTATATAATTCGTTTATTTAATGTAGGGCAAATACCAACCATTAATGCCCTTCCATTACAAGCAACTAGACAGAGAAACCCAAGGGATTTTTGCTGGGAAGCCTGTCAAATGTGGTAGGATTGATAGTGTGAAATTTACCAGGACTTCCTCCCACACACACATCTCTGCTGTCTGACTTGAGTTTAGCCTCTTGCTTTTCTAGAAGAGAAAAGAATCAAGGAGTCTGTGAATCACTTCCCATACTCATCTCTGCATTGCTTTAGCATATAAATCTTTTGAAGTATAACTCTTCGAAGCTCAGCTGAAACAGTTGTGGGATACACTTTTATTTATGAAGCATTTCTCCATCCAGATGAGGGGAAAAATATTTTCTCAATTTCAACAATCTTCTTGAATGTGGTTTCAAACAATTCCATTTTAAGGGAAGGAAAGATGAAGTGATCTACGCTTTTACAATACGAAGATGTTTTCTACAATGGAAAGATTAGAAGGCATCCTCTGAACTGAACTCAGTTCTAATGAATTCTATAGCTTTGTGCTTATTTGCCTTAAGATTTCACACTTAAATAGCTTTTAAAAAAGGAGAATATTCAGAAGTGGAAAAGATGGAGGAATAGCCCTGAGAAGAATTCCTTTGCAAACACAGCTTCCAAAGTCTAAGCAGATCTGTAAAATTCAGGTTTTAGTCAATTAAATTCAAAACACTGTGTATGTGCAGTCTGTCCTGTCCTATCCTATCCTACACCTTCAGAAGAGCAGAGATTTAGATTTCCTTGTAAATAAAATAAGCAATCACCTGCAATTCTTGAGTTAGTATTGCTACTTACACCAGGAATATCATTCTCTTCTCTATCTAGAAAGTCTAGCTAATATTTGGGTTTGGTTTGCAAATATTTTTTTTTGTTCAGGTTGAATAAGTAAGGAATAGTTTGTTTCAGGACTTTTTCTACAGCATTCTGAGAAGAAAACAGCAACCCATACTCTTTTGTGGTTTTGTTTAGAAAAGTGGTTGAAACTGTTTTAAAACAACCCAAAACCCTCATAAATTAATAAAGTATCTAGTTTGTTGACAGAAAAGACAGAAAATATGAGATAATTATCAACAAGAATGAGTATCAATAAGGTGTTTTGAATGACAAAATTAATTCTTGCCAATTTATTTGAGTTCTAACACTGGCCTGAATTGTTCTTCAGTGTTGCAATGATCACTTCGTTGTTTCTAAGTCTAGTTAAGCTGTGAGATGTTTTTTGTGTTTTTCCAGTTTTTGCTTCAACAGCTGTGTGTAGAGCAGACTGTAAGACAGAATTGCCTCAGTTTTCCTAATTTCAAGGTGATGTTAGCTGCTATTCAGAAACAATTTCATAATCTTTGGAACGATGTAATTGTTTTCAAAAGATGCAAGGCTACTTGCATCTACTTGCAAGGCTTTCAACAGCTAAAGACTGTTAAAGGGAGTTTGTTCCTTCTAAGAATTACATACACTGCTAAAGACTTACCTGTTTAACTGTAAACTGGTTGAAATACACTAAAGTACCACTTTAATGTCTGTAGCATCAGTTTTCTTCTAAACTCTGTAGCTCTTTAGATAGTAAGTGACTGCTATCACGTTGTTTTCTAGGTATTATTACTAGCTATGGATTGTATATGGATGGTGTTCTGGTGCAAAATTCATCACAGCTAAATTGTTATGCTTATGGACTTGCTCCTTGGAGTCTGCATTCCTTCAGAGTCCAGGCATGTACTGCAAAAGGTTGTGCTTTGGGTCCATTGGTAAGTACCTTAATTTGCATTCGGGGAGTGTAATAAATGTCAGATGACAGTGAATATCAGAGTAAATGGTGATTATTCACTCTGGTCAGTACTAACCCATCTGGCAAAATGTGACATTTAAGAAAAAATCCTGTTTAAGAGCTGCTAAAGATTTCATAGGTCATTGTTAGGCACCATTCCAAAGCAGAACGTAGGTACAGTGGGGGGAAAAAAGGCAAAATTTGAGGCTGAAATTGAATAGAGTTAATATGTTTGAAAGGTGCAGATGTGCTTTAGCCAGATTTATAAGGATGTATATAAAGAAAGAGTTATTGTTCCAGTAATGAGAGAATTTCCAGCTGCCTGCCTGAAAGGACTGAAGTTAATTTGAGAACTGCAGAAGCCAGAAGTGGCAACAGGAGCAAGGAAAATATGGTGATTTGTAAATATCTTTTGAATGCAAGTATGTGCTTGAAATATTGCACTCAACATATTTTAAGTCTTGTACAACACTTCGTTTTTTTTCAGGGTTTGAGAATACAGGAATATTAAATTTGACATGTGTAAAACAAGCCTTCTGAGGATGTTTTTGTTTTCTTAAAGGTTTATATATATATAGCTAAGCTGATAAATCCATAAGATTTCATAGTATTGTAGCTGATGAATAACTTGAATAATATCTTCAATGCTTGGTTTTATTTTCAAGCATGACTGAGAAAGAAACTTGTGTTAATACTGAGATTTAATTTTTTGTTTAATCCAGCTTTATGTGTACACATTTAATTTTGCTAACAATAAAAGGAAGGGAAAAAAAGGTAAAACAAAAGGAATATTTGGGAGTTTTTCTTGTTCTGCTTATTTTTCTATCTTAATTTAAAATATCACTATATTGTACTCTGGTTTTATAAATAAGCTTCCTGATTTTCTTTCCATTATGTAATAAACTAGTAATATTTACAGTATTTTTTCCAAGATTACTGTCTTTCAAATGCTGTTAACACTGTCTATCTGTAGAAGAAAAGACTTTATTAAACATTTTACAGCTTGCTCTGCTTTGAAGGATATTTACTCTTAAAAGCTCGATTGGCTTCTTGCCAGTTTTTCTTGTACATTTTTACAACTTCACATATACTCCAAAAGCAAACCTTTTTGCAAGATATTCAGTGTGTAATAACCTAACCTATGTGTTAGCAGTGCTAGCAGTGGTGTTTAAGACAAGTTGTTACCAGACTTTGCATGCAGAGGCAATACGCATGTTTTCAGTACCTCTGTTGTACCAAACAGGCATCAAAAGAACAGAGCAGCAGTAGTTAGGAGTTAAAAAAGAAATTTTTTTTAGTAGCCTTTTTCACATCTCCACTGAACTGCAGACTTGTAGCTTGACTTCTGAAACAATTGAAAGTAGAGGTCGCTGTAGCTGATACTCATCTGCGTCTCTTGATCAGTACGCAAACTGTTTTCCAAAGCCAGTGATCCATCTCTAATCACAGGAATTGGAGTACAACATCTTTATTTAGGCTCACCTAAGTGCTGCCAGGAAGTTAAAGCACCACATCTTCATTTGCTTGTTTGAAAGATTTTTATATCAATTACAGAAACAATCCAACAGTTAAAAAAAAATGAAAAAAAAAAAAAAGAAATGCCAAATGTTTTGCCTCTACTCTAAATAGTATGGATAGTATGGAAATGTCCCCTAGCAGTAAACTGATATGCTTCCAGCTATTTTTGGTGCTGATCTTCTGCCTAATGTGCCCTAATCGATGAATGAATGCTCTCTGACTATCCTAAACACGAGATTTCTCCAGCTCGTTTCTGAAGGTGGCTCTGAAGATCTTAATCGGTTATGAGAGGATTAGCAGTTGCTGCATTTCAACATATTTATTTTGTCTTTGCTTTTATTAAACTTTTTCCCCCCAGTGAGGTCAAATTGGTAACATGTAAATAAAGAATAGCTAAATTTTAATCTCTTTCTAGTGAAAGCCCAGGTATCACATTTTTGTCTGTTCTAATTGGGTTTTGTTGATTAAAAAGAAATAATTATGTGGATTATCAAGAAATAGTGTAACCTCTATTAGATTCTTTACAGAAATTCAGGAAATTGAAAGTTCTGGTGATTTTTTTTTTTCTGAAATTCTGCTGATTTTGAAATGTGATAGCTCTTGTAAGTGAAAAGAAATTATGATAGAATCATACAATGGCTGAGGTTGGAAGGGGCCTTAGAAATCATCAATGAATACTTGTCATCTCAATCTACTGCTATTAAATATTTAGCTTATGTGTACATGCCAGTAGTTTGTTTTTTAACTTAGATGGTTGACTATTATTATTCCTAGCCAGTGATTTCATGTTACGTATATGATAGCAGGGTAATTGTATTGTTATTAATAAACACATCTGAAAATATTACACAATTATGTATAAAGTAATGTTTAGGGAAAAGAAATGTGAAACAGGCTTTCTGTGCCATATGTTTATATACAAGATGTGGGGTTTTTACACAAAACCCTACCTTCAAATTGCAGTGCAGAGTTGTGGGTGTAGAGGATATTTACAGGTGATGATTCTAAACATGGGCTTAATATTTTTTATGCTGAAAAGAAGATCATGAAGAAGAGGCTAGAGAGAATACATCTGTTGCAGCTTTTTAGGATGTGTTACAGGTTGCACAAATTGATACTGTTTTAAGAATTATTTTATCCTCTTCAGCAGAAAAAATCTTGTTATACATTTCTCCATGTTTCCAATGTGGTGATATCAGAGTACCTCCATTTAGCAGTACTACTTTACAGGAAATTATTTTATGTAGAAAGCACAGTTCACTCAAATTCTTCTGTAGGGATTTTTGGACTGAAATACCCAAATAATCAATGTGGCAGTGATCCAATAAATCCATGAAGCATTTGTTTATCTTTAAGAATGTGCTTTATCCTGTTGACTTCACTGCTACTGCTCACCTACTTTAAATATAATAGTGTGACTATAGAAGCATATGTAGAGATGTTGATGCACATCAAGATATAGCCTAGCACTTATAAACAATAACCTTTCCAAATTTTATATGATAAAAGAGCAAAACATTCATGTTTCAAGGACAAGGAAAGTATTTTGGGTTATTTTGATGATAGAGCAGGTGTGGCATGTTCAAAATAGCATT